>NC_134834.1:48849429-49517375 GCF_004210375.1 Tachypleus tridentatus | reverse complement strand
AGACCGTTTTCTTAGTAATAGATTATTTTTGAATGTGGTCATCTATTGTAGGGAAGAAAAAAACCTCCTTGGAATGTTGGTCTATTTTAACAAAACTTAAGTTCACAACTTGATCTTGCAGAGGTAGAAGCTTGTCTGAACTGCTGTAGAGGTACTGAGATTAAGTTGAATAAAAACAGAAGAAACTAAAGTTCCACATTTTAACTGCACACACATGGGAATAAAACAGAAGATTTGTTTCAGAGGTTTCACTTGAAATAAAGGGATAATAACTTGGATTCACAGTATACTTGATAATGCTAGTTTCATTAAAGTACATTACATTAATAGTAAAGTGGTTTAATTAAATTTTGAATATAATTCAGCAACACTGACATACATACAAATAAAATTAAAGTGCATACAGGAAATCAAAGGGTCAATACATTCAGATTTTTTTTCTGTGAATTTAATTTTCTAATGTCAAGGACTGACTTGTATCAACTCAGTTTATACTAACACACAGAAGCAGATTAAAAATCATCCTGCTTGGCAGTACCACCAAAAAGGAGTAAACAAAACAAAGATTGCTGTGATCAGGGTTTCCAGCCTGAGCAGTAAATAGCACTGGGCTTTTGTGTGAAGCAGTATGACCGTGCTAATCACTAGAGAGTTAAAAAACCTAGGACTACCATATATTTATTTGGTAGTGCTTTTATCTTAGAATGAGTCAGCTGGCAACAGTGATGGCATTCTTTCATATAATAAGAAAACAGGATAGACATGATGTTACAAATTCTGTAATAGTTTGTGAAACACCTGGTGTAAAATACAAACAAAACATCTATAATTCTCAACGTATACATCTGGGTCAATTTTATTTCCCTAGAACAATGGTTCCCAAACCATTTTAGTCTGAGCATTGAAGTGAATAAAAAAGTTTGGAGCCTCCCAACCAAAAATCTTTTGCACAGTGATTGAAAAACAGTGCCACAGCAAAAACAATAACTTCTCCTTTCATTGTATGGTATTATATAATTAATTAAACTTTTTAAAATTTAAGCTTATTGTTTATTTATAAAGTAAAATTAATTCAGCATCTTTGTTTTAGGCCCATTTTCAGTCAGCCCTTCAAAAAAGGCTTCATAGTCTCTCCAGGGTCCATAGCTCCTGGTTTGATTAACAGTTTTTAAGATGTAACATTTTATAAAATTTTCTTTATCATTATCCTTTATTTTGCATAACAAAGTTACAGAGGTGCAAACTCTTTTTAATCAGAACACAAGTTTCAGTGTGACAAGTCGGTTAAGAATGAAATGTGAAATAGTATGGAATTATAAAATGCATTTTCCTAAGACACTTGTCTTAATTATACTTCCTTTTCATTCAAAACAAAAATGCAGAAATTTAATATTTTATTATTCTACTTAAGATGTTAACTGTAATTTTTTCTTAATTACACAGGATACAAACTGAATGATATTAAAAACAATCAGATGTTACAAACTTGATAATCTTCAAGTTCCTCTTCAGTAAACACACTTTCTTGCTGTCCCATGATGATGCTTGTAAAAAACAGGACATATAACTTATGAGAAAAAAAATCTTGATCATGAAACACAAGCTTTAAATGTATTTTACTGATAAGAAATATGGAAAAAACTGACATTTCTTACAACAGGTTGGATGGCCAACATATTCAAAATCTAAAGTAAAAAATCCAGGTAATACATTTCTTAATATTATTGGGATACATTTTTATTTTGTAGAAAGATAGTCGTGTGTATGTATAGATTATTCCTATATTACATACTCACTTGCACTGCAATAATAAAAATTGACAATAAAAAAAACAGCAAATTTGACCTACATAACAACTGAATTTTTAGCAATATTTTGTATTACAGAATAATAAGAGTTCCTTCACAAACTCTGAAGCATGTTACCTTTCATAAAGTATTCACGTCATGTTCTTGAAATGAAAATAAAAATGTAGAATTCATTCAATTTCAAAAGTTTCTTAATCCTCCTTACTTTCTTAACTAACAAAAAATACCCATCAGTAATTACTCAGCCATTATCAACTTTAATCAAAACATTTTTTAAAGAATATTAAGTCTCATTCATAGTCTATAACACCAGTTAATACTCAATTGTAAAAATGCTCCAATATGACAAAAATAAAAGTTACAAGTCAAGAAGTTATACTGTAAAATATTGCTAATATAATGTCAGCCTCAATTACTCACGTTACATTTTCACAAATTTTCTGCTATTCCAAAGCCTCAGCTTGATTTGCTGTCACACAATTATCATTAAAGCTAGTTATTTTATACTTGGCAAAATCATGTCAAGAAATAAATTTTTAATTTTCATATTTGCAAAAAACATGTTCTCTTATGTGAGTAGATAATAACTTAATGGAAGAGTCCACATGTTCCTTCGTGTAGCAATGCTATCCATTTGGAGATGACACAATTTTTACTTTTAGGTATGTCATTAAAATGAAAAGTTATTCTCCCAACAGACTTGATTATGCATATAATTCTAACTTTAAATAGGATTATGCTCCACTTTTAATTAATATATAAATAAAAAGTTATACAAAGAAAACAGTATAATATTAAGACAAAGAAGTAACCAGTTTTCTGTAGTTCAGCAGTTTCTTTTTTACCAGCTTAGATGTCCAGACGAAAACTTTAAAACCACAATATTTGACCATTTTCATTTACAGCTATATATAAAAGTAGCTTATGTACAAACTTACAGGGAAATCCAGGTAAAACACCCTGGATTGATATCAAGATAGCCAAGTGAGGTCCACTCAAGTAAACACACATGGGGGAAACCCCCTTGGTATACAATGAATTATGTAAAGTGCAGTTCATCTGGGCAAGAAACATCCAGTGGAAGTGTTTTACATAATGGATTTTGTTTCATGTTGTGTGTATAATACATAACATAATGAAGGTAAATCTCTTCACCTCGAGTGAATGTATAGTTTATATATATGAGTAAACCTCTGCAGACCACCACTACAGTGACTGGGAACCAGACCCTGCTGGTCCAGTAGAAGAAAGAGGGAAAGAGATGCATTGAGGTTTCACAGGAATAACCCACTGGAGACAGTTCAATGTGTGTCTGCATTTCTCCATGTTGAAAAGCAGAAAGGCCCAGATTGTATGAGCCAGGAGTCAGTATGAATGGGCAAAAATCCCTGTCTGCTTTACTCCTGAAGTCCAGGATATATACATACACATATTGATAACAAAATGTGATACGGAGATATAAATACAGCACTAAAACACCTCCACAGTGAGTATTGGAGAAGTATATAGATACAGTGTTAAGATATAAAATTTGGCATATCTGACCAGGCAATAGTTGCCACTAGGTGAGATCCTGAAATATGATGTATAAACAGCAATAAGAGAAAATATATAACATACCCCAGTTACAGGCAAACAGACATGTAGAATCACCACAGAAGAAAGACGTGCCCAAGGAATGCACAGCAAGACTGCAGATAAAGAGACAAGAGTTTATGGAGTTTTCCACATACTAGCCTGAATGTTTTTTGTTTTGTTTTTTACAAACAATAGCAGATTCATGCAGCTATAAACAAGTTTATGATTAATTAGATATGAAGAGTCAATACGCAGATAACAATTACCCAAGGACACATCCAAATATGTCAGGTGTAGGAGCTGACAAACCCTAATTATGAGGGTAATAGGAAAAAGATAAACAGGAATGCCATAGAATGAGAGAAACAGAACAATGAAAGGAGACAGTAGAAGACAAACAACAGAGCAGGAAATGATCTGAATAAAGAACATCATCTAGAAATGAAATGGGATAAAGGTGAGAATAGGAAGGATAGAAGGGAAAAAGCAAAACAACCTATCAAGGCAGCTGAAATACAAGGAAGGAATGCAAGATCTAGAAAAAAGAAAATAAGAGAAATGGTAAAGTATGTCACAAAAAAATGGAATGATGAAGACCAAATGCCAGGAAGGTGATGACTAAGATTATAAGAGAAATATCCTGTGAGGAAAAAGTTGGAATGGGTTCAACGAGAGAAATGAACAGGATAGGAAAAAATATGGTGATCTCAATCTGGCAGAACAAAGGAAATGTGTCAGATTGACCAGTTGAAAGAAACAGAACAATCTGGAGAAAAGAAACTTTCTGTGAAAAGAGAAAAAGGAGGGAGTTCAACATGGCAAATATTTAAAAAGAAACAACTGAAACAGACAAACCCTAAATAAACAATCATATGAAGAGCTGGTACAAGTGAGTAACAGAAGAACTGGATTAAGGGACTAAAGCCCTAGAAAAAAAAAAGACTAGAGACTGAAGCAAGACTTATACTTTTGGTACACAGACAGAAGAAAGACAAATGGTGTATGCAACAAAAAATGAGAGGCATGAGAAGCGAGTACCTGTGTTGAGGCACAGGACTGGACAAAAGATATGGAAAGATAGAGTATGGTGACATTGGGGGTGAAATACAACAAACTGCAGTGAACAGAGGAGTGGAAAAGGACATAGAAAATGGTAGTACCTATTGCTCCATGAAGGACCAGAGTGTTCAAGCCAGCCAATTCAGAGCAACCAACAAAATACAAGGAGGAAAAAAGATTCATAAGACAGGGAATCTGAATGGACTATAAGAATATAGGAGTGAGCTCCTGAACACAGGCATTTGACTGTATAAAAGTCACTCTTAAAAAGAAGAAGTTTGAAGATGACTGAGGAGCAAACAGAAGAGAGTAGAATAAGGTGCGTTACTCCAGTAAGGACCAGAGAAGAAGGAACCACATTTGAGTGGCCAGTACAAAATAACCAGCAAAGCACAACAAGGTTTGGTCTACCTAAGGGAAAAAGACCTAAAAGTTCTGTCAAATTGTAGGGTAGGCATATAGGTGAAGACCCCTCCCCATCTTGAATGAAAGCATCTATCTCAAAAAGTGAAAGGTGATGAACTCAAAACTAAAAATAAGAAAGTAGGGCATACCAGTGAATGGGAAACATACAAATATGCAGTGTTCCCTGTTCAGAATACACACAGAAAAGAATATGAGTATGGAGAGATCACTCTGTGGAAAACCTGGTTAAGATGTAATAAGAGACTGGATACAAGGATCAAAACTCTGGGAATGTGACCCACTAGAATAGTCATGTCAAGGTCACTGGCCCAATACACATATTCCAGAGTCTAAACAGACAGAGATCAGTATGTTTCCTCCTTTCTATGTGATAAAGCTGACAACAGTGGAATTGTAGAAAGAACCCAAATCATTCTCCCATACAAGAAAAGATATGGAGCCCAGAATGTGGTTATGAAGAAGGGCCTCCTTGACTGGCTACCAACCCAAAGAACTCAGAAGAATCAAGGAAAATGGAATGAAAAATGTGTTCACCCCAAAGAATGGGCACTTCCAAGGAAAACAACATCCCAAAAAAGAGAGAGCCTCATGGATGTAGAGAGAAGAAAAGTATATGGCAAGTTTGACTGTCAGCTTGATATTCTAGAACCAAAGTGGAGAAGGATGAGCTCAACAAAAAAGGAAGTGAAAATAACCTCCAAACAAACAAATAACCATGTAGGGGTAGTAAAGAACCTCACCAACCAGAAAAGAAATCCACTTGAGAAGCTTCTCAAAGAAAAATGTAGGTATAAGAGACTGACAGGGCACAGGAAGAAGCAAACAGAAGCCTATCATCCATTAAGTTAGTCTAAAGACCCAATGAGTGAAGATGATGTGCAAAAGATAATAATCCAAAAAGCACATTAAGAGCTGAAGAAAAACAGTCTGTGAGCATCCAGAACAGGAAGGCAAAGCTCACTATGAGAAACTGAAGAAAAGAATGTGACAATGGGGCATAAAAATCTGCCAAAGTGAAAACAGGCAACTGGAGGCAAGTATACAGCCAGGACAGATCAAGAAAGGGAATTCAAATTTCTGTGTATAGGGAGAGAAGAGAGGATGGAAGAAACTAATAGTGGAGCAAGCTCCATATATTAGAAAGCTTTGTTGTGTAGTAGGACACAGACTTCACAAGACAACCAGACAACATTGGTTGATTTGGTGTTTTATTACACAAAGCAGCTAGGCTATCTGCACCAAACATCCGGTAAAAAATTGAAGTTAATTTAGTAAAATTCATAAAAGGTTAGTTGGTTGATTTAGTGTTTTACAGCACAAAGCAACTAGACTATCTGCACCAAACATATGATATAAAGTTAAAACTAAAGTAAATTCAGTAAAATTCATAAAAGGAAATTAAGGTAAAACAAAACAAAGTTTAAAAAACATAAATAGCCTAAAACCAATGTTCACATCTAGTCTACAATGTTAAGAGAAAAACTACAGTAATACAAGTTGTAAAGGACTTTCTGTAGTATAATTGTAATTATCATAACTCGCCAGGAAGACTAACAGTTAAGTACAAAAACCCACCGTCAGTTACCTGAAGTTGGCCTTTCCAGTCCTGGTTCCGAGGTATTTGATGTTATGGCCATTTTCAAAAAGTAATAAAAGTTTTGAAAGACTTGTGGCAAAATTTTAATAACAACTTGCCAGGATGGCTAATGGGTAGTTCAAACAGCAGTGTTACTCACCTGAAGTTGGCCTTTCCAGTCTTGGTTTTCAGTTATTTGACATTATGGCCATTTTCTAATTTCAAATTGAATTAGATGGACCATGATTCTTAAAATGGAATCCCATTAGAAATGTCTAATGTATAAATTAAAAAGCTCAAATGGCATTAAAAAGATTAATGGCCTTTAAAAATCTAAAAACATTTCCAAGGTTAACAGTGTCACCATCACCAACAACATTGTCTAACATTATGAACAAACCTTGGGACAGAACATGTTTAAAATGGAGCCATCGCTGAGAGTCATAACAACTGCAAGAAATTAAAATGTGGCTTATTGTGACTTAAGTGTTACACAAAAAACACATTGGTGTATCAGTCCCAAATAAAAGAAAATGATGAGTTAAACTGTGACCAATGTGTAGTCTAGTTAGAACAACTTCCTCTTTCTAATCCTTATAGAAACAAAATGGCTAAAGTCCAACAGAGAGTTGTATTTGGAAAAGCTTGTTTTCACGTTGCTCACTCCAAGTTGACTGCCAACTGGCACAGAGTCAAGACTTGAATACAGGACCATATTCCATGTATGGAACAGGCACAGCAGTAATAGTGCCAGAGCAAACAGATTTAAATACAATGTCGACAAGCTTGCTCCCACAAATATCAACTAGACCCAGTATCCAGAAAAACTGAATAGAAGTAGACGTTAAAGAGAAATGGACCAGTTGGTTTTGAATATCAGCGAGAGAACTAACGTGAAGAGATTGCAGGGCCAGTGGAGAACTAAGCGAGTCAGTATAAATAGTGCAGTTTGAGTACTGCTTAGCTTCTATGTGATGCAGGGCAAGAGAAATGGCATACAGTTCAGCAGTAAACACAGAAGCTGTAGAGGAGATTCTGTGCACAACCACCAAACCATGACATAGCCCACAAAGCCACCTGCTTTTGAGCCATCTGTATAAATAGGAATAGAAGGATGATTTGAAAGATGTTCAGCAAATAAACAGTATTTCCAATCGAGAGTGTCTGCTTTTCAAATGACTTAAAGACAGATCACATTTGGGGACTGTAAAAAACCATGGTGGGATGGGCTGACCAGGAGATACAGCAATGTTATCTAAGGTATATTCATGGCCAAAGTGGTGTGTTAGGGTTGTACCCCTCAACCACCAGGATCCTCTCCTTCCCTTCATGGATATCAGCTACTTCTTGGCCATCAGAGAACAAGATCAAAAAGGGGACAGAATTATATTGCCCACTGACCTTTTAATTCTTGTCCCACATGACTTTGGAACTGGTGGTAGAAGATATGCTGGTTGTGAACTTAATCCAAGATTCCTTCTGGCTTTGACACCTTACCCACTGAGTTGATTGATTGATTGATTTAGTGTTTTATGGCACAAAGCAGCGAGGCTATCTGCGCAGACATTCGGTAAAAATGTAAAAAAACTAAAATAAACAAATAAATAAATAAATGTAGTAATAGACATAAATGGAAATGAAGGTTAAACAAAAAAGTATAAAACCAATGTTGACACCTAGTCTACAATGTTAAGATAGAAGGCAGAGTATAAGAAGTTGTAAGGTATTTACTCCAGCAAAAAGGTAATGATCATAACCTGCCAGGAAGACTAACAGATAAGTATAAAAACCACCGTCAATCATCTGAAGTTGGCCTTTCCAGTCCTGGTTCCGGGTTATGTGTCATAGCAGCTATTATCAAAATGTAAAAGAATAAAAGTTTTAAAAGACACTCCGCAAAATCGTAATAATGAGTAGCCAAATGTCCAGTAAAAGATAAAAGTCAAGTAAATGGAGTAAAATTTGTAAAAGTAATTGAAGATAAAAGCAAAACGGCAATTAAAACAGAAAATGGCGTAAAAACCAATGTTGACATCCAGTCAACAAAGTTGTAAAGAACTACCTGTAGCAGAATGGTAATGATCATAACCCGCCAGGAAGACTAACAGGTAAGTATAAAAACCACAGTCAGTCACCTGAAGTTGGTCTTTCCAGTCCTGGTTCTGGGTTATGAGTCAATATGACCAGTACTAAAAAGTTAAGTAGTAAAAGTGTGAAATGATATGCAGCAAAGTATAATAACAACTTCGCCAGGACGACTAACGAGTAGTTCAAACGGATAGTTCAAACAGTAGCGTTAGTCACATGAAGTTGGCCTTTCCAGTCCTGGTGTCGAGTTATTTAATGTTCTGGCCATTGTCCAATGTCAAATTGAAGGAGAGAGATTAAAACTGTAAAAAAGGAACCACAATTAAAAAGGTGTAATGAATAAATATGCAACACTTAAATGAGATTAAAAAGATTAATGGCCATTAAATAATTAAAAACATTATCAAGGTGGACAGAGTCACCATCACCAATAACTCTGTCCAATGTTACAAACTGGCCCTGGAAAAAAATATGTTTAAAATATTGCCGTCGTTGAGAATTGTAATGAAGGCAAGAAAGTAAAACGTGGCTGATAGTGATTTGAGTGTAAGACACAAACTACATATTGGTGCATCAGTTCCAGATAAAAGAAAATGATGAGTTAAAAAACTGTGACCAATGCATAGCCTAGTGAGAACAACTTCCTCCTTCCGAACTTTATGGAAGCTAGATGGCCAAAGTCCAATTTTGGGTTTGATTTGAAAAAGTTTGTTGTCACGTTGCTCACTCCAAGTGGACTGCCAGCTGGCATGGAGCCGAGCCTTGAAGACAACACCATAGTCCATGTACGGAATAGGCATAGGAGTGATGGTGCTGAAGCAGACATATTTAGCTGCCATGTCTGCAAGCTCGTTCCCGCGAATACCAACATGGCCTGGTATCCAGAAAAACTGGATTGAAGTAGCTGCTAATGAGAAATGGGCCAGTCGGTTTCGAATATCAGCGAGAATAGAATGTGAGCTAACGTGTAGCGATTCCAAGGCAAGTATAGAACTAAGCGAATCAGTATAAATAGTGCAGTTGGAGTACTGCTCAGCTGCAATATGATCCAGGGCAAGAGATATGGCATACAGTTCCGCAGTGAACACAGAAGCTGTAGAAGGGATTCTGTGCGCAACTACTGACCCATAGCAGAGCCCACTGAATTACCTGATTTGGAACCATCTGTATAAATGGGAACTGAATGATTGTCTGAAAGATATTAATTGAATAAAAGACAGTACTTCCAATCTGGAGTATCTGCCTTTTTTAGGTGACTGAAAGAAAGGTCACATTTGGGGGCTGTAATAAGCCATGGTGGGATGGGCCAACCTGTGGAATCTGCAATGTTATCCAAGGACAGACCCAATTCATCCAATTGCGCTCGGATGCAAAGGCCAAACGGAGCAACGACAGATCATCTGTTCTGAAAAAGTACTGCCCACCGAGGAAGGAAAACCCATTTCCAGGTGGGATGCTTTGGTAAGGAATGAAGTTTCAAAGTATATTGTAAAGATAGTTGCAAACGGCGAAGGTGTAGAGAAGGTTCATGAGATTCAATGTATATACTTTGAACTGGAGAGGTACGGAAAGCCCCAGTGCAGAGTCGAAGTCCTTGGTGATGAATGGGGTCCAGCATCTTTAAGGGCGAGGGTCTGGCAGAGCCATAGACCATTGATCCATAATCGAGTTTCGATCTAATAAGAGCATGATATACCTTTAACATTGAACAGCAATCTGCCCCCCAACTGGTAGAAGAGAGAACATGGAGGATGTTCAGTGCTCTTGTGGATTTGACCCGAAGCTGCTTTAAGTGTGGTATAAAGGTCAGTTTACGATCAAAGATAAGCCCCAAGAACTTGGTCTCCGGGACCACTGGCAGCAAAACTTCACCGATATGAAGTTCAGGATCAGGGTGAATACTCCGTCGACGGCAAAAGTGCATGCATACAGTTTTGGAGAGAGAGAAATTAAAGCCGTTCACCAGAGTCCACTTCCGTACACAATTGAGGGCGGTTTGTAGTTGCCGCTCAATATATCTCATGTTTGACGACTGACACGAGATGTGAAAGTCGTCGACATACAGCCCATTCGCAACAGTGAGAGGGAGTTGTTCAGTGATGGCATTTATCTTTATACTGAAGAGTGTAACACTCAATACACAGCCTTGAGGGACTCCAAGTTCCTGTACAAAAGAACGGGAAAGTGTCGAACCCACATGAACTTGGAATCTCTTGTCCATTAAAAAATTTTTAATAAACATGGGTAGATGGCCACGTAACCCATATGTATGGAGGTCTCACAAAACGCCATACCTCCATGTTATGTCGTAAGCCTTCTCTATGTCAAAGAATATTGATACAAGATGTTGGCGGTTGAGAAAGGCTTCTCTGATAGATGTTTCAAGACGAATTAGGTGGTCTGTGGTGGAGTGCTGTCGACGGAACCCACACTGGGTGGGCGAGAGGAGGTTGTTTGATTCAAGGAACTAAACAAGACGAGCATTAACCATCCTTTCTAATGTCTTACAGAGACAGCTCGTCAAAGCAATTGGACAGTAGTTTGAAGGAATCTTGGGATCTTTCCCTGGCTTAGAAAAAGGCAAAATATTAGCCTGGCACCAGGCATCAGGAAAAACATTCTCCTGCCATATCCGGTTGAAAACAATTAGAAGGACATCAAGAGAAGCAGGAGATAGACGGCACAGCATGTCATAATGAATATCATCAAGTCCAACAGACGCACTGGCAGACCGATGAAGGGCCATTTTTAGTTCCACCAGGGTAAAGGGACAATTATAGTCAAAGAAACAGTAAGTTCGAAAGGAAAGAGGTGATCGCTCTGCCCGAGTCTTGATGGCCAGGAAGGTGGAGGAACAAGTAGAAGTGCTAGATACCCGGCAAAAGCTTTCACCTAAAGTGTTAGCGTTGTTCCGAACATCAGTCACCTCCTGACCATCAGAGAGTAAGATCGAGAGGGGGATAGAATTGTAGTGTCCATTAACCTTTCGAATCCTGTCCCATGTGATCTTGGAACTGGTGGTAGAAGATATGCTGGTTGTGAACTTAATTCAAGATTCCTTCTGGCTTTGACGTCTTACCCACCTAGCATGTGCCTGTTGGAAAGCAACCCGGTTTGAAAGTGTGGGATATCTATGAAAAGTATCCCAGGCCCGCTTTTGAGCCTTCCGTGCTAAGTGGCAGGCAGGATTCCACCACGGACGAGGATATCGTGGAAAACGTGTCGAGGTTTTAGGAATACACTGAGCAGCTGCATGTGTAATACAGTCAGTTACCGCTGCTACACAGTCGTCTATTGATGGCTGATTTACGATGGCAGGATCAAGTTCTGCGAGAGCAGTGAAAGTGGACCAGTCTGCCTGATCCAGCTTCCACCGGGGCACGCGGGTAGGGTGGCATCGACCACTGCCAGTCTCTCTTAAAAGGATATGAAAATGATCACTGCCTAGTGGATTACTGTCAACCCTCCATGAAAAATGGGAGAATAATGAAGGGGAGCAAACTGAGAGATCAATAGCAGTAAAGGACTGACTAGGTGCATGAAAGTAAGTGGAAGAACCAGTATTGAAAAGAGAAAGATTGTGATCAGAAAGCATCCGCTCTACAGATCGGCCCCTCCCATCAATAATAGCACTTCCCCAGAGGGGATGATATCCATTAAAATCCTCTAGGATTAGAAATGGAGATGGCAATTGTTCAACGAGAGCATCAAGATCTGATTGATCATATGTCTCTCCAGGTGACAGGTACAGAGAACAAACAGTGATGGTATGACCCAAGGAAACACGGATGGCTACAGCCTCCAAGGATGTGTTGAGTGACAAAGACAGGGTGGGCACGTGTTGATCAACCAACAGTGCCACCCCTCCATGTACTCGACCATCACACAACCTGTCATTTCTGTACAGAGAAAACTGCCGAATGGAGACAGTATCAGCAGTTTTGAGAAATGTTTCTTGTAAAGAAAGACAAACAGAATGGTAGGAAGCAATCAGCATTTTGATATCATCCAGATTAGAACGTAAACCTCGACAGTTCCATTGTATCAAGGTGGCCATTTTTAAGAACGGGTAGGTGAAGTGGCTGGAGAACCCTTCGGTTTACGACCATGTCTTTTTTCTTTACTGTCTTTAGTCGGAGGAGGTCTATCAACCTCCATGGATCCTGCCCTGGGTTGGGTGGGCAGGTTTTTGTTATTGGAAGGGGAATCCAGTGACTGAGGATGCAAACAAATAATTGTTTTGTCTCTTGTGGTGGGAGAAAAAGATGTATCAGAAGAAATGCCTCTATTTGAAACTTAAGGACGTGGATCTTGAGGTTTGTTGGAAGGTATGGGAGGAACAGAGATGGGTGTGGAAGTCGATTCAAACTTTTTTACCACGGAGGTCAAAAGGCTTTTCATTTGTTTTGAAAACGATTCTCTTGGAAGCACAGAGAGATCTGTCTGCACTCCCACTGTAGTTGTGGAATGAAGTGCAGCAGCATATGTCCGAGATGGAGTTGTGGACAGCAATTTCCGAGCCTCAGGATAACTAATGTTATGTGTCGTTTTCAAACGCTGCACCTCTTTTTCCTCCAACCATTTTGGGCAAGAATGACAGTAAGAGGGGTGAGAACCATTGCAGTTTACGCAATGTGGGTTCATGTCACAGTCATAGGCATCGTGGTCCTTGCCTCCACAACGAGCACATGTCAGGGAACACGACAAGATGTCTTTGAGTGGCCGAATCTCTGACATTGGAAACATCAAAGAGGGTTTGGAATGTATGGCCGAACCCTGCAAATGAGATAACCTGCCTTGATGGTGGCAGGTGCACGTGGTGAAGTAAATGTTAAAACAAGGGTATTTGTTGGCAGTGTAACTCCATCTTTACGAGTGGAGATGCGCCTCACTGCAGAAACTCCTTGAGTGGAGAGACCAGCGAGAATCTCTGACTCAGGAACGTTCTTCAAATCCCTTTCAACAATAACTCCTCGTGAAGAATTCAAGGTAGCATGGGGTGTAACCTCAATAGGTATATCCCCATTTGCCTTTGAATTCAAGAGGAGTTCACTGTGTTGGGATGTGGATGTTTCAACCAATATGTCACCAGATCGAAGTTTCTTTACTGATTTTGGAGAGCCAGCAAGTCCCTCTAGTCCCTTTTGAATAAAAAAAGGGGACATTTGCCCTAAAGGTTTTTCCAAAAGAGAATGTAATATAAGAAAATGAGGTACGTGTGTTACTGATGTTGAAGATTGCTGTTCTGAGTATTCAAGATGTGGTCGCTTACCCATTGACTGTTTTTTTACAATTTTATTTAAATTTTTAGAGGATCCATAGGAAAAAGAAAAAATTTCGATACCCACTGACCCCACCCACCATGGAGCCCTACAAGGGGATGCACTACAAAGTCACGCAAGGACAATGCAGCAACGCAAGGGTTTCGTGAGCACTATACCCAAACACCAGCATCAGGCACAATGTCCACAACACCCGTTGAGAACTTCCAACACTGGTACTTGGTTGACTCTAGCCCAAGTGGACCAGCCGATTGACCCAAGGGGGCCCACCCAAAGGCTGCCCGTCTACAGGAATTCGAGGCCAAAGTGGTGTGTTAGGGTTGGACCCCTCAACCACCAGGATCCTCTCCTCCCCTTCACGAGTCGCCAAGCACCGCAAACACGTGTGTGGATGTTTAGATCCCAGAGAAGGTAACCAGATAGAACAGAACCTTCCCTGGGAGGTCCCCTCACCACGTACAGGAATCCACACCGAGGGGTACCCACTGAGCATGTACACGAGCCTGTGGGAAAGCAATGTGGTGCAAGAGTGTAGGATACCTAAGAAAAGTATCCCACGCTTATTTTTGAGCCTTTCATGCCATATGGCAGGCAGGATTCCACCACGGACAAGGATATCGTGGAAAACATGTTGAGGTTTTAGGAGTAAATTGAGCAGCTGTTTGTATTGTATAACACAATCAGTCACTGCTGCCACACAGTCGTCTATTGATGGCAGAATCAAGTTCTGCGAGAGCAATGAAAAATGGCCAGTTTGCTTGATCCAGCTACCACCAGGGCACGCAGGTTGGGTGGCATGGACCACAGCCACTCTCTCTTAAAATTATAGAAAATGATCACTGCCTCATGGATTATTGTCAACCCTCCATGAAAAATGAGTGAAGGGGAGCAAACTGAGAGATCAATAGCAGTAAAGGACAGACTAGGTGCATGAAAATAAGAAGAACCACTATTATAAAGAGAAAAATTGTGGTTGGACAGCATAAGCTCTAAAGAGCAACCCCTCCTATCAATATTAGCACTTCCCCAGAGGGGATGATGTCCATTTAAGTCCTCCAGGATTAGGAAGAGAGACAGCAACTGTTCAATGAGAGCATCAAGGTTTGATTGATCATAGGTCTCTCCAGGTGACAAGTAGAGAGAACAAACAGTGATGGTATGACCCAAGGAAACACAGGCTGTGTGATGGATGAGTGCGATTAGCATGTAGACATCTATCACTGCTGTACAAAGAAAACTGCCAAAGATGACTGTGTCGGCAGGTTTCAAAAGTGTTTCCTGTAAGGAAAGACATACAGGATGGTAGGAAGCAATCAGTGTTTTGATGTCATCCAGATTAGAACGTAAACCTCAACAGTTCCATTGTATCAAGGTGGTCATTTTTATTTATGTGTAGGCAAATAGGGTAAAGAACCCTTCTGTTTACAACCATGTCTTTTTTTCCTTGTTGACTTTATTCAAGGGAGGTCTATCAACCACCATAGATCCTTCCCTGGGTGGTTTAGGCAGATCTTTGCTGTTGGAATAGGATTCCAATGCCTGAGGACATGAATGAATGATTGTTTTGCATCTTGGGGTGGGAGAAGGTGTATCCGAGGAAATACCTGTACGTGGAACCAAAGGATGTAGACCTTGGGGTTTGTTAGAATATATGTAAAAGACAGAGATGGGTGTTGAAATTTATTCATCAACTTTTTTAATAATGGAGGTCATAAGACTTTTTTTTTAGAACGATTTTTTTGGAGGCACAGAGAGATCCGTCTGCACTCCTACTGTAGTAGTGGAACAAAGTGCAGCAGTATACGTCTGAGATGAAGTGGTGGACAGCAACTTTTGAGACTTAGGGTAAGCAATGTTATGAATTGTTTTGAAATGCTGCACCTCTTTTTCTTCTAACCATTTAGAGCAAGAATAAAAAAACGGGTGTGAATCATTGCAATTGATGCAATGAGGGTCTATTTCACACTTGTAGGCATCCTGGTCCTTGCCACCACAACAAGCACGTCAAAGAACCACAACACAATGTTTTCAAGTGACCGAACCACTAACACTGGGAACATCTGAGAATGTATGGAATGTATGGCTGTTATTCTGCAATTAAGATAACCTGCCTTGATGGTGGCAGGTGGATGTAGTGATGTAAATGTCAGAATGAGGATAATGGTCAGCATCATAATTCCATCTTTGCAAGTGGAGATATGCCTCACTGCAGAAACTCCTTGGGTGGAAAAACTAGCAAGAACCTCTGACTCAGGGATGTTCTTCAAATCCCTTTAAACATTAACTCCTCATGATGAATTCAAAGTGGCATGAAGCATAACCTCAATAGGTATATCCTCATTGCCTTTGAATGCAATAGGAGTTCACTATGTTGAGATGTGGATGTTTCCACCAATATGTTACCAGATCAAAGCTTCTTTACTGACTTTGGAGAGCCAGCAAATTCCTTTAGTCCATTCTCAATGAAAAAGGAAGATATTTGCCCCAAAAGGTTTGTCTGAAAGAGAAGGTAGTATAAAAAAATGAGGTACAACAGGTGTTACAGATCTTGAAGATTGCTGCTCAGAATCTTCAAGATGTGGTCATTTACCTATAGACTTTTTTTTCACTATTTTATTTAAATTTTTATTTGGAGGATCCATAATAAAGAAAAAAAATGATTATTTCAGTGCTCACTGACCCCACCCACCATGGAGCCATATGAGGGGATGCACTACAATGTCAAACAAGGACACTGCAGCAACACCAGGGTTTTGTGAGCACTATACCCAAACATCAGCATCAGTTACAATGTCCACAACATCTGTTGAGAACATCCAACACTGGTACTTGGTTGACTAAGTGCACCAGCTGAATGACCCTAGGGGGGGCTGCTCCAAGCCTGCCCATCTACAGGCCAAAATGGTGTGTTAGGATTGGACCCCTCAACCACCAGGATCCTCTCCTCCCCTTCACTAGTCACCATGCACAGCAAACATGTGGGTGGATGTTTCGATCCTAGAGAAGGTAAACTAAAAAAACAGAACCTACCCTGGGAGGTCCCCTCACCACCTACAGGAATCCACACCGAGGGGACCAGACAACGTATGATCCTGGGAGAAAGAGGAGAGATCCAAGAAGTGAGTAGAGGGGAAGAAAAGTAGAAGTCATAAACCCTCATACAGAGCCTGTATAAAGAATGGAATTGTCAAAAATGGTAACCAAAAAGACACACAAACTAAAGAAACGGAGAAAAAACAACAACAAACAGAATTAATAAACTAACAAACTTAGAAACATGTATTCTATACAGAGCTTAAAAGTAACACCTACAAAACAAAGAAAGTCATAAAACAAGTAATGCCTAAAGTACACAACTACTAAAGAAATTCATGTGATGAGCAACCCTTAAAAACACAACATAAAAGATGACTCAAAGAAATTAAGACAGAGAACATGAAAATCCACCCTAAAGAATACAAGAATTAAAAGGCACTCAGTTAAGAAAAACAAAGGCTGACTCAAAACTTCCTCAATTAAACAAACTCCCCACAAACAAAGCAATGAAATTGGTGAAGGGAGTACACATGAACAGCACATGTTGCTTCAATGATGCAAAATATATAGGGGTATAAAAGACTGGTGCACTTTTAAAATGTTTACCTATGTCTAGAGGGTAAATGAAAGTTGAAACAGTTAGGAGGAGGAGAGATTAGTACCATTTTATATACAACATAAACATTGAAAAACAAAGTCACGTGACCAATCAAGATGTTCCATCACCCACCACAACAGCCAAACAAGTCATGAGCTAAATAAAATAAAGCTCTTCATATCTCTGTACTAAAGCAACAAAATGTTTACAAAATTATTGAAACAAACAGCATCTATCATACTGTCAGGATAAACAATTCTACACCCTTATGTCCCTTATCACAATAACTAAGAGCAAGTCTGCACCTGGGATTCAAGAGCTTAAATGTAAATATTCTGTCCCTATTTAAAATCTCTCCATTCATATATCTCAAAGCAACTTCAAATATACTTGTGTATTAACCTGTACAGCTTTCTACATATCCAATAAAAAAAAAGGTTTCTCTTGAAGAGATGACACCTCTCTAAAATCTGAATGAAATATGAATTATTTGTGCTATCAAAAAATCACACCTTTTAAATGGAACTTATTCAACATTCAGTAACCACCATATTGTACCACATTATATTTATCATCAATTTTTCTATACTTTTCTAGTGATTAATTCGTAACTCTAAAAACCTGGGTGTTAATACATTGTCATTCAGAGATTTTCTTATACCATATCTTTAAACCTACATAGGAATCTTCCAAAATTAGAACATCTGTCAATATAACCTAGTAAAACAGTTTGTTAATATATTGCTTTAACATTATTTTTTAATCATCTTCTATCCACTGTATAACATTTAATAAATCAGACACGTACCTCAACTGTTGAACGTTATCCAGCATTGCTTCATCTCAAAATATTCAAAGTTATTTGTAAATAAATACATTTGACCAAATGTCTTCTTTTCACTGACATTTTTTTTTCTCCTTTTAAACCTTCCAAAAGATAACTGACTTATACCATAACTTGACAAACTGATTTAAGTGTTCTATCCATCTAACTTTTATGCACCTATTATGTTCAGCTTTCAAATTTTTTTAAAAGCTAATGATAAATGCTACAAATTATCCTAATATGAATAATGGTATTTACAATATTTATTTACCAGTTCTTAAAGTTAATGTATTTCTACATTTTGCCTTGGATCATCAGTATCAATACTAAAGTAGGAAGAACATGTTAATCTGATTATTTAAGTACTTCAAAACTTTCCATCTTCAATCAAAAAACTAGAATAAAAAACAACATAATTGTGATGTCATGTTCATATACTTAAATTTTTACCATTTCATAGGTACTTATGTTAATGTACTGATATTATGCTGTTGGATCCTATTATCAAAGATCATTTAAAAGATGTAGATTTAAGAAAAGAAACAATCGATGATTTGGATAAAATTAGAAAGAAACTTTACAGTAAGCTTAAACTTTCAACCGTAATAAGGTCATAATTATGGATGATTTTAATTTCAGGTATATAGATTGGGAAATGCAAAAATTAAACCATTAAGGAGGAAGGTTTTTGGAAACTCAAGATGGTTGTTTTTGCCAATTCGTCAAGGAACCTACTAGAAACAATGCTTTTTTAGACTTATTGTTTTAACATCTAATATAGAAATTGTTAGGAAGGTGGAAATTGAGAACATCTGGATCAAAGTGATCTTTGTGCCATTAAGTTTGATATCTTGCTACATAGCTGGATCAGGAAAAACTAAATGCAACAATAATTTTATTTTGAATTCAGCAACCAAGTTATATAGAGACACTGATCAAATATAAAACATTACAGATAATTTTTTTAAATATTCAAGATAAATATAATTCTTACAGAAACAAAAGGGTGGCTGCAGAAAAAAACAGTCTGGTTCATAAAATAGAAAATTAAAGCATCACAAATTTAAGAAATTTAAATTGTCTGGTATGGCAGGAGATTTAAAAAAATTATAGAAGATCAAGAAAGTTGATCAGCAGAAAACTAGAATATCAAAAAAGATATATGATAAAATGTTGCCTGAAAATGTAAAAATCAAGAGTAAGGATTTCTTTAACCCTTAAATGACAGCCATCATCAATTAATGCTGCTACCTACAACATTCCCACTGTTTGAGGGTTAAGTACATTAAAGGAAACAAACTGTTAGGATTGGGATAGAACCTATGAGGGATGATAAAGGAAGACTTGTATCCCATGATTATAAGATGACTAGGTGATTAAATTCTGCTTTTACTTCAGTTTTCATTGATAAATAAATATTCTTCACCTTGAACAGTTGATAGATAGAAACAAAGTTGTACAATACGACTGCACTAATTCTGTATTTGTTAAGAAACAAACTGAGAAGCTTAAAAAACTACAAGGTTCCTGAGCCAGATAATATTTTCCCAAGAGTTTTGAAGGAGGTTAAAGATTGGGTATTTGATCCACTTCCTACTATTTTTTGTCAGTCCTTGAATAGTGGACAGGTACCAAATGATAGGAAGTTAGCTAATGAAACTCCTCTTTTAAAATGAGGTTATAAAAATTGACCCAGTAATTACAGATCCATTAGTCTTGTATCAGTTGTGGACAATTTTGGAAAGTCTGATAAAAGATTCTTTGCAAAGTCATTTAACAAAGTTGAGAATTTTATTGGATAGTCAACATGGTTTCTCTATGAGAAAATCTTACCTTACAAATCTTTTTACCTTCTTTGAAGTGGTTACTGCTTATGTACTTGAGGGGTAAGGGTTAGATTTAGTGTATTTGGATTTTCAGAAAGCCTTTGCAAGGTGCAACATAAAAGACTTGTAATATATATATATATTAAGAGCAGGAGATAAGTTAGCAAACTTAATAGAAGAATGGCTGGAAGGAAGAAAGCAGAGGGCTGTTACAACTAGAGTTCAGTCAAACTAGATTAACATTACAAGTGGGATAACTCAGCCCTTAGTCTTAGGGCCTTTACTCTATTTACATTAATAACATAGATGCAGGAACAGTGAATAAATTAGTTATCTTGTGTAATATCGCAGATTTCATGAATAGTATTACTACAAATACACTCAACAAACCCCTGGTGTTATTCAATATTATAAAGTTCTTGAATTTTGTCTCCGTCCTACACATCTCTACTCTTAATTAGATAGTAGTATTGCTGCTTTGTTTAGAGTCTAAACTTTATCAATAAGCTATATTAATGGTAATATAATAGCTTTACTGGTAGAGATAGTAATACTTTTAGTTGTAAAGATATTTATAGAATAATTATAAGCCCTTATTGGTTTAACTTCCGACCAGTGGACTACAAGTGCGAGAAGTATATATGGTACTTACAGTTAGTACTAGTTGAACAATGTAGTTAATTTACACTAAAAATTAAAACAACTTTTAAACAAATGTAAAAAATATATGTATATTTTTACCTTCTTCTCCAATTTAACCTTCTATTATTTTGTTCTTAATTTTACTGTTTTTACGCGAACATTCCTAATTATGATTTTCTTTTCTTTTTCCAGACATTTAATACACTACACGTTAATTTTCACTTAACATTCTGTCAGTTTTATTACCTCTTGAAAACGAACTCTTAAAGCTCCACCTCAGATGACGTATAAAAGTGCTATCTAATCTAATAAAGTACATAAACCATAAAAAACTTATGCAAAAAAAAGAGAGTAAAGTGGAATATCCTTTCTAAAGTTAATGGCTCAAGCTTATAATTTTTATTATCTGTTATTCTTAATAAAGTTAGAAAATGAAAAAGAAGCAAAAACTTTGCACATATTTTAAAACACACCCTGTGCGATAACAAATAACATCACGTAATGCAGAATTTTTAAAGATACAACCAATAGAGAGCAAAATTCTGTTACACATGCGCATAGACAAGAGAGGTAGGGGGTATATAATATTATATTTTAAATTACAACCATATGTGTACAAAAATATTCAAAAGTTATTAAAACAATCACACCTACCATTGTTTTGAATTTCGCGCAAAGCTACTCGAGGGCTATCTGCACTAGCCGTCCCTAATTTTGCAGTGTAAGACTGGAGGGAAGGCAACTAGTCATCGCCACCCACTATCAACTCTTGGGCTACTCTTTTACCAACGAATAGTGGGATTGTACGTAACATTATAACGCCCCCACGGCTGAAAGGGCGAGCATGTTTGGTGCGACGGGGATGGGAACTCGCGACTCTCAGATTACGAGTCGCACGCCTTAACCCACCAGGCCATGCTGGGCCAAACACACCTACCATCAAAATACACAATTTTCAGTGAAAATTGCAAATATTTTCCAAGAGGAACGTTTCTGTTTTTTAATTCCAAAAAACAACAAAACACATGGTTATACGTTTCTGTTTTTTAATTCCAAGAAAACAACAAAACACATCGGTTATACGTTTCAGTTCATACCACTGCTACAGTATTGTATAATTTAATTGGCAAAATAAATTTTAGGCTATAACTCTTATAAAAAAAAAAAAAAGAGTAGATTTTTCAGTTTTTAACCCAAAACGTGATGATACCAGTTATCGACATATACGTTCATACAATTATAGACATCATATAATTAACATAAATTGTGCCCAATAAATAAATAAGTGGTAACATAATGTAGTTTATTCATGTATTTGCATATAATAAATATCAGTATAGTGATTTTTGTTTTATTACCACAACAGAAGTAGCAGGAATTTGTTTTGATCGTTAAACAAAACTTTAATATCATTAAATTCATCAGGGAGAAAACGAAAACGAATTGATTAGAAAAAAAAAGAAAGAGATATTTTATAAATATTTACACGAGTCGTACTATTTTGAGACAAGTTTATTTCATCATCTTATATCAGCAAAGTGTGATAAAAACAACATTTAAGCTGAATTTTGAAAGTACCTAATGTCACTGACCAATTATGTCACGTAAAGAAATCAAGAAATACAAAATACTTAGAAAGACTTTACAATCATTATAATTGCATCTACATTTCTTGAACTCTAAAAGTCTTCTAATCACGAGACTGTTTGATCTTTCTGTCTGTCTGTCTGTCTTTCCAACAAAAACTGCTCTACTTTATAGAACGGGGGCCCGGCATGGCCAAGCGTGTTAAGGCGTGCGACTCGTAATCCGAGGGTCGCGGGTTCGCATCCCCGTCGCGCCAAACATGCTCGCCCTTTCAGCCGTGGGGGCGTTATAGTGTGACGGCCAATCCCCCTATTCGTTGGTAAAAGAGTAGCCCAAGAGTTGGCGGTGGGTGGTGATGACTAGCTGCCTTCCCTCTAGTCTTACACTGCTAAATTAGAGTTTGTTTGTTTGTTTTTGAATTTCGCACAAAGCTACTCGAGGGCTATCTGTGCTAGCCGTTCCTAATTTAGCAGTGTAATACTAGAGGGAAGGCAGCTAGTCATCACCGCCAACTCTTGGGCTACTCTTTTACCAACGAATAGTGGGATTGACCGTTACATTATAACGCCCCCACCGCTGAAAGGGCGAGCATGTTTGGCGCGATGGGGATGCGAACCCGCGACCCTCAGATTGCGAATCGCACGTCTTAACACGCTTGGCCATGCCGGGCCTAAATTAGGGACGGCTAGCACAGATAGCCCTCGAGTAGCTTTGTGCGAAATTAAAAAAAAAAAGCAAAACAATTATAGAACGGCACATAATTGTCAAATAATACTTGCACTTTTTATATTAGTATTTTTTATTTTTTTGCACAATCTGATTTGCCTTATTGTTAATTTTATTGTAAAATTAATTATTTGATTGTATATCATCATTTATCTCGCGTTTTAAAGATACATTTTCCTTCTTATTGCACAAGAGGCCTGGCATGGCCGAGCGCGTAAGTCGGCGAACTATTCGTTGGTAAAAAAGTAGCCCAAGAGCTGGCGGTGGGTGGTGATGACTAGCTGCCTTCCCTCTAGTCTTACACTACTAAATTAGGGACGGCTAGCACAGATAGCCCTCGAGTAGCTTTGTGCGAAATTCCAAAACAAACAAACTTATTTATTGCACAATGGTTTCTAAGTGTCATTTTTTCGAAATATTAATCAAATTTTACTTCAATTTACCTAATAGTTCTTAACACACATCTTCCTGCAAAATTTGCTTTTGATAAAATATTTCTATTTGAAAATTCAGCTTATTTAAATGCAATAGTTCTAAACACTGTTTTTGCCTTCATTAGAAGATTTTACTAAAGCTTCAGGAAAAGGAAGATAAATTAATATTCACAACTAAAGCAAATCAAGAAGTTACTGAGAACGCATAGAAATGCCCAGAAAGATATGTGTTAATCATGTATAAAAGATAAATAACAGTTCTTTAGCTCTTGTTAAAGTAAATATTCAAAATTGTAGTTTTTGAGATGAACCACAATATATATTGTCCCAGTGTTACGGCAACTGATAACGCTAAAAAAAACTATATCGCTGAAAAAGGTCTGAGAGTTTCACACTTAGATATCTACGGTGCTAATACTTGAGTGACATGATAACATGCTTTTTATCACGATTCGTCTGGTGCGAAGTACGACCTTGATTGTTGTGTTCATTATGCCGCGAAAGACAGACACACATAAAAGTTACCAACTGCCTTCGTAACATCACATTTTTTATTTTCTTTCAGGAATAACTGTAACACGTGGTATTAGTTCTAGTGTTTTGTCAATATGGAGCTTTTTAATTAGAGTAGATATGAAAACAAAAGTTTCCAAAATTCATACTTGCAAATATGTATGAGTATACGTTGAAAGGTGCACAGAAACCACAAAAGAGATTTGCACGTTTGAATAGAAATTAACGCCAGCTTTTAGTAAACGTCACTGATTATTATATGAGCATAAAGTAGTCATTACTTCGCATGTAGAAAACAAGTCAGTATTCATCGCATGATCTGTTTCGTTACTACTAAAGGCTCTACCCAATTCTTAGTGGTTCAGAGGTAAGTCCGTAGAATGGTAATTCTAGTCATTCTGAACATTGGGTTTTGATACCGGCAATGAACAGAGCACACACACTTATTGCGTAACTTTGTTTGTGATTATCGAAAAGCAAACAGGCAAAATACTAGTGAAAGGTCGTGTGGTTATCTTAAAGAAAAGCCACACTGGGCTAGCTGCTGTGTCCACAGTGGGAAATTGAGCCCCGGATTTTAGAGTTTCTAAACTTACTGTTGTTCCACTGGGAGACCGGTAAAAGGTAGCGAAATACAGTGAATAAAATTCTATAAGATGGAATAAGTAATGTTTTTCGCTATATATATTTATGTAAAAGTATTGAAAAGACCGGTTATGTTTATATATTTATAGTGAAGCTGCTTATGGTACTTAACGGTTTCTACATTGTCTAAGCCCCCCGCTAGTACAGCGGTAAGTCTCCGGATTTACAACGCTAAAATCAGGGGTTCGATTCCTCGGTTTGCTAAAAGAAAAACACAAACTACATTGTCTACATTCTTCTGATGAGCCATTAACATTTTGTGGCTTAAAATAGTCGCATATAATGCTTCTGTTAATACTTTATGGTTGTAAGCCACGCCCTTATTGCTACTGTCAGGTTTTGTAGGCTGGATTCTTTACAGTAAATGACTGTGACTTTATGGCATTAAATTCCGACAGCAAACAAATAGCAACACAGTACACTTGTTTTAGAATAATATATTAAATTAAGTAAAACGCCTATAAAAATGTTCGTGATACTGTTGGCTGTCATAGTTTCATCCAGAGCTTTAAATACTTGTTGTTAAATTCCAAACGGTGTGGTTTAATTACTTTAGAACACAATTGAAAAGACAAAGTATTCTTCTCTGATCCGTTATTACAATACAGTCTGTAACAATTTCACTTTAAGAATCTAGCTTTAATACATAATCATTAAGACACTGCTATAAATGATAAAATCTATGTAAATTATAAAAAACTAACACAAAACAATGGAGTATGCTAACATGTTATTTTATTAGTCCATACGTATTCGTATATTATAGCCAAAGACTGAAATAGCTAATATCTTATTGTTGCACAGTTGTTTAAATAAGTAATATATTTTAAGAATTAATAACTACCCTGCATGTAGATAACACAGTACTTTGAAATAAGAAAACATACGTATTTTTGTTGATTTAAGTCAAGCTCCCCATGCGGCGTCACAACAGAATGATAATTTGTTAACTTTTGATTGGATGCTTATGTATGTCATGCGGAGAGTCATAAAAATTTTTAAACTATATTTCATGCAAAATTTCTTCCAGATTTTATCTCATAACATCCTTTAAAAAGAAAAAGGGGGACCATACCCCAAGATTCCCCATAGTATTAGTAGGCTTTGTATGCTCATTCTCCTTCGCATGACATGAGTTGGCTTTTGATCTTTCAACTTAGAAAAGCCCATCTCAAAGATTATACCTTTGGACCTGGAGACACATTAGGACTCAACACTGAGCAAACGCATAATAGTGTAAGATGTTACAAATTTGTGAATTATAAAGTACACAGTCAGAAAAAATTTGTATTGCCTATGTAAAATATATACAAATACCCTCAGAAAAATGATAGGTATGGCCTAGTGGTTAGTGTGTTCTGATTATGAGTCTGAGGATTCTTGAATCATCTTTCGTAGGCGATAAAAGCACACCCAACGATAATAAAAAACACATTGTACCTTAATGCCATGGATGTAATATAAGAGCAGCAGTATATTCTCACTGTTCGGTCTAGAGTAGCCTGATGATACGTATTGTTAACTAACAACCTCTTCTCTATTTCATTAGTACAAAATGACAGACGAGTAGCGCAGTTCGGTGTTCTATAATTTGCGCAAATACCCAAGACAACCAAACTCTTTCGTTATATTATACGAAAATGCTAATTAATACTTCTACCGCATATACAAATTGTTGCTTGTATTAATTTCACTTATATTTGTAATCAGAATATTATATTAATCAACATGTTTTATGTCACATTAGGGACATCATATTAAAAAAGTACAGTATACAATTTTCAGTGATATAATATCTATATAAAATAATCATTAAATTCAAACGATTCACATTTCAAAAGCTTCAAATATTTAAATAATCACGTCTATGACTTTCTAAAATAGTCCACCTTGTGGTTTCTCATAAAAAACGAATTGGCCAGATTGTTCCAGGTTATATAAAAAGAACACCAAAATAATATTCAATAAATAAGGTATTTGCAAATTAACCATCACTTCACATCCTTTTATTTATTTTTGAACATATGTGGTTTATTCATAATATGTCTTGTTCTCTTAATTTACTGCTTCAAGTCCTAAGTTTAATACCGAAGCAAGTGAATCATTTTTATGTGATTTTCTTTTTCTATTTATATCTGTTCAAATTTAGGCAATAAACAGATTAATTATACATTATTTAAATAATTTATACATACTAATGTAAGTGGGTGTCATAGAACGTGTGTGATCCATAGTATTATAAGTAACCAAATTTTGATTCATTTAAGATTCCCACCCAGTACTCCAGAAGACTTACGTTTGGAGAGATATAGACAGTTTTTTTTTTTTAGCTAAATACAGTACTGCGCAAAAAAATGTTAGGACAAAGTCAAAAATTAATCAGTGATGACGAGAAGTAAAAAATTATATTTCATGTTACTCTCAAGGAACAATAGAAAGTAATCACAAGAGAAACATCAAAATTTTATTAATTTTTATATTTAACACAACAGAATTTCATTGGAAGTGCTTGAGTTCTGCAAACAGTTAATATTTTGTTTGCCTCCTTTTGCTTTAATAACTGCAGACAGTTTTTAGGCATTGTTGCAACATATTTAATGAAAGTGTTCTTTGATATTTCTCTCCAAATATCTCTAACACACTCCAATAAAGCTTCTTTGGAAGCAACTTTTGATTTTTTAATTTTTTTGGTCCATCAAGTCCCGGATCCGCTCAGTTGGGTTGAGATCAAAACTCTGTGAGGGCCATTGTATTATTTGAATGAATCTAACAGCTTCTTCCTTAGCTAAATAATTTCTCTATAGGTTGGGTGAATGTTTGGGTTCATTGTATTCTTAATAGTAGAATTCTTTACTAATAATACACAAACCACTTGACGGATCAGTATCTAATGGCGCTTGCGCTGGTCCAGGACACATATCCCCTGTACTGTTAATAAGATAATAATCAATGAATTGAAGTTGATGAAGACTCGATAGCCAAAAGCTTAGAAGGTTCCAGCGATTTCAGAAACTAATGAAAGTTTCCACTATAAAAGTAACTGAATAATCAAACACCACAGTAGCAACCACATACGTACATGTCAAATTGGCAATGTGACTTCGATGTGTTTTTTGTGTCTGGAAATATAACACTCGCATATGGTGAAGAGTTTGTCAAACTGATCTCGCTGTCATTCTCAAACGTTTGTTACAGAGTTGATTTATTTATTTGTTGCTAAGCGCAAAGCTATACAATGGACTTTCTATGCTATGTTCATTGCGAGTTTCAATACCCAATTTTCAGTGTTAAAAGTCCTTATAATCTGCTTACCAATGGGCTTAAGAATTAGACAACATTGTGTTTAATCATACCCATCGAATTTTAATACTGAAGAATAATGAAGGAAATGAATCCAAGGACTACAAGAGGCCTGAGACATTGTTTTAATAAAGAACAGTTGTACTAAATCACTTACACATTAAAGCAGAAAGAAGTATTTAGACATCACTTGTTTACCTTAACAACACAAAATGAGAAATAAACAAAATTACTCAAATACTGAAAATGAAAGTACCGTTGGCACTTCTCAACATTAAATTAAATAAATCGCCGGACATGAGAACTGAAAATCCTAATAAGAATTGTCTTCCTCAAATATTATAACAAAGAAAAATTAAATAATCCATTAATAAAATTAATAGGATATGAAATCGTTCTATTTTAAGTACAGACCACTGTTAACTCTTATATAACCTCCTCAATGGCTTAGCGGTAAGTTTTTGGACTTGTGACGCTGATAATTAGATTTCGGTACTTGCAGCTGGTAGAGCTTAAATAGTTCATTGTACAACGTTGTGCTTACCCACAAACAAGCAACTCTTATGTACGTTTGAAATATTTAATAAGGAATAAACAAAATTACAGAAACATTAAAACATGTTAATGTTTTAATTCAGAAATATCTCATGATTGAGAACTTAAAATTCTCAGTTGATAACACTGGGAATTGTAACGTTCTTCTATCTAAAAAAAAAGTATTAGCGAGGAAAGCTAATGAACCATTAAAAACAGGTAGTTCTTATTCGTTGTACTGGAATTTTAGGTCCGATTTTAGTGGAGAACAGATTTTTGCTTTTTATTTTTATTGCTGTATCAGATGTTTCATGTTTAATTTGTTTTCCTTTTTATATGATTTTTGGTGTTTTCTATTGTTCTAATAGCTCTGTTTGTTTTGAGGGCTGTCTGTGCTAGCCATCCCTATTTCGGCTGTGGTATACTAGAGGAAAGGCAACTAGTGAACACCACCTACAACTCTTGAGCTAGTCTTTCACCAACGAATAGTGGGATTGATCGTAACTTTATAAAGCCTTGTAGCAGGTTCGATGATGGAGATTCGAACTCGCAACCCACAGAGTGCGAATCAAGCGCCCTAATTCATCAGGCAGATCTCATAGCACCAACAGTTGTTAAAAAAAAAACTTACTGATAGATAAACTGGAAATATTGTTAGCTTTAGTTGACTTGAAACCCGCTTACTGAAGGATACCTTAAATTAGCCTACCACAAATATTGGAAGTGCTAAGTACTAAGCAATAAGAGAGTACTAATAGGATAAAATCATTGTCATGGTTAGTAGCAATACAATTACCTAAGTCTAATTACTATTGAGTTACGAAGTGGCCACTGTATCAATCACAATTATCGATTATCGACCTGTAACCTACACAACTTCAAAATTCATTCATTTTCTACAAATATAATACTTTTTAATACTAAAGAATCATCTAACTGTTCTGTAACAAAGTTAAATAGACGATAATTAATGGAACCAGGAAAAGTATACAATGTAATGAACTAATTTTTTTACTAAACACTTAACAGAATACTTCGTACATCAACAGCCGCAGAACACACAACTTACAGCTCACCATAGGAAGTTAGAGAATAATTCAGAATTAAAATGAAGTCACTCGTCTAAGAAACCATTATAAATATAAAACCTAATTAGAAAACCCCGGAAAAACAAAACAAAAGCACTCAGCACAACGTTACATATAACATCGTAAAAGCGACACCAGTAAGCAAAGCTGATGTCATTGCTAATCATAGACAAAGCTGCAATCTCCTGTTAAATATAGCTGCCAACAGCCAACTAAATAATATTACAGCACACCAGCACCTCTCACATCTGCAGTCCACCTACAATGGCAACATCCCATAGTAACTTCAGAGACTAACTCTGACACCCATTATCTAGATATCTTGTAGATTACTATCATTATTAATGGTAAAGCGTCCTCGCATATTAAAAAGTGAATGAAATACACTTTGTGGTGATTATTAGCAACCAGAATAACCTCATAGGACATAAGGCTAATTTTTTTTACCCCACTTATCTATTCACTGAGTTACCAACTTGTGAAACAATATAGATTGTTTTATAATACACGAAAATTATATAATATATAATAACTTTCAAAGAGTGTACTAAACTAATAATCTTGCTTACAGTAAGAAGTTAATTACTGTCAACAACAATAACGATTAAACTCAGTCCTTTCATCAGCAGTCAGTAATTTGTATATAAAACACTTGAAATATAATATCTTAAAAATAACCACTTTAAGACACAGGAATGAACTCAGATATATTTATAACACATTCAAAATGGTCGCAGGTTCGAATCCCGGTCGCACCAAACATGATCGCCCTTTCAGCTGTGGGGGCGTTATAATGTGACGGTCAATCCCACTTTCGTTGGTAAAAGAGTAGTCCAAGAGTTGGGCTGGTGATGACTAGCTGCCTTCCTTCTAGTCTTAAACTGCTAAATTAGGGACGGCTAGCGCAGATAGCCTTCGAGTAGCTTTGCGAGAAATACAAATACAAACAAACAAAATATGATCATAAACATATTACAGGCAAGATCTTTAAACTTATGAACTACCAGGTCATACAACAATCACGGAACAATTTGCAATGGAAACAGAAAGATAGCAATCTCACATTCTAAGGTGTTGAGGTCACAAAGACTCATGACTGATATACTAATATTAAAGGAAGCCCATGGATATGGGTTAACATTTCGATTATAGTTAAGGGGGTAGCAGGTCAAATACTAGGCCAGATAACTCACAACCTATTAATATAGGATTGTTACAAAAACGTAACTACTAAACATCCATATTTATAGGTTTCATTTGACATACAGTTTACAACCTTCATATATAAATCTTTCTGTGTTATAGCATGACTGATATACTATAAATATTAAAGGAAGCCCATGGATATGGGTTAACATTTAGATTATAGTTCAAACTTTTCCAGTGCTGTAAAGATGGACATTATAAACTGCCTTTCTTCATAATAAACAGCATTAATAAAATGGAAGATATTAGAAAGAATGAAGAAAAATATCACTACAATTTTCCGTGAAGACTGATTCCCAGAACACTTCATAAAAAAAAAAAAAACACACCAAGCGGGAAGAAAAGTTAAAGACAAATTGCCATGTCAAATATCCCCTGAGAAAAAAAAAAAGACATAATGTATACCATCAGCATAAAGTCAGAATAGTCCTTAAAAACTAGAACATGGTATAACCGTATGTAAGAAAACTCACATCTTTTATACAGATTCGGTTTTCGAACTGCCATTCCTTTTAACTCTAGTATACGAGTTTAGGGTTGTATCTGTTCAATTTTATATATAAAACTTATTATATTGAGAACATTTATCATGTAGATCAATGTCAGAATTTCAACTTATAATCATGTAACACTTCTTACGTTATTTCTGTATCTGAGCTTATAACTCTTTGGGCCTGGTATGTCCTGATGGTAGGACGCTCGACTCTTCATCTGCGAATCGCGGATTCGAATCCAATCACCGAATGTACTCGCCCTTTTAGGAGTAGGGGTGTTGTAATGTGACTGTAAATCTCTCTATTCGATTAGAGTAGCCTAAACGTCGGCGGTAGGTGGTGTTGACTAGTCATCTTTCTTCTAGTCCAGTACTTCTAAATCAAAAACAGCTAACGCAGATAGCTATCGACTAGATTTGCGCGAAATTCTGTAAAAAACAAAGCTCATAAGTACATAAATGCTTACTATATAGGTCCAGCACAGAATCTGATATAGAAACTCTTATATTCGAGTCCTATTTTGGACTATACTAACCCCTAAAACATTTCTTACATTTTGTGTCGAATATTATACTCCTATAATTTTTTTTTATATAGTACTCACACACATATGTATATATACTGCTAATGTTGATTTATACAGCGTCATATATGTTATTTATAGATTATTGTGTCTGAACCTATACAACCTCATACGTATAAATTCTGTATCATAATCGGTAACAATTTAAATTCAGTTCTGCACTCATAAGTCTTTGTTATATCTAATAACATCTATATCTCGTATAAATATATATATATATAAAGGGCTAAGTCAAATACTGTTTGTTTGTACAAAGTTAAGCACAAAGCTACATGATAGGCTGCTTGTGCTCTGCCCACCACAGGTATCAAAACCCTGTTTCTAGCGTTGTAAATCCGCAGAAATACCGTTGTGCTACTGGAGGGGGTAGCAGGTCAAATACTAGGCCAGATAACTCACAAACTGTTAATATAGGATTGTTACGAAAACGTAACTATTAAACATCCATATTTATAGGTTTCATTTGACATACCGTTTATAACCTTCATATATAATTCTTTCTGTGTTATAGCTGGTAGTTTCTAAACTAACTTACGTGAAACTTCTATGTTACCGTTCAAAGATAATTTTCTGTACTCTTTCTTATGTTGCTTTTCAGGACTATAAACTCCTGTGCTACATAACATGAGATACAGATCTAGTCAAGAGCTGCATGTGTGACACCTGAAATCCAATGGTCCACGAATAAACTTACAGGAAGGAAGTGAAGGCTGATACTGAATAGGAAAAAAAGATTATTTTATGGATTAAACTTTAAATGGTTCTCATTTATTTTGCTTCATCTGAATATATTAGAAAACATTGCATAATGTGATAGTAGAAAGAAACAAGAATGGCAGCTGAATTAGAATGACATATACGCGTGAGGAAGTATAACTAATAGAAAGGTAAAGACAGCTGGATTCACAATATTCTGTTAGAGGGCTTCTCCAGTCTTTGAGGTCTTTTTTTTTTTTCAACGTTAATTCTAATCAGCCGACTAGTAGCCTGGTTACCTTGAATGTTTCGGCAGGTGTTCGTGTTTGAGGAACTCACCTGTCCATGCGTTCCAGGCTAGCAGAGAGGAGAAAGTTTCCAAAATGTTACCGTCGGTATGTGCCACGTGCACACTTCACCACCACTTTCGAATGAGACTTTTTTTTCTGTTTAGTTTGATTCAAAGTCATTTTTCTGTAACCCTGTTAGTGCTATGATGAAATATATGTGTTAAGAGCTATCTTGTGCTCCACTAAACTGAGCAATGACGAGCGAAAACAACAAAAATGACTGCAGGCAAAGATGGATAAAAAACGTATTGTACTACCAGGTGTTTCTATTTTGTATCTAAGACAAGAATGCTTGTCACATAAGGAAATGAAACTGCCGTTTAACTTTGCATCGTAATTATGCATACTGAGACTGAGAAAATAAACTTTGTAAGGGAAAACAAATTGGTACAGAGACTGAAAAGTGATAATAAGAAGTTAGAAATAACATGGGGCCGAACGTGACCCGTTGATTAGTAAGTTCATATTGTGAACCAGAGGAGTCATGGCAACATGAGTAATTGTCAGATCCTACTATTTAGTCAGATAAACCTGTTTGCTTGTTTCTTCTTTTTTTTCTAAGCTACTCATCTCTAATTTTGAACTGATGCACCAGATTAACTGTAGCTAATCAACAACAACCATTACTAACTCCTGGGCTACTTTTCCCTGACAGCCCCAAAATGGAAATCGAGCACGTTTTGGGAGAAATCGAGATGTGAATTATGAATCCTCGGATTAACAGTCGAACAATTCTGGCCCTAGGTGGGATAATAGTAATCCAAGAGTTGGCGGCGATTCTCTCTAGTCTCTCAGCTGAGGTTTAGAGACAACTATTAGATGAAACCTCTTGTATAAAACTGCACTAAAATTCGAATACAAGCAAAAAGATGGCGTTGATGTGTTGTTAAGCACAAAACTACACAATGGGCTATTTGTGCTTTGCCCACTACGAATATCGAAATACAACTTTAGCGTTGTAGTAACACATATTTTTCGCTGAGCTACTGGAAGATAAACAGAATTAAACTCATGTAACTCACATGTTTTAACATTCAATTTCATATTGTAGGCTATAAGTCTTTTCAAAGTGCAATTCCAAACAATTAGCTGCTAGCTCACAGCAGGAATTAATTCCTGAATTTTAGTGCTATAAGCCCTCTAGTTTACCGCTTAGCCACCGGGAGGTGGTGGGAAGAGAGATGAGTCTGTGAGAGAAACCAGAGGGAATTCTCAATAGCTGCGGCGCTCGAAACACTTTTCGGCAGAATGAGAGTAAATTGATCTATGAAACTTTTTTTTTTACTTTTTATTAGTTTTTGTTTTTGTTTTCCGCATTAGATTTTACTATTCATCAATATCTCTACCAGCCTACACTAAAAATGAAATTATTTTAGGGAGGACCATAGTAAATGAAACCCTGACGTCGTTAAATACACCGATAAAAAGAGTTTAACCTCCTGAGTCTAAAACTGCAATTAGATTTCAAATTGATCAAGAGATGACGGAGCTATGAGTTATAAGTTTGTACTTGGAATTTCAGAGCCATTCTATGAGCCGTTTGCCGTTGAATTTGTACAGTTTTAATCTTAAAAGTATTTGAGTTCGAATACATCAGAGACTCACTATGTTCGTCTAAACATCATTTGGTCACTTTAATCCTAATATAATCCGACTTTTATCTAGAAATTTAATTTAAGTAATTTGGTGGAATTTATTTATATTTGTTTAGTTCTTTGGAATTAAACACAAAGCTACACAACGGGGTTGTATGTGCTCTCCCCACTACGGGTATCGAAATTCGTTTTCTAGCACTGTGAGTCCACAGACATAAAGCCACGGGAAGGGGGGGAATGAATTTCATTTCGAAACATCGTCGATATGTTAATCATAGGTTCGGAACAGGCTGGCTAATCAGTTTTCAGTTCTCATGACTTTTATGTACGTATTTAAACCCCATTCAAATGTTATTTAATAAGATAACAAAGACATCTGATAAAATTTCAAACAGTAAATATCCTCGACGTTGATAACCTAGAGAGCAGTATAAACTCTTTGAAATGCCCCAGTCTTTCTTCATTTTCTAGTTCCTAATTGTGGATGTTGTGCATATAAAAACAATATTATGGAGAACTAGATAACCTCTGTAAAAAATTTGTTCCATTGAAAAACCCAGTAAAAAGTCTGCCTGTTTCTAAACAGCTTACCTCATTTTTTTTTTCATTATCTCTCTGTTTATACAGTAGTTAACTAACATATATTTATTTTAAATAATGTAGCTCTGAGATTTGTGAAACGTAAGTAACGTTTGAGTTATCCCACATCTCAGGTAACTTTTAACTAATATCTGTCAATTTGCATGTAGCTGTAACGCTTGAGAAATAAAGATTTTTATAATATGTGATGGATATGATGATAAACTTTGAGACCTCGTTGAGAGTCAGTCTATCATTTGGGCAAAAGACTAATTACACTATGTAACAAAATTTTTGCTTTTTCTTGTTCCTGGGCAGAAACTGTTATTTCCCAATTGCTTATGTCTAAAGTAAGTGGAAAAGACCTATTTTTCTCTTCAAACTTTGCTTTTGTGGCCTAGGAGCGTATAACGAAAACATGATGGGAAACTATATTTGGGGGCTGATACTTGAAAGTGATTTACATTACAGTCGCAAATCTCGAGAACTTACTCACTTCTAAACATTTTTGTTCATTTTTGTATAACTTTAGTATAAATAGATGTAAATCTTGATTCGTATGTTGTTTTATTGAGACCTTATGTAAATGAAAGTGTGTAAAAATTGCCAGTTTTTTCATAGAAAATAGGTTGGTTTATAAATTTCATTATCCAAGTCACAAAACAAAGTTTAAATGGAATAATGGTCATTTTTTGTACTTTTACAACATAAGCAATTAAGAAATAACACATACTATCCAGGAACAAAATTTGTGTTACCTAGTGTTGTAATTACATTTTGTGAGAACAAATGATTTGCATAAGTTACTGCAATTGTGTGCTTCTATATACTCAACATGGTGCCTCCCAGTGGCTCAGCGGTATGTCTGCGGACTTACAACGCTAAAATCCTGGTTTTGATACCCGTGGTGGGCAGAGCACAGATAGCCCATTGTGTAGCTTTGTGCTTAATTCAAAACAACTAAAATTCAACATGGTGCAAAACCTATAGAATTTATTTTTTTCCAGGTAAATTTTCCGCTTTTAAATGGTGTAGCGTCGCCCTAAATAAACTTGCAACTGGCGAGATATGTCGTAAAAAATAATTTTATAGCAAGATTGTTAAACGGTAGACAATCAATATGCCGTTTTAAAGAAAGGACTCTTCAATTCGATTAGGTAAACTCGCAATGACGTTACCTGAAGCTTTCACACACCAATTCAATTTAGAGTAACGCCATTTTTTGCAAATAGAAAGTTTTGGGTGCCAAAAAGAACTGTCCAATGTCAAAAGTTATTGCGATGAGGCTGAATATATCTTTTGAGGTAGTAATACACAAAGAGTTGAGTTGACGAAAACTAAGACATTTCCAGTCCCACTTCGAAATCAATGGCTGGTTTAATGAGGAACATAAACAAAGAACTGAAATCTTCGCAATTCCATTTGACCACACGTCTTCTAAGTCCTGTGATGTTGTTTTAGTGTAATTCTGCGACACTGTCCTGCTTAAATGTGGTTATGGAAGCCAACATTCACATAGCAAATCTGTGGAAAGTTTGTTCAGATGTTGAGTTTAAGTTCGATCTTGAAGTAATTCGTAGTAGAGTAACTGTTAGAATAAAAATTGCAGTACTAGACAATAGTGCGTAATAATATCATCATACTGGAAGTAGTTTCAATGGTGGCAATGAGTTGGAACATTTTTCTTGCGAAATATTATTAACCTTCAATAAATTATTTGATATTCATTTGTACTATACAGTTTTTAAGTGAATCACTGAAGCTTAACTATTTTTATTAATTTTTAGTGCTAACAAATGTATTAATCAATTAAGATTTAGCAGACGAATTTAATATTGGTTTATTCGCTTCTTTGTTATTGAGCACCAAACTGTACAATGGGTGTAACTGTACTCTGCCCACTGCGGGTATCAAAACCCAATTTTTCACGTCTTAGTTTTTTATATATTTTTTGCATACATGATCACTTTTTAAAATTATCATTGCGTCATGAAATGTATCCCGGTCAACTGATACGACATCGTATACGTTGCATAATAAAAAAAATATATAACGGTTAGATATTTAACCAAAACTCTTCATTGTTCTAAATTCTAGTAAAATACTTAAAATTATAGTGTGTATTTTCTTATAACAAAGCCACATCGAGCTAGCTGTTGAATCCACCGAATGGAATCGAACCCCTGGTTTTTACCGCTTTACCAGCAGGGGTCTGAAGTTGGAGAGAACGACATGATTTATAAGGGTATTGAAATGGTCGTTAACATAACTTTCTACTTTTATGAGTTACATCTTTTAAAAATAATAAAATCTTTATCTCTTTAGGATGAATTTTGTAAATGTTATATTGTGAGTCCACAATGTAATAAGTAATTCTAACATTACATTCTCTTTAAAGTTATCACATAATATGATCTGGGCGCCCTCTTTAGAAGTTACTAGCAACTATTATCTGTTTTATTTTAAGCATACCACACATACCCATATGAAATAATTGTTTACAAAATCATAATCAGCGTCGGAAATTTTTATCATAGCTAACACTACTTCCAAAATAAAGTGAATAAAAACCACTTTATTTTTGGAGAATGGTTGTTTTTGAATTTCGCTCAAAGCAACACGAGTGTTATCTGCGATTAGCCGTCCCTAATTTAGCAGTGCTAGACTAGAAGAAAGGCAGCTAGTCATTACCACCCACCAATAATTCGATTCCCGTTGTAAGAAGACCAAGAAGTAGCATATTGTGTAGCTTTGTGTTAAAACAAACAAATCAGTGTGGATGTTCTTATATATATATATGCCTAACAATTATGAAAATCTTTATATGAAAATTCTCAGCAGCATTCGTTTCTAATATATGTCTTACAACTTTGTAATAAACTGGTTTTTTGATTTATTTTGAATTTCGCGCAAGACTACACGATGGCTATCTGCACTAGCCGTATCTAATTTATCAGTGTAAGACTAGATGGAAGGCAGCTGGTTATCACCACCCTTGGGATACTCTTTTATTAACGAAAAGTGTGATTAACCGTTACCTTATAACGCCTCCACTGCTTAAAGGGCGAACAAGTTTGGTGTGACGAGGATTCCAGCCCGCGATCCTCATATTGTTGCAGGATCACGGGTCCGTTAAGAGAATCAAACGTTCACAAATAAAATTATTTCACAGTATAGAAAATGCCGTGTATAATTATACATATTAATTTACCTACGTTATGAGTCTTAAACAACAAGCACTGAAAGAACTCTTAAACGATAAAATAGCAAAGTATCATTTTTCACTTCAGTTTCTTGATCGATATATGAATCGAATTATTTTCTATATAGATTTTTATTTCAAATAATAACTCTGTAATAAAACCCCTTAACCTCACATGCATAGTTTGAAAATATGTTTTCAGATACAAACATTTAAATATGAGCATTTCCCCCAGTAATATGAATTCTAACACTTTTATATGTTTTCTCCTAAACCTGTTGTTCCAAAACTGTTACTGGCAGAAATACATATATACGCAAAAAAGAACATTTAAATACAATTATATCCATCAGTAGTGTGAATTTAAAAATTTTTGTAAATTTATAGTTTGTTTTTTTAAATAACTTTTGCTACAAAACTGTTATTATTATTAAGCACTTATTTCTTAACAATTTGTTATACCAAGCGACAGATGGCAGCATATAGCTTTTTGTGGCTTAAGGCTATAGAGCAAAATTATAGGCCAAAGAAACTGGCTAAACTGTTTCTGAGATAAAACACCCCACAATTCCCTTAGTATGCGTACAAAGTTTCAGGTCTCTAGGTTCTTTCCTTTCGGAACTACAGCGCTGACTGACACACATACACACACACGCGCAGTATATCAATTAAGTATAGATTAGAAGTAAAGTATAATAGAAACATAATGTTAATTATTCAAACTAATTTCTAATCAAATATTTTATGCAACTAAAAAATTAATTACGATGTCAAAGATGACGTTTATATTTCTATCTTGGTCACAGTTAAAATTTTATTAATCCAATATTTTTTTCCCGCCAACGCCAGCAAGTAGTAGTAAATGATAGCATGTCTAATTCCTCAGATCCTTTAAAAAACGTAAGAAGTAGAATTACGTGATAAGTTTGTGACCTATTTCTGAAAAATTCTGAAAACGTCTTATTGTTGTAGTATTTTGTGTATGATTCTACAAAACAAATACCTTGATTGTTTTGTAAAACATTATGGAACAATACACGTCGTCACATCAACCACTTCCCTACTCTCGCAAGAGCTCTTCATTAATTAAGTTTGTGACTTTTTTTTTATTATCTCAAGAAAAGTATATTACCACTACTTTGACACAAGATATAAAGTGTATTTAGAGGCAGCTAAAACAATTTCAAATAATTATACTTAAACTTTGCTATATTATTTGTAAACACTTCTGGACGCAATTTATTATTATATTTTATACTTTTGTCATAATTATTTTTGTATTTTCCTTGTGAATTTCTGTAACTGTTCCTAAAACACAGTGTAATTTCGACCCATAAACTTGCTGTTGATTGTTGTTCCTTTGGCAAGACTTCAATCCAATAGCTTGTTTGTTTATATGTTGTGTGTTAAACACAAAATTATACAATGAGAGCCCTCAGTAGCACAGCGGACTTACACCGTTAAAAATCGGGTTTCGATACCTGTGGTGAGAAATGCACGGATAGCCCTTTGCGTAGCTCTGTGGTTGACTACAAATAACTACTACACAATGTGCTGTTTTCACAGCATGTATTGAAACGAAACAGTGGCGCCACTCGAGAGCCAAATTCAACAGCCCGTGCTTATTTAAAATAAATAACGATGCATAGCGGAAGATGGCGCAAGCAACTAGTGAGCTAACACTGAAAACGTATATTTATTGTGCTTTATTATAAGGGTATACAGCGAATCATATGATTGGCCACGTTTCTCTCAGTTTCTACCTCCTATCGGCCAATCGCTAGACTCGGTGCGCTTAAAGCGTTTCAACATTGCACTGTCACTACAAAATCAACTTGAAGCACGAGAATAAATGCATTTACTAATAAAGTAAGGTTGCGTGTGTATGTGTAACAAAATAAGCGTTTGTTCTGTTCCTTCCGGGAATATTCTGTTAGCGTTGAATAGCTTGTTAATTCTCAGTGTCATGAAGTCTACCGTTGAAGTTTCGTCTAGCAGCTGCTATATGAAGAAAACCAATAACAAAATTAATAAATATACCAAAAGAGATCGTGATGAAACCAGCGAAGAAATGCGACAACTTTTATATAAGCTGAAGGAATTAGTGCCGAACATGCCGAAAAACAGGAGTCTATCTATGTTGACAATAATTCAGCGTGTAATAGATTATATTCGAGATCTACAGATTGCTCTAGAAACCCATTCCGCCGTTTGGCTTGCGAGTTACGGCATCACGACCAGACCAAGCCGGCAGCCGCTGGGACCTATTCCTTATTCCTCCAATAATTTATCGGTTAACTCCTGCACAACCGAAGAAGTAGGTATATTCTCTATCTGTTCTCTTACTAGCATCAATAGCTATTTATAAACGTTGAAGAGACTATATTACAGATTATAGTTGCTCTTTCCTAACTCGTTATAATTTTTTATGCATTTCAAACACATACGGAACTCGTGAATGTTGTGTTGTATAATATTGGCTTTTGTCATTTTATACAAAATAAAAGTGAGTTTCAAAACTCACTTTTACACAAATGACAATGATGAAATTGATTTTAGCTTAAAATAATTAGTATGTAGGTGATATAAGCCACACAAAACTCAATACATTTTATTGTTAAACCCTACTGAAAAACAACTGTTAGTAGTTTTGGCCCATATGCATGAATGATTATTTCACATTTGTATTTGCATATTTAAATACAATTTACGATCCGACGCTGAAAGTTCATATACAACTGGGTAATGCGTGTATCGTTCGTTGAGGAAGTTGTAATGGCTTACATTGAGTTCGTGTTCGGAGAATTGCAAGAAATTTAATACAATTTAGGCCTAAATCTGAAGGTGTTAAGCCTTGCTAGTAATAAATTACACAATTAATTTGCTGTTTGAATAGTATTAATAAAACATTATACATGGTTTATATTGACGTTTGTTAGAAGTACTCAGTTTGGAGTATTGTTTATAATGCAAAAGTATATTAGACTACGCGTGATTTATAACATTTCACATCTGGTTCATTTAGAATTATGTTTCAGGCTATAGTAAAAATATATTTACATCATCGACATTCGAGTCGGATAAGACCAGGAGTGTATTCAGAACTAGAGAGTACTTGGTTATATTTTCTTTTTTTAATAATATGGATCTTTCTTCCTGCACCAAAAAATAGTTATTTACATAACGGTTAAATGTTTATTTAAAAAATAAAAACAGTGGGCCTTTTCCACATTTTGGAATACTGATGTTATTCGCCTCCTACTCCACTTAACTACGTCCTTGAAGACATGTTAAATGTAACGATATCGGAAATTATAGTTAGTTACTATTTATAGCATATTTCATGTTATTGTATGCTGATAAAAGTGCTTGAGGATTCTAACTGGATCTTCTTTAGGTGAGGCAAATAAATAGAATGTAACCATCTGAAACTGTAATATACTTCTTTTTCTTTCAGATCGAGAAGATACCGAGTCACCTAGGCACTGAGCCAACAAGGTCTGTAATGTGTGTTAGGCTTTAATCGAACATTTATTTTTCTTTTCAAATTTGGTTCTGAGAGTTGAATCGTTTGTTGAACGTCCAAGGCGTTCTTTTGAATACAGAAATAAAAATAGTCCCCACCCGTGAACTTTCATGTCGGCCAAGAAACTTTTTATGTTAATATTTTTTTTTTGTATCAGTGCGTGAAAACAAAATCTCTGTTCTTTTCATCGTACTTGTGCCTTATCGTGGAATGACAGGTGGTCCAAGAAAATTGCTGGAAATAACGCTCGAAATAAATAAAACCAACAAACCAAAAGCGCTGGAAAAGTAACTGTATTGTTTCTCTTGTTGAAGGAAACCTTGTCTGTTTATTATTACTATTTTAATCGGAGTGATTGAGCCTTTCCTTCTTGTGCAATTCTTTCATAACTTGATATGTGTAAAAAAAAAATAATACTGTGATTTTAGTTTTCCTGTGAATTAAGCGAACTTTGTGAAAATATACTAAAACAAGAAACTGAAAAGCGTACTAGCTGAAATTGTACAATGGTTGTGATATTAATTGTCAACCTGCCAAGTTTTCATGTACATAAAATTGAAAGCAAGGTACAGAAGTATTCAAGGAAATTAAAAAATAGTGAGTCGACGTGTTTCGTCTTGTTCTTGCAGATACATAAAGCAGGTAATATTCTACTAATGATCTTAAGTGCAGTAAAACAAAGCGTATTGTTTTTATTCGTTTCCAACTAAAAACGATGATTTACTATATAAGTTTTCACCAAAGTTAATAAGTTATTTTTGAGTTATGCTGTTGAGAAACAATAATGCTGACTTGAACCCCATTAATAATGGCCGGAGTTCAAACTGAGTGATATTTAAATATCTAATGTTAATATAAAAAGTCAGTTAGTTTGTCAGAACAGCGTTCTACATTAGAGGTCATTACGGTGATTCGATATCGTTGGTAACACACTAGAGACAAACGCCAGACAGGTATGTAAACATCATTGTATCGTAAGTTTTTAACTACAGTTGTTTGTCTCATGCTCGCGTTACAACTTTCATGTTGGATATTATTAGTACAAATTAATATTTATAACATATTTATTATTTACAAAATACCCGGACGTAAAAACCAGTAACGCAATTCACGTTTTGACTTCGGAATGCTGCCAAGAAAGGTGAGGTACCATTTTTTCTCTGAGATTACGACAACGTAATTCCCAGTTGTTCATCGGCGTCTTCCGGGACCGGAGATAGCTTATCTAGTACTCTAGGTTTCTGCCTATTACCTACCTTAACACCCGGCAAATAATATTTTTTTAGGTTAAAGATAAAAAACCAAAAAACTACAAAAACGAACCTAATATAATCTTTGAATTGAAATTCGTGTAACAATATGCAAATATTAAAAGAAAAATACATCCGTACTCGGAAGTTTAACGCGATTTTTATAATTACTGTTGGAATTATTAGTTTCCGGAAGTATGCCAGATGTCGTTGTTAAAATAGTAACATTTTTTTTTTTCAGTAACTGCATGTATATATATATATATGTATAAAAAAGACATTCAAGATATGTTTTGGCTGTTTTAATTCACTCTATATCACGAGTTACAATACTAAACAAAAATCTTCTTAAAAGACAAAATACAGAAGTGAAGTTTCTTGCGCACCCCTGATTTGAAATTACAATGAACAAAGTAAAAAATGTGTAAACAAAACACTTGAAGTAAAGTGTGATATATTATATATGAATTCCTAATACTTCGTTAGTTTTCGACGTTTGACATTGTAATATTAAAATAAACATGGTCATCTAGTATTCGATAGGTATACTCCAAAGAATATATAGTAAAATGATTGAGTTATATCAGTGTTCACTTCTTCAGAAATTTTCGATAACTTCTTATGCTTTCTTTTCTAATACCAGCAAATAACGTCACTCGCTTCACGAGGGCTATCTGCACTAGCTATCCCTAACATAACAGTGTAAGACTAGAGGGAAAGCAGCTAGTCATCACCACCAGCTCATGGGCTACTCTTTTACCAACGAATAGTGGGATTGTACGTAACATTATAACTCCCCTACGGCTGAAAGAGCGAACATGTTTGTTGCGATGGGGATTCGAATCCGCGACCTTCAGATTACGAACTGGTCTTTGAAATAAAGCCATAGCAATCCCCTTCCGTAGTATTAGTTTTAATTCAGAAAGGCATAACAAGGAAGCAACGAGTATTTTGATAATAATAGTATCGGATCCAGAGGGAGCAGACCTTTTTTTCCAGTTAAAACAACAACAAAAATACAGGAGAAATTAAAAAATAAATAAACATGAATAAATAGAAAAGATATACGAGTGGCAAAAAGACTATTTGTTCTTTTTGAGTATCAGTTAAGCTTGTGTACTTATATGGACTTATTACAATAAAGGCCCATGCTCTCGATGGTAGTAGAAAGTATTGGTCATTCAAATTTCTTATCTCTAATTTACTAGCAGAAATGACTGTTAAAAATCAACGGAAAATGTTTGAAATTAGCCTTAGGAGTATTCCGTATTACAAAAAGTCTGTCGATATCCAATCAGATTGAGTTTTTCTCTTTTCGATAACTGTGTCATGGTTTGTTTTCTGATTTATTCTGATACACGTTCAATTGGATAAAAAGTATTTGTGCAAAAACAAAAAAAAACTTTAAATATAAGTTTGCCTTGTGTGTTTTACACCCGTATAATGCAAGAACATCTGTGGTTCTGTTAACCTGTTTCCAGATTACAGTATGTAGGTATCGTGTTGATACTGACCTAGATAGAAAAATTTCACGTACCTGTTTCTTCAACGTGTTTTGAAATATACTGGAACAGTAATTTTAGGAGAATATAAGTATCACGTAGAAACCAGAATCATCAAACGCACTTCGCAACAGCATTCCTCGCGCACCATTTTAATTTAAACCAGATAATTCCGGGTTGTTGTTCTCTACAGAAGTGGATGAATAGCGAAAATCAGCCCTAGTAAGAAAGCACTGAGCATGTTTCCGTACGTGTGACAATATTGTCAAAAATTTCTTTAACATAATACCGCCTACAGAGCGCGCTATACATACATACATAGATATTATTCTGTGGAATCATGCTTAGTAGTCATGACGTAAACCAAGTGAGAAAAATCGCCTCTCATGAAACCGATGAGTAAAGTGATAAGTAGCAGAACTCGCGCCCTTGTCGTACACGTTTGTATAGTAACTTAGTAACAGCTGAGATGAATGATATTGCCACTAGTTACATGGTAGCTAAGCTGGATATTATTAACACTGGCTTTATCATCGTGAAAGCACACGGAAAATGTTCTTACACCACGACAACTTTAATTTTCGTATTAGCTGTGGTTCTCAATGATCGTTATAAAAATAAAATTATTATTGGCCACTTACAAGACAACCGACCAGTGACAAGGTCTAATTTCTGTCTAGGATAGCTTGTATTATTTTAAATGCAATCTCATGATCATTTTCTGAGGTTTTAAATCATCCTGTGCTTAGATGGTGATAATACAAGAAAGTGAGACCGACGTTGACCCAAAATTGTATGTTAAGTAGTTTTGAGATACTGTTTCAACAAACCTCTGAACAGGACAAACAACTTTAAGTAGACTCAGTCTGCAAGATAAATGTCCTTCTTAGAATAAACTATTAGAAAACGTTTTGTAAAAGCCAGGTAATCCTACTTAGGGGTTAACCGGATGTGTTACGTATCTAACATGACATGACGTAAAACAGCAAAGACCATGTGGATTTTGCATTGACTGTAGTGTCTAAGACATTCGAAACGGTCACGTAAAAGGAAAGAAGAAATCACAAAGAGAAAGATTGTGTTATTTATAGGTCGACGTGACATGATGAAATTCTTTAAGATTTTGACCAGGTTAAATGGCTTCATGTAGAGGTTAATCGTGTGGTGGCCTTTGTAAGATAATTTAAGAGCCTTCGTGTGCCATGCTTAAAACATTATGAAGTTAGCCTGATCTGAAGGTTATTTATAACCTGTTTGATGTTTGTAAGATTAAGTATCTTAATTTTATACTAAAGATTCCTTTAGATGTCTAAAGCCGGTCAGCTGACTATTTGATTTTGTTTATGTAAAAACTTTCTGTTGTTTATAAGATAACCGATAGAAACCGTTGAACAAGAAATTGCTGCTCTTTCAAAAAGTTTTAGAAACTTCTGTTACATACATATAAGCCTAATTTTAATGTGTTGTAATTTAGATATAACTAATAAAAATTAAGGTTCGCCAAGTTAATAAAGTTCGTACCGAAACAGTTATTGTTATAGTAATTGATGACCTCTCAAGCAATGTTACGTATTCCATTGGTCTGATGACTCCTGGTATTGAGAAAAAGGCTCAGTAGGCTTGTAATTAGGATTTCTACACTTGAACTTGCGTTTAATGTTAGAAGCTGGTGGAAACAAGAAGTACTCGTGGTTATAGTTTTTAGTATTTTTACAAAAGAACAAAATGGATACCTATAACGAAAAACTTCAGTTCTAAAGTCTCAACCATTTTAAGCCTCAACAATTAGTAACTTAAGTTTTTGTTTGAAAGTTTTATCCTTATTTTTAGCTTTCTGTTGCTTTGAAAGGTCATACTTTCTGGTGTAGGATTCAATTACAAAGTAAAATAAAATGAACATAAAGCAGTATTTTCCATTTCAAATGAAAGTGATTAAAGTCTTCATCTTACTTTAATTTAATTAGAACAACGTCTGAAACACGTACCTTGATTTTTTTTCTATTTGTGTGGTTGAGAACTCTGCGAATCAACTTAGTAAAACACTTAGTACAACACGTTTTTTCAACTAATCTGGGTTAGTTGACTTTAGGACAGACTTAGCTGAGCCTTTGGTCGATTCTTTTCTCTGTAGAATATCTCTCTCTCTCATTTTTTAAATAAATCTATGTTTAGCGGCCATTCTCTGAATATTAAATAACGTTATATGACTATTAATCTAACGCCAGTTTGCGTGTCGCCAACTACTTTAACCACTTTCATAAGCCCACTTTTTCATATTTCTTTCAAGACATTTGATCTTATGTAAATGTTATTCGAATGCTTCTTTCTGTTTACTGTTTCAATCAAATATTCACAACTTTCTTATAAGATATAACACGTTATTTTGGGAATGATTTGTGTGTATAAACGAGTCGTAACTTGGTTCATCTGTTGTTTGGTAACCTAATTCTCTTAGAATCTCTTTGCAAGTCAGGTGGCCCACCTTCATGGACAAAGATTCTTCCGTTACGGTTGTGCAACATTCAACTTCATAAAGTCATCAGGCGTCATGCTGGGTGAGCCTCTTTGGGAAGAAGCTGAAATGCGCATGACCATCTTAATTGTCTGTTGATACTTTGGAACCGATTATAGGCTGTACTTCTCGAACTTTAGACCATATTTTCTGCTAATTATCTGCGTTTTCACCGCTATTGTTATTACATCGACGCTCGGCCACATTGAATAACAAGATATAGGGTTCTAAATATTGGGCCTAGTGGCAAGAATAGTCAGCTGCCTAGTGTGGCAACTTCTCAGAATCTCCATGCGAGTAATGGCGCAGGTTCAGTTGTAGCCTTGAGCGCCATCTATTGCTGTTCTTAGTTCCAATAAAGCGATCGGTCACTGAATGATCAAGGTAATCACTGAGAAGTCTTACAGACGGTTCTTGTGTGTCGGGTGGAGTGTAACGGTTGAGACATGGGCGATAATATAAATAAATACACCATTTCTTAAACCTTTTGAACTTAAAAAGAAGACTCAAAGTATAACGGTTGGTAACTTTATACATATTCTAATATTATGAATTAAAAATACATATATAAATCTCAGCTGTGACAACACTGAAAACTTGTTTTCAGAAACTAATTTAACGTGTTAGAACTGTTACAACTGTTTCTGAAATAGTAATATAAAATCATTGTACCAGAAGTTCACGAATATTCACCAATCAAGTCGTTAATACAAATATCTTTATGCCAGAAATGTAAGTTGGGTTTATAAGTTACTTTCACAGGGTGCTGTTATACACCAAATTTCATAGATTTTGGAAAGGTAGAAAGACATGGAAAACAGCAAACATATCTCAAGACGTTAATATATGTCTCCCGCTGGTACTGCTGTAAGTCTATGGATTTACAAGGCTAAAATCAGGGTTCGATTCCCCTCGCTGAATTCAGCAGATAGCCCGATGTGACTTTGCTATAAGAAAACACACATTCAAACATACGTTAAAATATACACTGCTGGCCAAAATCTTAAGGCCAATGATCATAAAGAAAAAATATGCATTTGGTGTCGTTAAACTCAACTACTTATTTGAGTAGAGGTTCGAAATATGACAATAAGAAAAGAAGAAATAAACTTTTTTAGCATTTAATAGGAAAAATGTGAACACTATGAAATTAGCCTAAATACTGGCTGGTCAAAAGTTAAGGCCATACTGAAACGAAGCGTTAATTGGCAAACACCTAACGAAATTTAGTCATCTGTATTCAAACATTAGCGTTGTCAACGTCTCCTACTGACATCTCCTGTGTTAGATTGGGTAACAACGTGGCAAAGTTGACAGAGTTTGAACTTGGCAGAATTGTCGAGCAGTAAAAGCAAGGTCTCTCTCAACGTGCCATTGCTGGTGAGATTGGGCGTAGTAAAACTGCTGTTTTAAATTTCTTAAAAGACCCTGAGGGATACGGAACGAGAATTTCAAGTGGTCAGCCCAAGAAAATTTCGCCGGCGTTGAGCAGCCGATCGTCGAACAAGATTAAGGCCCTTACGGACGCAGAATGCAGCTCAAGAACAATAAGATGGCATCTACGAGATAAAGGGTTTAAAAACCGTAAACGTCTTTAAAGGCCATGACTTTTTCCACACCACGAAACAGGTCAGTTAAACTTTGTTGAGAAGCACCAAACATAGGACGTAGAAAAGTGGAAGAACGTTTTGTTCTCTGATGAGAAAATATTTAATCTTGATGATCCAGATGGCTTCCAACGTTACTGGCACGATAAGGATATCCCACCGGAGACATTTTTCTACACAACACAGTGGAGAAGGTTCCATCATGATTTGGGGTGCTTTCTCCTTCCATGGAACAATGGAGCTTCAGGTTATACAGGGGCGTCAAACAACAGGACAAAGGACTTTTTCATGGCAAATAACGTGATTCTTTTGGACCATCCAGCGTGTTTGCCCGAACTGAACCGCATTGAAAATGTTTTGGGGTGGATGGCAATAGAAATGGACGTCAATTCCAAACAGTGCATGATCTTCGTGAAACCATCTTCACCACTTGGAATAACATTCCAGCCAGCCTTCTGCAAACGTTTATATCGAGCATGCCACTACTGAGACTTCTTGTTGGGCATTTCATACCCTGTTTAGGATTTCTTTTTGGTATGGTCTTAAACTTTTGACCAGCTAGTATTTAGCCTAATTTCATAGTGTTCACATTTTCATTATTAAATACTAAAAAGTTTTTATTTTTATTTTCCCTTTTTTTATTGTCATCTTTTGAAGCTCTACGCCAATAAGTGGTTGAGTCTAATAACGCAAAATACATATTTTTCTTTATGTTCATTAGCCTTAAGATTTTGGCCAGCAATGTATATTATATTTATGTAAAGAGTACGCCTCGTTTGCTTGAAAGGTTTAGGAACATGAGCGAATAGATTCTTTATCAGAATCCGGTGATCTTTAACATTTCGTTAAACAAAGTATTTCCTTCACTAGATTATTTTTTTACCGATCTTCTCGTGAAATGTTAATTTTGTAAATTGTGATATTTTCAACTTCCAGAATAACTTCGTATGCTTTGCATTCGATGGAAGATGTTAAAACATATGATTGATACAAAAAAAGAGACATATACACCAGTCTTTCCAAAGCATTTATTGATTTAGGCTTGAATTGAAGAATCTTCGTATCACGTAATTAAGATAAGCATATCGTAAATTGAGAATTAAAAGACAATTACTTTTACTTAAAACATGTGTTAGATCGTAATTAACATGGTAACGGAACGGAACTAATGTAAGTTTCATTCTTATCAACGATTCGTTGACAGACAATAATAGTGATGCTTCTGTCTTCACTAATAAAAAGTTGGGGCTTGGCATGGCCTGGTAGTTAGGGCGTTTGACCACCAATCTGCGGATCTTGAGTTCGTATATTTTTCGCAGAACATGTTCGCCCTATCAGCCGTGGGGGCGTTATATTGTGACAGTCAATTCCACTATTAGTTGCTAAAAGTGTAGGTCAAAAGTTGGCGGTAGGTGGTGTTAACTATCTGTTTTCCTTCTAATTTATCACTCCTAAATTAGGGACGGCTAGCGCAGGTGGCCGAGAAGTAGTTTTGTGTAAAACCTAAACCAAGCAAACATGAAGAGTTATAGTTGTAATTAAGTTATTTTCACGGTGAACCTACAAATAAAATTTACATAATATGCTTTTGCGTGTAAAAAAGGAATATACGTGTTCTGAAACCTCGGTGTACCAAACCCCAGTATTAATAATAGAATTTACGTATAAAACAAGGTATAGATATAAAACAGGGATTACAAGGAGTTCACAGACACATAATAGCTGATTTATTTTTGTAATAAGAAAAATGGAGATGACATCCTAATTTGTTGTTCCTGCTGATTTTTGAAGCATATCTGTAAAATTGGTTATCTAAACTCTGTCTATCGTGGGGAATAAAATTTTGGAAGTTAAGCACAGTGAATTTAAAAACTTACAACTGAATCACTAGGGGGCGTTCTCACAAATTGAGATACCTATCTTGTATCTTTTTTAGTTTTTGTTTTGGTATACGTTAAAAAGCAAGAATGTTTTCGTATTCATTGATATTGTCGTCTTGGATATACAAACTATGTTTGTCCTATCCAAAGACAGCGCATAATTTTGCGCAAAATGTCTAAAAAATACCCAGAGGTCGCATTTTATATGGGTGATTTCTCAGATCTCGTACTGCCCTTCGAACTGCTTCCTGTATATTCATCGTGAATTGTTTGTTCAATCTGATGACCACTATTACGTACTACACGTAACACGATTCTGCAAGGCGAGGTCATTTCTAGTCCACACAGTTTGACGAGATATTTCACAGGTCATTCACTTCGGCTTCCGAAAGCACTAAAGCCCATTGAAACTAAATCGCAGGACTTTGGTTTGTTTGTCAGAGTGCTCTCTTATGTTACCATAGCATTAACTTTGCAGATGAGGGCGTTGGTTGCCTTCGGAGTTCGTTGCTGTCTTAAATACTTTGCTCTATGAGATTTTCCATTCTATGCGAAACATTGAGAAGAGTGTGAGAAATTAGTTTTTCAACGACATTTGTTATGGTAGTATTCAACTTTCGAATGGTAGTGTCTTAATGGTTACCTGAGGACGTACAATACAAAAGTTCTGAGTTTAATTCTCAAAGTAGAAATCCATTGTGCAGTTGCGCGCTTAACAACAAACAAATAAAATCATTATAATAATTACACTATGTTACACAATTTTTACTTTTTCATGTTCCTGGACATAAAGTGTTATTTTCCGATTGCTTATGTCTAAATTAAATGGAAAAGACCTATTTTGCTCTTCAAACTTTACTTTTGTGACCTGGGAGCGTATAACGAAAACATGATGGGAGACTATATTTGAGGGCTGATACGTGAAAGTGATTTACATTACAGTCGCAAGTCTCGAAAAACTACTCACTTCTAAAAGTTTTTCTTCATTTTTGTATAACTTTAGTATAAATACATGTAAATCTTGATTCATATGTTGTTTTGGTAAATGAAAATGTGTAAATTTGCCCGTTTTTACGTAGAAAATAGGTTGATTTATAAATTTCATTATCCAGTTTGAATGGAATAACGGCCATTTTCTGTAATTTTACAACACAAACAATTAAGAAATAACACATACTATCCAGGAACAAAATTAGCGTTACATAGTGTTATCTTACATATATTTATCCGACACTGTCACTAATCTTCTAGAGATGAAAGACAAAGGTCTTTAAAATATTTTTGTAAAATAAAATCATACTAGTAAAACTCGAATTTTAACTGAAAGGAACTTTTATTTTCTGTAGTAATTTGTATTATGTGAAGTACTGTTTGATTTTCGAAACGCATACTTTTACTTTATTTACATGTGAAAAGAATAGTCTTCTCAAAATGTTTAAAATAATCACATCATTTTTTACATTATACCGTCTGATGTAAAACGTAAAGTGAAAGTGTATTTATAAGTATATTTTTTGAAGATTTTGTCTGTAGATCTTTGCTTGTTGTAAGTTATGAGAAACAAAATAAATTTTCCTATAGTTTATGCTAAATAGTTTTTTGTTCGCCTGTGACTAAGACATTCAGATGTTTAATAGGTGGTTAACAATAACCTTATATCTTCCTATGGATTGACTAAGTAAGAGAAACGTTTAATTTATTATAAGAAAATTATTGTCCAAAGTGTACAAAAATAGGCTGATCAGCATTGGTAAATAGGCACAGCGACCCCGAGCACGTGCAGGATACAGCTTTCTTTCTCTCTCTCGTGTCAAAGTTCGCTGACAGTCACACTCCATTTGTTACAAGCTAGAACAAGTTTAGTTCCTAAAAGGTAAATAACTATAGATTATTGTTATACAAATATGTTTGAATGCGACTAAACTTTGTACATTGAATCTAACATAATGTAATATTTTATAAACTGTAGCAGAATTTCTCATTTGTAAATCAAGTTAGATATACAAGAATTTATAAACACATCAAATTAAAAAAAAATATTTCTATGAATTTAAGTCTTAATAAAAAACGTGGTAAATTTAATAATTTCGTCTGAAGATACTACAATTAATTTAACAAAAGTTCGAAAGTAACATGACAGAGAAGAACTATGTAAAACTTTCCAAATGTTAACAGAAGTTGAATTATTAAAATACGAACAGAAATGTTTTTTACGCATATTGGGTAAATATATGTTTCATATTTAGAAGAAACCTAATATAATTTTTAACGTGACTTTATACAATTTCTCCAATGTTTTGTTTTTTAGTCAATACAAATGTTATCCTGATTTGTTCCTATCTATCTGTCTGCATAATTTGATTTATTTTGTAAACATGCTTACGATTACTTTCAAATGTTCAAAAAACTTATTATAAATATAATACTAACTTTTATTTATCATCGGACTTTGTAATCTGAGGGGCTAACACCATCTTGGATGTGTTTGTTTTTCTGGTGGGGAAATATATCTCTATTCAATACATGTTAAATGAAATGGAAAAATTCATGAAATAAAACTTACAGAACGTGTTGCATAATAAACGTTTAATTAGAACGTTAAAAACCAACTCAGCATGTTTCGATGCTACCCGCATTACTGCTATCAGAGTGAGATGCAACAACAAAGACAAACCATCATGAGGGCTAGAAAATTTAACGACTAATATATATACTTACTTCCTGGCCCTTAATCTCTACATAAAGCTTTTCTTTTTCGTTTGTTTCATTTCATATTGTCTGTATAAATAATAAGCTTGCGCTTGTTTGTCCAGAACGTTTCTCGCAAATTTCGCAATGAAACGCTACAAACTTCGTATCGTTAGAAAGGTCTTTGTTGAAGAAGTTCGGATTGTGTATTAGCTTTTCTATTCAGGATTGACTTCACTGTTTCTTGCTTAATCTAACTTTATAATGCAACACGATTTCACAATGTTGTTATCATCACGTGACGAATGGCTTCGATTTCAACTTCAGTTTTTTATTTGCATAGCATTTTATACAAATAAAAATTAGAGGCATAATTTCTTGGAAACAAATGAACATTGCACACACAAATAATTTCAATCGAAGCTGAGATAGATGTTTTACTATAATTCACGTTAACGTTATTTTCCTTCATTCTGAACGCTAAACTTCTTTTCTTTGTTCCACGTGTTTGGATCCAATTCATAACAAAAATCACAAATACCAGATTTGTCCAAACCAGTTAGTTTACACTTAGTAGACCCAATTATATTATTAATACTTTTAATGAGTCTAAAAATGGGACTAATTTTGTTTTTATGGACACACCAATGCTTGAATGATTTTGTACAATTTTTTTATGTATTTTCTATAACGTTTACGTGAATATTTTAATTTATTTGTTCCTCATTATATCTCCTATTCCTTACAATCTGTCTAATAAAATCAAAATTACAAATAAAAAGATTCTACCTGTGCACATATTGAATGGATTAATATCCTGTTGGTTTACCATATGCTGATGAGCATAAATAAAATAACGTTGAATTTCTCTCCCTCTAGCTTGTAAGTAGAAGGAATAGATTTAGTACAAATACATGGATTATAAATCCATGTAGTTTTTACAAATTCCAACACCACCACCGCCTGCTGGTTCAAGTGTAAGTCTATGGGCTTATAACGTTAAAAAACCAGGTTTAAATACACGCAGTGGGTACAGCATATGTACCTCATTCATAAGAATTGTGCTTAATAACAAACTAAAAATATATATACACTGAGAACTTATTCCTGAACCACATACATAATTTTATGGGCGTATTTTCAAACAGACGCTTTTTTAAAATATCTCATAAATAATTCAGATAATAGTGAAGAAAGAGGAGAGTCCAAGGCTAAAGTCTCATTTTGTTTATGATATTTATTTTTAGAATGAAAAAAAAAACATTTTCTACTTAAAGTTTAATTAAAGAAATAGCTAATTTATTTCATTCAGAAAAATATTTTCTTCGTGAAACTTTTGTTTTAATTAATTAATTCTTTAATAGAGACTCTTGAAATAAAGAAACTGTATTAAAACAGACCATATTATCTTTTGGTTTTAAATTCAAACTTTTAATGTTAATTAACAGATGTTTGTTTAAAGCGTAATTCTTCTAGGAAATTTGTCGTAGAAAGGCAAAAAGAACGATTAGTTAGTCTAAGTGACTGACCAATGAATAAAAAGGGAAAAAAACAAACCGACTTCGTTTAAATCAGTTTAATAGCTCAAAGATTTTGTACTTTGCCACAAGTAATTAAAATAGTTATCGACTAACTATTTATAATGTATTCATTTATTCATTCATACTTAATAACAATATTTATAACTGATGAATTTTTCGCAAAGATACTTGAGGACTATTGAAGTGACAGACTGGAGGAAAAGCAACTAGTCCATACTGCCCATCACCATCTTTTGGGTTGTTCTTGATCAATGAATAGTGGAATTGACCATCACTTTATAACACTTCATGTCCTTCCATGGGTCAACGGTAAGTCTCATAATTTGCAACGCTAAAATTCGGGTTTCGATAACTGCTATGGGCAGATCACAATAGCTCAATGTTTAGTTTTTTGCTTACTAAAAATATAAAAAATGCCCCCCATAACCAAAAGGGAGAGCATGTTCAGGGGTGGGTTTAAACGGTGCTAATAAAATATTGCGAGGAATAATTTATTAGAATTAAGCACAAAGCTACAGAATGGGCTATCTGTGCTCTGCCCACCACGGGTATCGATACCCGGTTTCTTGAGGTATACGTTCACAGACATACCGTTGTGACTCTGGGAGGAGGGCACCCAGAAATAAATCTATAGCTAATAAATATATGTGTAAAGATCATGAATTTACTATAAAAGATGAATAAGAGTTTGATTGAAAAATAAAGGTTTGAATTCAAAACCAGATAATAAGGTAATCTATCCTGATATAATCTTTTTTATTATACATTACGTTGTATAAACTTTATTTCATAAAATAGTAAGTGTCATTTGATTTTAAAAGCATTTTTTATTAAATATTAGTTCTCCCGAATTATAGTTTACGTTTGTGTGTTTAGACTTACTATTTCGTTTGAACAAAAGTTTGTATAAGATAGAATTAACATTATAAATACCATAATACCGTAGTGGGCAAAGCCCTCTGTGTGGCTTTGTGATAAATATCAAATATATTTTAATGCTTTGGCCTGCAAATGACGTAGACGTTGTACAAACCAAACCTTTGGATTATAGCAAATAATAATTTAAGGTTAGTTTGTTCATTATGTATTAACTAGCTAAAATAGACGACTTTGAGTCATCTTCTTGCTTGACTGTCAATTTAATATTCGTATAATTTGCCAAATAATATAGATATTTATTTACAAGTTCATGGAAATGGAAAAAAAATGTCATTCACTTATTATTTCTTATCGAAATATCCAAAAGTAGATGCACATTTTTCACCTATATAATGTATATATTTATTTACAAGTTCATGGAAATGAAATGAAATAGAACAAAAGAAAACATTCATATATTATATGCTAACGAAAGATCCAAACACAGATGTACAGTTTTTATCTAATATCTCTAGTGATACGTGGAAAACAAATTAGCTACAGCGGGTGTAACTTCTGTACTGTCTCAGAAAACTCAAACCTGCCCGTAACTGTAAATTTACTCAAGAAGGTAAACCATATATACCAAAAAAGCTACAGTGCTAATATATTTATTATATTATAGGTCTTGCAGAATGACCCCTTAATGTTTGTTTATATTTAAGCGCAAAACCACACAGCGGGCTTTGCCCACTGCGAATATTCAAACTGCGTTATTAGCCTGTAAGTCTTTGAGCTTATCAGTGGGAGTGGGAAATCCGTTTATAAACTTTTAGTAAACATCTTAGAGAAATTCTTCACGATATATAACATATTGAATTTGTTTAAATATAACTCGATGTTTCTTAAACTGTAAATTATATCAATGTAACTTAGTTTCTCTAGTAAAAATTGTGTGTGAAATGTGAAAAGTTTAACCAGACTTATAAATAGACAGACACAAAGCTATCTTAAAAGCATAAATAAACAACACTTTATTTGATGACACACACTAAATGTAATTGTATGTGAAAATCATTGTGGCTCATGGGCGCCAAATGTGATTTTATCTCTAAAAAAAAAACAAAATAAACTTGCTATTTCAATGTTTACCTAACTTTAAATCAAATGGATTAACAACAACAAATCTGAGACAAATTTGCGATATAAATACTCAAGTTAAAATTTTAGAGAAACCTAACTTTACTTGAGACTACGTAAATTTCCTTTGGAAAATTTCGTATAATTAAGTACGTCCTATTATCAACCAGGAAAACCAGAGTTTCGAACATCTTCATTTTTATAAAATGACTAACTTGAAAGACACTCACTAAGAGTGTTACTTTAATGAATTATCCAAGAATTCGAAAAGGGTTAAAACTTCGAACGCATGTTAAGTTCTTAAGAGCTAAGTTATAGCACGTGAAGGCTAGACTGTTACTACCTGTCTTAGAGTCCGTAATTGAACACAAAAATTGTGTTAAATTTATAAAGAAAATGACATTAGTGAATATATATTAATATACTATTTTATAAAGTGTTTTACTTTATGATATTTTCAGATTACGTGGCTAATTAAAGTTTCCCAGTATCAAACAAATCAGTAACGATAGATTATTTCAATAACGTTTTTTTTTTTTAATTTCGCGCAAAGCTACAAGAGAGCTATCTGCGCTAGCCGTCCATAATTTAGCAGTGTAAGACTAGAGGGAAGGCAGCTAGTCATCACCACCCACCACCAACTCTTGGGCTACTCTTTTTACCAACGAATAGTGGGATTGACCGTAACATAATAACGCCTCCACGGTTGAAAGGGCGAGCATGTTTGGTGTGACAGGGATTCGAACCCGCCACTCTCTGATTACGAGTCGAGTTTTTTTTTCTCTTTATTCATCCCACCTCAGAGAGGGGGTATAAACAAAAATACATGAAATAAAACACTAGTTAAATAATTATCATATGGAGAGAAAACACTGCAAGATACCACCTTGTTAAAAATTACAACAAAAGGTATAAAATGAATTAGAAAATATAAAAGAAGTAATAGTTAGCGGTATCTAAATCAAATTACACGAAAAACGTTAATAAAACAAAGAAAACAATGGAACACTTGTGATAAAAAAAGAAAACTTATTACGAGTCGAGTGCCTTAACCACTTGACCATACCGGACCGTTTCAATGATGATTCATAAGCACAAGATAACTATCGAACGGCAATATTGAAATGAACAATGAACTAAACATATTTCATCAACAGGATTATGTTTATAAATTGATAAAACTTGCGGTAGTACACTGTGATTTATTTAGAATGTTCATGTTCACAGAAATGGAGTTGATTTGATTTACTTACGTGGTTAATTACACGTTGAAATAACGTAATATTCGGATTTATGAAGTTTCTTAAATAGCTGAAGTTTTGTGGAGAGACGAAGATTTTAAACAACAAACGAGGTAATTATTTGTACAATCGAATTTATAGACCAGTGAGCCAGCGATAAATTTATGAGCTTCCAAGCTAAGAGATCTAAGGTTTGATTCCTCACGCTGAAGAGAGTGCAGATGGTCCATGTGTAGCTTTGCATGAAGAGAACCAACATCTATATTTGTGCTTTTCTGTAAAGTTCTATTGACAAGTGCTATGGGATACATCCTTAATTTAAAACTGCAGAACAGCCTAAAATATTATATGTTGGTTCAAGTGTGTGTTTTTCTTATAGCCAAGCCACAAAGGTATATCTACTCAGCCCACCGAGGGGAATCGAACTGTTGATTTTAGTGTTGTAAATCCAGAGACATACCGCTGTACTAGCGGGGAGCTGTGTTGATTCAAGAAATGTAAAAGTAAACAAAGCATTTTGTATATGTTATTCTAAAAATTAATAAAACGTGTTAACCATATCTTTCAAATACCGTTTCTATTTGAAAAAAAATCTTAACCAAAGTAAAATCTGAGAACTAGTTACTATAAAATATTTTAAACATTTGAAATGCTTACAACCAATCCAGTAAAATCCAAGAAAAAATAGTTTTAGTATTTTATTTCAGTTTTAGGCATAAGACTGGAAAGTGAAAACGGTCGCAAATAAAGTACATATATAAGAATTAAAATTATTTAACGTGATATTTGAAATGCTTACAACCAATCCAGTAAAATCCAAGAAAAAATAGTTTTAGTATTTTATTTCAGTTTTAGGCATAAGACTGGAAAGTGAAAACGGTCGCAAATAAAGTACATATATAAGAATTAAAATTATTTAACGTGATATTTTGACACCTGAAAAAATGAAGAAAGTTTACTACAAAAATAATGCCATATAAACAGAAGGAAACATCTGATGCTCATAACGTAAAACTACGAATAATAAACGCAATACAGAAATGTCTTAAATAAATAATATACAAAATGTCCATATTTTTCTTGTTGGTTTTTAGAGCAAAGTCACATTAGGCTGTCCGGTGTATCGACCGCGACGAAACGAAGTGTAATAGCTCCGTAAACTTACCGCTCTCTCACCAGGGGACATAAAAATCTCCAAGCATATTTAGTGTGTTAGTCAAGTGACACATGCCAAAAACGCACACGGATTATAGTAATTAATGAATTAGCATCTGGTTTCATTAATAAAATTTACACTGTATTAATTAATTATCCGGTATCTTAACTAATGAATTATCTAGCAAGTCAGAGAATATGAACGAGTGACTGTTCTTTGGGCAGGATTGTATAGACCTTATATAGAGAAACTGACTTAATGAGGTAGCAGATTTAAGTAGTAAGGTTATTACCAATTCAAATAAAAGAAATAACGTTGACATTTATTATCTTCACGGAAGAACTAGTTTTACTTAGACTGCAACCACTACACACAGAGTTAATCTTACAGATTTTGAATGGATTAGAATGTCTAACTTACAATAACAAGTTAAACTAGACCCATACCATAGAAGGTTTCAATTTTTATGAAACTGAAATTTGAATGTTTTGAAATCAGTATGAGAAGTATACATAATTCAGGTGTTTATATTGTCTGTCTATGCTTTCACAGAGTAGACTAAAAACTGTTTATCTATTTATAATATTTTTTCGTGTCACTTAATTCGTACTTATAACAAATATTATATTAGAAATGTTAAAATCTATTAAGTGGTTATTTGTTTGTTTTTCTCCCTTTTTTTTTTATATATATATATTCCAAACCAGAATGGACGTAATGACATTTGAGACTAACATTTTTTCCAGTATGTCTACTTTGTTCGCAGGTGTCTCAGCTCTGTCACGTTGTTACGTTCTTCGGCTGATGATTTCATGAGCCTCTCGAGTAGCTACGAGATGCAACACGTGTGCACGAGCTGACATAATTCATTATTACAAATAGTTTTATGTGTACGCGTTTGCAAAGATCGTCCAGGTGGGGTCCTCGAAGAAGGGTGAAAAGCAGATGCTAAGCATTGAACAGCTTGCACAACAAATTCAACATGCGGGCATTGGGTGGTTTTGAAGGCAAACCACGTGGTAACACTTCTCGGACACGTGAAAGGTTTTTCAACGTCCGCTCACTAGTCCAAATGGACAGATGGTGAGAGTTCAGGGTCACGTAACAATTGAAACGATTTCTTTATGTTTCGAGTTTCCTTTGTTGGCTTGTTACCTCTAAAAAATATCAGACTCTTTCTTTGTCCTACACTTCATGTTTAATAAAACTTACTAATAAATTACCTTACAGTGTTCGTTATTTGTTTCTTGTAAGTCACATCATCATTTAAATTTATGAGACTATTTTACACTGACAACTCTAAACCACAAATCGTTGTAATACATTATTTTAAGTTACTCCTTTTGAAAAAAAACACAACTTAACTGATGTTTTTTTCTTATTTGAACCACTTCTGCTTTAATTCATATTTGACCTTAAATGAAAATATGTTCACAGAATCAAAACTCCGAAACGATACAAATATATGTATATGCACAAAGTTAAGCTTTTTGAAGGATTATTATATGTATTTTTAAAGTGTATATTTGATGTTAACAATGAAATGTTTTAAGCTATCAGTGAGAAATGTCTTTCGTAAGAACGAGAGATTGTTTATTTCCTGTAAAGCACAAAGCTACACTCTTGGGCTATATATTCTCTGCCCATAGCGTTCATTGAAACCCGTTTTTTTTTACGTTATAAACCTACTGACTTGCCGCGAAGCCACCATTGGACTGAACTAGAAATAAGACTCAGTGAAGAAAACTTGATCTCTTTGTACGGCTGTTTTCTTTGTGTGAAGAAAATGTTGACGTATTTTCCTTTTATTACCATTGTGGCGTTACTGACACGAGTGTCAATCACGTGGTCATGCATAACATCATTTTGGTGACTGTGTTACTGATGTGATGCGCTTGACCTCATAGTCATGAAACATAAACAGTTATAACATTGTTAGATGCTGTCAACGAGAAAGTCAGAAAGAGAAAAAAAACGGGCTTTTTTTCAGAGCTTGAATAGGCGCTATTAACAACGAAATGAGATAAAAAAAACATCATTTCCCGCCGAACTTTATAGTTCCCTAAAGTCATTTATCACTGTTTCATCACGCTGTAAGTCACTTCGTCAGTTTCTTCCTGTTTTTAAAATAGTTGCTATTTTTTAGCAGCCATGCTGAGTAACGATTCATTGAATGCTTAATTTATTTCCTTCTTCTATATACTATTCTAATTAGTTTGTTTCCTGCCTGAAATTTTGTCACCTGTTTGAGTCGTTTGATGTTGTTGTGGTTGTTTACTGTTATTGTTATTCTCTTCTTGCTGTGCTTATTTTTGTGCCCTGCATTTCCAGGTGGTTGGAGCACTCGACTCGCGATTTGAGAGTTGTGGAAGTATTATAATGTTACCATCTATCCCATAAGTCGTTGATAAAGACTCAAGAGTTGGTGATGACTAGATGTCTTCCCTCTAGCGTTACACGCGGATAGCTCTCGTGTAGCTTTGCGCGAAACTCAAATCGATTCATTTTCGGTTTTGTCCATTTTTTGCTTTATCTGCTCAACTTTCCTCTGGTTATTTGTGTTTGTTCTTTTGTTACTTAATATTTTACTAGATTTTTCCTGTTACCTGTGCACAATTTTCAGATCTTTTATCGGCAAAAAGAAACCTTGTTTGCTATGGTTAACCACCGCAACAATTGTAGGTTATTATCTCCATCTAACAAGTAGATGGTGAGCATATTAGTAGTACAAAACATTATGATTTAAATTACAAAAGAAAAGCGAATATGTCGTACCATACAATAGTATTTTTTAGGTGAGCCCTACAATTTGTACGAAACATTACATCTTGTTTTCATGATTCCATACGGTTTATTAAATTGTAAAATATTTTTCCAAATGTCTTGTATTAATCCTCACAATTCAACCAAGTTGTTTGGTTGCTTTTTGTCAACAGTGCTCAAACCAGGACTTTGGTTTCACTACATTTGTCGTATGCTTGAATCATTGATTGCTGAAAAATGAATACTCGTCCAATAAATTGTGTTCTTGAGATTTATGGATCAGAACCTACCTGTACATGTACTTGCCAGCAGTCAAAGTGCCATCAGTTTTCTGTAGATCACCGAAGACGTTGTCTCAGATTCATCCCCAAACTCGAACTGATCTCGTAATTTGTTTCATTGTAGATGTTTTTTGTTTACTTCCATATCGTTCTCTTCTCTGCATTCGAAAATATTGCCACTGAACATTGCCGAATAGCTTGAACCTGAAATTATTTGTGAAAAGGACAAAGCTTTAGCTTTTCTCATTCCACTTTTTGTGGTCCATTTTAATATTTCGGTATGGTTAACTCTTCTTAGCTGCATGTTCACTGATACCATTTTATATTAGTGTGTAACTTACTAATAAAACGTAAATAATCAAGAAGGATTACAACTATAGTTATGCTTGCTTTCGAGTATTGATTTAATATAAGCACTGATAATTCATTGGTGCATTCTAAGAAATGTGATTTACGTAAGTTTAATGATGGGGTACTGAAATTCTATAGACATCTAAGGAATCAGTTGTTTGATTTAATCATTTAAGTTTGTATAATCATCACTGAGATAACTATTATATAAAACACAATTTAACGACATCATACGATCTGTTGTAGGTCACCTCATTAACTAAATTGAACTAAAGTTTAAAAACTTGAAAGACAGACATTATTTTTCAAATATTTGTCAGTCTATCTCTTAAACTCCCTTAAATGTACTGTATACACCGCACCTGAAGGTAATCCATTTCAAAGGCCAACCTCCTGTTAGAATCTATCCCCGTGTCCCTTAGTCTTTCTATTTTAACCACCACGTGTGAATTACAATTATCAATTTCCATAACAATCTTAAACCAGTCAAACTTCTAACTTTCTTCAAGAATAATGAGTTTCACATATCTTAATCCGGCCTCTTAGTAGCTCTTCTCCAAACTACTTATTATAACTCAATGTCATTCAAGTGTCAGCATTGGAATCTCTAAATAGATGGTATGGACGTCATACCTGGCAGTGGTTTTTTGGTATAGTAGTCGTAACACCCTGGCATCACTGCATGTCTTCAACACTAAACTTTTGACAGAATAGTATCCCTTTGTAACGCTTGTAGGGTTAACTAACAACAGTTATTTCTCTTTTGATTTTTCGTGGATATTAAAACCAATACTTTTATAATAAGATGATCATTAAAACCAATACTTTTATAATAAGATGATCATACACTGATATTTCCATTTCATCCTTAACATCACAAAGTTTCCTTTTCTTATCTTTAATTCATTATTATACAACACCACGTAAAAAAATGTCATCGTTTTATCCAAAAGGGTTTTGAAGGGCACATTGCTTTATCTGAATCAGTTCAAAACTTTTTTGATAGATATTTTGACTGAAACATTTGTGTTAAAGAACAGTGAGCCGCTATTGACTTCCTAGATTCCCATTATTACACCTTTTTCATATATATCTACACTAATAACACAATGTAACAAAATTTCTACTTTTTCTTGTTCCTGGACATAAAGTGTTATTTCCCAATTACTTATGTCTAAAGTAAATGTAAAAGACCTTTTTTTTTCTCCAAACTTTGCTTTTGTGACCTAGGAGCGTATAACGAAAACATGATAGGAGACTATATTTGGGGGCTGATGCGTGAAAGTGATTTACATTACAGTCGCAAATCTCGAAAAACTACTCACTTCTAAACATTTTTGTATAAAGTTAGTACAAATACATGTAAGTCTTGATTCATATGTTATTTTATTCAGACTTTATGTAAATGAAAATGTGCAAATTTGCCCAATTTTACATAGAAAATACATTGATTTCTAAATTTCATTATGCAGGTCACAAAAGTAAAGTTTGAAGGAAATAATGGCCATTTTTTACTTTTACAACATAAGCAATTAAGAAATAACACATACTATCCAGGAAGAAAATTTGTGTTACATAGTGTAATATTATCAAATCTTGCATTCTATACCTACCTCCAGGAAAGAAAGTTGATTGAGCAGTACTATATTATCACACTGAGCAGTTGAAAAAGGAAGTTGATTGAGCAGTACTATATTATCATGCTGAGCAGCTGAAAAAGGAAGTTGATTGAGCAGTACTATATTATCATACTGAGCAGCTGAAAAAGGAAGTTGATTGAGCAGTACTATATTATCACACTGAGCAGTTGAAAAAGGAAGTTGATTGAGCAGTACTATATTATCATGCTGAGCAGTTGAAAAAGGAAGTTGATTGAGCAGTACTATATTATCATACTGAGCAGCTGAAAAAGGAAGTTGATTGAGCAGTACTATATTATCATGCTGAGCAGTTGAAAAAGGAAGTTGATTGAGCAGTACTATATTATCATACTGAGCAGCTGAAAAAGGAAGTTGATTGAGCAGTACTATATTATCATGCTGAGCAGTTGAAAAAGGAAGTTGATTGAGCAGTACTATATTATCATACTGAGCAGCTGAAAAAGGAAGTTGATTGAGCAGTACTATATTATCATGCTGAGCAGTTGAAAAAGGAAGTTGATTGAGCAGTACTATATTATCATACTGAGCAGTTGAAAAAGGAAGTTGATTGAGCAGTACTATATTATCATGCTGAGCAGTTGCTGCCCCTCTTCACTATTTTGGGAAACTTAAGTGAGCATAATTCACTCTGAAGTGGTGGAGATACTGAAAAGATGGGGTGAATCTATAAAGTATCTACTTTGAGATCACAACCTTATTCTCTTCAATATCCTGTTTCATATACTGAATCAGAATTGTTCTGTCATTGGTCAATTCATTTCTTCACACGCTTTCCTATGTTCTTCTTTGTGGGAATGAACAATGCTCTACATATCGTTCTAAGGGAAAATTACCTCAGTCAATACCACCCAGCTTATTTATAAAAGACTAACTTTCCTTTTTCAATACTGTCATGAAACTTGATTTCTTCATCAATAATATAGTATCTATTAAAATGTGTATGAAGACAATAACTGATCTTATTCTCCAGATAACTGATCATTTCTTGAACCTCGACACATTTCCCACTACAAAAGTAAAGAATGATAGTGAGAATCTTGGATTAAATTAACTTCCAGAACCTCCTTCACCATCACTCCAAAAGTTATTTGGGACAAGATTTGAATGGTAAATTGTAAGTATATATTTCATACCGCTTTCATTTTTGAAACTCAATAATTAAGAAATTGCTAATGTTTTTTGAGAGCGTTTCTCATTCCAACTTAATCATCTCTAATTCCTCTGCCATAAGACACAAACTTAGAGAACCACATGTCCTCTTCAACCTGATTGTCGTAATATAATCGATCCTTCCCTCTGGCGAAATTACAAAATTGATCAAGCGTTAATATTTATTATAAAATACCATGCCATCTCTGTTTATTTTGACCTTTTTCGAGTTATTTATAACTGAATATCGTATGAAAAAATAATTTCCTGATATATGACACCAGTTTATTGTCATCTCTTTTCCTAAGTTCAGAAAGAATCCCATTGCTCTGACCAGCTAACTGTGTAAAGTATTTTTTGGAGAGGAAGATAAGTACTCATAATATTTGGTATTTAGAATTTTTAAAAACTCTCTTGCACAATTATTGCTGTTTCTGTAAACACTACTCCATCATGGACCGCCTGACTTGACTAGAAAAGTCAATTAAGGATATCTTTTTCAAAGGGGAATATCCTGTTTCTAGCATTTGTGGCCTTCAGAAATTTTATTAAACCATATAACACATTATAATACCTCGATTTTATTGTGAATGTTTAACAGAAGCTCATTCTGGATGTATGTGCAATCAAAACTTTCTTGACCTTCCACACAAGAGCTTGGGGTTTCCTAGGACTTTATCTCAAGTGTCACACTTTTAACATTAAGGAAAATGTCGAAATTGAAAAGCTTTCTTCTCAGTTCCAAAAAAACAACAACAACACTAAAACAAACAAAAACAACACAACAAAACAACAACTATATATTCATGATTCTAAAATATTCTACCAGTCATTGAATATGAGACATATAAAGGAGAAGATCCAAACTGCATTCATCGGTAAACTGTATGAGTGCACCGCTATAAAAAGTTTAAAACCTTTATCTTCTAATAGAAGTTTGCATGTACTTCTACCATAATTGGGAATTGCAGCTTGATACCAAATTCTACCTGGGACATGCTCTCCCTTTCAGCCGTGATGATGTTATAATTTAAAGGCCAGTTCTATATTTGTTGGTAAAAACACCCAAGGATTTGGTGATGGGCGATGTTGAATAGCCGCCTTTTCTCTAATCTATTACTTCAGAATTAGGGATGGCTAGTATAGGTATATCTTAAGTAACTTTACACAACTCCCTATAGTGGCACAGCGCTACGTCTACGGACAATGCTAGAAATCGGTTTTCAATACTCATGGTGGGCAGATCACAGATAGCCCTTTGTGCAGATTTGTGTTTAATTACAAAGAAACTTTTCACAAAAACTGACAAAACAAGCCCTTAGTTCTTTAAAGGTCCTAGAAGTACGATATCTTACTTACATTGGATCGTATAAAAATGTAAGCAATACATTAATTACCACTTATGCCACCTCTCTTAACTTTTCAAAGATCCTGAAGTCACTTAATGTTAGTCCTCACCAAGTGTTTTGGATATTCATAAAACCTTCACCATTTTATCATTATAATTTTTTTTCTAACCAGTATTTCTAGATTCCTAGTCACACCAAGTTCCGAGGACTTGAGCTTGGTGAAATTCAGGCACATTGTTTTCCATTGTTAGCGTCAATGATTTGTCTGTTACTCGTACGTATTAACAGCCTGTTATCAAGGAAAACTTAGTGCCAGCTGGTAAGCGACTTGTAACGAACAATGTTTGAACAAGATTTTCCATATTAAACCTACAAGTTATGGTTAATCTCTTGTTTTCTTACACATTGTTTCTTCTCATGAGGAGATTGATCTACCAATATATGAGTATTGTGACACTTTAGTCACTATGGTTTACATCTTTCTTTCATGTCATCATTATGATACTAAGTTATGATATCATTTTAGGTGTGTTTTTACTCGTGGTGTACTTTTAATTATGGACAATGTCATCAGCACTGATGCCACTGTTCAGATTGACCATAATTTTTATTTTTACAAGTCATTAGCCTTTCTAATTCTACTTAGTCATTTTATACCCTTTTATAGACATAAAAACATCATCTCTCTTCTTTCTATTTGAATAAGATTTCATTTAATAGTGATATATTGTTAATGAAATATAAATAGAGATAATGCCAGGTAATATAATTTATTATTAGTGTATAAAAAATGCGAGAACGTTTTGTAGACCAACATATATGTGACGAAACCCAATAAAATAATTTATTAAAATATTTAACAAGAAAAACCTTCAAATTGATTATAAAAATATGTAATAACTCAGAAAGAATTGGTCCCCAATAAAGCCATTTTGAATAATAAAACAGTGAAAAAGGATACAGTAATGGCGATTTCGATAGCCCTGGTACTACCACACCACCTAGCAACCCAATATGAAAATTCGTGCAATGTGTTTGCCAATGTCGCGTGCATGTTATGAATATTGTATCGATTTCTTCCAAAAATGCACCCTAGTGGGAAAGCGGTAATTATAGAAGCACGCAACGCTACAAGCCATGATTCAGTTGCCTATGGTCAACACGGAAGATAACACAATGTGGCTTTGCTCTAAAGTCTAAAACAAATAAAAACTGCAAACAATCAGTTATTTACACAGTAATGAAATCGGCATTAACATTGATTATATACCAGAATATGTAATGGAGCAGAATACTTATATATGAAAACGATAAGTTCATAGCTTTATGACAATAAATGTGTCACAGAAAATGATAAAAACTTAACAACACTAACGTAAAATATTTATATACAGTTTGACGTGTGTGACGCAACATACAATCTGATATTTATAATGCTGTGTTATCCAATCTTTATACTCTGCGTTTCCCGAGACTAGTAAATATGCCCAAGTATGGAAAAGGCAACATTTGATCCGCTGATACTCAGAGTGTTTCTGGACACACCAATGATACGCCACAATGTAACACTAATTTTGATCACATTGATAACTAGAGTTCTACTGTTAGCATAGCATCAACACTGTAGATTTGAAAATTTAACATTTCTGTATTTTTTACACTGGACGATTGATTGTTATTATTGTCTTTAAAGAATATATTGCTGTTATTTTCATTTTTAAAGTCTAATGCATGAATATTTACTGTTTAGGAAATGAGCAAGAATTAGTACTGTATGTAAATATATAGCGACGTTTGTGTACAGTTTTGAATCTATTTGTTTTCTCCCCATTTCAAAAGGTCTCCGTGGATTGTATGCGCATTTGTATAAAACCACACTTAATCTTTGGTCCAGTGCTTTAGGTTGAAGGGGTGCATGAACTTGTCCAGGAGGAGCTAACCTCCCTCCTCTGGCCTTTTTTTTGTTGTTGTTGTTTAAATCTAATATCAGACTTGCCTATTTTATTTCTTCATTATAAAGATGTCTTGTAACAAAGATTCATAGAACTAGAAAACTATAGGTAAGGGATAACTAATGATGCCGTAGCACATCGTACAGTCCTTTAAAAAGACATTAGTCTTTTACTTAGTTATAAAATATAAGTATATGAAGCGAGTTTTTGTTAATTACATAGGTAATAGTACTAAAATACATATTAAAACCAACTCAAACTAAGTTGTTGAGAAGCTCAACAAATTTACTTAACAGTTTACGCTATTGAAGTTTACTAGTACAACTAGATAAATACATTCTGGTGTTAAAGCAATCGAAAAGTGGGGAAAGATAATTAATTTTTTTTCACTATTGCGAAAATTGTCCACAAAGCTCAGAAATTCTCATGTTTAAAAGTAGAATTTTGATATTTTTGTTATGAAGCTTACGAAACACGTTTTGAATATAAAGTTGTTTTCCTGAATTGAAACAATGACAGATTGTTTGCAAAGAAGAGGTTATCGTGGTACTAATGCATATGATACAAAGTTACTTCAAACAAAGAAGAGGTTATCGTTGTACTAATGCATATGATACAAGGTTACTTTAAAGAAAGAAGAGGTCATCGTGGTACTAATGCATATGATGCAAAATTACTTTAAACAAAGAAGAGGTTATCGTGGTACTAATGCATATGATACAAAGTTACTTTAAACAAAGAAGAGGTCATCGTGGTACTAATGCATATGATGCAAAATTACTTTAAACAAAGAAGAGGTTATCGTGGTACTAATGCATATGATACAAAGTTACTTTAAACAAAGAAGAGGTTATCGTGGTACTAATGCATATGATACAAAGTTACTTTAAACAAAGAAGAGGTTATCGTGGTACTAATGCATATGATACAAAGTTACTTTAAACAAAGACGAGGTTATCGTTGTACTAATGCATATGATACAAAGTTACTTTAAACGGTAACAAATAGTACCTATGACTTTTTCTTACCACTTTCACTTGGGATGTATCACGCCATCGTATTAATGATAGTATGATAAGAGATAGAAGACAGTAGGTATAATAATAACTGAATAGGCACAAATTTGCTAAAAATGAGTAAAATTTCTACGACGATATTTAGTGGCGTTCATTATCTGAGAAAATTATTTTAACACAAGGGAAGTGGATCGAAAGTGAAGAGGTGTAGAAGTCGAGCCGAGAAACGTGGAAGAAATAGCAAAGTATTTGCGCCATTTCTTGTTCAAAGCAGCCTATTTCACAGTAGAGATGTGGTCAAGATTTCTACTGTCTAAACTCAGTAGATTTAATGCATTAAATTTAATAATAATTAGAATTTTGCTTATAAAAAAACATGTTCTACACCAAGAAGTAAGAAATATCGTAAAATTATTTTAATTATGAAGCACTTCTCTAATTCAGGGTTCAATGCTTATTCTAACCCTAGCATAAACCGAAAGTTAAATGTAGTGAATCAGAAAACAGTAGAAAACTTAAACAACGGCAATATCTTTATTCTCTGTTTTATGGTTGGAAATTTTTATTACTGTTTATTGGATTATTATGAACAAGTCAAACTGCAGACAATTTTATTTACAATCTTTGTCTTTTAGAAATTTTTTGCGGTGTAGGTTTCGTTTAAACTAAACCTATTTACAATAGCTACTACAATAATGATATAAAGGTTATTCTACAAAATACACGGACTTACAACGCTAGAAACTAGATTTCGTTACACTTGGTGGGTTGAGCACAGATAGCCCGTTGTGTAATTTTGAGCTTAAGTATAAATAAATAGTTTTAAAGTTACGAATAATAGGGTGTGCTGAAGCTAGAAATGCCAATCATTTAACAAAAGGTAGTTCCTACGAATTATGATAAGCCTGTTTTCAAGGAAGGATCAATGCGCATAAGTGTATAAATATTCTTTCTAGTCACCTAGATTGCATTTTATAAATGTTACATCATCATATGATACAAAATTATTATCTCCAATATCACTATGTAGGAAATATATTTCCTATAACTAAAAGTACTGAAAGAACGAAGATGATCTTTGCACACGTTTCTGAACAACACTGTTATTGAAAGAGAGAAACGAAATGAACTCTATACAGGTTCTAGAACAGTACTATTGCTGAAAGAAAAAATAAATGCACACATTTCTGAACAACGGTTTATTTTCCAATTTTACACAAACAAGAAACATTAAAATAAGTTAAGGTAAGGTAATTACACAATATAGTAAATGAAATAGTTGCTGTAATCTTTTATATTTTATGTCAAACGGGGTGCAAATTCAATAACAATAATTTAGTTTCTTTATAGTTCAAGTTTATCATGAAACGTTTTATGCTTTGTGTTCCTCTAAACAGTGTACACTTCGTTAACCCTTGAGAATTTAAGATAACAAGCCATTGTATAGGGTTTGTTATCTAACGTGAGTCTTGAATACTGCTTTATGAAAAAATACAAAACTTATAATTTTCTCCCTAGATGGCACTGAGTGTTCAATACTATTATACCAGATCTATTTTTATCTCCCTCCTTTTATGTTTCAAAACGAAACTTTCAAATACATCAGTATAGTCGAGCTAAGCCTAACGCACGATATGCACAGCTTAACTCTAAATAATTCAAATTGTACACCTTACTTAAACCTGGCACTTTAATTAAAGTGATTATCTAATTTCTAATTAGAAAAAAACGTCTCCTTAAAATATTTTACTGGTTATTTTATCTGCTATAAAATTAGAACTAAGTAAATTTATTCTGCGTTAATAAATACACATTAACCCACCTGAATTCAGTTGTAATTTAAGAGCTTGATATTTTACAACAAACGTTTGAACATAGATAACATTTTTAACAGTATTTGTATCCCAAATCTACACACATATATTATCTATCAGCTAAACATTAATCAAAACTAAAAGTGAATGATGAATCACTTCTTTGTTTTTTCAACTTTTGAAAGTTTCACATTAGTTTAACGGAATAGCCAGGAATGCCATTCTGTCAGTTTTCAAGTCCTATTTGGAAGAACGATTTAAGAGCGGACTTTTCTGTTAATGTTGAATTCTAATTTCAAACAAAGGTTTGAGAATGCTTTTATGTCCATATTGTCTTTGTGTGTCAGGATCGAAAATTAGAAGTCTGTACATCTCAAATTTGTTTTTCCGTGGGAACGTAGGATTTTCTAAAATAACAAGAGGGCTTAATGAAAAAGTAATAATGTTGAAGTATATTTTTTTCCAGCAACTTTCAGAACAAGTGAGGATCGAATCAGTATTTGACAAAAATAGTAATTACTTCAGAAGCAACATATATACAGTTATGAGTCGACTGTTGAACAGTTTAAAAATTACTTAGAAGAAATTTCTTCCACAAAAGAATTTCATTAATAAATCCCTTAAATGAAATTATCTACACATATTAACCTTTTAAGCCTCATTCTAAAATTTCACTGAGTTTTTTTTGTGATTTTCATAGAATGGCACTAAATCCATTGTTTATTTAAATATAGAGGCAATTACATTTTATGAATTTATACCATATACCAATGAAAGAATACAAAACTATTTTTATTCATTATCTGATTTAAGATTAGTAACTCAACATGTGCACTCAATTAAAACCAAAGATTATCAACAACTGGTTCTATGTGATGGAAGTTTGAACACTTACGAAAATATTTCATTTTTCTACAAACGTTTGACAGTGCAAGGATTTCTAAATAAAAAAAAATCATATTTGAACTTTTCAAAGTAATATATTTATTTCTTTATGTTATCTAATGAAATTCAGATATCTAGGAGGTGACAATTTTACGTAAATTTGCAAAGCTACATAATGAGCTATCTGTGCTGAAACCGACTCGGGTATTGAACCACGATTTCAGCATTATAATTCCCAGAGACTACCACTGAGCCACAAGTCGGCACTACCTAACAACTACAGTAAAAGTACTTATGCTGTTGAAGAAGTTTTTTTTTTGGTAATATAAACTGTATTTCATGACATAAGTATATCCATAAAGCTAGATTTTTGTTGTGTCTGTGAAAAGGAACTGAAAATAACAAGTTATCATCAGAAATATAAGAAACACTCAATGTTTTACTTAGCTTGCATGCTTAGTGTTGAAGTAGTCTATGAAACTGGCCGTTTAAATAATCCTTTAGGACTCAGAGACAAGGGACTTGTATGTGTCTAGCTATATACTCTGAATGTTGTGGAAGTGGTGTTTTTGTGAGTGGTAGTTCCAGAGAGTAGACCTCTCCATATTAGGCTGTTTTTTTATCTTGAGAATGCATTAGTCTGGCATATTGAAGCATATATGCAAGTTGACTACTTTATCTTTTTTTTCTGATTAATAACTTTTTCTTTTGATTTTATTAACATAAGCTACCACAAAGATATAAACAGATTATTAGTGCAACGACACTGAATTATTTTGTACGATTACCACAATAAAACGTTAAATACAAGTACCACAATTCACCTAAATAATGTTTTTTCCAGTATTGAAAATGGTGTCATCAATTGAGATCAACAGAAGATTTGATCTGAAAATAGGAAAGCCACTAAAATATGTGACGTTGTGAATACAAATCAACGGAATTGACTTGGAAAACGGAATGTCCACGCAGGAATTGCGCTAACGAAATCGAACCACCAAGATAAAAAAAAAAAAGAGAGACAAATGTTGGCACTGCTACAAGTCGAACTGTCGTATTAGGTCTAATAATAATTAATTTGAGGTTTATGTTTTACAAAAATTCCCTGAAGAGGCCAACATTGATTTGTGACATAAAAACAGTACCAAATTATCTCCATTTGTCGATCATGTACCAACAAATATATTACATTTATTTTTAAGAGAACGAAAATAATTTCTCCTTCGTATCACTTCGAGCCGTCGTTAATTCTGCTGCATCAGTAACTGTTCCAGTTCGTCGGCTGATCGCAGTAAAAACGTGGCCGATTCACGGTAACCTGCAATTAATTGTCTGACGGCATTGGCCTCGTTTGGATTAAGTGAATATCGTGGAATGGAAGGCTTCTTAACAGTCAGATCGGTTGGACCTATTCAAAATATTAGAAAATCAGAATTTATTTATTATATATTACACCTTAAACACACAAAAATAAATAGAAATGATCTCTGACGGGGACTAAAAATTTCATCATTAAACTTCTTCGAAAGTCTTTACTGGGTCGTAAAAGTTTTGGCAATGTTATATGATTGTTTGTAGTCTGTTTCTTTAGCGCAAAGCTACACAGTGGGCTATTTGCACTCCATACACCGCAAGAAATCAAACCTCGGATTTTAACGTTCAGATCTGATGAAAACGCTGTGGTAGTGGTGAAGCCAGAGACCAGATATTATTGCTATTCGGGTCAGGTCTGGCATGGCCAGGTGGTCAAGGCACTCGACTCGTAATCCGAGGGTCGCGAGTTCGAATACCCGTCACACTAAACATGCTCGCCCTTTCAGCCGTGGGGGCGTTATAATGTTATGGTTAATCCCACTATTCGTTGGTAAAAGAGTAACCCAAGAGTTGGCGGTGGGTGGTGATAACTAGCTGTCTTACCTCTAGCCTTACACTGCTAAATTAGGGAGGGCTATCTACGCTAGTCCTCGTGTAGCTTTGCGCAAAATTCAAAACAAACCAAACCAAAACAATTTTCAGGGTCGACTCGAGATACTCAAGTCTGCTTTGATGTCTAGGCTACTCGAACATTTCGTTCTTGTGCTTGATTTAGATGGCGCTGGAGACCCATATACAACAATTTACTGAAAACCTGGACAACGTTAGATAATGAGAGAATTTAATATGAAAGACTGTACTAGAGATAGTATGTAAACGTTAAGGTCCTTGTAACTTTTGCAAAAAGTGAAAGGATTTCCAAAATGCGGACGAGGAAACGTTTTCGAGGAATAGAGTAAACAGCAAAATAAGAAATAACATGACTTAAAGTTTGCAGGAAGGAACGAAAACTTGTATGATTTGAATAAATCTTCACCTGAACTTTATATAAGACGGAAGCAAACCGCATGTATCCGAAAGTAAACGGAAAGTAATAATGTCGAAACATCTAGAAGAAAGACAAAGTATCAAGTTTGGTAATAGAAATATAAAAGTCCGAAAGGTAAATCTCCCTGTTTCATAAGATACTCAGCCCTGTATAGTATAGTTATATAGGTGACTTTTAAAATAAGAAGAAACTGGTATTTACTATAAAGAAAGGAACAGTTATCAAAGGTTATGTTATGACTTCTTCACCAATACGACCAACACACTCATACTCCGTATTTTCACAGAAACAAAGAATCCAAACAAAATTAATTTTACAGCAAACAACTGTTAACTTCAAAATAATAACATTGTCAATTGAGGAAGAATAAGTTTGGGAATACGAAAATCAAAGATCCTGTTAAGAATTGAGGAAGTCTGAGGATTGTGGCAACCCTTTACTGGGGATCTAACTAATGAATAGAAGAATAGTCAAGAAAGCTGTTATGAAGATTCTAGCGTAGTCCGGTAGCAGGAAAGATCTAACGAAAACATGGTGAGAGGATATTTTGTAATCAAAACTGGTTTCGTTTCTCGGGCAGAATACAAAAGAGTATAAATTAATTATGCACACAAAAGCCGCTAGTTGATGTATAACCTCATCTATATACATTTAAAGAGAAATGTCGCTATAAAAAAATGTTCAGATGCACTGAAAGTTGCCGCATTAAAGAAAAAATAAAAAAGTCCCCGGGAAAGTTCTAGCGTAAAAGAAGAAAAGCCTTTTGAGCCAAGACCTGTAAGATTGAAACTGGGATTCAATCATGTAAGATTCCCACATGTTGGGTAAATACGTAAGGCTGCATTTTGGATGAGTTCGAGGCAAATAAAGAAGAGGGAGTACGATGTAGTACACAGATAAAGTCTAACTTGGATCGAATGAAGGTTCTAAATAAAAAGTCTAGAGCGAGAAACACTCTATGCTTAACTCGAAACTGCGCGCATAAGACTTAGACATTTCTGAGAGCTGGTTTCCAGGTTAATACCGACTCCAGAATTTTGAAATTAAGGAAGCGTGGGGTAGCAGACAGCTGAGTTTGGGGATGAGTGGCCGAAGACTTTTTTAAAGGATAAATGGAAAAAAAACTTTGATAGATAAGTTAAGAAGCTCGAAGAAAGAATACTTATTTTTTTCTGCGGGATGTTTTAATTAATTTTTCCAAGAAACGTGTTTCCCGCATAAGATTCTTTATCGGTTCAGCGCATTGTTTCATTGGGGCATCACACAAATTCTGCAATTTAATTAAATTCACATGAAATTTTAAACTCACTGAATATTTTAAACTCTAAATACAGCTTTAAAAATAAGTAACTGTATTGATAAGTTATAAAACAGTTTTGTCTAACATTATAACCAACCTTTCTCACCAGACTTGGGTGCCCACGCTTCAACCTAATTGAGTAGCTTCAAATTGTTCTTAATTCTTGATTTAACTACAAAGACAACAGCGCTGACAGATTGGATAATGTATCGTTGGGTGGGTTTTCCTCATGTAGGATTACTTTATAACTGAAAACACCATGTCTTGGGAGATGTATCTTTTACTAAATGTTTTTTATTATAAATTGTGGGGGAATCTGGATGAAAAAGAGACAGATTTCAGGAGTGACGCTTGTATTGACGTCATCGTTGTTACACATGATGAATATGTGGTTGCCAAGTGAGGTGGTAGCTAAAGGAAAGCTGCAAGTAACAATATCCAGTCTTATTAGTATGACTCAGGTTCTGAATCTTCACAATATCCAGTCTTATTAGTATGACTCAGGTTCTGAATCTTCACAATATCCAGTCTTATTAGTAAGATTCCCAGTCTTATGAGTATGACTCAGGTTCTGAAATCTTCAGATTACCCAGAAAATGTATGTCACAACGATTGGAAAATACCAGATAGCTACGTTTAATGGAAAGCAAATAAAAAAAAATCCATTCTAAACCGCATTTAAATTTAACCGTGTATCCTTTCATCCAATTTCAGGATTCACCATAATGACTGGAATACGATAGACAGGGTTGTCATTGAGACTCTGTTTCTGTTATCACTTTATTGGTGAACAGTAACATGTATCAGTATTATATGAATCATTTACACCAGGACCCGGCATGGCCAAGCGTCTTAAAGCGTTCGACTCGTAATCCGAGGGTTGCGGGTTCGAATCCCGCCCACACCAAACATGCCTGCCCTTTCAGCCGTGGGGGCATTATAATGTGACGGTCAATCCCCCTATTCATTGGTAAAAGAGTAGCTCAGGAGTTGGCGAGGATAGTGATGACTAATTGCATTCCTTCTAGTCTTACACTGCTAAATTAGGGACGACTAGTGCAGATAGCCCTGGAATAGCTTTGCGCGAAATTCAAAAGAAACAAATATTTAATACCTTAATATTAGTTATTATTTATTTTAATTAGCTTCACCCATCATTAAGAACCGCCAAATCAGTAAGTTTGTCTTATTGTAGGCTCTGAATCTTTCGACGTCTGCCCCATAATACACGTTTTTCTTCAACTTGTGTAGAAGCACTTAGAATATATATATTTTCATTTTGAATTATTCTTATGTATAAAATAATTTAGATGAAACTTAAACTGGCTATAGGTATACATGATTCGAAGAGAAATTTGTCGTATAGATACTACCAAAATTTTATCGCATCACATAATATCTAATATGTATTAAATATCACAGATTCCAAAATTACTTTCAGTCTCATGAGTTTCTTTTTTATCATTTTACATTGATTCAAAGAATCTGGCAGGCATTAGAATACAGAATTTATCGAACTCAAAAAGTATTACATGATTTTAATAACAGTGATATCTAGTATTTGTTGAATCAAAATGTTTGCTATTAAATATTTTAGTGTTTTATCTCAGTTACATTTTGTGACGCAGTACGATATATTTGTACTTCAATGTAAGTCAGAGGTTTTATTCAGAAAGTGTAAAAAGAAAGAAGAAAAATATAACCATTTTTTATATCTTATGGATCTTACGAGTTTTCTTCCATTACCTTACATTAAAACCTCTCTTTATCAGCCAAAATATACTGCAAAAATTGTTCTCACAATGCATATAGATTCCAGCAAGCATCAATCTACTTTTTAAAAGCTTTAGTTCGATAATTAATAATCAGTAATCTGCCCTAATGGAAGCTAATTTGCATAAGTATTACCACAATACTTCACAGAATTACTAGTCTGTACTTACCTGGTCTGATTATTACAATTATAAATACTTGAATACAGTAGGGTTTGTACTATTTCATGAAATGACAAGTTTGTTCGTTAACGGGTCTGAAATTTTGATGATTGGAACATGACCATCTATACATTATTTATTACATTCAAAGCAGCCTAGAATCTATCAGAGAGCATGCGTACGATACCTGCCTCCAGAGGCGTAGACTACATATATACGTATATGTAATTTAAAATCACATATAAATGTATATATAATTTAAAATTTCTTGTTTTTTTAAAATTGATTGTTCAGGAACATTCTCCTTACCATTCGCTAGTGTGCCACTGGAAAGTGTCACCTGGTGTACATTTTTGGAGTGAGACGTTGTCGTCTCTGTTACAGCAATATGAAACTGAGGTAGACCCCGATAGGTGACGCTACTTGACAGTAATGAATTGCTGGACGGTTGTGATTCACAGGTGACACCGTTCACAATTTTGATTCGAGTCGGAGCAACCGAAGTTTGTGATGACATTGAAGCTGGAAACTTTCGATTGGTCTGTAGTAAGGAATGCTGGATAGGTTTAGTGAATTGAGCGTGTAGTTGGGATTCCTGAGGAGGTACAAATGGATTTCGTACAGAGGTCGCTGTAAACCGTGAGGTGTTGTTGGCTGCTTCAGTGTATAACGTCATAGTAGAGGAACTTGGTATACCACAACGAGGTCGATCAATTTCCGACTGAAAAGAGCGAAAATAGTTCAGTAAACGTTTTTAAATACGGTTATATGTAATTTACAAAGTGACAGGGCACAAATAGAAAGTGTTTTTTGTGGGTCTTTTTTACAGTATTTCGCACTGTGCAATATTTATATTATATTAGACAGTAAATTATTTACTTTGATTTTAGACAAAAACAACATACTACTAGTAAACTGTACAAGAAATATATTAAATAATAATCAGAAAAAACTATTTATTGATGTGTAGGCCAAATATAATGGATATAAAATCATTCTTATAAAACAATGATAATGAGGTCAAATCAGAACGTAATTCGAGGGTCGCGAGTTCAAATCATGGTCACACCAAACTTACTCGCCCTTTCAGCTGTGGGGGCATTATAATATGACAGTCAATTTCACTATTCGTTGATAAAAAAGTAGCCCAAGAGTTGGCGATAGGTGGTGATGACTAGCTACCTTCCCTCTAGTCTTACACTGCTAAATTATGGACGGCTAGCATGGATAGCCCTTGAGTAGCTTTGTGCGAAATTCAAAAACAAACAAACAAAGAAACTGACAAATTGCTAAATATTATCAACTACACCCTAGATCGTGAGACCGAGATATGTACATCTGAAAATAAGAAAGCAAGACTTTAGAAGACTTTTCCTTCAGTTTACCTCTGTGCAACTTACTGCAGCAACAGAACATTGATTTAGGTGCTGCGATGCATCACGCAGAAATAGTGAAAGATTTAATCTGTTCACCCAGAAATAATATTGTGAATGAATTTAAAAACATTTTCTGTGAGGCTCAAACTCTGTGTAGTGAGCTTCAAATTGGCATCATAATGCCAAGGTAGGCTAAAAAACAGATGTACCGTGTTAACCCACAAACCACTAGCCCTGAGGAGTACTTTCGTATTGTTATATTTGTACCATATGTTGATCACTTTCTTTCACAAATATGTGACCGTCTGTCCAGTCACAAAACTCTCCTTACAAACTTCATGTGTCTACTACCATCAGGATCTACCACAGAATGGTCAGAACCTGCAGTACAACAATGTGACCAAATTAAAGAGTTGGTCAATATATACAAGGCTGACATTGACAACACTCACTAGCTGCAGTAGGTGAACTTAGGGTTTGGTACAAATCACTTGCGAACAACAGACCAAAAAAATGTCATAGATGCATATGTAATGTGCAATGTAGAAATGACTGGGAACATTTGCATGCAATTAAACTGAGCTCGTTGACAACTCTCAGAAGACTCAAAACGTATTTGAGAAATACTACCACTGAAGATCGATTGAATGGCCTGGCCCCATTATACATTCACCGTGATATTAAAGTTGAACCAAACTGTGTTGTATATGTCCTGGCAAGAACGAACAGGCATTTGAGCCTTTTATAGATATTCGATTGTATTTCTCTAGTTCTGACAAAACTTGTTGTATTAAAAGAGTGTTCAATCAGAAATTTGCATTTGACCATTTGTTGTGTGTGAAATTATCTGCCATGCAATCACGGATCTTTATGAAACTTCACAGGTGGCAACTGAACTTGTCTAAAAAGTTTGGGTCCATGGGGAGTTAACCCCCAACCCCCCCTTGGCTACGCCCCTGGTACAGACATAAACATGACTGTTAATCTCAGAAGCGAAGTGTTAAAATTAGCATCATATTCAATGAAAGGAAAGCTTAAGATGCCTCAGTATATTTTGTTAAATTTATTTATCATTTATATTATTATTATTTTGGGTATATATGGGAGATACAAAGTCTACTTACATAATTAATTGTAGTCATAGTTTCTAACTGAAATGACATTAAACGATTATATCTTGTAATCTCAATAGATTTTCTCGATGAAAATATTGTTAGATATTTACATAACGTACACCAAGTGTTCCAAAAATATGTATTTATATTTTAAGTTATGTAACTTCTGTATATCGGCCGAAAATTTTTATTTTTTATTTCAGATAATATTGGAGGATGTCTAAATATAAATCCAAACTCATTGACAAATTAAAGCAATGGATTACAAATTATTTCCTTTGAATCAGAGTTGAAAATTATATAAGAGCATGTCAGACACTCTGTCATAGATATGGTTGTTTGGAGGCTGGTGGAATCCAGTTTGAGTATCTAAAATGATGAAGCAGGGTACATACTGTTGTTTGGTTGTATAAACTATTAATAAAGATGTTTGTTTTTGAATTTCGCGCAAAGCTACACGAGGGCTATCTGCGCTAGCTGTTCCTAATTTAAAAGTGTAAGACTAGAGAGAAGGCAGAGAGTTGTCACCACCCACCGCCAACTCTTGGGCTACTCTTTTACCAACGAATAGTGGGATTGACAGTCACATTATTACGCCCCCATGGCTGAAAGGGCGAGCACGTTTGGTGCCACCGGAAGTTGAACCCGCGACCCTCAGATTACGAGTCGAACGCCTTAACCCACCTGGCCATGCTGGGCTAAACTATTAATAAAGATGTTCTACTGGTTTGCAGGTTCATTTACTATACTCATATGAACATTCGAAATAGAGGTACATTTTTGGGCCATCCTGTATATACAGTATTGTGAATGATTGTGAAAACGGTAAGGAAAAATGGTGTACAGGACAAATTCTACGGAAAAGTCATCACATTTATCGTGTGAAAATTAACTGGACCAGAGTACAGTTAAGTTTGAAAGCTTAACTGTGATTGATTGTAATTATACCACTCAGAAAGTGCCATAGTATTATAAAGCTTATAACAGTAGAAGCAGCCGTACTATGCCAAGTAATAGGAGGGTGATCAAGTCATGGCTACCAGAACAGAAATACTGTATGATAAGCGTACATAAATCAAACTTTTGGCTTTTCAAGAATTCTACACGTGAACAGTTGTAGCATGACTCCATGTTTCAGTAGGACTTGTATGCAAGATTCTAAAAGGGTTTATTAAACTGGAATTGTTAATATTAAGAGTGACCTTCATAGAAAACTGAAATTTTTCAAAAGTGACGAGATAGACGACGTTCGAGCTACATCTTCTCAACGACCTTGCACAGATGTGAATATTATTTTTCAAAAACTTAAAATACACTAGTGAAATACAACAGTACAATACAGTCGCACAAAGTGTTTTAGTTGGCGTGTTGCTGCTGAAAAACCACAGTCAAAGAGTTAACCGAAGGGAATTAGACACTAAACAGTGGAAGAGCAAAGCCAGAGACTTGTGGTCTTTAAAAGGTTACATTTGCACTGTTCGACAACAATCAACAACAGTTTGTTCGTTGACGGAAAAGAGAACGATACCTTAATCAGTGTATGACATCTATAATGAACCGTAGTGGAGGATCAGTCGAAAACTGCTGTCATAATCAGTTCTGGCAAGTAATCTGAAATTCTGTTTAATTGCATGCAATACCCTCAGAAGTACGACTCATCAGTTGACGATTAATCTTTATAACATAACAAATCTGGCATGACGGTATAGATGGCTTAGTCCATAGTCCAGTGCTTAATTTCTAATGCACCTGAGACACAGAGTGTGTTTTGAATGTTTTTAAATTTAAGACAGAAATACTATAATTAAATTTCAGACTGCCTCAGTTACAATACGAATTATTAGTTGAATGTTTTGGGCATCTCTTTTCTTCCCTCAGACCACATCCCAGTCAGTAACATTTGCGTGATTAACTTTCGTAACCTCCATAACTCATGATCCGGTAACCTTATTCACCCAAAACTTAAGTGTTATATTTGTTTGTTTGTTATCAAAGGCATAGCTAAACTAATGGACTATATATAATTTGTCCACCATGGAACCATTACTGCACCTACTACAGGTATCTAAGTTGATTTTTAGCATTATAAGCCATCAGGCTTAGCGTTGAATAATTAGAGGGCAAAACATTATACACTGACTTGGCCTTGCAAAATCATGATTTGAACATTCTTTAGGCTGTAAAGATTTGTGTGAAAACTGAGACAGTCAATAAACGACGAGAAACATCTTGAATGAATTATGGGGGGTGGGATATTTGATAAAGTATAAGACAGCAGTAAACATGAGTTTAAAAAAAGGGCTAACATTTTATATATTTATTTTTGGTGTGCTTTCGCAAATCGTGACGAAAGTTTTACCAGCTTACTATATTTCACAACTTATTACTATTATTTTTGTATTTCCTATGTTTCGTATCTTTAACGAATTCACTATCTCGTTTGAGAGATACACATTACATACCGTAGAATTAATTAGGTTTTGTTTTGAATTAAGCACAAAGCTACACAACGGGCCATCTGTGCAATTAATTAGGTATAACTAAATATAGACAGATTCTTATCGGAAGGCAGTTGGATAAGTTAGGCTTGTTTGAAATTAAGCACAAAGATACACAATGTGCTATCTGTGACCTGCTCACCATGGGTATCCAAACCTTGTTTCTAACGGTGTGAATCCGCAGACATACTGCTGTGCCACTTGGGGACAGGATAAGTTAGGATAAGAAGTATTAGTAAAACCAAGTGGGTCATGTAAAATTTATTCTTTATATCATGACTTAAGTTTTTATAACCTCATTGAATAAAGTATAACATCAGCCGTTATCTCTTTTTTTTTTTTTCCCACAGAGAATGATATAATGATATCAATTTTAGTGCATTCATTTTTAATTTGTCGAAAGATGATTGCGTCGTGAATGGTTTAAACAAGCACGATATCTATACCGTATTTGATGTCACGAAATTTCAACCTCAGAATGGAAAGGGCAAAAACATAAATTAGAACGATTTGACACATGACTCACTGATGTTTTTGAATGTTCTTTAAATTTCGCGCAAAGCTACTGGAGGGCAAACTGTCCTTAACTTACAACAGAAAAACAAGGGAGACAGAATTTAGTCAACATTACCCACCGCCAATTCATGGGCTACTCTAATGAGAGAAAGAGATTAACCGTAACTTTAAAACGTCCCTACAACGAAAAGGACGAATATGTTCGAGCGGAAAAGCATACCAGGAAAAAAATGTATAGAATATAATAAGCCATTACTATCTTATAACTATTAAGAAGAGTAAATATTCAACATGCATAATAATTTATTAGAACACAGTCAGGTGGTTATATAGGGTTCATAATAATTTATTAGAACACAGTCAGGTGGTTATGTAGGGTTCATAATAATTTATTAGAACACAGTCAGGTGGTTATGTAGGGTTCATAATAATTTATTAGAACACAGTCAGGTGGTTATATAGGGTTCATAATAATTTATTAGAAACAGTCAGGTGGTTATATAGGGTTCATAATAATTTATTAGAACACAGTCAGGTGGTTATATAGGGTTCATAATAATTTATTAGAACACAGTCAGGTGGTTATATAGGGTTCATAATAATTTATTAGAAACAGTCAGGTGGTTATATAGGGTTCATAATAATTTATTAGAACACAGTCAGGTGGTTATATAGGGTTCATAATAATTTATTAGAACACAGTCAGGTGGTTATGTAGGGTTCATAATAATTTATTAGAACACAGTCAGGTGGTTATATAGGGTTCATAATAATTTATTAGAACACAGTCAGGTGGTTATATAGGGTTCATAATAATTTATTAGAACACAGTCAGGTGGTTATATAGGGTTCATAATAATTTATTAGAACACAGTCAGGTGGTTATATAGGGTTCATAATAATTTATTAGAACACAGTCAGGTGGTTATATAGGGTTCATAATAATTTATTAGAACACAGTCAGGTGGTTATATAGGGTTCATAATAATTTATTAGAACACAGTCAGGTGGTTATATAGGGTTCATAGCCATGCAGGTTTAAACAATAAATTTCAGCTTAGATAAATGTTGAATATTGTAAATAACTCATCATATTATAACATTTTCGTTGAAGCGTACTTCAGACACTGTCAGATAGCAAGGGCAACCTTTACTCCCATGATTGGAAGTCGGTTTTAAAAAAGTTCTTTCAACATTTGAAAATAACATTTTATTTTGTCGATTTTAGGTACGCAAACACTTTTATAATCTAAGCAGTATCTCTTTGTATATTAATATATTTTTCACTTATTTATATCTTTGTTTATACGTTCCATTAATCTAATGTAACTGTATGTTGTATCTACTACGGCCATCTGTCGTTATAGAAAATTTTGAACTACTGACCGTAGCATTTTACTAACCATAATCCACTCTATGAGATTGGCTGTTTCTCTTATAACGCACTCGCAGCTTAAACTGTGGAAATATTTTGTGATACTGCACTGGCTCGAAATCCAGAAATTTGCTACAGCGCCACTTCGTCTCTTAATTGGTATTAACTAATCACTACGTAAACAAGCAAGGTTTTATCAGACAACTTTAAAATATTTTAGCACAATTATAATAGTGATCTTAAACCTAATTTCAATTCTAATGGATAACAAGGGTGAATATGATATTACAGTAAAACTTATAATGCTTTGTGGTCACACCTTTCATTATTTGCCAAATATTCTTTTTATATGGCGAAATAATTTTGCCTAATTACTACATAGGTATGTTATGCCAGAATCAATGATCTATGCAAGAAATCTTAACCGCCATGAAGCTATAATACAATTGTCTAGTCAACACTTTATAATTTTCTCTCAACTAAAAGACATTTCTCCTTAGATCTAGTAACCTCTAGAAATAAACCACGGAATACCTTTATTATCCACTAAAAAAACACAAGGAATACGCTCCTTTCCGATTAACACCAAACTCACTAATAACTTCACCTTTTGACTTTACAACTTGTACCTAATAACGCTGAAACTCGTGTCTTTGCTATAAGTATTAAACCATTATGTACTATTCTTTTTAACCAAGAGATCGCCTTCAAACTTCATTGTTTTAATAATATTATTCAGTCATTTAGTCCAACGCAAGTACATGAAGGTGGCATCTCCATGATGTACTGACAATGTTGCGAGTTTAATTTTCTTGTCTAAAACTGAACTTGAATGTTTTCTGGACAACATATCAATACACTGTCTTATAGTTTGTTAGACATATTACTAATGTGGCTCAGCAGTGAGCTTGAAGACTTATAACAATAAAAAAAAAGTTCGATCACATTCCCATATAAAGATCACACAGCATCCGTCAAAATCGTTGTTAATCTCTTGTACACTAAGAGAGGGCCACGAACAGCATTTTAATTCATCGTGCAATACACCGGAAGTATGAATATCTAAATTTGAAACAGCGACTGAAAAAAATACACTTATAATACATATTGTAATATAGTATTGCTCAAACAACGAAACAGCATTTCTACAGTAGATTACACACACTTGACATCTCTTTATTCGTTGGACTTAAAAAGGTATCTATTAATGCCTAACACAAAATAAGGATTTAACATCTTTCGTTGTCCAAACTCACTGACGAGTTACGGTATTGTACAAAAAGCCTTCAGTACAGCGGCTTGTGAAACATAAAACATAGATCTGAAATACCTCTAATTTTGAATCCAAAATGGATGAATTAAGAGCAATATGAAAAACAATATGCAGTTTACATGATTTTCATCATACGTTTTTAATTCATTTAACGTTGTCAACTTGCTTTTCTTTACTTTCACTGCTGTTTACTTTATTATCAAATTATTCGACTAACTATCGGGTAAAATGATTTTGTTCGAAATGTTACTCTGCGTCAGGTTTTTCAAGAGATAAGACTGAATTTTGTAGTGTGACGAAACTCTAGAAGCTGCCCGGCATGGTTAGGTGGGTTAAGGCGTTCAACTCCTAATCCGAGGGTCGCGAGTTCGAATCCCCGTTGCACCAAACATGCTCGCCCTTTCAGCCGTGGGGGCATTATAATGTGACGGTTAATCTCACTATTCGTTAGTAAAAGAGTAGCCCAAGAGTTGGCGGTGGGTGGTGACGACTAGCTGTCTTCCCTCTAGTCTTACACTGCAAAATTAGGAACGGTTAGCGCAGATAGCCCTCGTGTGACTTTGCGCGGAATTCTAAAACAATGCTCAAATTAACCTTCAAATTACAAACTTGTTTTTATATCATTCATTGCCTCACAAGGAGTAATTTTGTGTTTGATTTTTACAACTATAGTGTAAAGAATTCACCAAATAAAATTGAGTGAAGCAATTAATTTTCTATGTACGATACGTAGAAGAACTCTGCTGTAATTAGTTGGATGAATCGCAATATTGTTGGTATTTCTGTTGAATTTTTTTGTGATGACAGGCCTCATGTAAAAAACAAAGTCAGGGACCCCAATCCAATCTCACATAAAAACTGTTTAGAATTTTTAAAAAAATGTTGATGCATGTGGACTCGCATAGAATTAAACGCCTTTAACCAAATAATGTGAGAAATGTTTGATATACATATGAGTATTGTGAACAAAATCATGGTAATATAGGCATGCCTAACATGACAAACAAGGCTATCTGTATGGATTAGATAACAGTTTTCTTTGTATAATAAAAAACTTCGTTTAAAACTTATAGCCAGAAATATATCTATTCATTAGTGCTATCAAATTCTTTTCTATTTTTTAAGTCTACATCAGATTTTATACTCGGATAACTGATATTCTTATATGTAAAAAATTTGGATTTCAAACAATACGACAGTACTTTCATTGTGTTTATTGGTGCAGTAGCAGATTTACAGTTGATGTACATTTATCGAAATGCTGTTGAAATAATTAAAATTTAATACCACGCTGTTAAATACAAAAAAGCTTTCAAAAAAGTTAAATTAACGGACCTAATATTCATAATGAAAAAGGAATTGAACAACACATTATTTTATTTTTTTACATTAGTTTTAATTACCTAATTACAGCTGCGAATCAGTTTCGTACAAAAATTTTCGTTGTACATACGTATATTTATTCTATTGTAAAGAATGAAATAAACTTACGTTATGCAAAGTATTTCGATGTAAATGATGACCATAGTGTCACGGTCTTTTTCGTTTCTGATTTACAAAAGTATAATTCTATTTGATGTACCGTTTACTGGTTGTAAAATTCTGTATTCATCAATAAGTTTGCAATTTTTATAATCAAGAAAGCCTTAATACCTTACTTAAACTGTAAACAAGGATATAACCAACGTCCGTTTCAGCTGAAGATAATCTTTTGTAGATAAAAACTCTCTTCAGAGCTTACTGAAGTTTTTCATAACGGAAATAAGAGATATGAAGAAGCGATTAATGTTAATAGAATTGATGGCAGAAAGAAAGAAAAAACTACATCAATATAAACCAGGAATTGGCTGTCTCTTTACTTTGAACAAATAGTATGTTGGAAGTAAATACAAGTGTTCCGAAAATCCTTTTCAGAGCTAATCTTATCATTAGAGACTCTTCTTTTAAAGCAAATTATGAAAAACAATTATTCATCAAAGTCTCAATGTCAAGTACTAAAAGTAGATCATCCATTATCATATAATTTTATTCAATTGTTGGATATGCCATTTATAAACATCCAACTCGTTGACGACATGGACCTTTCGAGATGTTAACACTCCAATAAATCGCAATATATTTCATAAACAAGTCTTGAAACTGGCAGAATTGTGTGTTTAATATAAAAAGGGACAATAATTAAGCATAAAATATTCTTTACTTTAATACACTATTGCTGAATATAAGGTCGACAAGGAAAAGAACGTGAAGAGAAAGAGATTCCAAACCAAGAAAAATGAAAACCGATTGAAAAAATGTATTAATAAGTAAAACTGTAATCAACGCACAAACCATAGAGCCTGATAAATATTGCGAGGTTCGAAAACATTTCTGTAGAAAAACTAAGTAAATATTGGTAGTAAGAAGACTGAAATAGATCCATGTGTGTGATAAAGGATAAACGGACACTTATTCACACTAAACAGGTGTGGTTGTTTCTTACAACACCAACTGCAACTCAGTACAAACTTTAGAAGTTGATCGTTTTCTGATGTTCCATGGCTGATTAATCAAAAAGAAATATGTCTTCTTTACAAAACAAAGACAGAAAAGAATATCTCAATGTTATACTTTCGGTCAGACCAAGATGCAATTGTAGTATTCTACAATTTTATATTACCTATGTCGGTAAACACTTTTATTACATTTTGGAGGAAATTAATTAGCACGTATAGAACTTTGCACTTGAATGAAAAAAACCCTAGAAGTCTGCAAATGGTGATGTGGTAGTTATAAATATGAATCGATAAAACCACTGAACAAAATTTATCTGGATTTTGATTGGCTTGAGATCCTGATTTGGTCAGGAAAGTCAAACAGGTGACAAACATTGACATTATACGTCAAGCATTGTCCAGAGAAAAAGTTGACAATAATCAATTTTACGAGTACCTTACAGTAACCAGTAACTTCCGCAATATCATAAAGTGCTTACTATCTATTCAAATAAATAAGACGCATTTCAGGAGGACAATGACTCAAATAAGAATAAACAGTGTCTTTATTTGCCATGTTTTTAAAGGCAGAACAATGCAGAAACGTTATAAATGTAATTAGCAGCAAGATAAAATATTCCAAGACTTTTATATATGTATATGTATAATCCTGAATTTTTTTATCCACATTCAGTAAAGACGGATGTCAATTAACGATCAGGACTAACCACCTAATGGAATATTTATCTTGTAGTTCATGGAAATATCACATAATAATGCTGTAAAAATATTAACAGCATGCTATTTTATTTGTAGTAAAGCACAATGCAACAGTATAAGACATTTGTGCTCTGCTTACCACAGGTATCGAAACCTTGTTTATAGCAAAGTACAGAGGATGGTATAGAGAGAAATATTTTAAAAATTAATAAAATATTTTTCAGTAAAAATACTCCAAAATTTAGAAAAATGCTCTCAGGTAAAGCAAAGGGGCATATAAAATTTAATCTGGAACCCAAGAGCTTTCAGGTCCTGGATCCAGGCCGTAGTGGATGTGCCTATTTCTTCACTGCGCTCAGTCATATAAATCTTCCCATATTTAATTTGCCTGCTACACCTTTTAATTTGATGTAAAAAATGAACAAAATGTATTAATAATAGTTAGGGCCGACACTTGTAATGACAGCAAAGAGCAAATGACAGATAGGGAAGGACTCCTACGTATCATTAGAATGGGCTCTGACTATTAACAAAATGACATCTAATTATCGTTGGAAGAGTCTTTGTGCGCTGAAAGGCAGAACCTAAGCCATCTAATTTCAAATGTAAAAATAATAGTAAGTGTTTTATAAGCATAAAAATCTATAATACAGTGCCGTAACCACAATGAGGCACATAAAACATATGCTTTGTTGTTTTTTAGCAAGGAGACGTCTTCATGTCTCATGATATTAAATCTACAAAGAGGCTCCATCATAGTAAATTAATAACAGCCTCTAACAGTAAATAGAAAAGAGTGTCCCTTTATAGGGGCTCTAGACAGTAAAACAATAAGAAGGTTTCTTGATTAGTGTCCCCTGCTTGTATAGAGATAAGTCTACGGATTTACCTCGCTAAAACCAGGGGTTCAATTCCCTTCGGTGAACTCAGTACATAGCCCAATGTGGCTTTGCTGTAAGAAAACACACACTCTCCTTGATTAGTGAAAAGACAGTAGGGCACCTTGATAGTGAGTGGACAAAAAGAGCCCCTAATAGGCATCATCGAAGATATTTAATAATTTTAGTGTGTATTGTATTGGTAATTCACAATAAATCGATACAATTTACTAATTTTTATGATGCTAGAAGATAAGCTTTGTTTAAAACTTGTAGCTACCAATGAAATCAAATCTGTCCACGTGAAGGCTACTTTACTATCCATTAGCAATTTTCCAGCAATTCATTATTTGTGTCAGCTAATATGATTTTTTACTTTTATGATATTTAACATTTTTTGCACCAAGCCACTTTAAAACGTATTCTGGTGACTTACATTATGAGTATCAATATAATCGCCTTATAGTTTTGTGTTTCAGTTACCTTAATATGTATAATTTTAATTTCTGTATTACAATTATGGGGCCTCAATGATATAGCAAGTAAAAAAGCTCTCCTAAGGAAGTTGCACTCCCCTTATATTTAAGCCCTTCGTACAGGCCAGCGTCGGATTATATATCAAATGGTAAAAAGTGTGTTATTTTAATTTAAACTGTTTCAGAACTGTTACTGTATCATTGCGTATGGTAAAGATATATTCTGTTTTGCACTTTAGATATTTGGTAGTGGCAACATTATGTCACTAGCAACTTTCAGCAATTATACTTATTATATGCATGTGTGAGTGTACGTAAAAAGTCATTGTTAAGCACAAAATTAGTATATCAGTATTTGATCTAATTTCAATACTGTTGTCAGTAAAGTTAATTAAATTTTGAATTTAGAAGACGTTATTCTGCTTGTTATAGTTGACACTACTCTGACGTTTCGGAAGATCAAGCGATAGATTTTTGATTATAATGGAAATTAAACATCTAGATAAGACTAAATTAATTTTTCAGGGTTCATTAATCTCATAATATTAAAGACGATGAAAAATTTAAAGAGAAGTAAATGAAGAAATAAAAAAAACTTTTCAACTGTGTTTCAGAAGAATTAATTTTTATTATATGTGCGACAAGAAATATTGCCATTAAACATAATTGGATTAGTCCCAACTACTTGAATACAATCAGCATAACTTACCAGAGAAACTGAAATAGGTTTTAGGCCTAACCGCATTCGTTTGGCGTTCTGACTTTCGTTATCACATGCTATTGACAGAATTTGTTCGGCCAACGGAGACGATAGATGTGGCGCAGATCGATCCTGTGGCGAACCAAGTAAAAAGAAATACTCAGAAAATAAAAACAAAATTCAAACGACCATAAACCAAAGAAAACAAAAACAACAAAACGTATTTCACCTCTATAAATCCAAAATGGCTAATGAATGCATGTTTGGGTTGGAAATTATGTTTTGTGTTAAAAACAAACAAGTTTGATTTCTTGAAGGTTCTACCTAACAAAAATGTAGCTAAACTGACATTTTGCAAAGTGGTTGAATTACTCAACCAGGGTTGTTAAACATCTTATGTCATTTTATATTGTTTTGAAGGAAAAAACAGTTATAACATTTCACTGAAATATGTAAATTAATTTTTGTTGTTGTACATAAATTTATAAAATACTTTTTCACGTATTCGGAAATTTTAATGGTCGTTCCAAATTGGCGCATGTGCTTCTTTATCATACAGTAAAATACTTCCTTCTAATTTTTAAAGTAAATAAATAATATCATCTTTCTGAAAGAGAACCTCTGTCCGTATAGATAACATCAATAAGAACGAAACGAATGCTATGATTTTGATACATGCGTAACGTTTTTATTCTGTATTCTACGTTTCCAAAATGCAACATCACCATTATATGAAGTTTATAATGCCAGAACGGAAGTGAGCTACTGAATCGGTCTGTACAAGAGTATTGTTAGATTCTTTCTTTCTTCTATTAGGTTGAGGAATAATTCGTGAGCGTTTTTAAATAATTTCATTCAAGCATTACATGCAAGACTATACAATACTTCAATGCATGAACACATTACACCCAAAACATTTATTATGATACTTTATTTCATGTAATACCTAGGTATATAGTATGCATTGTTTTAAACGAAATTGCAAGAAATTAAATGCGAAAAGCAGATGGTGTCGAAAATGCTCGATTTTGTCCACTTGATATTCCATTTAATGAGCTGAAAATGAAAGCAAAAATTAAAGACATATGAAAATCAAACACACCATCTATTAGAGCAAAAATTTATCTACCAAATGACATGAAATATTTTGCAAAAGCGTTTCATTTATGAATATATTTTTTTAACTTGAAAAAACGCTCACGAATTATTCCTCAACACAATAGATTATATTCACAATAATTTGACCGTCAAAATAGACACAGACGAAGAGAGTGACTTTATATCCGCACACGCACGATTCTAGTTGTGATAACAGTGTACTGAGTGAAACTCAATGATACATGCACTATATTCTATGGTACTGGTAGCGTCGAATTCATGACTAGACCATATCATGATAAATGTGTCACGAAATAACTCTGTTTACCTATCAGCCTTTTTTAAAAATTTATTTCAGGCTTGAGTTTCCAGTCCTATGTCCAGTTAGATTAATAAATCCAGTTATTGTCCAGTTAAATTTCCATTCATAAGTCCAGTCTAATGTCTAACTGAAGTTGGATTCAAATATATCCAGTCAGACGTTTACTTACAAAACCAGTCAGATAAATAGGTGGCAACCAAAAAGTACCAAATGTTTACAATTTTCTCTGAACCTGGATATAAATTTTATATCAGTAGCTGTATTTGAGAGGAAGAAAATATTTCAGGTCAATTCGATTTGAGTAACTAAAGAACTCTATTTTCGTTATGTACAGCTCATCACAAAACATTCTCTAAATATTGCTCAGTTTTGTTTAAGCATGGACATCAGAGACTCCTGGGGAACATTGATGAGTGCACCTCTCAAACAATAGCGAATTTTGTGACTACATTGCAATGTAACTTCACTGCAGTTCAGTTAGGAAAGAAGTTTAAAACCAGAATAGATAAATTATGTGAAGACTTCCGAAAATCTGAATCATCTTCCGGACAACTGAAAGAAGATCTTATACCAAGATGTATGTTTCATTTCTTCAGCGAAACTGTCCTAGTTGGAATAAGCGAAAGGGAATGGAATATATATAGGATTTTAAGTTGTTTAAACTCAGGCTAGGATTGACTGATATGTTTCTACATATGCATCATCCAGTTATAACATAAGTAGATATCTCTGTTGGCTATGTTGATAAACAAATCGGAAACAACAATAAAATATTATTATGAAGTTAACAGAAATCTACAAAAATACCGCATTGAAAACGATCTTTGTAACTTTGGGGTAAATCAATGTTTCCACAAATACCAACTCCCGAAGCCACTAACCAAATAATATACAAACTATTTTAAAACCATAAAACATGTCTTAATTCAACAGTTAGAGACCTTGTTAGGTTTTTCGGTAATTGTTTGTTTGGAATTCTTGGAAAAAATTTACACAAGTGGATTTAGCATGAGAAGCCTTATAACACCTATTATCTAGTAAAATTATTCATCATTACCATAGTAGCAAAAGCAATACAGGCAGCCATATTTCCTTATATAGTTTTAGTCATCAAGGTGACAGAATCACTTCTTTAAACACATCTGTCCAACATAATACAAAATTCAACAATTGAGGAAAACAAAGAAGTAATAATAAACTTTCTAAATTTAGATACTACACGATGACACAACACTTTCAACATCATATCAAAATACGCAGCAGGAAAGCACATGGTGATACATATCTCAACTGCCAATCAGTCAATCTAAAAATGTTCAGTCAGATAAAAAAATGGTAACACTAGAACTATGTCACTCTAGAACAGTGATGGCGAACCTATGCCATGCGAAAAAAATTTACTGATACGCGGGATGCAGTGCCGCAACTTGATTCTTTAAACCCTGACGGTAACCCATGACAGATATATATATATATATGATGATTATCATTATTACCAAATGCAGCAGTGAATAATTTTTTCCAACCCTGGAGCAGTGAGAAATGTTCACAGGAGACGTCAGCTTTACGGTTGCGGGAACATGTGACATCAGATGACACATTTTGAATTCCTCGCAGACCCTGTATACACATCAATATTTGAGTAAAAAATAGAAGTAAACTGTTGGTATTGCTTCGTTCTGCTTATATTTTTTTTTTTAGGTTTTGTGAAGAAATACTGGATATCTAGTGGTAATAATGGTAAATATGCATTTATTTTTCGCAGTAAATATATGAATTATATTGTTAAAATTATGTGGCATGCGAATATTTCTGATCAGTTAGTTAATTATAGATTTATTTTTATATCAATGACATAAATATTTACCTGCTGTTATGTTATGAGAAGTTAAATTATCGTATTTAAGTTAATTAGTGAGATATTTTAAATTGCATTTACCCTTTTCAGTTTATCAGAAAGTCAGCTCAATTAACAAAGAAACAAAAATGTTCAAATGGAAGGAGCAGCAGCAGAGATTTTCAAGAATCGTGGACTGAAAGATTTGACATGATCAAAAAGGGTGAACATCTTATGTTCTGAAACATAAGGGCTTCCTCTGTAAAGCAGCATTATGAAACTGTTCCTAAATTGATTTGTGGTGAGAGTGAGCAAGAACAAAAAGAACACATTTCTCGAGAAGTCAGCAACAACAACATGCAGTCAAATGTTTTGACGAATTTTGGTTCAGGTAAGTTCAGCTTAGTTGCTGCTAGTTTTGAGATTTCAATGATTATTGCTGAACATTAAAACTCACTTAGTGATGGAGAGTATATTAAAGAATCATGGCGAGAATGTGCTTCTTTCCTTTTTCACGGTTTTCCAGAAAAAGAAAAAAATTATTCAGAGCATTAAACACAGTAGTAATATAGCAAAAGATAGAATATTAATTATGGAAACAAACATAGCAGAATAACTAACAAAAGATATCGGTTCATGTAAATTCATTTCCATTTGTCTTGATGATAGCACTGATGTCAATCATCAGTTAGGCTAACTATTATTGCTCGATTTTGTAGGGATGATGAAATTTGCGAAGAACTAGTAAACATGGTAACGTTATCTGAACATACCACAGGGGCTGAAATGTGTAAGACAGTAGTAAACGAATTATACAATCGAGAGGTCGACCTTTCAAAAGTAAGTTTCGTGACAACTGCTGGTGCATCCAGCATGACTGGTACGAAAGCAGGTTTTGTAAATCTGTTTACAAAATATGTTTTATCCCCAGTGGTAGGATTTCATTGTATTATACAAGAGGCCTTAAGGAGCTTGAAAAAGTGATGGAAATTGTAACCAAGGTCGTTAATTTTATTTATGTGCATGATTAAAAAAAACAGTTTCAGAATTTACTGAGAAAGGCGAATTCGGTGTACACAGCACTACTTATGTACGACAATGTTCGTTGGATAAGTAGAGGTTCTGTCTTTCAACAGTTTGTTGAGTGTTTGAATGATATTAATATGTTTTTAACAAATGAAAAATTTTCATGTCAAGAATGATCTGATATGTGGATTTGTAGATTGATGTTTTTTTATAGATCTTTCCCCACATTTAAAAAACTTGAACACCAAATTTCAGGAATCTGGTAAAGCATCTAATGTTATGTTTGATAACATGAAAGGTTTTGAAATCAAACAGAAAATGTTTAAACGTGATGTTTATAATGACACTTTTAATTAAATATTTCCCGAACCTCCAAAAACACATGACAGATCTTGAAATTCATGAGAAAATATACATTCATAGCTTGCAAATGCAATTTTCCAGCATCATTAATTCAACTTTTGAACATTTTTTTTAATATTTAATAAGTTCAAGTTACTTGAAGAAACTGTAATGTTTAAACGTGATGTTTATAATGACACTTTTAATTAAATATTTCCCGAACCTCCAAAAACACATGACAGATCTTGAAATTCATGAGAAAATATACATTCATAGCTTGCAAATGCAATTTTCCAGCATCATTAATTCAACTTTTGAACAATTTTTTTTAATATTTAATAAGTTCAAGTTACTTGAAGAAACTGTAACATTCATAAAGTATGCAGACAGTGTAACATTAGATTGTTTGTTTGTTTGTTTTTGAATTTCGCGCAAAGCTACTCGAGGGCTATCTGCGCTAACCGTCCCTAATTTAGCAGTGTAAAACTAGAGGGAGGGCAGCTAGTCATCACCACCCACCGTCAACTCTTGGGCTACTCTTTTACCAACGAATAGTGGGATTTACCATCACATTATAACGCCCCACGGCTGGGAGGGCGAGCATGTTTGGTGCGACCGAGATTCGAACCCGCGACTCTCAGATTACGAGTTGAATGCCTTAACCCACCTGGCCATGCCGGGCCGTAACATTAGATAAACTGAATCTGGAAATGTTGCAGTGGATTGACTTGGATAATTTTGAGATGTAACTGAATGATTTGCAAAGCAGCTAAATTTGGAGGTCAAAATTTGTCAATTTAAGAGCTGAACTAGAAAATATTGAATGAGAATGGTTAGTGATTGGAATAACGCAGAAAACTTGAGAGAATGACGTTTTGTAATTGGAAAATTCTATTCATAAAACTTTTGACTGTCTGAAAAATATGGCAATAACAGTATTTTCATCAACATATTTATCTAAGTTCATTATTTTCAGTGATGAATTTTGTAAAGTGTAATTATTAGAATCGACTTGCTGATGAAATTAGAGCTGCATGCATAGCTCTCAAAACAACCAAATACAAGCCTGATATAAAATATCTGTCATCGTTGGTGCAGACGTTGGTGCTTAATTTCTTTTATATTACATTTTGTTTGTGAATTTCACACAAAACTACACGAGGCCTATTTGGGCTAGCCGTCCCTTACTTAGCAGTGTAAGACTACAAGGAAGGCAGTTAGTCATCACCAGCCACAGCCAACTCTCAGGCTACTCTTTTACTAAAGAATAGAGGGATTGATCTTCACATTATAACGCCTCCACGGCTGAAAGGGAACCATGTTTAGTGCGACGGGGATTCGAACCCGCGACACTCAGATTACGAGTGCCTTAATCTCCCTGGCCATGCCGAGCTTGTATTACATAATATGAACCAAAGCTTATAATTTCACAAAATACTTTCTGTTAATAGCAAAACAATGAATAAACATAAATAAACAAGAGGACTCCTTTGTTTTCCTTAAAAAAGGTCCATTACTATTATTATTACAAATTCATCAATTTTATTTCTTGTGAATTACTGTAGCTATTAATAAAATATAACTCCTAAAGTTGTTTCATTTAAAATAATTCAGAATAATAAATAATAATCTGCTGCTAAAAATTACTATGGGCCCGCGAGAGAAGTTTTTAGAAGATTACCCACAATTTGGACACACATTCTCAAAAAGGTTCGCCATTTTTCTCTAGAAGGTTGTTTGTTAAATAATGCTTTGAACCTAAGACATTGTTCGGGTGATATTTAAACAGTCGCTAATGAAAGTACATTAAAATAGTACCTATCAAATAAAAAAGTATACGTCAATGAGAAAACATGAGATAGTTTCTGTTAGGCAGCAATTGGTTTTAATGGATTGTCGAGTTAAGAAATATGGGTAACGTCATATTCTCTCCTTTTGTGAAACTTTAAGTAATTCAGCTAACAGATAGTGTCCCCTTCACCCAGATATTTATCTTTATCGTTCCATTTTCAAAATATCATTTAGAAACAATATTCTTTTCCTAACATAGACGCTTTAATTTTTGACAGTCGCGGGTTGAAGTTTTTTGGGCCTGATTTATTCTGATGTTGTTTATTTGAGGTTTTATTCAATATCACTGGCTTCAGCTCGCGGTAAAATAACTGTAGTTGAATTGTATTTGAAAAACATTACACAACTGTAAACTTTCATACCTGCCTTCTTGACAAATTTTATATTCCAATTAAGCCATACAAATCGTCATTTTGAGGTTAAGCCATCAGAAAAAAGTACTTGTGAAAGTCAATGCTGTTTATTTTCAATGGCTGTGACAGTTATTTTACTCGCGAGACTTGGCAACATTGATACTCGTATTTTCTATCTTTCTTTCCCTGTAGCAGTGTTTTGAGCTATCGCAGTACGAATGTCATGTAACGCGTTAGAAATACATATGCATTATTGTTACTAGTTGAATATCATTCTAATGTACTTTGATTAGCGGCTATTTAAATATCATCTGACGAAGGGCTTAGGCCCGAAACGTTATTGAATAAATCACCTTCTAGGTTAACTTCTTTCTAGTGTTCAAATTGTTTTCCAAAAAGTATATATTTTGTGTAAGGCTCTTTCTCCAGTTTGGGTTTAAACATCAAAGGCTTAAAAACATTGCCTCCTGCCTTTGTTCACCCAAAAAAACAGAAGATGAAGTAGCTTAGTTTTCCAGAAGAAAAAAGTAATTGATGAGCAACTAAAAGGAGTAAAACAAAACAAACAACGTTTACTAACAGCATACAAAATACAAAATAAAACACATAGACAAGAGAATTCAAGATCGCAGATGTAAACAGGAAATCACTGAAAAAAGGTAGAATACTTTAGCTACAATTCAAAGTGAATAAGGAAGCGAGGAAGTTGTGAGAGATAATATCCAGACGGGCTGGAAGAAATTGAAGGAAGTAGCCACAATCATCTGTGACAAAAGATTACCAAGGGCACTGAACGCCCTTGTATAAGACTTGTATAATTAAACCGATGTTCTTTTAAAGAGCTGAGACCTGGACCCAGAATAATAAAGAAAAAGACTTGTTGATAACAGCAGAAATGTCACTGGAAGAACAGAGAAATTAAGGAAATGACAGTAGTCAGTTCATGGAATCGAGGAAAAGGTAAGAGAAGCAAAGTCGAAACGGTTCGGTCACGCGAAGAAAATAAAAGAACAAACAATAAGGAGAGTATCAGAGCTGCCAGTAGCCGGAAAGAGAAGACAAGGAAAGCCAGCAAATCGTTGTTAAATTGGGAAAAAAGGAATTGCTGAAGGCCTGGCACTGAATATAGCTGACTGAAAGAGGACAAAGCGTATGAAGGCCGTCGACCTTGGTAAAGAAAAAAGCCGAAAAAAAAGATAGAAAGGAAAGGATATTAGCTCGTAGAAACAAGGGACTGACTCGCAAAAGATATTGAAACATAATTGATACAAAACTGAACTAAAAATGAACAATATAAAAGAAACTTACTGTAATAAATACTACAGGTGGATTTATTTGTCAAATTAACTATGAAAATAATGAATCTTTCTCTCGCTATCGTTCTGTTGTGGGACAGCAACAAGTCTGCAGATTTACAGTGCTAAAATATGGGCTTCGATTCTCTACGGTGGACACAGCAACTAGTCTAATGTGACTTTGCTCTAAAACAAACAAACTACATACACACACATATATGGGTGAAATTAGTAGAAATCAAAGAAGCAAGTTTAATAAACTTTATAAGGACTATCACACATAAGAAAAGTAATGTGAAATTCAAAAAGTAACGGTGATACCTAAAGATAAATTAAGGAAGAATCCCTAACAAAAATAAATTATTATTATGAAGGATGTCTTAATAACTATTGTATATGTCGGAACACCAGCTGACCTGATGAGCCCTGGTATTAGGCGAAAAAACTTAAGTACTGCCAATGATAGATATAGTACGGTTGACATATTGTAGTGCATCATCCTTTAATTTCGTTCTCAAGTTGACACTGGATATAACAGATATAGTACGGTTGACATATTGTTGTACATCATTCTTTAATTTCGTTCTCAAGTTGACACTGGATATAACAGATATAGTACGGTTGACATATTATAGTGCATCATTCTTTAACTTCGTTCTCAAGTTGACACTGGATATAACAGATATAGTATGGTTGACATATTGTTGTACATCATTCTTTAATTTCGTTCTCAAGTTGACACTGGATATAACAGATATAGTACGGTTGACATATTGTTGTACATCATTCTTTAATTTCGTTCTCAAGTTGACACTGGATATAACAGATATAGTACGGTTGACATATTGTAGTGCATCATCCTTTAATTTCGTTCTCAAGTTGACACTGGATATAACAGATATAGTACGGTTGACATATTGTTGTACATCATTCTTTAATTTCGTTCTCAAGTTGACACTGGATATAACAGATATAGTACGGTTGACATATTATAGTGCATCATTCTTTAACTTCGTTCTCAAGTTGACACTGGATATAACAGATATAGTATGGTTGACATATTGTTGTACATCATTCTTTAATTTCGTTCTCAAGTTGACACTGGATATAACAGATATAGTACGGTTGACATATTGTTGTACATCATTCTTTAATTTCGTTCTCAAGTTCTTGGCCTTTACATTTACTGAACGCCCTCTATCGCATACGATGTTTGTTAAATGATTTCAAATATAACACACATTCTTTTCTCTTTCTGTATTACCAACTGAGGAAACTTTCTTTTCAGTTTTTCAAGAGAAGATTGTTTTTTATAAGAATTTTGAGAAATATTTAGCTTCTCTCGGGTAGACAAGTACTTCTCTGCTTGTATCTACTGTAAAGCTATAGTGAACGGGACAAAAACACTAAAACTAAATCTTGAAGGTGATTAAGAGTTTGAGAATCGTTACCTACTACACGTGGGTTTGTGTAACACAGACTGTTGAATAGCATTAAAGATGCTACATGGCAGTTGGTCTCATTGATCATGTTGTCGTTCTATTAGAAACCCGTTTATCATGTCTTGCTAATGCACATGAATGTATAAGTGGTTTATTCCCAAGTGTCAAGCGTAAAAGAAGAGAAGACATTACTGGAGCCATACAAATGTGCTTCAATGACTTACCAACTGCAGAACTTTGCTCTTTGTGGAAATGAAGCCTTGGTAATTTTGCAAAGGCGATAAAGCAGCGTGACTCTGGTATGTACGTCAGTACCCGAGTTACATCACGTGTGAGTAGAAGAAGTGCAAATACATTCAACAGATTAAATATGTATAAAAAAGGATATATTGTTTGTTTTTGTTTTTTGAATTTCGCGCAAAGCTACACGAGGACTATCTGCGCTAACCGTCCCTAATCTTGCAGTGTAAAACTAAGAGGAAAGCAGCTAGTCATCACCACCCACCGCCAACTCTTGAGTTACCCTCTTACCAACGAATAGTGGGATTGACTGTAACATTATAACGCCCCCACGGCTGAAAGGGCGAGCATGTTTGGTGTGATGGGGATTCAAACCCGCAACCCTCAGATTACGAGTCGAGTGCCTTGACCACCTGACCATGCCGTGCCTAACAGAGAATAGACTCATTGGATTAGGCCTATCCACATTTATTACAATTTAAAAAGTTAACCTTGTTGAAGCTATTTCGTAAACTTCCTCTACAGTTTTTCGCTTCTATAACTGGTAACATTATTATTATTATTTACTTTAACTGGTAATATTATTATTATTATTCACTTTAACTGGTTACATTATTATTATTATTCACTTTAGCTGGTAACATTATTATTATTATTCACTTTAGCTGGTAACATTATTATTATTATTCACTTTAATTGGTAACATTATTCACTGCGATCCCTGTCCGTTAAAAAAAATCCCATCTAATGCTCTACCACTTTTTTCTTTTTTTTTTGCAACTGCACAAACAGGATATTTAGATAAATTGGTCCACCTTTTCTTTCCACGTTTTTATGTGATACAAATTTCAAGAAATATTAAGAAATATCATGCTGTTCTTCACTCATGTTCATTCAAATTTTAAAATTCACACTTAATCCACGTATCGCCAAAAGTTAGCAAACACACATAGTGTACTCTTTCTTTTTAACGTACTGTAGTAGCTGAGCGTGTAGTTACTGTGCTACTCAAAATGACAGCTGGGAAAATAGGGTAAAACTAATAGTTTGCAATTAGATAATACGTAAAACAAACTGGAAGTAAAGGAATGAAATAATTGAAATTCAACTACACAAAATGCTAAGTTTAATTTAGGATTAGCAAAGTGACTTTACTTCCCTTTCTTATATGAATTTTTTTTTTTTCAGTTTAAATGCTACCGTAAAAACCTTGATTTTCAACCTTGGTTTGGTTTGAATTTCGCGCAAAGTTACACGAGTGCTATCTGCGTTTGCCGTCCCTAATTTAGGAGTGTAAGAGTAGAGGAAAGGCAGCTAGTCATCACCACCCACCGCCAATTCTTGGGCTGCTCTTTTAATAACGAATAGTGGGATTGACCATCACATTATAACGCCCCCACGGCTGAAATGGCGAGCGTATTTGGTGTGACAGGAATTCGAAAACGAGACCCTCAGGCTCTGAGTCAAGTGCCTTAACCACCTGGTCATGCCGGGCCTTCAACCTTGCAAAGAACTTTGTTGACTACAGCTATTGTTCATAGGTACACCTTAGGCGTCGTTCTTAAAACACTCCCAATGCAGAATACTTCGACCCTTCTGGCTAAGCTCTTGTGTTATGTTAGAATCTTCATCAAATATTTTAACTCCCAAACTGTAACAATCTATGGACATATTCTTTTTAAACTTCATAAGAATATTTTAAAATACGATACAAGATTTCATCGTTCATGTTAAGTAATCTTAATTACAAATAAAAGTTAAGGTTCAAACTGATAATAAATTTTGAAATTTTTCATCAAACATCGACTCCTAAATGTAAGTTTTTATTTGTTTTTTTCTTTAAAAATATAGACATTTATCAGAAATATTAAGAAAAAATATCCTGCTGAGGAAAACCTAAATAGTTCCAAATTTCTCGATAACATTTTAACACATTAAATTCTTTGACAAATTCTGGACACAAATTTTGTCATCTTCAAAACAATATCATCAAAAATATATCATGTGTCATCGGTATTTGTATCTCAGTGGTGAAGCAGTAAACTATCTCACTTTAAACGCTAAAACTCGGGATTCTATCAAAACAGTTGTGTGTGCGTGTGTGTTTGTGTTTTCTTACAGCTTATTTGTTTTTTTTTTCATTTCGCGCAAAGCTACTCGTGAGCTATCTGCGCTAGCCGTCCCTAATTTAGCAGTGTAAGACTATGGGAATGCAGCTAGTCATCATCACCACCCATCGTCAACTCTTGGGCTACTCTTTTACCAACCAAGGGCGTGCGACTCGTAATCCGAGGGTCGCGGGTTCGCGCTAAACATGCTCGCCCTCCCAGCCGTGGGGGCGTATAATGTGACGGTCAATCTCACTATTCGTTGGTAAAAGAGTAGCCCAAGAGTTGGCGGTGGGTGGTGATGACTAGCTGCCTTCCCTCTAGTCTTACACTGCTAAATTAGGGACGGCTAGCACAGATAGCCCTCGAGTAGCTGTGTGCGAAATTCCAAAACAAACAAACAATTTACCAACCAATAGTGGGACTAACCGTAACATTATAACGCCCCCACGGCTAAAAAGGCGAGAATGTTTGGTGCGACGGGGATGCGAACCCTACGACCTTCATATTATGAGTCGCACGCCTTAACCCACCAGGCCATGCCTTTTCTTATAGTGAAGCGACTTCGGGATGTCTGCCGAGTCCATATCCATACATAATAGATATAACGTATACAACTAACTGTGTAGCTTTGCACTCGAACAAACAAGATGGAAGCTTTCATGCACCTTCAGAATTTCTAATAAAGACGACATGCACGTGCACATATACAGAAATATGACCCTCAAGATAGCCATTTGTAATTTCAAATCAATAGCTGAAAACATAAAAAAGATCCATCTTATTCCAATAACGTTAAACAACACAACAAACGGTTATGATGTTTAAAGTTTTCTTACACATATTGTTACATAACCTAAGTTATTATTTTATTTTAGGAAATATGTTAGCGTTGGGTTATTGAAAAGCATATTTTGTTGTTTCGTACTGAAAGCAATGTATCACTGTTCCAAGTATAAGGTTTTTAGTTAAAATACGTGTGATGTTCTATTTATTCTGTACCGGGTCACTAACATTTATTTGAACCAAACCAGAAAACAGATGAAGTATCGATTTGTAACTGATTCATTTATTACTGTGACAGAAGTAAAATGTAAGCTATTATTACTTCGCATGACATTAAGAAATATTTCTTCATGTAGTTTTGCAGATTTATATATTGATATCAATGATGAGCCATATGACGCATTACTTACAATTAGGTATACAAGAATAAAAATATATTTTCTGGTCTTTGACTTTATCACACATTTTTATGTGTGTATATATATTTATAACAGTCTGAAACAGAAGTATGCTATAGGTACAAAAATAAAGTAATTAGATAAACTGCTAATACCATGCCTTATGTACTGAAAATAGAAACGTAAATATTAACTTACTGTTTGTTTTATTTAAACAACTGTTTGCTTTTTTTTTTAGAAAAAGTGCGCAACATTAATGAACTTATAAATAGATAGTTATAACCAGTGCGATTTGCAGATTTCGTTAAATCACCAATCATAGTTATCAACTTCTAAATCATTATATTTGCCGCCCTGTAATCCTGCGATAAACTTGAAGGTTCGATCCCTGTGATGAGCAAAATGTAGGCACTTCGTGGAGCAGCTTTATTCTTAAACAAATGAATATCATAAGATAACTCGGCCAATGGCTTTGAAACCGGGCATGGCCAAGTAGTTAAGGCGCTTTATCCTTGAGGATTGCAGGTTTGAATCCCCGTCCCACCAAATATACTCATACTTTAAGCTATGCGAGAATTATAATGTTACGGTTTATTCCATTATTCGTTGGTAAAAGAATAGCCTAAGAGTTGGCTGTGGGTGGTGATGACTACCTTCCCCCTCTCTAGTCTTTTGCTGTTAAATTAGGGACGGTTAGCGAAGATAGACCCTTCTCTAGCTTTGCGCAAAATTCAAACCAAACCAATGACATTAGAAAACATTTTTATTAGAATAACGTTTCGATTACTATAACTTTTAATATAAACGGTTACGTTTACAGAAATAAATGAGTTATAAGGAGATCGTAGTACAAAAGTTGAACATGACTTAGAAATGTCGAATATGTGGACCAAAAGTCTCTTCAACGGGTAACACGTTGGTTTTTCTTTGTTTATTTTTGAATTTCGCGCAAAGCTACTCGAGGGCTATCTGCACTAGACATCCCTAATTTTGCGTTGTAAGACTAGAGGAAAGGCAGCTAGTCATTACCACCCACCCCCAATTCTTAGGCTACTCTTTTACCAACCAATAGTGGGATTGACCGTCATTTTATAACGTCCCCACAGCTGAAAGGGCGAGCATATTTGGTGCGAATGTGATTCAAACCCGCGACCCACCGAGTAGGAGTCCAGTGCCATAACTACCTGGCCCTGCCGGTCTGTTCTTAATGTTCGCGCAAATCGTGCAGCTGTCTTAAGCCACCTTGATTCTATATTATGAAGTCCAATATGAGCATTTTTGAAAACAAAATTATTTATCAGTATTTCTAATTCCAGTCATGAGGGATACAAAAATCCCAGGGAAACAGAGTCACACTCTATGCATATTATTTGCTACTAAATTCATAACTCTATCTGTTACCAGAAGGAGGGGAAGTATGTTTATTAACTAGACGCATTAATAACCATTTGTCATTTAATATTATATTATTTTACATAAATGAAACTATATAATAACTATATGTCACTTAACAATGTTAAATTATTTTACAAAAATCGTCGATGAACGAGTTTTAAAATATTTATCTTGGATCCTGAAAACACATGAATTGTGTTTTTCTCGATTATTTTTACTTTCACATGTTCCAAAATGTACCAGTGGAATATCATAGATTTATATTTTTGAAATATTCGTACAAGGATAACAAAATAACATAGTGTAGGATTATTTGTTGAAGTGATACTCTATAAAAATGATTTGATCTGATAACGTCAGCTTTCGTCACCTATGGATGTTATGAAATACGCGATCAAACTGTTTGTTGCCAGACACAAAGTTGAACAATAGGCTATCTGTGCTGTACCCCCAATTCTGTTGCACTCAAACCCAAAATTTTTGCATTATAAGCCTGAAGTTTATTGTTGTGAATATAGCTCAACTCTCCAATAGAATGACCTGTATAACGTTTTTTTTAAAGTGTTTAGAACAATCATATCCAGGATTTAACTTGTGTGCCTTGATCATTGGGTGTTTCTAAATGATCCTGAAAATCCTTGAGTCTTCTTAGGTAGAACCATAATTTGAATCATCTCACGTACGAACCGATGAAGGTGAACACATTTATGATAACTTCAAATATTGCTGATCTTATAAAGTATTTTTATCTTCGTTGACTAAACAGTTTATTAATATTGGGACATCCAGTTATTATTTAGTTGGGCCATTTGTTGCTGCGAAAATATCCTGAACTTGGTGTTGCAATTACTCCACTTTATACTAGAAGATATAATTTTAGGTTATAGTACATTCATTAAGGGATAAGGTGCTCAGTTGGTTCAAATATGTTGACAGTTATTTGAACTTATAATCAATTTTGAACAATAGGAGTGTAGTGGCTTGTTTTATTATTATCTTAGAAGAGCCCTTGTTCATCATGGTGGAAGTGCATCAACTTTATGTGAGCTTGATAGACAACAAGTTTTAGGCACACTTTAAAATTATTTGCCCTTCTTAAAGACATAAAAGTCCTATAATGAAACTACCACCCACACCATCACACCACTTCCAGTAGCATGCACTATCAAAACAATACAAACAGGATAAAATGCTTCGTGGGAATTTCTACATACCCTTACTCCACCAGCAATGTAAAAAAGTTGAAACATTCGTCAGCCCACATTACCATACCACTCGTTTCCAGCCATTCATTATCCAGACTTCACGTCATGAGCCTATTGAACCTATTTTTACATCTGGAGGTAAAACAGTTTTTGTACTATTATTAAGAATGTAAGATCATTGATAACCAAAACCTGATCACTACTGATTACTTGTGAGATGGTATAGTGTTTGTTGCAGCTTACAAGACTATCCCATCCTCTTTTCACTGGACCTATCACCAGTGATTGTCAGTCACAGTTCCTCCTTGTATCAGTTTTTCTTTCTCAGTTTCTGATTTTAATACACCCTGATAAAAGATGTAGTTCAACTGCTAGTTAAAGAGCGTTCTTTGATAAAAATGTTCCTACTAAATGAGCACTCGTGATTTTACCCCTTTGAGAGTTTAAACGACCCTTTTTTTGCTCAATGTCTTTAGTTTGATTATTTAAAGCACAAAGCTACACAACTGGCTATCTTTGATGTGCACACTACGTGTATTGTAACCCAAATTTTAGTTTTAAGCCTTCACTACCTTTCAGCCACTGGGAGGAGGGCTGCTCGATGTTTGTCAGGCTAACCATGATTTATCTACAACTTTGTATTTATAGCATCCAATAACTCATCTGTGACACCTCAAGGTAAGTATTTTTATATTAATATAAGTGACATGCTTTACAAATGCGTGTATTTGTGTGTGTGTATGGGGAGGTCTATTGAAATGTCATTCTCTTCTTTTGTAACATAAAATATTTGTGAATAGAAACATTCATATTGCAGACAACATTGTCGGAACAGAAAATAATAAGATATGCCAATAATACTCTTAAAAATACTTTAAACGCATATTTTATTATTACACCCAAAATTTTGTTTAAAAATGCTTTGTTATCTTATAATCGTTAAACAAATGATTCATGCAATAAGTCAGGTATTATACTGTCTCTTACATGAAAGCTACTACTTGTCGTAGTTTTAGGTAAAGAAAAATATTTTTATTGTGAAAGAACTGATGTGTTTCTTTTAATTATTCAAAGAGTTGATTAACTTATAGGTGGAAAAATGTTTAGCGTTGTGATTTGAAATTAAGATGATCAAATGTCTTTTGTAGCATCTTTAATGACGCATCTTTAAATTCATTTGTCACTCTTCACTGAATGAGTTTGTTCTAGTATTAATATATTCTAGGCATAGCATAGTGTGCAGAATTCTGATCTATGAATCAGAGGGTATACAATTAGCGTACTGTTATCGCAAAATAGTCTTTTGCACTTTGAAGCTGTGGGGTATATGCATTATAAGAGTGACGGTTAAAATCCCACTGTTTGATTGGAGTAACTCGAAAGTTGATAGTGTTGACTACCTGTTTTTATCTTAGGCTATTAGTTTAAAATTAAGAAAGGGCTATCGCAAGCAACCACTGTGTAGCCTGATACAAACATTTGAACCTTACAAAACAAGGGTTCAGGCATCGTGAATTAAGTCGCGCTTTAAATAGGTATAGCGAAATGTATTATTTCCTTCTGTTTGAACATATTATGTAGCCCAATGGGCTAATTATAGAAAGGTTTGTTTGTTTTAAATTTCGCGCAAAGCTACACGAGAGCTATCTGCGCAAGCCGTCCCTAATTTAGCAATGTTAAGACTAGATGGAACACAGCTAGTCATCACCAACCACCGTCAACTCTTGGGCTACTCTTTCACCAACGAATAGTGGGATTGATCGTCACAATATAACGCCCCCACGGCTGAAAGAGCGAGCATAACCATACCGGGCCAAATTACAGAAAGAAGTTTCTTTATTTAAGATTAATAACCTGCTTGAAACTTTATGAATTATAGTAAAATTCTGTAACACCTTTGAAAGCATTTTCTGAAATTCTAAAAGATTTTACTAAGTTGTTTCATTTTAAGTTCGATTGTACTGAAGTTACAAAATTATATTTTCTTTTTAGGTTTTTAAATTAAATAATTACTTTTTAAACGTGTTAATTTCTAAATAAATAAAGTGAATATTGGACTTAGTCAGAGATAATAGAAAAATTAGAATACTTACAAAATCCCAACCATTATGATCACGTGCTCGCTTGGTTCTTCTGCAAGATTTGAGATAAGTTCTTATTCGTTTCCGAGCTCGGTCGGAGAATTCCGGAAACTGTCGAGTGCACGAATCAATAATTGCCTGTATCTTATCCTTTGGCTGACGAGAAATTGGTACCATCCGATCTAAATTTTCGTCGATGAACAACCGAACAAACATCTGAAAATATTGATAAAACACGAATGATATACCAGAAGATAAATACGAAACTTAAAAAACATAAGTTTCAAAAAATAATAAATGTTCATCATGTTTTCGAATAAATGACTTTCATCGGAACCTAATGATTTAAAATCAACTGAAATATTTTTAAACACCTCGGTTCACATGGAAAGTTGTCTTTTAGAAATTTTTCCCTGAAAGAATTAAGTGACAAAAAACAAACAAAATATGAATGTCAAACTAACTAGTTGCTTTTAATAATAAGTTTGTTTGTTTTGAATTTCGCGCTAATCTACACGAGGGCTGTCTGCGCTAGCCGTCCCGAACTTAACAGTGTAAGATTAGAGAGAAGGCAGCTAGCCATCACCACCCACCGCCAACTCTTGGAATATTCTTTACTAACGAATAGTGAGATTGACCGAGACATTTTAACGCTCCAACGGCTGAAAGGACGAGCATGTTTGGTATGACGGGGATTCGAACCCGCGACCCTCGGATTAAGAGTCGAGTGCCTTAACACTCTGGGTATGCCGGGCCCTAATAGTAAGTACGACGTAACGTACTTTAACCTAATAGCTGCTTTAATACTGATCCAAGGCCTTTTTTTTTAAAGCTATAGTTTGTTTAACTGACACAATGAGATTTCAATAATTCTGGAATTAATTAACAACTAGAGAAAAGCAGCGATAAACATATATTGGTAATAATGGAAAAAGGTTGATATATATTTATATCATCTGTATCACATCACACATGTCTTCCTATTTACATTAAAAGCCTTCAGTCGTTCAGGATCGTGTGCATTTACGTCAATTTTGTCTGTGTCATCTTCCTCGTCATCGTCTTCGTCTTCCTTTATGCCGTCGGGAGTTGCTGAAGTTTCGGTATTGGAATTCTAAAAGAAGTGTCAGCAATAATAAATAAATAATAAATGCATGAAATAGTAACTTTTCTGATGAAAACTCCTTGAAACTATAAAACATTCTACAACTATACACAAACTATATCAGTCTGTTTATCTATAATTTAAAAAATGGTTAAAAACTATAGTTAGAAAATATATAATTGATTTCCACGTTTTCTTTTTCTGGATAAAACAATAATCCGTTTTATATAAACTATAAATTAGATTAAATTGTCAGCATTTTGTTTTTGTTTTTTAACAGCGACTATTCTTCGCGATTTTTTACTTTTCAGGTTACCTTTCAGCTTTTAGTTTTATCTCGACAATTTTACTTCAAAACTACCTGTTATCTATCCTTTGAAGTTGTCTTGACTACCTTTCCTATTTTCTAGTCGCTATGGTTACTTTACATTTTTCTTTAAAATTTACATCACATTCATCATCAGTTTTTAACTATCCATTTCTATACTTCCTGAGTTACCATTCACACACTATATTTCATATTTTATAGTATTCTAAAATGCTCAAGACATATGGATACGTAGCGAAAAACCTGAAGGATACATACTGCTAAGTACTGAAAACATAAATGACACATAATGCTAAGTACTAAACTATAAAAGATTCACATTGCCAAGTACTAAACATGTAAAGGATAATACTGCTAACTACTTAAAAAAAAAGGATGCATACTGCTAAGTACTAAAAACGTGAAAGATCATACTGCTAAGTACTAAAATCATAAAGCATGCATGTTGCTAAGTACTGGAAATTGAGAGATTCATAGTGCTAAGTATTGAAATTGAAAGATCATCAAAGAAACATTAAATCCTCTATAATTAAGTAAACAAGGATCTTGCTTCTGCAACTCACTGTCCAATAATGTAGAGATTGATACTGATTAGAATTGTTTGCAGTTTTGATCATGTTAATTGGTTCTTCCTCTGAACACTTGGCTTCATCGTTTTCTCTTTTTAACCCACTCATGTCAAGAGGTGTGTCCTTTGGAGAACTTCCAATTTCTTCGTTAGGGGCCTCTTCGCTTGCTCTATCTTTTCTGTCTTCATCTTCTTGTGAAATTTGATGAGCTTTGTTAATAAAAAAAATTAAGCTGATAAACTTGTTTGCATATATATATTTTATAAAAAGGGTATCAAATTGATGTAGTTGTAAGTTAACCAACTTCATTACGTTTTTCTTAAATGATATTTGTCTGTAAAACGTTTATTTTAAATTTAAATGTTCTAAAAAAGAAAGCGTTCTTGCTTTATTGGCCAATAACGAAGATTGAACATTCTCTGCAAGTGACGGTAAACAAAAAATTATGAAAACTGTTTCACAAGTAACAGTATTTTCATTGAATATTTTTGTATAAAATAACTTATTGATAAATAACCTTACTGTTACTTTCGCATGTAACGGATCTTGTGTCGTCCCCTCTTTGCAAATTTATTAAGTTTAATGTAGTGTTCTAACTGTATATCACGTTAGTGATAAGTCATCATTAAACAGGCTCAGTTTTAAGTTTTACCATGAATATTAAAAGATGATAAGGTTTAAGGATGTGTTAGTTATTTTCCCATATGAATTATTATTTCCGTTAAAGTGCAAAAAATTGTTGTTGTTGTTTTTTACACATTTTGAAGCGTTTATACGTTTTATTTTATGATAAAAATTATAATATGCAAAGTAACCATTGAACAAACGTACTTCATTATTGTTGGTGCTCAACTGAGTCAGTTTCACGGCTAAACATAAGAAATTGCATTACACAGTAAAACTGAAACACATTTATAATCGTGGAATCAATTATATTTTGATACATTGCTTAATGAGTAATTTATAATACTCACACTGAAGTACTATCAACGAGATATCATTCACACGTTTCGAAGAATTTAAGATAAGTCATTTAAAATATGGTCCTAAACAGAGAAGATGTATTTGAGAACTAAGAAAATATTTTCAAAGAGAAAAGAAAATTCGTGCCGAAAATAGACCGTTTGTATCAAATTTCATCCACAATACTGGTAATTCAAACGCCAGACACCTTGTAATGACCTTCAAGGTGAAGAAAAACTTGTAGAAGTGAATCAAGTATTGCGTTTCCTCCATATTTCAGTCCTGACAAATTCTCGATCAAGTTACACTTCACATGCTTTCGACGTTTAAATTTTACCTCTGAGCCATCAAGAGACAGCCCATTCTTGCTGGAGTTTAGTGCTGCACAAATCGCTTGGACAGAAAGTAGTCTGTACCTGATAAGTATCACGTAATAGTTGCAAATATGAAATACCATATGGATGTGATTGACCTTTTGGAGAATACATATGAAGCAGCAAAAAAGGTCACGTGGGATAGATTTTGATGGATATGAAGGTCTAATTGTTGGTGAATACATCAGTTTGAGTTAAACTGACCAAATGTGTGCTTCAAAACCTCTCTTCTGTGATTCCTTCTTTGAATAATAGCCACGTAAGATCTGGGCGAATCTATTTGACTGTTTTGTTAAACTTCTTATACCTTATCCATTTGGGTTGAAGGGTTCGGCATAGCCTAGTGGTTAGTGTTTTCAGACTGTGGATCTCTGAGTTCATAGTTCAGGACCACAGCTACAAAAACGTGCTTCGCACTTTAGGCCTTAGGTTCGACGTATAAACGATGAAAAGTTCCAATATTCGGTTAGAAAAGTGTAGCCCAAAGTTGGCGAATGGCAATGTTTATCTGCCTTTTCTCTAATCTGTAAATTCAACATTAAGGACAGTTAGGTATAAGTAGCCATAGATATAGCTTTGTGTGAAAATTCTAAAAAACATACAGCCAAACCCAAGTTTGTTTACACTTAAGAAAGGAAACTACTCAGATTGTTCTATTTTGATGGAGACATTATGTATTTTGTACAATACAAGATGGTATTAGTAACTAGTCCTTCTACCCAAAAAGAGTTGTGCGGACTATACTGTCATTTAAAGAAAGCTGCTCTCCCTGGCTGAGTGTATACTAGCTGGCTGTATGATACACAGGAACATTCTTATGAGGAAAGATTGTATGATGTGTGGGCCAGTAGTATAACTGGCATTCGTCTCACTACAATTATTCTCTCCTGCTATGCTCTAAGTAATGTGTACTCTATCGGAATTGAGATACCAGGACGATCTACCTATACCAGCCTGGCATAATAGTGGGATTTTGTGCACATACACACACAGAGGCCAAATAATGTGGTTTTAAAGACTAATGACCCAACGAACACAGGTACATAAGATCAATGCCTATACTTGAAGGTTTTCAGGATGCAACAACAATAACCATCACCATTTCTGATACATCAGACAGTAATTGAAGGTGAAATTTGTAGTGTTTACAGTATGTGAAGTAAGATGTTTCTGTCTGTGAGTTATGGACAACATTAAGGGCGATTATTTGGTTATTTTTTGCAGTTGTTATTGTATAATAAAATAAGATGACACAAATAGAGAATTGGCCAAAATTTTCCATCCTATAGAGCCTTGTCTTTTGCCATGCTTGTCACACAGTCAACGTAAAATCGTTGTGAGTGAACATGTAAATAATAAATATAATATTCATCTTTCTGTGTTTTTTATTAAAGTGGAGCCATTAGCATTCCCTCAACACTAAGATTTAAGCTTTAGTAGCTGCAAAAAGGAAATACGTTCAAAAACGTATGATTATATTATTATATGAAATACGTTATAGATTAATTATAATTTCAATTTATGCGACTGATGTTTTTCAAAAATAATTATACCTAATTTAAATCAGCACTAAAATGAGTAAATCATAAAAGTAATAAGTATTAGATCAAACTATGTTTTATCTGTTGTGTGTTGCTACTATAATAAGTGATAATCTTTTGAAACTTTACCTCCGTTAGCTTCTGTCATTGTAGAATAATTTTCCCCGTCTATAGTAGGTGGCGCTGCTGTTTCGTTCTCACTGCTCTCACTCTCGGTGTTCGAAGCAATTTCCTGAAAATGCACACGAACAAAAGACATCATGATACATATATATATACATATACATATATAACGTTTTTCGGAACATTTTTACAAACTGTCTATTTTATATTTATACAACATTGAAAACGTCATAGGCTTAAGCTGTCATTTAATTGGTTTACACAAAATTCTCCCAAAGACAGTTAAGAAATACGAGGCCTAAAACTCGAGCTCTTTCGAAGAGTTCGCTATTCTTCTTCAGGAGAATAAAGTAAAAAATAGCTAGACTCACTACTTGTAGTGGGCAGTGTTATTAACTTTGTTAATCAGTCGTTGCCTTATCTCTCAAATGACCAGCAACAGGCAAGCAGCAAAACCAACAAAATGCATAGATTTTAACTGACTTTTATAAATAATATACATATATCGGGTGCTTGAAATATTGACTCCTTCAAACAAGCAGTGGTTTATAACAAGAATTTTAGATTTGTCATTCATTTGTGAAGGGGGTGAATTAATTGAATGAAATTTCTAGCAAAACACAATATTGTTTCCAATAATATGCAAGGATCATTCATTAACATTACTAAAACGTACCACTTCATTTAATAATGTTTATTGTAAAAGGTAAGGATCATCTATTAGCATTAATAAAACACATCAGTACATCTAACAGTGTGTTTCATAACACATTTGAACTGATCTAATAACAATTTCGGTACAGCACTCCAGTTCATTTAATTATGTTTTACACAAGGTACGAACTCGTCTAATAATATTTTTAGTAAAGCACTCCAGTCTAATTAATTATATTACAAGAGACAAGAACTCATGCAATAGCATTTTCATTGCAGCACTCCATTGTTAAGATCCAAGATTCGATTCTCCTAGTGGATTGAATGTAGATAACTTATTGTGTAGCTCCGTATTAAGATAACAACAACAAAACGCTTTAGATTTATCTAGTAATGTGTTTTATAAAAAAATACAAGCTCATAAGATTTTTATTAAATCGCTCCAGATAATCGAATAATATATTTTCTGAAATTTCTCTAATTTTGACTTAAATTAATATTCAGGATTGGTTCAGTTATTTATTAACAGTCATGATTAACGTTATCATACTATGGGTGATTCTCCCCAAAAAAAACCTCCAGCAATTTCCGCTGCAAAAAGAAAAAACAACAACATTGATATACTTGATAATATGCATTTTATCTCTAATTAACCTTTCTTGAACGGATAATGTGTTATTTCAAGCGCATATTTTTCCAAACTAGGTGTACATGCATGTTCTTAAATTGTTCTGTGCCTGAAGAAAATTATGTGGCATTCACTATTTAGCTTTCAATTCGGTTTAGCCTAATCATGTGGATGAACGAAACCTGGTCCTTTCAACCCTGGAGTGCTAGTAATCAGATTCCTTATCAGAAAGAGAAAAATAAAAAATGACGGAAAAAGGATGTAGTCCGGCTAAATTTACTCTGAAAATTCATCGTCAAAGAACATTTTTTGAAAAATAAATGAATTGCTAATTAAAAAAAGAAACTGAAATAGGACTTAAAAACTATTTACTATTGAAGATTTTTAGTATACACCATTGACCTGTTCAGTGCCGTGGACGAGATAACTCGTTCAAGCCGATCGGTAACACAGTGCCACGAACGAGTTAATTCGTTCTGAGTAATACCTAACTTTAACGCTAGATGTCAGAACCACACATGCATTTGGCCTACTTACATATTGTTTCACTTTCGATCAAAAATGGCGTCACGAAAAAGGTTACAAAATGAAGAAGCATTAGAGTTGTAATTTGAACTTGATTCGGAGTTGCCGTAGCAGCTGAAATATTTGGCAGTCAACAGGTTAAAGTCGAAATGTGTAAAAAATAATGTTTTATACACTAATTATAGCAAGATGAGCATGCAAGAAAATAAATTGAATAGGTGTTTTAACAGTGGCTTCTGACCCAAGATAGTGACATCTAATGAGAAAAACCGTATTAGATGACCACTGGCAAACTAACTACTCTAAAGATCTTATAGATTATTGTTTGATTAATAACTCACCATTGAGGATATTATTAATAAAAACAATCTCATATCTTGTAGCGGGCTATTAAATCTTACTAGGAGACAACATATCATATTGACTAATTGATATTTTATGAGTTAGTCAAAATCAAACACTTTTTCTCCTTTAACATTTAAACCTTAACTTTTTTACTAGAAAGAGACTGGTCCAATTGAAACTGTTTTTCCATTTTTTACAGGTTATACTGTAAAGGTCATATTATACTGGCTTTTGTATAAAGTGCTTTTTTGTGCTCCGTAGTTACATTAGGTTGAAGAGTGTCTATGGAGTTCTTCACTCGAAGTTTAATTGAAGAAAAAAATGAACGGAAGGAAAGAAGATGAAGAAATGTCATTTTATGGCTTTTAGAGTTTAAAACATCCTAACCAAAAATAACATATTGGATGAGGTTGATGTTTTTAGTGAAACGAATATAAGAAAGGAGATTCCACTGATAACACTTCGAATAATGATAATTCTAAAGGAAGTGGTAGCTATGATGGAAAAGACGAATCTCAACATAAGAAACGAAATGAAAGAACAGCTACAGGAGAACAAAAGGTTCTTGTAGAATATGCTTCCTTATTTGACACGTGTTTACAAGTCCCAGCTAATGATGTCAGAATATAAGCAAAAGCACAAAATGAACAAGTTGTTATCTGAGGCAAATATAATGAGTTAAGCTAAACATTGATATATGAAATTTTCTGCCAAATACTGCAGAAGGTTTGAAGATAATACCTAAGAAAAATTCATTTTCTATTAGCATATCAGACGAAACCTCATTGATAAGACCATCATCCAAGAGAAACAAAAATAAAAAAATGAATATTATGAACTAGAAACTGTTCAAAGCAGATGTGAAGGACAAATATTTGTTGAATCATATACTATAATTTAAAAAATAAACAGAATCAAAATACAAATACTTGTGCGTATTTCCTAAAACGTACTAGTTCGTGCGTGTTTCTTACATTAAAAATAGTTTTATATGCAAACCTAAAAGTCACGTGACAACCATAGCTGATATAATGTCACAGTGGAATGCCATGTATCAAAACTATATTTTGGCATTGTTTGAATTCTTAAGCAACGTGATGCCATCGAAAAAATTATGGCTTTTAGGGAGAGTATATAACAGCCCTTTTCAATGCTAGATATTTATGCACCCACATTATTTTTTTACAGACTGGGGATAGCCTTTGTACTTAATGACATTAGAAAATAAAGAGATACAGATTAAACTGGGGCACCAGGGCCAACCAAATAAAAATATAAGACAAATCTTACCTCATGTGTGATAAACAAAATGCGGTATCTTGTAACAGATGAAAATCCAGAAGCTGAAAGGCTAATGGCAAAAGCCGTCCATGTATCTTATACAACAGTACACAACATAATCATATAAGACTTTTTTCTGGAAAAGCGACACAGGTCATGTGTACCGAGATGCTATGCCGACATATCTCATGCAGGTATAAATTATAATAGATATTCGTGCTACTCCATAGTGTTATTAACCTTCGAACAGAGTAAGCTATGTTCATAGAGCAAAACTAAAAATATATCTGGTAATCAGTATAGTTCATTAAATACATTTTCCTTTTTTTATAAAGATTAAAATGCATTGTTTTATTAGATGGGTATCCTAGATGTTAACGACATTTTCGGCTGTAAACCCAATAATATATCACGAGGTTCAACCAGGTTAGAAGATTTAAGATAGTGTTAAATACATATATTAAACTAACAATGTGAAACAATCTCTATACTAAGAGTACAACAAAAATAAAATAAAAATAATAACATTTTACACATTAAACATTTTAGCTAATACTGTTGTTGAAAGTAACAATAAATGAATAACTAATACAGGACATCTTAATTAGGAAACAGAAACATTAGCTGTTGGTTTAAACTAACGCCGTAAAATTATACTTTTCCAAAACACTATTGAAAACTCATTATGCCGCTCATCAGTGTAGCTTTAGAGGTAAGTGACATCTGTGACAAACTTATATATGACATCTCTTAAACTTTGTAGAGTTAATAGAAGTAATATACCTATAGTACAACCAAAAATAATATAGAATACAATAAATAAGGATATAAAAATATCTTAATCCACGGAAACATAACAATGGTGAACATCATACAAAGGAAACATGAGACTAAACATATTATAAGGTGTGTCTATCACTGCTACTTTAACTTTAACTAACCCCTAATACAGGAAAAAACAACATGTAGATCTGGTTAGAGGGAGTGATAAATAACATGAACACAAACCTTATAAGCCTAACCAAATGTAAATGATATGAATAAGACTTAGAAACTTTATAACAAGAAAAGAAAATAACTATAAAATATCTAAGCCAATAAAATAATGTCATATTAAATATGGAAGTGTTATACAGTTAATGTGAACTATATATGTACATATATATGTGTAACAAAAACTTAAATTAACTGCATATAAAAACAATGGTGGTCAATACACTAAAGAGTAGACGTGAATTTCTTAAAAGGTCTTGATATTCTGTGTAACTTCTAAACTCATAGTCTGTAGCTAGAATATAGTTGAGTTTCTAGCTAAAATACTGTTGTTTTATAACTAGAACTGGCCTGGCATGGCCAGGTGGGTTAAGGCGTTCGCAATCTGATGGTCGCGAGTTCGAACCCCCGTCGCACCAAACATGCTCGCCCTTTCAGCCGTGTGACGTTATAAGTGACGGTGAATCCAACTATTCGATGGTAAAAGAGTAGCCCAAGAGTTGGCGGTGGATGGTAATGACTAGCTACCTTTTCTCTAGTCTTTCCATGCAGAATCGCCCCCTGCTAGTTCAGCGGTATGTCTTCGGATTTACAACGCAAAATCAGGGGTTCAATTCCCCTCGGTGGGCTCAGCAGATAGCCCGATGTGGCTTTGCTATAAGAAAACACACTAACACACACCCTGCAGAATTTGGGACGGCTAGCGGAGATAGCCCTCGAGTAGCTTTGTGCGAAATTCAAAAACAAACAATACTATAACTAGAATATTGTTGAGTTCCTTATCTAAAATATTGTTGTTTTATAACTAGAATATTGTTGAGTTTCCTACAAAGTAGAATGTTATTTTTGTTTAAAATACGCAATGAGAAACCTCGTTTGTGTATAATAAGAGTGAATTTATGAGCTATATTCAATAAGTCTTGTAACGTTAAATAAATTTTACTGCAAACAATAAATAAATAGTGCAATATAATTTATTTGAAGTATTCATATTTGTAAATAAAAATTTGTAACATCAAAGATGAAAGTGACCGTTTTGATTTTAAAACTTGTGAGTCAGTTTAATGATGTTGATATGTAAATTCAGATGTTGTACCTTTTCTCGTAAAAAAAAAACATTTTAAGAGTGAAGTCTGGTGAATAGATTCCTTCAGGTGTGTCTAAAATAATTCATTAGATGAATATATCTACAAGCTCGACTTGTATCTGTTGGAAGATGTGTCGGTCAAATTGCAAAAGTATATTATCAAGCAGAAAATACATGGCTTATAAGAATTCATTTAATGTGAAACAGTAGTACTTTTGTGAGTGTTTGTTTGTTTTTGAATTTCGCCCAAAGTTACACAAGGGCTATCTGCGCTAGCCATCCATAATTTAGCGATGTAAGACTACAAGAAAGACAGCTGCCCATCACCACCCCCCACCAACCACACAACTCTTGGGCTACCATTTTACCAACGAATAGTGGGATTGACCGTCACATTATAACGCCCCCACAGCTGAAATGGCAAGCATGTTTTGTGCGGCAGGGATTCGGACCTGCGACCCTAAGATTATGAGTCGAGCACTTTAATCACCTGACCATGCTGGGCCTTTTTATGAGTGACGTCATAGAAAGTTCTGTGTTTATTCATGCAGAGAAGTAAGTTTCCCAAAGTATTAAAAGACCTTGAAATTTTTGAGGAATCTGTTTTCATTTTTATTTATAGTAAGGCTAGTGTGAGGATTACTAAAGTCAAATTGTAATGGTTTCAAAATATTTAATTATTTCTTTAACTTCAGTAGAATTGCTGTTGGTAATGAACATATTAATACTGGTTTAGTTTTGAAAATGTTACAATGTTTCTTTGAATACTCTTTAATGTATTTCATGCCATTACCTCTTATACCTGATAAATCTTAGCTGTATCTTTTTAGTTTCTGCAATAAACTTGTATTTGATGTTGTGTTTTAAGTAATTAAAGTATCCAACATAATTCATGTATCACACTGTTAGATTTAACGGCACGTACATCATAGTCTCAAAAAACTGTGATGTATTATGTAGATTAATTTCTTTATCGAGTTTAACATGTTTATACACTTCGTTACCCGAAGGTTTTTATGTTTTCAAATTAGAGCCTAGTTCTTTACATAAAGTCGTATTAAAACTTTTTACGAGGAAAATAAAGTTGTTCGCTGTTCTATCAGTGGCGTTATGATATAGCTATTATCTAAATAATCTAAGAATTCAACAGCTTATTTCCTATCTATAACATGCTCGTTGTTATTAATAGTGAATTTCTTTAAGTGTGATATGTGTTTACTGATTTAGTTTTCCACTTTCTTCTTTATTTATGAATTTCGCGCAAAGCTACAAGAGGGCTATCTGCGTTAGCCGTCCCTAATTTAGCAGTGTAAAGGGAAGGCAGCTAGTCATCGCCACCCACTGTCAACTCTTGGGCTACTCTTTTACCAACGAATAGTGGGATTGACCGTCACATTATAACGCCCGCACGGCTGAATGGACGAGCATGTTTGGTGCGACGGGGATTTGAGCCCGTGACCCTCAAATTACGAGTTGAACGCCTTAACCCACCTGGCCATGCCGGGCTTTTCACTTTATTCATCTACGAGCTATAAAAGTAAATTCAAGCTCTCTTTTTATTCCATTATGTAAAACTTTACTAATATACTAATTATTTAATTGGCGTGTTTCTTACTAATTATTGGACATCTCGAAATTTAGAATCGTTACTCATTAGTGGTCAAAGACATAAATTGCTGACCCTAGTCTCAATGGATTTCTGAGCAAGCGGACTGTTGAAATGGGTACTGAAAAACTGTAGTCCTCGTACATAAAATAGGTTACGGAAAGTATCATAACAAAGAGGTGTTGAGTGATCAGGACACGACAACCTTATGACTGAGCCTTTTGCAGCAGAAAGTACGCCGCAGGCTGTATTCAAAAAAGACTTTCGATAAGACTTGATGGTATGGTCCTGATGAGGTTTCAAAATCGTTTTAAGATAACGCACTCAACTTTTATATATACTAACACATAGAAACAAAATAATAAAACACACTTATAAATAAAAATAACAAACTAATTTTAATACGTCTTGGGTATGAAAACATTTCGTAAACTTCAGGCTTAAGATTCTCGACGCAGGTGGCAGTCTCGTAACCGCGTATTATGGCCAGTTTGTTTCCTCTGTACGTTGTTGATTATTTTCCACCCAAAGCACTTTCGCTTTTGAACTTATGTTGGTTAAACAAATTATAAACTGGATGACCATATCAAATAGCGTTGACCTCATAGGGTAATAGGTTATCTCGACAATTATGGTAAATTGTTAACTGATTATTATTAAAAAGATATTGTTGAAAGATAAAACTTGAATACAAAATAGCCCAGTTACTAGGTTCTTTAGAGGTCATCCAATACCACTGTGCCATCATTTTAAGTAAAGAAGACAAAACAACCTAGCCTGAGGCTTATACTAACCACAGCAGCAAGGTTAATCAAAATACAACCATTTTGTTAAATTGATCCCATAATATAAAAATAATATTGTGAAATGCATATTTAGATCCTAATTCCTTTTATCATTCGTATGTCTTATTCATTTTTATGATGAACGTTTTTAATATTCCAATCATTTGTTTGTTTTTAGCGTAAAACTGCACAATAATCTACTCGCTCTCTGTTTACAACAGGGAATAGAATACAGGATTTTATCCACATAATTCTGTAAATCTACCCCTAAGGGACGTCTCAATAAGTTAAGTATTTAAAATAGTCCATTCTCGGTGGTTTGACGCAACATAGTTACCGAGTGTGATTAATTATCAGAGGATTTTCTGAAAACAAGGTACTTTGTTTGTTGTTAAGATACACGATGACTTATCTACACTGTGACCACCGCTGGAAATAAAACCCAGGATTTAGATGTTATAAACCTTCAAACCTCCCGCTGAGCCATCAGTGGAAACACCAAGGCATCTTTATGATGTTACGCCTTAATCCATGGAAATAACAATACTTTTTGAATGTTATGTTTAATTAACCAATTTCATTTTTTACGAGCCGATAACATTCGTATGAAATCAAGAAATACTAAAACGATGTTCCCTAAAATATTCGTTATCGGTTTACTTGCCAACATACTGTAAACTAACAAACATGTAAAAAAAAAACAACAGTTATTCCTTTACAACTTCTTCGCGAGCGGTGCTTTGTGGCAAAGCACGGTGTCGACATTTGATGTTGCCATGGCAATGAGCCCCACAAGAGAGTTGTCTGAATATCCAACAAGCATGATGAATTAGCTGCCGCTCGTGTCGTTTCGTGGTGCAGTCTGTTGATATAAGTGATATGTCTACTTGTTGCTTTTTGTCCCGGTTGGTGAAGTCTCAAAGAAGTAATAATTTTTACTAAATTCTGCCAAATTTGAATTTGTCGACAAAATTAATAATTTTGCACTAAAACGAATTTTAGTTGTTTTACAGCTTTGTTAAATATTATCCGGATTTTAACAAAAATATAAATAGGTGTAAATCATATTTAACATTCCTGCCACTGTTTGATGTAAACACTGAAACATCTAAATTGGCTACACTTAATTCAAGTAGATCAACAAGCTCTTACTACACAAAACTTAATGTTAAAGAATTAGTCTAAGAAAAAGTGTAGTTACATAATAAAAAGTATTCCAGATATTGGGCAGGGATACGCCCAGTACATCTTTTCTCATAGGTATAGATACTGATTTAACTTACTTATGTTACAAAAGTTTGATCATATTTGAGGATAGTAACTTAGGTATCGAAATATTTGTTTTACATTGTAAGACTCTCGCCATACGTAAGGGCTCTAATCTAGATATCGGAATATTATTTCTAAAATAAAATTTCATCACCTCTGCCATCAAGCGGCAATTAAAATTATTTACTCTACGTTTCGATATTTAAATTTATGCTTATATTGTGCACATAATGCAGCCGTTGAATACTGAAAAACAAATTGTCCATTTTCTGTTATATTTAAAAGAACCACATTTCAGAATGTTATAATACAGTCAGTCCTAAGAAAAGCCTGCTTATTCTACAAATGGTGGTTTAGAATGTTTCCTTAACTAACAAGAAGTCATCAATTTACCATGAGTTAAATTGAGGGAAGGACATCGCATTTTATAAAGCTTCAAGTTGAGTAACGATTTTGAATATACAAATCAGAAAGTCATGTGACTAACAGAGCCGATGCAAAGTTATTGTGCAGCGGTTTGTATCGGAACTACATTTCGACATTGTTAAGCGTTACGTAGGTAATGTCTTGCTACTGAAAATTGATCGTTTTGGGAAATACTACGTAACAGCCTCTTCTGATGGAAAATATTCATACATTCAGATGATTAAGATGTATTCGCATCAGGGATTTAGAATTTCAAAGACAATGATGTCTTTAGCTGATGCAATTGGGGAAAAAAAAACATTCATCAACTTGTGAAATCAGGACCATCCAAAGATTCCTGCAAGAAAATCTATCTCCATCATGGTAAACAAAATACAAATACGTAATTTATAACATAAGAGAATATTACCCACGTGTAACGCCCAATAATATGCAATACAACCAAGAAGATTATTCATCTGGAAAAGTATAAAAGTCAGATGTACACAAGCTGCTTCCAGGAAATATCCGTTTAACATTCGCATACCTCAAGCAGCTGGAGAATAAAACAGGCATTAAAAATATTCAATACGAAGACATACCAGCGAAGTCGCTGGACGCATTGTCTATGAATTTCTATATGACCGGAGTGTTGAAACAGGCACTGAGATACTCAGTATGAAATGCAGTGTTTGCGGTAGAAACAATATATTGTATACTCAACATGTCAAGTCTAACGAATTTAAGTGAAACAGAAGATAGTTTTTATTATTTCTATGAACTGGTATCTTTTAAAATCAAACTTTATGAAGACAGACGAGAAGTGATCATGTTGTAAGAAACAAACACACATTTTAAATAATCTTAAATTCTTGTTTTAATTGTCATTATGCTATTTTTTTATCTTAAAAACGTCATTTTTGTGCAGCTAACCTATGCATTTTTAATGTATGTCAACACTACAAGGTATTCTCTGAAGCTTATGCAGGGACTCTCTTAGCAACAAATATGACCTGTAATAGTACACGTTACTATGGTAACTTTGTCAAGGTAACTGGACTCTGATCACGCCTGCGCGGTCACAGCACGTTCTTATCCGTATGTTATACAATACTGATGCACCTTAACAGCTATCTCTCAATATACATAGATATTGTCACGAGTACCTTGGATTGTTGATCTTTCAGCATAGCTGGAATGATACACCATAAAGCTACACGCTAAGGCGCTTGAAAATGGTACGTGAAATAAAAAAGTAAAAAAAAAAATGCAAAATACATTAAATAAAAAAGGTAATAAGACGATGATATGGAAAAATTACAATTGCTTTAAATTCACGTGTAATATAAATGTTATAATTTTATTAAAATGTTTTTATTAATTTCCAGGAGACTGTATGATATTCACCAAAGTGTGATACATAAAACGTCCCCGCTAGTACAGCGGTATGTCTCCGGATTTACAACGCTAAAATCAGGGGTTCGATTCCCCTCGGTGGGCTGAGCAGATACCCTTCGTGGCTTTGTTATAAGAAAAACACACACGATACATAAAAAAAAATAAACTTAAGATTATTTTGCTACGTAAAAATAATCTTCATTGCTAAATGAATTATATAATCTCCATGTGTCATTCTTTCTTCCACACTTTTTATATACTACGAAGTAGAAATAAATCACGAAGGTAATTATAGGCTACAGGTTATAAGTACATTATTACAAAAAGCGAGGACTTATAACATTTATAAAACTAAAAGCAAGATTACGGTAAATATTTTTTGTTTGATAACGTTTTGTACAGTTAATGCAAGCTATTTGTACTACACATGTTTTTTTTTAAAGCTGCAATATAGTTTATCAATGTGACAGCAAAATATTAACACAAATGTCCTGTATTACTCCTTAAAATCCAGTCATGTTTTTTTGGTTGCCTTCTTACATTTACAGTTTTTACAGAAAGCTATACAAACTCAGGAATGTTCATATGGGGACTTTGTGCAGCCAAGAGATAGTTGTAAGTGTTTCATCGGTCACCTTTTAGTCAAGATGTCGTTTCATCACGTGCTTTTTGCTTGGGATCATTGTCTTACTAGAAGACGAAGCCTCACCAAATGAGTTATGTTCCCAAGGTATGGCATAATGGATTAGAATGTGTCTGTACTTGTCAGCTGTCAGAGTGCCATTCATTTTCTGTAGATCACCGAGATATAACTCAGAACTAGAACTCATCTGCCGCCATGCTTCAAAATAGATGTTGTACATTTACTATAAAAACCTTCCTCCTCTCCAAAGTCGAATGAACGGTCGTCGTTTGATGCCGAACCGTTCGAATTTGAATTTATCTGTGAAGAGCGCATGTCAATAGATTTGCTCATTCTACTCTTTCAGAGCCAAAGCCTTTTTCTACTTTCTGGGCTACCTCGTCTCAGTAACGAGGTTTTCGATCAGCTACATATCCATTAAGACTACTTCATGCTAATGCATCTTTAACTGCTTTTAAGGTAACGTTCACTGCTGTATTTGCAGCAAGGCTGTTGACAAGATCTGCAGTTGACGTCTTCCATTTTATAATGAAATTAACCTGAGATATTAACATTACTCTCGGAGAGCTTTTTATTTCTACCTTCACCCCATTTCTATTAATAAAAGTGCTTCGTCCACGTACCATTCTCAGAGTTCTGTATACGTTTTTACTAAAAAAAATATAGGTTTATTTAAATGTTCTCATGGACTTAAATTAGCCAACCACAATTCTGATATTTTGAATTTTACACACTTTATATGTATTATCTCAGTTATATGAGCCAAGACTGGATTCGTACCACTGAAAATAGTGTGGCTCTTTAAACTTTTATCTATTCGAAATATTTTACACGTACAAAAAGCCATTTAGGGAATACTTGGCCTCTTTTTAGTTTTAAATGTAACAAGCAACAACAAGAATAATAAAAGGGCTTTATGCTGTTGTGGCACTTTATGATTGGCTGAATTACAACTATGAACATTTGACTTCATTCTGGTGCAGTACACGGTAATCTCAGTATGACTTGTCTTTTATACTATTTTCTTCAGTTTTGCATAATTATATCCAATAACACAAACGATTCGCGAGCTACAACAAACACAATTATGATCTATGAAGCATAGAAGATATATATATATATATATACAGTCAATAAAAATACTAATATATAATGAAAAAACGTTAATAATCATATGTAATCCACACAGGTTACCCCATATATGTATATTATTCACAGAAGTTAATACGCATATATCATTTATACAATTTACTATATATGTGTATTCAACATAAATTATTACACTTTCGCATTCGACACAAGTTACTACATCTATCTCACTGACACAATTTGCCACACACATATTTTTATAATAAGTTAAACAGAGAGATATGACTCACAAAACTTAAACATACCTTTATAATACACACAAGCTACCGCAGATAGAGATGATTCTCGTATGGTATGACACATGAATGATCGACACAAGTTATCCTAAGTATATACGTAATTCATACTAGTTATCATGCATACATGATTCTCACATGTTCTTACACGTGTATAGTCAGCACAAATAACTAAATCGTTTTACTCGAATCAAATTACTACATCTACACAAGTTACCACACAATGATAAACAAGTAAAACTTGTAAGTCAAAGACTGACTTAATTAACTATTATTAATGTTAGAGGACAAACTCACCTGTTTAAGTTATTTGAATCCAATGTACGTACAATGCTATATAGACCCGTAACTACCATTATTATTTACATCAAAAAATAGGTCATTTGAGTTAAATATTTGAAGCACGACTAAAATCAGAAAATACACTCATCTGGAAATTTTATTAAATATTCACTAACATTAGAAGACCCAGACTTCTAACTAAGCAGGTCAGTCTGTTACCAACGTCAAATGACAATGCTAGGTAAGTAAGATGGCTGAGCTAATAATATTGTTAGGCAAAACTATAACGCCGCCTAATTATATCTCATTCCAGAATATTTTTAGAACAAATGGAACAACGAAACGACACTCGAACTGGTAATTAAAGCGAAATACAATCGTAAAACAGAACTAAGAAGGTAATAATACTTCTTAACTTTTAATCAGAGTATCGCCGGAACATGACACATACTGAAAACACGTTATGATCTAAGATCTGAAAAATTAGCTGTCGCTGACCATATACACTAATGTCTTGGATTAATGTAATTAAATAAAACTTTCTAAGAAATCTGTAATTATTGTACATAAGATAAAAAATGGATCAATTACGTGAGTGAACAGTGGCAAAAAGTTAATATGAACACCTACCCTGTTTAAATGATTGGTTACAAGAAGGTTAATGTACGAAAATGTTTCAGTTTTTCTATCGGTAACTATTTCTGATATTCATTGGTCTAAAGTATCCTAAATGCAAGTCTATGTTTCATTGTTATAGTTTAATTTTAAAGTATTGTTATTACTCTATTACGAATTACTCAATAATGCACGCATCACACTATGTAATTTAACATCAGTTATGTTAGGTAATCATTTGAAAATGAAAAAAACAGAGCGAGTTTCCAATTTTTATCTGAAATCTATGATCAGCATTATAGTTTATAATTTATTGTAACAAAGTTAGTAGACCAATCATTATGATCATAAAATGAAATCTTCTTTCTCAAGTAATCAATAAGGACATCAGACAGACCTGATTAGGTTAACTGAACTGTACCAACATCATAGGATACAGTTACTTGATTTTGTTAGTTGCCTACGATTAGCATCAGAGGATGCAATCACTTGATTTTCTGACTTGTTATTTGTCCTACCATGAACAGCAGAGGACACAATCACTTCACTGAATTATCGGATGATACATGTGCTTGGTTTGGTTAGTTGCCCTACAATTAACAGTAGAGAACAGTCACTTGTTTGATCTGATTAAGTTATATTTAATATCAAATAATACTTTGAGTTTCTTTAGTTGTCATTAATATTAGAGGATAAAGAGGCTTGACTGAATTACTTTAAGTAACATTTAGCACGAACCAACGAGTGAGTTTTTTTGTCGAATTAATACAGGATTCGCATAACGGATTAAGTTCTACGAACTATTAGTAAGGTCATTGGAAGCAAACGTATTGAAAGCTACTTGTTTAAGTTAATCGAGCTGTCATTAACAGCGAGGGACAAAGACACTTGTGTGAAATGATTAATAATAAGAATGTCTGATATCAACTGTGATCAAAAGTTAAGATCAAGGTACGTGAAGTTCATAATTATTTATCTCATACCAATTATTAGTGACAAGAAGATTAACTAGATGAGTATAATTCAACATTAGATAATAAAGACACCCATGTTAATAGATACTGTGTAAAATACAACCATGATGGCACTAACTGGATTAAAACCATATGTAGAAAAAACTCTTCAGAGTTTTTTTTTTAATTAAGTACAAAGCTACACAATGGGCTATCTGTGTTCTGCCCACCACGGGTATCAAAACCCGGGTTTTAGCGTTGTAAGTCCGCAGACACTGAGGGGGCACTCTTCAGTTAGCAGAGGCACTAACATTACAATTAACAATATCTAAGGTCGGGGAATAGTTGCACTGATTTAAACAAACTATGTATAAGCTCAGAAAGCGGACACATAACAAATAATAGTAATGAACAATGTTAAAAATCAGATTAAATATATAGATGATCTAAATTGAAGATCTCACTGCTAATCCTGATAATGAAGTACATGAAACTTCAAATAATAAAAATAGACACCTAAGCATGATGATAAATTATTGTACCCATACTAAGGACTGAAGCTCGAGCATTAGACGCTCTCTGATATAGATGACTTGTACTGAAGATCTCGTTATAATCTCATGACAATGAAGTACACCTAAATTTTAAAAAATGGAAATATACACCTAAGCATGATGATAAATCATTGTACTTATAGTGTTGATTGAATCTAAGATTATAGGATCATCACTCCTCAATTTTACACCTGAGCTACCTGTAACACTATAAAACATCCTGTACACTACAAATTCAGTTTTTGTTGCGTAAATGTATAAATAGACAATGGTTTAACGGCCACCATTTAACGTAAATGTATGAATAGACAATGATTTCATAACTGTCCTTCAGAAAAATCAGAACACTATAGACAAAATAATGAAATCATGCTTGGAATTGGTTTTTTTTATAAAGAAAATGCTATGATAAGCAGTTGCTAAGAAAACTTTATTCCGAATTATTATAAAATATATTTAAAGTTTATTTACTGAGTCACGGTGTCTGCGTTGAGTTAGATTTAAGTTAATTATTTTAGATACAACCATTCGCTAGCTTTAGTCACGTGTTTCATCGTCTAGCACTACTGCAACACCACTTAAAACGAAAGGCACTTCCCGAAACGTTATAATTATACAAATAAATAAAAACATAGTTTTTAACATTGGAACTTTGTTTAATAATAGCACTTCAAACTTGCCACATGAATAGTTTCTCTGATGTTTCTTCAGTGCGAAATTGGCCAAATTAAGTCAGCTGTTTCGGTCAAACAACATTAATTCATAACAATTCATATATATATATACACTCCTAATAGAAAATTCTCACAAAAAATATAAATTGTATTATACAAAATAAAATACAAATTATTTATTATTAAAAACACGGTAAATCCTTGTTAATGTTGCCTTACCTCTCTGTCAAAATTTGTTAATGTTCTTTTCCTCTCTGTAAAAATTTGTTAATGTCGCATTACCTATCTGTCAAAATTTGTTAATGTAACCCTACCTCTCTGTCAAAATTTGTTAATGTAGCTTTACCTATCTCTCACAATTTGTCAATGTTGCTTTATCTCTCTGTCAAAATTTGTTAATGTTCTTTTCCTCTCTGTCAAAATTTGTTAATGTTCTTTTCCTCTCTGTAAAAATTTGTTAATGTTGTCTTACCTATCTGCCAAAATTTGTTAATGTAACCTTACCTCCCTGTCAAAATTTAAAGCTTCTTCTTTTGAGAAACCCAAGCTTCTCATACGTTTCAAATACGTTGTTGTTATGGGTAGGTTGTAATCAATGTCCGTTGTTAGTTGGGAAGTGTTACTCTCTTCTATAACTGGAGAGCCTGATCCAGGGGAATTGGTCCCACTCCTGACACGACGATCCTTGTTTCCATAGTAACCACTTTTCCCGTCACACTCTGTCGCAACGTGCATTCTTTTCTGACAGTCGGCGCAGGACATCAGAAAATGAGTTACCGCCTCACGCGGCAGGAAGGCGTAAGTTTCGGCTATCTAAAACGAATCAAAATAAGTAATTACTTCTTCTCAGATACAGAAAAACATCCCAGATGGGTTTAATCAGTGACTCATACATTATTATTTTCGTGAATTATAAGTTTTATTTCTACAAACTTGTAAATATCAGAAACGTTTTGGAATTATTGGGAAATCATTGATAGTACAACATATCCATCGTATCCCAAGGTTCGCAAGAAGTGAAAATAAAGTATACGTTTTGTCATATCTTCTGTTGTTAGCATTCTCTGATTGGTTGTCATTTATTCTAACAATTATTTTGTGAAAACATCAAAATTTAATTCTTTGGTAAGTGCTTTTCATGCTTTAACCATTGATTGGTTGGCAAAAATATATAGAAAATTACTTACCGTCTTATACGTGCGTTTTTGTCCTGCGTGCTTTCCTCCACGTATGTCCTTACCTACGTGAACTTCATAGATTATGTTAAAAAAGTTTTCAACAACTGCCACCTTCTTATAGACAGTGTCTTCTTTACCAGTTCCAGGCTGTCAAGATAAATATTGTAGGTTTTTAATCAGAAGAAAAACAGAGGTGGTTTTGATTGTACAGTATTTTTTGTATATGTGACTGTTATGGAAAAACTGGTGTGTTTAGAATTCGAAGTAAAATTAGTGAATAGTTGATTTTTTATAGGTTATAAGAAAAACATAGTGTTTGTTTGTTTATTTGGAACTAAGCACATAGTTACACGATGGGCTGTCCGTGCCCTGCCTACCAGGGGTTTCTAGCAGTGTGAGTCCGAAGGTACATTACTGTGCAACTAGGGGCAAAAAAAGTGTAATCGAAAATGAAAGGTGAGAATATTTAAGTAGTTGGAATATGTAACAGTAAAATGGATTTCTACAAAAGTCTTTTTTTTATAACTTCATGTACGAACTAACCATTTGTAACTACAAGTGGGCGTAACTTATGCTATCCTCTTTATGTAAGCAAGGAGGCTTTCTTTCAGTAAACAAAGTAACGAATATAACGCAAAATACTTCAAAGTTTAACTAGAATATACTACAACAATTTGAGTTGCACTATTTTTACCATATTCTAAGTGCAGATAAGAAAAGATATGCGTATTTCATAAGAACTCCTCATTTAGGTACAATAATGCTAGATACACGAAATTCAATAGTATCAGGATAAAAATGAGATCTGTGAATTTTATTAGCTCTTATTTTCATAGATTATACGATATTAGTAATAGTAGAAAAAACAGTATGCTAACTAAACATTATTTTACTAATAAGTCTTAGCATCAAGAATGAAAACACCTCGAATTCTTTCAAAATGTCATTTAAAACATCAACGTCCCTGTTCGTGACACTCGAGCTATAAAAGATACTTTAAAAAAATTAGTAAAATTCAATTAGGTGTAACCTTATAAATGAGTAATTGAAAGTTTTGGCCATATTTAAGCTTCATTTGTATAAATTAATTAAAACATACACTTAAAGTAGCGTGATTTACGAAAAAAAGAATCAATTTTATGCCAATCAGTCGACTAGCTTACTTCAGTCATCACGTGACACTATTTCTGGATCGTTCACGGTGTGCAACAAGTTAAGCTTACTAGTTCCAAGCCCTCTGGCTAATAACTCTAGAATCAATAAGTTAATCTATGTGGTGGAAACAAAACTTTACATTTTGCTCTGTGTCAGACAATTAAGAAGACATTTGATAGGTGCACGTGTCTTTTGTTCATGAAGAGATCATTAACAAAAGCATTGAGGAATCATACACCCTATTTTGAAGCTGCTATGAAGTGATATCCAACGACTCTACTAAAAATTAATTGATTAGTTAATGAAACAAGCAAACTTTTAATAAGCGTTTTTTTTCAGTTTCTTAATTAATATTAAAAACACAGTAATATAAAAAAAATGCGCATTTAACTGCTTCGAAACTGGTTCAAATTTCGTGAGATTAGTTTACATTATCTAATTACAAAGAAACAACATTAGTTATTAAGTTCATAATTCTCTTATACAATCACAAGAAAGAAGAATTTAAGAATAAACACTGCATCTGTAAAACAATAATATTGATAATAATCTAATTAAATGAATGACAACAGGCAGGAGATGATGCTATTATTCAGTGTCGGCTGATCACTGAGATGCAGAGGTTTTCTCTGACAACGAGTTCCTAATCCGTGGTTCTCGAGTCGAGAATTGTAAATTTCAATACGTATGGAGTGGTCGCTATTCTTCTGAATAATCAAATACAACTTTCGGGTGGATTGGTTAGCTTATAACTGCTTTTATCTAAAATTTCCAGACGCTCACGTATTTGTTGGTGACGTGTAGTTTTATCAATACAGTTAGCTTTACAGCTACCATAAGTGTATTTACATACGACTTACGAATGCATATGAGTTCAAGTTCAGACAAGTTTTTAATTCTAAATGTCGACATATATAAATTGTAGAAAAATTTGAAGGTAATATGCTTTGATTATTTATTTAATTAGGGATTTGATTTCAAAGTTTGTATGCTTGTGAAAGGACTGATAAGAATTAGTGGATAGTTCGAGACAGCGCGTGGCTTTTTGTTATGTTCTGTTTTATTGTTAAAAATGTTCTTGTGATTGAATGTGAAAAGTGTATAAGCCAGTCCATTTTTATGGTAAATATATGTGGCAAATACATTGTTTTTTATTTTGTTTATTTGAACATCTAATACAATACAAGTTATTTTTTACACCTTACATATAAAGTTTATACATGGATGTTAAGATATTATAAAAAACACTTCTTGTTTTAATCAATATTGTGAAATAATAGAAAAGTATCATGAACGTATCTTTAATATGATACTGGTTTGTAAAAATAGAGCTAATTATAGAGTTATTGACGTTCACAACAATGGCGAAGATTATTTACAAGAGTTGGACCTAAGGGTCATATAATCGCCATTCTGTCTGTCTTTTCTTAAACATGATCATTAAGTGATTATCTTCGAAGACCATTTTAAGAAAATAGTTTAATTTTTGTTGAATAAAGCTAAAGTGTGTGGCATTTTTAGTAAAGAATAACTGTTTACTAATTATTTTAACTATTTCCTCTATACTTTCAGTAAATGATAAAGAAGCCTATTAAATGTAAAATTAGAAAACATTATTCTATCATAACTATTCACATTGATAACAGTCGTATAAGTAACTGTTGATAAGTACATAAAAAGTATCGTGTTGCTTGTTGATTTATTAAAAACATTTTTTTCAGAATTTGAAAACCTTATTCTGTAACTGATAAAATCTCTTCTTAATTCAAGAATAAAATATTATTCTTTATTTGCAACTTCGTATAAGATTAGCAAGATTGATAAGAATGTGCTAAATAAACGTGCTTATAAGAAATGGGAATATTTCACTCACGTCTTCTTCAATTTTTCAGAACTTTAATGGAGTTGTATGCGAATAGGGTATAAATAAGAAATATAACATTTAGAACTCCACGGAAGGAATACCTAAAGAGAATAGAAAATAACTTCTACGTCCTACATTTGAGACTCAGAAATCTTCTGAATATATTCTATTAAGGAGAATAAAACTTCTAAATGTTCCGAACGCGAGTTTCAAAACCCTAGTAAACAAATACTCTAAGAGTACATAAAAACTCAAGTTCTTCTGTACGAGAATAATGAAATTTTATTGAACGAATTTTTACAGACAGTGCAAAATATTTTATATTTTCTCCGAACGAGTATTCGAGTCCTAGTGATAGAACAGCAAGAAACTGAAGTGAGGGAACTATTTGATATTAATCCAACCAAAGAAATGCTTATAAATGTGAATAACAATTCAAAAGTGCCAGCATAAAGGTATTACAATCCCATATAAGGATTAATCACGCGACATTTCCAGCACACGGATCCCCAAATCCCACTGATGGATTAATCACTCGATATATTCGCACAAGAGTGCTGAAATCCCACTGAAGAAGTAATTTCCAGACATTTCCAGTAAAAGAATCTCAAAATTCCATTGAAGGATTAATCACTCGAAATTTCCAGCAAACGTGCCCCAAAATCTCATTGAAGGATTAGTTACCTGACAGTTCCAGCAATGAGTCTCAAAATCTTATAGAAGACTTATTCACCTGACATTTCCAGCACACGAGTCCCAGAATCTTACTGAGGGATTAATCATTCGGTATTTACATTACATGAGGCTCAGAATCCTACACAAGAATGAATTTTACCCAACATTTTCATCACACGAAACCCAGAATATTCCATTGGAGGATAACTTCTCCTACATTTTCAGTATTTGAATTTCAAGATTTGATTTGAGGAATATTCAAAAATAAAACTCCATTGTAAGAGGTACGTCACAGAGGGTAAACATTGCAATGTTATAGACAATAATAATAAATCACACAAAAGAAATTTCCCTACGTAGCGTGAGACCAATTTGCTCTACTATGCAAACACGTTTTGTAAGGACATACTTACTTAGAGTAGAACCAGTTCTCTAATTTGTTTACTAAAGTTTCAAAACCTTATCAGAGTTTTAAAGTCTTATTGTATAATTACACCCTCTCACAAGAGGAATAATTTTCTACATTTTTCACATTTCACTGTTTTCTAAAGCAAGTGTATAAATTTACCACGAAGAAACCTTCAAATAAACAAGAAGCCATTTGCGTTGCTGTGTTTCTTATTTGTAGAATCATTTAAAAGAAGGAGCCCGGCATGGCCAGGTGGTTAAAGTGCTCGACTCATAATTTGAGGGTAGCGGGTTCAATCAACTCCCAGTCATACCAAACATGCTTGCTCTTTCAGCCGTAAGCGCGTTATTATATGAAGGCCAATTCCACTATTCATTAGTAAAAGAGTAGTCCTAGAGTTGGCAGTGGAGGTCGATGATGACTATTGTAGTTGGCTTCCCTCTAGTCTTATGCTGTTAAATTAAGGACAGCTAGCGCAGATAGCTCTCTTGTAGCTTTGTGCGAAATTCAAAAACAAAATCAAGCCTTTGAAAGAAACTTGAATAAAAACTAAATAATTTTCAGAACACTCACTAAAAATACGCTCAAATAGCTGAAGACAATTATATTATTTGGATGAACTTTAATATCTTGTTGAAGTCCTTCTCTTTGAGAATAAAAATAATTCACTATATTATACACACTGTAAACAAATTACTTTAATTGAAGTAAGTAAAATTAACTAATATTTACCCGCAAGTGTTTGTTTGTTTGTTTGTTTGGTTGGGAATTTCGCACAAAGCTACTCGAGGGCTATCTGTGCTAGCCGTCCCTAATTTAGCAGTGTAAGACTAGAGGGAAGGCAGCTAGTCATCACCACCCACCGCCAACTCTTGGGCTACTCTTTTACCAACGAATAGTGGGATTGACCGTCACATTATACACCCCCACGGCTGGGAGGGCGAGCATGTTTAGCGCGACGCGGGCGCGAACCCGCGACCCTCGGATTACGAGTCGCACGCCTTACGCGTTAGGCCATGCCGGGCCTACCCGCAAGTGAAATTAAGTACTTTTTAAATGAACAAACTCACTGTAATGACTAAATGACTCATGTTTTTCGTGTGAATTTCAGCGTCTTGATAACTAATCACTTATCAACTACAGATACTTTAGTATATTTTATTGAACTGTTTTAGTATTTGTTGGAATACTTTTTACAGACTGGAGACGGTTTGGCATTTTCTGTTCATGACTTTCAGAAATCCATTGAAAGATTTCTTTTACAGATGAAAGACAATACGGAATGTCATGTTCATGGACTTAAGAATTCTGTTGAAAAAATTATCCAACAGAATGGAATCCGTTCGTCATCTTCTAAACATATATTTTCGAATGGCTGTTGAAGAGGCCTGTCATGGTCTGGTGGTTAAAGCGCTTGACTCGCAATTTGTAGGTCTCAGATTCAAACTCCCATTACGGAACATGCTCGCTCTTTCAGTTGCCGAGACGTTATAACGTGACGATCAATTCTACCATTCGTTGATAAAAAAAAGTATCCCAAGAGATGACGGTAGACGATATTCACTAGCTGCCTTTCCTTTAGTCTAGCACTACTAAGTTAAGGATAGACTGCGCAGACAGCCGTCAAGTGGTTTTGCGAAAAATTCGAACAAACAAACAAAAGCTGTTGATGAAATATCCTAAAGGTATCCTACATGTTCCATTATGTTCTTTAAATGAATGTTGGAAAACCTTAATAGTATACATCTTCGTTTAAGTTCTTGACATAAATGTTGGAAAACCCTTTAAGGAAGATTAGAGTTTAAATAATGTTCCTTATTTTGCGTACATTATTTTGCGAACAGTGATGAAATAGCAATTTGATATAAAGTAGTCATATATTACGATGCTTTGCACAAGAGTTTCTGGCCTCTACTAAATTATTATTATTTTAGAAAGTAGTAACATTTCGCAGCCTTCTCACATTTTTAGGCGTTTATTGAGAGAATATCCTCAAAATGTAGTAATAATTCGCTATTTTATCACCTTGTTTTAGAACCTTACTAAAATAATTTTTTTCACAGAAATTAGAGGTGAGTCTTTTCTTTCGTATATATTTTTTAAAACTCTAGTAAAGTGATGTTTCTAAAGAAAGAAGTAAGAGCTTGTTACGACATCGTATCATCAGGTTCTCTCAGAGAGAACCGGGCAACTTCCATCTTTAAAGCCCCTGTTTTAAGTGATAAAAATAAAAAATATAGCACATAAAAGACACAAGCGTTACTTCAAAAGAAAAGTAAAAAATAATTTGAATATTTAATTTGTATATATAATTTATTGCTTTAAGCTGAGAGTGTGTCCCACTTTGATCTGATTCGGAGGTACATAAAAACAAGCCGCGAAACTTAACAAATACAAAAAAATTACAAGTGATTAAATTTCAAATCCCTATGAGCTTGAGGCCCGGACCAAATCACACTCTTAGTAGCCATTCTATTTAGCCCTATGTATTACTACTCTACTAAAGTAATATTCCACCAGAACTCAGTAACAATTCAGTACTTTATTACGTTATTTTCAGAATTTTATTGAGAGAATATCCCCGCATAAAAGTAGTGACAATTCACTATTTTTCTCACACTGTTTCAGAACATAATTCATGGTACTCACGGAAACAGAAATAATTCATTTTGTCCCTAATGTGGGTTTCAGAAAACGACGACTCTTAAAAACACAAAAAAAAACATTTCATAAACTAGTCTTTAAATATAAACCGCACCATTTTCTACAAACACTAGGATAGCATATGTAAGATTCACCCGTACAAACTAGAAAGAAGTAAAGGAAATATTAACAAGTGGCTATAATACCGGTATGAGACACACATAGACCCTAACAATGGAATGGTTGCACGGGCTTAAAACACTAAAACATTCACGAGTAATGTTCATAAAACGAAGCTGCTTTGTTGTGTTTTTACATAGCAGTTCATGATAACATGTGACATCACGATTCCTAAATCATATGCTTAACTTGGGTTGGCGGGAATTGTGAAGCTAGACAAATAAAAGTCACTGCAGCCTTCTAATCACCAGTAGATGTAATATAGATCGATTTCCATTTCTTGTCTTTTTTACTACCTTTGTGTAACGTCTCTCTGTCAGTACAAATACCACGTGCGCTAGTTTAATTTAAGTGCTCAAACGACAGTGATTATGAAGACAAAACAGAAAAAGTTTCTCCGTCAAACCACTTCCTATTTCTTTGTTATCTCTATATTTCTTGTAAAACTAATTCGCCATTGTAACCTTTTGGTTGAGTTGGTTTTAGTACTTTTGTGCACTGCATTTTGTTTTGTCATTTTAATGGTTTGTTACTTAAGTAACAAAAGATATTATGTTGAGCCATTGTTTATTTGTTTGTTTTTTGAATTTCGTGCAATGCTACACGAGGGCTATCTGCGCTAGCCGTCCCTAATCTAACAGTGTAAGACTAGAGGAAAGGCAGTTAGTCATCACCACTCACCGCCAACTCTTGGGCTACTCTTGTACCAACGAATATTGTGATTGACCATCACATTATAACGCCCCCACGGCCGAAAGGGCGAGCGTATTTGGTGTGACGGGGATGCGAACTCGCGACCCTCAGATTAGGATTGTTTTTTGTTTTTGAATTTCGCGTAAAGCTACTCGAGAGCTATCTGCGCTAGCCGTCCCTAATTTTGCAGTGTAAGACTAGAGGGAAGGCAGCTAGTCATCACCACCCACCGCCAACTCTTGGGCTATTTTTTTACCAACGAATAGTGGGATTTACCGTAACTTTATAACACCCCCAGGGCTGAAAGGGCGAGCGTGTTTGGTGCGACCAGGATTCAAACCCGCTACTATCACATTAGGAGTCAAACGCCTTAAACCACTTGGCCATGCCGGGTCAAGTTGAGGTAATAAATGATTTTCATTGTTTTAGAACTGATTTTGCAAAAGATATTATTTCTAATATTATCTTATTCAAGAAAAAAAATCCTAACGTAAATGGATATACCTCTGACACTGTCATATGTAGTTAAATACGTATTTTAAAATATTCAGTGTTTTTTTTTAACTTTAAAGTAATCCTTATACTTGTGTTTGTTTACATCTTATACTGATAATTAACATATTCTCCTAACCTTCTTTCGCATATTCTATTCAGGAAAACTATTAAGAATTTTCTAAATATAAGACTGCCTAGGTAACGCCTACTAATTAGTTATTGGCCTCTAACAAAAACACCCCGCTCACCAGCTGAGATCAATACAGGGTTCAGGCCGTTTTCTCCTGCATGGATGATTTTAATGAGAGCCTCAGAGGATAGGAAGAAAGGAAAATCCACCTCTCCTCTCCCCTCCCTCTCTTCAAGTCTCGCATCCTGAAATCTCTGTAGACTAGCTTATTGAACACGAACTTGCAATATCCGCCAAGGCCGCAGGGGAGGTCGAAAATTCCTCGTGACGCTTCTTCTTAGTGGACATCCATATTAAACCTCTTACTGGAAGACAGTTTCATTATTACAGCTCAAGGTTTACATAAGTGTGTTTTGTATCAGTTTGATTGCCAAAACTTTTAAGGTGAAGTACTTGATGAACTATAGCGGGACAAACACATTGTAGTTTACATTTTGTTTTACAACATGACAATTGGAGAACTTTGATTTTAATTGACATCAGTTTTCATTTGCACAGATAGTTTGATAATCAGGAACTCATGAAACCGATTTTTATGACTTTGAGTGAGATGATTTTTCTATTTCAGTGTGTTGTTTTGTAATATTCGAGTTTCTATAATTTATAATTTTCAGTACAATTTCTTAACTTACGTAATAACTCATTATTGAAATCTAATTGAGTCACTACTGGCCATTATATTCTAACCATTACCTCATTATGGAAGTTTGAGTGAATCATTACTGACCGCTACTGACCAACCAACATCTCATTAGGAAGTCTGAGTGAGTAACTACTGACCATCATATTTCAAACAACACCACATTACCGAAGTCTGAATCACTACTGACCGTTATATTCCAAACAATACCACATTACTATATATAGTCTGAGCCACTACAGACTAACCAACAATTCATAAAGAAATTTGAGGGAATCATTAATGACCGTTTTATTTCAACTATTATCAGAAGTTCACTGATGTTACAAGTAGGACTTTCTTTCTAATTGCTAAGTATAAAAAGCTTAAGGTTAAAAAAATTCTTTGTTTGTATTAGTATTTTTGTTTCAATACCGCGAGGTGGCCAGAGTGGAAATACTCTTATACTGTTTATGCGCAAAACAAGCAAACAAACAATATAAATAAGAAAAGTTGAAATCCTAAACATTTTACTAGGACTATACCAGTTTCAAATTTACAAGAGAAATAGCAAATAAATGTATGTAATGATATAGACTATGTATTTGGTCTCTAAACATTAATTTAACACATACTTTTCAAATGACAGGAAGCGACAAATACAACTAGAAATGTAACCACTCTTGAGCTTTTAGGCTTAATACCGATTACCTTTCTGTTATTTCTCGTTACATTAATTTCATTTATTGGTAGGTCGTTTCCTTACGTCCACCGCTAGGACAGCGGTATATTTACGGATTTACAATGCTAAAATGAGGGGTTCGATTCCCCTCGGTGAATACACCAGCTAACCTAATGTGGCTCTGATATAAGAAAAACACGCACATGTCTTTTGCTCTTCACTTTTTCGTTATGTTTTGTGTTTTTTCACATGTTTCAAGATCTAATTCTCTAATAGTTTATCCTATTTTATCAGTCTTACTTGAATTTTGTAATTAATTTTTGTTATTTTTAATATTTTTCTGACTACTTTTTTTTTAAGATTAGACAGAAATATAGCTTTTCTTTATGATTAAAATAACATTAGAAATGCTAAGAATAAACTTTATAGATACGTTTTTAATTTTTAAATTTTAGGATTTGTTATGAATTCATTATTGATACTGACTATAACAACAGTAGGTAAACGTTGTTTAAATAAATTTTATAAGGAATAGATGCTATTTTATTAATGGTGCTAACTTTTTCAATAGTATATAAACAGTTTTCTTCCTCTCTTAGAACAGTATTCAAATATGGCAATAGTGTTCAAAACGTTGGTTTGTTAAACCCTAAAACAAACAGTATGACTTAATCTTTAATGTTTATACAATGAAAATGTACACAGTTTTGTTTGGTGCATCAGCATTATCATGACAAGAACTGTTATTTATTTATTTTTATTCAAGGATACCTCTTTTTAATTGGATTATTAATTAAAATAAGTGTGTAAGTTTATATTTTTCAAAAACTTTTAATATGACAGACCAGAAGTTTTTCAAAAACTAACCTATAATAAGGGTTGTATTTGGACAAGAATGGCCATTGTTTAAGCTGTATCAAAATGGTAACATTGCTATAATAAATGAGGAAACTGAGTGGTATTGAGAATGATATACGATTAATGAGCTCGTATTAATGAGCTTTCAGTAATATTCTAATACTACTTATTTTTTCAAACGGTGAAAGTCCGCGCTAGAATCAAATATGCTCGTTGTTCATAGAAACCCAACACGTCAACAAATATATGAAAATACGACCTTCTATTTTACTAGTACTCAAATAAACTAGGAGATAAAAAAAACAAATTATATACCGTCTTATGGAGAGATTGCAGGAAAGAGTGAGACCGATTGAAGTTTATGGTGAGTTTTGAACGAATGCCACTGTACAAATGTATTCGAAACTAAAATGCGCTGCAAGTATTAATACGGAGCTGTTTCAATATGTCTTATTATGGCAAAATATTAAAAAAGAGCAATACATATGAATTAAGAACACTTAGTACTATTTCTAGTCATTCACATCATTTTAAAATGCGTAACTTAAATATTTTACTACATGTCTGCAACAAAACCTGAACAAGCGTGTTGTAAAGATTCCAATTCCTTGTCTCTGTTTATTTTTAAAACACACTCGTACACATTTTTCAACAACAAATCTGCAAGCTCGTTTGTTTTTAAAGCTAGTGTTACCACATCCACATATTTAAAACAAGTAAAAACATTATTCATTTTAATATATTTTAAATACAAATGAGAATTAAATCTCTTAAATAATTCAAACGATTTTGTTTTGTAGAGAGGCATGTGTTAACCAAGTCTATACTTTTTTGAGTATCATTTGATATTTGATATTTTTATTTAATATGATATAGTGTATAAAAATTATTAGAAAACATTTTAAAGAAAATAGCATATAAAATATGATACCCAAACTAAATTGGTATACGTAATGGTAGATTATAAGAAACCTATTTATCAACTTGTGTGGAAGGTAAAGAAGTTTATATATAGTTTTTAGTATTTACCTTCGCCCTATTTTCATTACCCCTCGAACATTAAAAAACGATACTTACAACTATCGATCAGCGAGCTTGCCTTCGTCAGATCTAGTTATACGTTATAAGTAAGAGCAGTAGTTTTGCAATACAGTAATGTATAGCAGAGAGTATAGCTTTACAGGGGCTCAAATTCCACGAAAAAGAATGAACCTGAGAAAATGCGATGTGGGTAATAAGACGCTGTCAAGGGCACAGAAGCGTAATCTTCGTCACAATGCTTATTTCATCAGGAGGCTTCTCTCTTCTCGTTACGAGTAACGTACACCTAAATAATTAAAATCCTGAGTTTGATGTAGCAGGAAATCCAACTGCTTTGTTAAATCCCAGATAGCCAGTCAGATGCCGAAGTTGAACTTCCATAGGGAGCATACACAAAGGAAAGAGCGTTGTAGAGTGATCCACGCACGTTTGGAATTCATGAGCAAGCTCGTGCCTCTAGGTGCCCTGTCGAAAGGCGCGATGTATGGGCCAACCTGAATATCGCCGCCAGGAAGTAAAGTTCATAAGATCGATAGAGTTCTATGAAACATCTCGCCAAGCTCATTTCTGCTGTTGTTGACATGCTGAAAACTCAAGCGTGAGAGGCTGTATCTTTATTTCGTATTTCAAAATGTTAATAATATGTATTCTTGTGTCGATCACGTGCTCTCACAGTCGCAGCTAAAAAAAGTGGTTTATCCATTCTGACCATAATATTTACGCGCTTCCCCATTTAAATATATCTGTTGTCAAGGAGATGACTTGCGTCTGTTGTGTTTTCCTGAACAGTCGCTGCCTCTTTCTCTTTCCATCTCTAATTTTGTTTTTTTTAAGTGAACTTTAAATGACAATAATAAATAGCACCTATAAAGCTAACTAGTGACGCAGGGATAAGAAAGGCGGCTTGTAACACGAACACTTGGCTTAGATACCTGTGGTGGGCATAGCACAGATAGCCCATTGTGTAACTTTGTGCTTAAAAACAAACGAACAAAATATCATCAAGAAAATACGTCCGTTTTCTTGTGTTGAAGCAAGTTATAAAACTAACTTACAAACTTGACAAGTTTATATATTTCAAAAGTATATTTAGTTTCTCATGTATAAAGTGTGGTGAAGCAATTTGTATTTTCCCTGTTAACCCAGTCCGTTTTTACACCAACTACTGAAGTTGAGTTAAAATAAGTGACATTTCATGTTGGTTATAATTACTATATATGAGATTCTGTAGAAACTTTTCATTAAGAAAAGAAAAAGAAACAATATAAATGTTGTATTTATTTTGAGTATTGCATCCCACATTGGTTTTATATTAAGTTTTTTAGTGCTTATTGAATACAAACTGAGATGAATGGAGAAGAGTTTAATACAGTTTTCTTCAAGAAAAGCAGTTTTTTTCCAAAACGACCTATTAAAGATGCTTTTACTTTTCCATTCTTTCTGGACTGTTATTACAAACGTTATTAAGTCAACAGTTTTTGTGAAAAGATCTTGAAAGCCACACATTGAAGTGGCAACAGAAGGAGTCAAAGTTATTGTATAAAATGTTACTTATTGCTATATCTTCGACAAAATGAGTTTGTCTTGTTCTTGTCAATATAGCATAATATTTGCAATTGTAGAAAAATAGGCGTAATTTACGTAAATATGTGTAATTGAAAAGTCTCTCTGATCATTATTGTTGCAAAAATAACATAACTTTTGGAAAAGGAAATGTAGTATCATGCACCTCTTACACATACTAAAGCCCTATTTAGAAACTGAAGCTTACAGCATATTGTTTTCAACATCTGATGTTATTTTTTCAAAAGTTTTAGCGCAGAAGTTAACAAACTATGAACTGATGAACCAGTTTAAGATACTTTTTTCGTGTTATATTAAACGTTAGAGAGATAAATTTGATTTTCCAAAATCATAATGATTTACTTATTTGAAAGTATAATTCATAACACATTTTACAAAAAAGTGCATATTTAATATTCACTTACCACAAATTAAACTGGTTGAAATTAGATATGGTTTTCGAACCCGTAACAAAGAAATATCTAAGAGGAGTTTTCAAATGAGTAACAAAAGGAAAATAATATCTTTTGTACGCGTTTCGTCACTGGCATTTTCTTTTCAGCTTTATGGACACGTTGAAATTCTGATCCAAAATCAAAGTGCTTATTGTAAATACTGTAGCTGAGTTACGTTCACATAAAATTATATAACACGACTATGTAGTAATACACGTGAAATCGTTTAAAAAATCATGTTGGCAAAGTGAAGAATAAAAAGCTTCAGGCATTATTCTATTGTTTTCCTCTCTTGCACAAGTTTCTTTGAGAGATATACACAATAACTGAAAAGTTCTCCATCAGCGACTCAGCGGTAATTCAGTCTGAAAATTTATAAAGTATTTGTTGTGAGCACAGCACAAATAACACATTGTGTACCTTCATGTTTGTCAATAAACAAACAAACAACATCTGAAAAATGTGATGGAGTGACGTTACTGAGAAATATTTTCAGATACTGATGTTGTACACAAGAAATGTCCACATCAAGTATTTACTTCCAAACCATAAATAAGAAATCACGAATGAAGTCTTATAGAATAAGTTAGGTGAAACGCCAGCTACTAACAAAACATTACACTCTCACAAACAACTGACCATAGTTTAAACTTTTCAATAAAAAGTTCTTTGTCTCAGATACCGGAAAATAGTCACTGTATCCTAACACCCAGCTAATTCAATACAGGGATATTGTCCATGTAAATCACAAAACGTATGGATATTATGATAGGTACCAAATCTTTATTTGCTAGAAACAATACCCGGTATTCATTGAAAAGGAGGAAAGTAAGTTCATCAGTTTTATGTTTCTTGCTTGTTTATTTTGAATTTCGCGCAAAGCAACACCAGTGCTATCTGTGCTAGCCGTCCCTAATTTAGCAGTGTAAGATTATAGGGAGGCCGGTAGTCACCACCACCCACCGTCAACTCTTGGGCTACTCTTTTAACAACGAATTGTGGGATTGACCGTCACATTTTAACACATCCACGGCTGAAATGGCGAACATGTTTGGTGTGACGGGGAATCGAATCCGCGACCCTCGGATTACGAGTAGAGTGTCTTAACTACCTGGCCTATCATGTTTCTATTAATTCAACCAAAGGAAAATGGCCACATATATATCAGATCGTCATTTCTTAAAAGAAGTATGAAAACATTGATACTTACATCTTAATATATCAATAAGAATGTACGAACATCAATAGCGTATCGTCATTCAGTGAGAGGAAAATACGTAAGCTATGTACGGCTGTGTACATCAAATTTAGATTTATTGATTTTTAACGTGTTTTTGTACTTAAAGCGATTTTAACTATATATTTTCATCAGTGATTTACGTATCGCCTTTTTTGGTATTATTATTCTTTACTTTTTACCTAATTACAACGGTTAAAAATTTACTTGCCCATATTATTACGTAACCATTAATAATTTTGTTTGCATAAAAGACGTTCTAATGGCTGTTATCAATGGTAATAGAGAAACAAGTGTTATAAAATAAATGACCTAGAAATAAATAATAAATGTGTTTTTGTTATTATCATTTATTCTATTTATACTTTTATGTATTTTTTAACTCAGCTGAGATCCAAAACTATGAATGATATTAAGGTGGTTCAAACAACTGTAAATAGTTTAGAAAACTGCAGACTGTGAGAGCAAACTAAACCTATTCCACTAGTCCCAGCTGGCAGAATCTCAGCCTAACGGATAAGCACGGCACTGCCACGCTCCAATTGATGTACCCATTTCTTGGTCATCCTGGCCTGAACGAATTCACCGCATCGATCGAAAAACTTGATGAAATGCCCGAAAAGCCCTCTCGATCTTCCAACAGGCTCGGTTTGCTTCGTCCATAGTTTTGCTACAGTGTCTACAACTAGGGTTCTTCTATCATCTCCTAACAACACCAGTGTTCTAGTCCACTGTATCGTATTCAGTCGTGGGACTTAGCGTACTATGTATTATACAGGGATTGCATGTAATTGATAATTCATCTACCTGGCGATTTTTTTTTTTACGTTATATACTTGAGTAAAGTAAATTTTACAAATAAAGTATCTTTGTCTAACTCTTCGTATTTTTAGCACACTTCATTCATCTTTGTAGTTTTTTTTTCTGGACAATTGTATTTCAATTTTCCAATAAATGCTTCTAAAAAGTATTAATTTTTTTCGAACTATTATTAGCACACAACTTTCTTGGCAATACACTATAGCTCATACTAAACTACACAACTTTTAAACCAATCACTGTTCCTTACACTTACTGGTTGAAATTTCTTCTTTTTTCGGACATAAAGTGTGCACCTCATTTCTATCGATTCAGATTTTGAAACCAACAACTGTGCCTTATTTTTATTGGTTTGCACTTCTTTTAGACCATCAGGGTACATATTTAAACAATAATTATGTTTTCGACTTATCATGTATTTTCAATTCAATAATTTTTCGTTATACTCACCAGGGTACATTTTAAAACCCCAAATAGTGCCTTACACTTACCAAGACACATTTTTATACTAGCAATTACTCCTTATATTTAGCAGCGTACATCTTTAAACCAACTGTTGTTCGTTATACTTATCAGTGTAAACTTTTAAACTAAAAATAACGTCTTATATTTATTAAGATACGCTTTTGAACTAATACTTGTTCCTTTATACATAGCAGGTACGTTTTTAAATAAAAAATATATCTTATACTTAGGAGTTTACTTTTATTTGTTCAAACCCTTTTGTGAATAACCAAATAAATCTTACACTTTCTGTTGTTAATAATATTTTAGGGTTTCATTCTAGTATATACAGCTTCATTTGTTAATATAAAATGGGAAAAAAAGTTTGTAGCTTAACTGAAAACAGTTTTATTAGTTTACATAAGTTTTTATTTTGTAGTAATTAATGAAAAAAAAACATTATGACCAAGACTAAACTTTATAATAAGTTAAGTTAATGAATTAATAGATTAAGTAATCTTCCACTCTCAAAATAACAAAATTGTCCTAGTATATGTAGTGTATAACACACAAAAAACGTATTGTTTCATTTGTTTATAGTTTCAGATACTAGATAAAATTTTATTGATTATTTTTATTAAAACAATTACAATTTGAATAAAACTTATATAGGAATATTTCACCTAACGCTTTTGACATTCTCATTTGTCGTTTCTTGGTTATGAATGGTAGCAGTATCCAACAGTTGTCTATTCGACCAAAACCTATGCTTTCCATTTTTAAACAAAGGTACTTTCTCATAAAGTAATACCAGTAAACAGTTACCTGTACGACCAAAACCTATGCTATACACTTATTATTTAAAGTAACAAATGTACTACAATCACTTAGGTAGAATATATGTCTTACAGTAGCATTAAACGTGATATCTGTTTCTGACACTTTCCGATGAAAACAACAAATTGTTAAAGGATGGCTAGTAAAACTAAGAATCACGCTTTATGCTCTACAGTGCAAATAACAACAGTACTTTACATTTCACAGTATAACCAACATTCTGCTTTACACGTGCAAGCAACTGAGTTCTGCACTTTACAGTTCAATTAATAATTACATTTTACAGTCCAACCAGTGAGTGCATATTATAAACATTTACCAAAACAGTTACTATGCTCTTGATTACACGATGAATCTAAAAATTGAACTTTATGTAGTTAAAACCATATATATAGAGAGAATTCAGTCAACTAGTTAACTGATTTTTATTGGTCTAGAGCTGATATCCACCCACATGGTGCCATTTTAGGTCCATTTCAAATGAACAGACTTTCTCGACATCAAATGATACACAGCACTCTCTATGAAGGTACTTGAAATCTGATTAACAGAAAATAGTGTAATTTACCAAAAAGGTATAAAAAAAAACTGCCTTACTGCACTGCCTTGGGTTGCAGCAGTCTAACAGAAAATAATGCCCGCTTGTTTGATCTTCCGGCAGATCTTTAAAGGAGAAAAATCTGAGAAGTGCAGACAAACAGATCAAAATTTTATGAGGTAACGTAGACCGAGCAAGAGTAAAAGGCCCTAAATTTCACACATTTTAAATACCTTTTTCTAAAATATCTTTGAAATGTGAGATAGAACGCATCCGTATGACGGAAAAATCCACGTTGGGGTGTTTCAGTGCCACAGGACTTGAATCGGAGGCTGACAAAAGTCACTTAATTGAGTCTAATGTTACACTATGTCTATGTTTGTTTGTTTTGGAATTTCGCGCAAAGCTACAGGAGGGCTATCTGCGCTAGCCATCCCTAATTTAGCAATGTAAGACTAGAGAGAAGGCAGCTAGTCATCACCACCCACCGCCAACTCTTGAGCTACTCTTTTACCAACGGATTGTGGGATTAACCGTCACATTTTAACGCACCCACAGCTGAAAGGGCGAGCATGTTTTGATACGACGGGGATTTGAACCCGCGACCCTCGGATTACGAGTCGAGCGCCTTAACCCACCTGGCCATGCCAGGCCACTATATATATGATCATTAATGTTAACTTTAAGCTACTATATCAGGTTTGCTAACGTTTAAGTTTAGCTGTAGTCGGCATGGCCCGGTGGGTTAAGGCGCTCGACTCGTAATCCGAGGGTCGCAGGTTCAAATCCCCGTCACACCAAACATGCTTGTCCTTTCAGCCGTGTGGGCGTTATAATGTTACGATCAATCCCACTAGATGGTGATGACTAGCTGCCTTCCCTCTAGTCTTACACTACTAAATTAAAAACGGCTAGCGCAGATAGCCCTCGTATAGCTTTGCGCAAAACTAAAAAAAAAAAGTTTATCTGGCTAAAATAAATTACACAGAGTAAAAAAAGTGTTTGCATATAGTTAAGATTTTAGCCTTAAGGTAAAACTTAAACCCTACACTAATCAATGTTTATCTGGCTAGCTAGCCCTACTAAAATTAGCCCTCGTAGCTTTGCCCTATAAATTACACAGAGTGTATCAAGTTCTCGTTACTATACCGAAGAGTGTTTGCATATAGTTAAGATTTTAGCCTTAAGGTAAAACTTAAACCCTACACTAATCAATGAAATACCCAATCTAAACTTATTAGGCCTAATGCTAAGCTAAACCATTTATATGTTAGCCTTGTTCGTGCTTGGGAAAAATTGCAAAAATGAAAATCGTTGAAAGTTCCAGTGACACTTGATTAGATACATTCAACAAAACATCAATCCTATTTGCCCAAAAGCTATTCGTTAATAATTAGCACACCAACAAAAGTAAAACTATCATCGCTTTCCTCGCAGATACTGTAGTTATGTATTGGTTTTGTTAATCTTGCGGAACTGGTAACAGACTTTGAATGCTTATAAAGATAAAACTAAGGTTTGGATACACGTGATAGCTACAATACAGTTGGACCTATCTTGACTTCCAAGTTCAGTAATGACGTCACAAATTGCCAATTAAACTATGTTCACCAAAGGCCTTAAAATGTAATTTACAATAAAACTTAAACTAAACTTTACGTTTTTAAGTACAAACAAAAATACTCTTTATTTTAATGTATTACTCTTTACATTACAACCATCTGCTACGTTTTGCACTTCACTGTACAGCAAACAAAAGTTGTTGTTTTGAATTAGGCACAAAGCTACACAATGGGCTGTTTGTGCTCTGCCCACCACGGGTATCGAAACCCGGATTTTAGCGTTGTAAGTCCGCAGACATACCGCTGAGCCACTGGTGGGCACAAACAAAGATAATTTACAGCACAAACAAGAGATTTGTTTTAGACTTCACTGTGTAATAAACAACTGCACACCACAGTACAAGAATCAATCAATAAATTTAACTATAGAGTAAAAGCAAGAATTACATTTTATAATTTTTAATACAAAACACATTTATTTCACGCTTTCAGTACAACTAACAGCTGCAATTAACTCTTCATCGTACTAACAACAATTCAAAAATAACATTTTGCTATATATTTAGATAAGAGGTTGCATCTTAAAACATAAATAAAAACCATCACTTGAAATTGCTACTACGAATTGTCCTACATTTTTTCAGCATACCTAAGAGCTCTGTCTGATATTTACAAACACCAAAATAACTTATATTAACAACTATTTCTGATATTTACATACACGAACATAGCCTATATTGACAACTATCTCTGATATTTACATACACCAACACGACCTATATTAACAATTATTTCTGATATTTACATACACCAACATAACCTATATTAAGAACTCTTTCTGATATTTACATACACCAACACGACCTATATTAACAATTATTTCTGATATTTACATACACCAACATAACCTATATTAAGAACTCTTTCTGATATTTACATATACCAACACGACCTATATTAACAATTATTTCTGATATTTACATACACCAACATAACCTATATTAAGAACTCTTTCTGATATTTACATATACCAACATGACCTATATTAACAATTATTTCTGATACTTACATACACCAACACAACCGACAACAGAGCTCCATACTTTAAGTTCTAAGCTAGAAATTACAATACCTCAAGAATATATATTTGGATTTTTAGTGTACAACGCATATGTGAAGTATGCCTTAGTTTTCTTGTAAAACCCAAACTTAGAGCTTTGATTTTCAAATTCTAATATGTTTAACCAGTATCTCTAACACATAAAACTAGCAATTTCAAATGAAAATTTACCTATACAACTAGCAGTAGTGGTTTATCTTTCAAATGAAACCTAAGGTTATGAGTTACAAATTCCAATGCAACTAGAAATTGTGCTCAAAAATTCCCATCATAACCAAAAATTATATAAAAAAATGTTTTAACTTATACTTTATACACTTTACAATGCAGAGGAAGAACAGCCAACAGCTGTATTGCTTTACAATATAAATAACATTTCCATTGATAAACCACAAAATTTCACACAATTCAGTACAGCCAGTACCTGTATAACCAACAACGTTACCTATGAAACTCAAAACAGTTTGTAACTGTCCTTTTACTTTTCCCTGTACAACTCATAACTATTACTTTTCAACTTAACCAATAGTTGTTAGCTATAACTGAAAGTACAGCCAAAAATTATCTTTTAAAACAAACAGTCATAACTTACACTTACAAAAACAACTAGTAACAGTACTTTAGACACTTTAAGTTTTAATACATTCAAGAACTTTATATAATGTCCCCTCAAAATAAAATTTAATAATTTTGTCCAACAATTTTTAATAAAGCCAGTGGTTCATTGGGGGATTTACTAAAGTCACATCAGTTTCACTGAATAACTATTACTTCAATTCATACTACTGAAAAAAATTGATTTGGGATTTCTAGTATAATCAGCGCTTACTGGTTTCGTTACGAACTGTTATTTACCTTTTCTGGTACACCCAACAACAATACTTTCCACTACAACCAAAACTATTATCACAGAAGAACCAACAAGTGTGTGCTAGCTTTGTGGTAAAACCCTAGGACGTGAAATTCTTAAGCTCTCAACAACTTCACCTTACACTTCTCCCACAATAACCAATGCGTCTGCAAATGTTCTTACATTTTCTGATTAATTTACTTTGTACCTTCTCAGTACAACTAAAAACTATATCTTATACACACATTTTAGTGTAACCGTTAACTTTGCTTTACACTTATTAACACGATAAACTCTGTCTTTTACTTTCTTACGTCCCGTTAGAAATAATACATTTGCCTTCCTCGAAACATCTTCACCAACTGTTCCCTGAACTTTCCCAGAAACTTTACATTTCTGCCACTTAACCGCTACGAATCGCTACCAGCACAACAGACATTCTGTAACAAACATTTTCTGAACAAAAGCAACCGTGGCTTAGAGTTTTGTACAAGTAATTACTCTCTTCTCACTCGTTTCTGTTCAAGCAAATTTCTTACATTCATTTGTTGAACCCAAGAATATTAAAGCTTTTACAACTTAAGAAATTATAAGCAAAGGTTAATTTAATAGTTAAGTATCGCTTGTCAGGAGAAATAGTTTTATGAATTACATCGACCTGCGAAAGGCCACAATTCAGAGCCAAAAAGGTGTATATCTAAACTTTACACTCGTGAAATTCGTAAAATTTTTCTACAATAATATTAAAGATCATAAGAGTACTTTCAACGTGACGCATATGATCGCTCGAGATAATTGTTATAAAATGCTGTTCAGAGCTTCACCAAATCTAAAGTGACATTTGTTAGTAGCAAACAGACTAAATATCTTATTTAACAATAGATCATCCAGATTATATCAGGAAAACACTTAACATCAACAGGTAATTTAAACACAGTAAGGCAGGGAAAAGTACATTTTTATAAGTTTGTTTTAAATATCCTCGAGTCTGCATATGGTCATTATATATTTGTAATCTTCAATCACTGTCTTTCATTTACTATAAAATCGTCAATCAAGTTTAAGGTTCATGCTTTTGTTTGTTGTAGAATTTGTACGAAAAGCTACATAACTGTCCTTAAGTTTGACCTGATAAGCCAGAGGGATAGCAGATAGTCCACAACACAGACCGTCAGTTATTAGGTTTCACTTGTTTAGCAGTATTGTTGGATTCGGTCATCGTCCTTACAGCCAATCCACAATCTCATATTGAAAAGCATGTTTTTTGTTTGCTTGTTTGCTTTGCGACAACGGGACACAAATGGATTCGCAATCTGGACAAGCTAACCATAGTGCCAAACTTGGCTTTTAAGTTTAAGGATTATTCGTCATTTACTTTCATGTTTTGATAGATCAAAACCTAAATTGATCCCGTGTGAAACATATCAACGAAAACTTAAAGAACAGAAAAGATTTATGTGAAACAAATCCTTTATTTCCTTTCTTCTGAACTTAGATGATGAATTCATTTCATTCTTCGCTACAAATTAAAATAAACACTTCAGTAAAGGATAAAAATATATTCAAACTTTGAGTATAGTATATTTTTTTCATTTTGGTTAAATTACTTTTGAAAATTGCCCTTGTTACAGAAATCGTTGCTGGTTCAGTAATTTTCGGGTGAGTTGTTGCATATTGTTTATTAAGTTTCACTAACAGATTGTATTTGTGTTTATTAACACTCAAAGTGGTTATTTGCTAGGTTACTGATTGAACTAAACATAATCTGATATTTTATTGAAATACAGTAACATTTTAAATGCTATTTTCATTTTCATGAACTTTTCAAACTAAAACGTCTAAAAATTTTTAGCAGTATTACTTATTGTAGTGAAAAATGTTTTTAGAACAACATGTTTTAGCATATATGGTTCCACAAATAATATAAGGAAGAGTCCCTGAGCAAAATGATTTGTTTGATGTGGTGCTCGACACAGAACATCTTCAGGCTTAAAATGATAACCTCGTCACCATGACAACGTGGTGCACGACGTAAAACATATTTCACTACAAGTTTTATCATAAGATGCACGACAAAACTCTAGTTCAAAGTATTTGTGAACTTCACGTGTACTGTATTCAATGATATAAAACAATACTTTCTTCGATATTGGACATCATAGAATGGTCACGTTGACCTTGAATAAGAACGGTCTTTTTTGCGTATTTCACACAGATCGTATTCCAATATTCTTTCAATAAAACTGAAAATCATCGGTAAGAAATAACTTTCAAAGTTATTTAAAACAGTATTGTTTCGAAGTATTCCAGTGTAAAGTATTATTTTGTTAATCAAAATAATTTTAAGGTTGTTTATTCAATTAATAATCTTAACTATTGCCTAAAGAATACTAGTTGGTTGTCATTTGCAAATTGTTGAAATCGTAAACTTCAGCTATCTCAACCGAATAACTGCCCATAGGAACATTGAACAAGGAAACACTAGGAAGCATAAGAATAAATTATTCATTTATAGCTATAATTTCTCCCGAGTTTCAATAACTGTAAATCCATTTCATGTTCTCTCTTCAGAAATGATTATTATTATTTTTTTTTAATTTTGCGCAAAGCTACTTGAAGGCTATCTGCACTAGCCGTCCGTAATTTAGCAATGTAAGACTAGAGGGAAGGCAGCTAGTCACCACCACCCACTGCCAACTCTTGGGCTACTTTTTTACCAACGAATAGTGGGATTGACCGTCACATTATAACGCTCTATGGTTGAAAGGGAGAGCATGTTTCGTGTGACAGGGATTCGAACTCGCGACCCTAAGATTACGAGTCGAGTGCTTTAAACACATGACCATGCTGGGCTTTACACATATGGAATAGTTAACAACAATTACTAAATTCATAATAATATTTATAGACAGTTTTAAAGTTATCAAAGTTCCAAATATAAGTTATCTGTAACACAACAAATCCAGAATTATCTTACATCAGTAAAAGTTTACTAAAGAAGAGTTTCATCTATGTAAATCGAATGCTGCTAGTCAAACCACGTGTACTTTCCCTGTTTATATTTTCCAGAGGTCATGGAAATACGCCATTTGTTATCTATCAAGAATAGAACAAGCAGACAAGCCCATCACTTAACGACCACATGTTGCCGAAAGGAGAAAAGTTTGAGAAATAAAATCAATAACTCTGAGATCTCAAGGCCAAGCCAGACTTTCTGGAAACTTCCTCTGGACTTATGATTATCTTATTGTAAAATTAATTATACGTGCAAATGGACTATAATGAGTACACAATTGTTTTAAATCAGAAATATAATTAATTAAAAACTTTAATATAATACAAACAAACAGAATAGAAATAGTTTAATTACAAAGTATTTAAAGTAGCTGTATTGGGAAACGCTAAATATTTTTGCAAGTGCATTTCTCTTTCTAACTAAATATAATAATATCCTTATAATTTACACCACCTCATCCTATCTACTATAATTTGATATAGAGGGCGCGTTACTATGCGAATCTTTTAAATGAATAATTTGGCAGTAGATAAAGAAAAACAATTCACTTATACAATTACATTGTTTTTACGATAGAAAAATGACAGCTATTTCTTAGTATAGATTTAAATATTCAGATTATATGCTAAAACAAACTTAGAAAATACCTCCTTTTTAGGATGAAACTGTTATCAGATGGGGTTAAAATACAGTGTATTAGTTCAATGGAATTAAGATTATTATTGTTGACTATAATGGAACTAACGGAAAAAAATACAGCTAATATTGGAATGGAACTGAGGTTATAGTTTTTTGTGAGATGTAACTAAGGTTATAGCTCTTTCTATGAATGAAGTTAAAATTAATTAAAATTAAAAACTGCTCAGATTAAAGTGGAAATTATACATATACTAAACTATCAGAAAAAGAAAGTGAAAAATACATCATTGAATTTTTTCCTTTCTTTTTCTTAGTAATATTTTTACACTAACAAAAAATAAATAACCGTATATTCACAACAGACTTACAGACAGCTTGGTGCATGGCACATAGAGAAGCTGGTCACTTCGGCCTCCTTCTGATCTTTGACCTATCGGAGGACCAATGCGAAACCCTTTGGCTTTTACCCAAAAGCGAAATTTTGAGTTCTCGGCGTTGCTGTGCTCCTCTCCTTTCAAGATCTTTGTTATTCTTGAGTACTTTTTTCGAGTTACTGTCTTGGTTTTAGCACTATCACCGTAAGTCTTCATAGCCCAGCGCTTAAATCTCTCGTACATTTCTCGTTTGTTTATGTCCACCGTATCCGATATTGAGCCCTCACTCGTAGGGGACTCTTCTTCCTTCTCTTTCTCTAAATCGGGACACTCTGGACTGTCGGAAGAAGCGGCGGCCGCTGCTGCCGCTGCTGCTAGAGCAGCCGCATGACGCGTATTGTGTCGTCTTTCCATACGCTGATGGCTAACTGTTGTTTCAGCACGGGCCGAAGCAGATCACGTCCCGAATACCGACCAGACCGATTTAAAGACGAATCTCGATATTTTGTTTTAGAGCCTAGGTGGGTACACAAAACGAAAAACAAAACAATGCTACTTGGTTCTTCCTGGTTTAAGTGGTATCTCAGGAGAGCTTGGATTGTTGCACGACTATGATCTTTCGCTACCACTACGCCTCCATTTAGTGCAGCAACGTCACAACTAGGCCCGCCAGCCACTCAGAGATCTGCACGCGCCCTCGTGCTATCGAACCTTTACGCAGTCCCTTCTGCCCCGCCCGCACACTCTAGAATATCAGAACGTAGTAGCTTGTGTACAACAGGCCCACTATTATCACAAGCTTCAACCCCTATCAGCCAAACATGGAATATCCCAAATCCAAGTGTTTTCAAAACCTAGATGTTCTTTAATTTTTATTACCTTTATCCTTAAGTTGTAAGTAGTTCAGTTTACTTTCTTTTGTCCTTTTTCATTGCTTTAACCCCATGAATACCGTCGCTATATTTATGAAATATTAATTTTCAGCTGATTGAGTTAATGCAGTCATCAAGCTAAAATCAATGTACATCGATTACGTTCACCAGTGATAATCAAGAGACGTATGTCCCAAACAGGAATCTTAATAACTCTAAAGTTTCTCTTCGCGCAGTATAATATTTATTGCGTTTCTTATCACCATGGGGCAGAATATAGAAGGATGATGAGAAGTAAAATCTGTCAATAATTTGAACTGTAAAGGTTTCACTAAGTATTTAACTAATACGTCAGGAAGCTCTAAAATTCACCTCAACCTAATGTTTTTTGGACCTTTTAACTTTCCTGTTTTCTACCAAGGTGATTGATTACCCTGACGAAAAGCGTAGGTTTTAGTTTGCCAGTCTACCTCAGGAGTTATTGATTTACCGAGAAAGGATTTCCTGTGCCTTGCAAGGTGAAAAGCACGAGGCCAACGGGAATCCACGCCCGACCCGTGGATGATATATAACAGAAAGCAATACAAACGTGAGACAGCCCTTCTAGTGAAAGTGTGCCTGAAACTCTGTCAATAAGTAGCAAATGGCGTTCGATAAGTCACATGGGTTTACATGATGACACACATGTGTAACGGTTTGTCAGCGCGAGACGTGGCAGCTAGGCGTGGGCGTATGGATCTTCACCAAGTGTTCTTATTTTTATATTTTACCATCCCGTTTGATCTCGGATAAAAACCGGCTGACGGAGGCTGAGGGTGATAATTTTAGAGTAGTTTGTGGGGTAAATGGTAAATGTGAGGGACTTACCAGCTGTTGAGGAATACCTTCTTGATTTTAACGCTTTCTTATTTCAGAAACGTAGAGATATAGATCGTCGTGCAGAATTTCAGCCACTAGTATCAATCAGTATTGGAATATTCTAGCAGAAACAGAATAGTTGCAAAAAAAATGTAAGAAAAAACAAGCTTATATTTACATCTTAATTATTGAGAACTATACGTTACAGCCAGTACAGTATTTGACTTATACAAATTAGATGATGTAAGAATTGTAGATTAGAAACTCTTAAGACTTCTTAAATTACCAAATTTTGGTATATCTTGTTTTATATGTTGGTTTAACTAAACATTATTTTACCGTTGGCTAAAAATACATCTCTTCAAATTTAAATTTTATCAAACATGTAATTCTTTTCGATAACTACAAGTTAGCTCATGCATGGTCTTGCAACTACAAGTTCGGACGGCTGTGGTTCAGCTTTTGCACTGTTTTCTTTTCTAAGCAACATGGAAAGTTATAACTTTTATATTTTAAAAAAGACGTTTGTCTTTTTATCAAGCGCCAACTAGTTGAGAAGGTAAAGAGACAATATCTAGTTGATAAGATTTAAAATTTAAAAAATTGGTTAACAACAAAGAATTAGTTTACAATTTAATCTTTAGTTAAATATTTCGTTTTCAAATATTTGTGCTTGGCATAATATTCTTTTACAGCACGAGATTAATTAACAATGAAGAGTATTCATGGTTGTTTTCTTTTATTGACGTTGGTTGAAAAGAAGCAACTTAAAGCTAATTATTGCGTGTGATACATAAACATGGTTTTATCAGATTTGAACAACATCGGCTTGCTTTACCCTTCGTAGTCCGTATTCCTGCACGACTGATGTTGCTATACAGTAAAGCTACTTTTACAGGCTCTAATGACTTTGTTGTCCCTCCTAATGTCCGGCATTATATTATGTGTGAGAAACAAACCACTAGATAAACTAGAAATATGAAAACTATTTACATGATAAAACACTTCCATGCTTACATAGTACTCATTTCTATCAAAACGAAAATATCTCACTAAAAGACAAACACAAACACACACCGATACAACCCCTTTGCATTACAAGTAATATAAGTTTTTTTTGCACAAGCTTTAAGCTTGAAAAACTTATTATCTGCAAGGGACCATTGTATGAATTACATAATTGTGCATAGGAACTAAATTCCCTCCTTTTTTATGTTCTAATATTATATCCTCACCTCCTTAAGGTTAGAGTGTTAATTTCAAGGGTTAGATTTTATCTATCGTTTGCAAAGTATGTTTATAAAATCAAATTTATTTTACTGTATTGTTTCTGTTGTGTCATTTGCAGACAGTAAACATTAGTGCAGCTGATGACTGATGCCCCGATACCCATTCCTAATTTTAAAAAATCAAATTTATTATATCTGACAAAAGTACCTCCAAGATTCTTTAAATACGTACACATTACATAGTTAACTAGTACTACCTAAAGTTTTTCTAACAAGATGTAGTCATCTATTATCACTGAAAGATTTCTTACCAGAAAGCAGTTAAATATAATTTTATTGATACTTCTCCTACTGTTTAACTGCGTCACCTATTATCAGTATGCCTTTTTTTCTCATAATACAGCTATTCGCACTCTAATATCAAATACATCGCCTAGTAAAACAAAACTGTTCTCCTTGTAATATATCGCGTACCAGAACATAATAACTTTTGCCGCATTAATACCTCAAGGCTTAATTATTTCCAAACCATCACTCATGTCTTGAATTTATTTTTTGCTTATTTGAATTGTATCACGTTTCTATTTTGTTTTGTTTGGTATATTTGATATATATATATATAAAACTTACAGACAGCTGGACAAATATTTGCTTTACAACAAAACTTAAATTAATTCGAATGTTTTTTATGATGATATTCGGTAGCATTCATGAAGTCTTTATCAAACATTAGACGGTAAACTTTGGTTTATTATACAACACATTTTTTTTTCAGGTAAGTTTGCTAATATTGGGATCCTTGTTATTATCTTATTTACCGAATATCCACTTTTATTGATGTATGTGTAATAATTAGCCTTACCCCAAGCATATAAAGGGTTTGACAAATATTTAAAGCTTTCGTTAAAAAATGCACTTAAAGAAGGTTTTTGTAAGCTCTCATCTAATTACCTTTTAGGTTCATTTTTCTTCTCAAAAATAAGTTGAATTTGACTCTCGTAAACATGGTTAAACAGTTTTATGTTATGCGCATTTGGGAAGCTGCTTGTAGCGTATGATTATTAGTTGCCTATACTAGTTTCAATGGATAATTAAGCCGGAATTGTTAACAGGAAGTAAATTCTATTCCCTCCTTTTTTGTGTTCTAATATTATATCCTCACCTCATTAAGATACAAATAATATTGTTTCCTCCATACAGTATATTCCTTGTTGTTTCTTCTCCAACTACATTCAATAGTGCATTATCCATCCATTTTCAGAGCCGGTGTGCCATATTAGGTGAAGATGTATGGATACTCAGTCATGCGAAATCTCACTAGTTATTATTTCTTTGGCTGCGTTGGCCAAATGGGTTGGCACTCGACTCGTAATCTGAGAGTCGAGGGTTCGAATCCCCCTCACACCAAACATGTTCGCCTTTACAGCCGTGAAGACATTATAATGTGACGGTTAATCCCACTGTTTGTGTGTTAAAGAGTAGCCCAAGAGTTGGCGGTGGGTGGTGATGACTAGCTGCTCTCCCTTTAGTCTTACACTACTAAATTAGGGACGTCTGTCTGCGCTAGCGGGAAATTAAAAAAACAAACAATTATTTCTTTATTTTGAAAAAAAACGACAAAAATTTTTAAAAAGCATGAAAATTTTATTTTAAAGTACAATTTAATCAGAGTGAAACAGAATAACAGCGATATATAGGTCAAGAAAATAAGGAATAGAAGAAATCTCAGTTTTTTCTAGTAGCTTTCAAAAATTATAATATATATAGCAAAACATTCTGGAAGTTCACCAAACGTCGTTGTTGCATTTCCTACCAACGTTACAAACGTGCACAATAAATACAAAATATGTTGTCCCCGTTTTATAGTGATAAGTCTTTGGATTTGCAACGTTAAAATCAGGCGTTCGATTCTCGCCGGTGGATTCAGCAGATAGCCCGATGTGGCTTTGCTTTAAGAAAGAAGTTTTACTTATAATTTAATAATTAAATATTTACAGTTTGATGAGAAATTTACAGATTTCTTTCGATTATTTTATCTAATTCTAAATATTTACAAAATTAGAGCTATGACACCAAAATAAATTAAGTGTACTGTAAAAGTCAATGTTGAGACAAGTTTTTCGTTGCTGTAACAAAAAGTTTTGGTTGTTAATTGCAGCAATGGAAGACTCGACGTTGGACCGTATTGTTTGTTTGTTTGTTTTTCTAGAGCAAAGCCACATTGGTTTATCTGCTCATCCACCGCAGGGAATCTAACCTCGGATTTTAGCGTTGTAAGTCATTATATTTACCGTTGTCACATTATTGGAGTCAGCGCCGTCGTAACAAAACGTTTTTGTAGCAGATTTCAAATTAACGTGATATTATTTTGTTTACTACCTTTCAAGTAAAGTTGTTCAATTATCAAGTGTAAACTGCGTGAATGTCGTTATCATTCCGTATAATTTCAATAGTGTAATTTTTCATACTGTTTCAAAATTGGCATTGTTCCTTTAAACTTCTATCTAATACTTTATCAACCAGTTCACAAACAGAGAAGTGCGAAATACCAATAAAACACAACTATATAAAAATATTTACATTAAATATTATACTGGTTCAGTTTAGATATTTAAGTAATGAACTTACACAATCTATTAAGTGAATATTGGAACATTTTTCTTAATAATGATGTTTTTGTTTTTAAAATTATATATTTGTTGTATTGTTTTCTTTTGTTAATATTTTTCTTCCCACATAAAGCTTTATTTACAAGCAAATACGTAAACTTTGAGTTGATTTATGTGACGTATGAGTAACGTAATTTAAACTGCACTTTTCAATTAAAAAGAAATATCGGGTTTATGAAAAGTTAAAAACTGTTTCATCAATTTTTTCTTGCCTTTCGATGCCATTTGACTTTTTTGTAGAAATACATAAACTATTTAGTGCATCAAGTACTTTGAACATTAATAATGTTTTCTCGTTGACTATTTAAAATATCGACTTTTTGTGTAACTAAGTGTTTGTATGTTTTGAATTTCGCGCAAAGCTACATGAGGGGAATCTGCGCTCGCAGACCCTAATTTAACAGGGTAAAACTAGAGTGAAGGCAGCAAGTCATCATCACCCACTGACAACTCTTGGGCTACTCTTTTACCAACGAATAGTGGAATTGACCGTCACATTGTAACGCTCCCACAGCTGAAAGGGCGAGCATGTTTGGTGGGATCAGAATTCGAACTCGCGACCCTCAGATTACGAGTCGAGTGCCTTAACCACCTGGCCATGCTGGGCCGTAACTAAATGTGTCACACAAAACTAAGTATCTATGGATCTGATCAAACGTTGTCCAAAGTTCTAACAATCCTATGCGACAATTGTTTAATAAATATTGAAAAATTACACAGCATTAGGCCTAACGTCTTGTTAGAAACTCAGAGGAGAGTAGTAGTTTTTTTTCAAGTAACGAAAACTAAATCTTTAAACAAAGAGTGGCTAAGATTACTTTCTGATTGTAAGAAAATTTACTAAGATATATCATTAGCATAAAATACCATTCGCTTTAAACTAATAACTGTGAAACGTCTTGTTCCAGGAAATTTCACTGTGAACGTGTATTAACATCTAATTCTGAGGCCTAAGATAGTTTATTTTATTTTATGTTAGTAAGATATTAGGCCTAAAATTGAACTAAACTTTTTCCAAGCTGCACTTTCTTGTGTTGGTGACCATCAATACAGTTTAATTACCCCTCAGTGGCACAGCAGTATGTCTGCGGACTCACACTGCTAGCAATCTGTGTGATTTCGATTTCGATACCTGTGGTGAGCAGAGCACAGATAACCCCTTTGTGTAGCGTTGTGCTTAATACCAAATAAAAAACAATTTTCTAATTCAATCTAGTTTAGTATTCTTTTTTCCTGATATATGTTGTTTGAAAATGCTTTTCAGTTCGTTTTCGTTTACCACAGAAATGAACAAAAATAACTATTCTGTATTATCACTTCAACAACACACACCTCATCGTCGAACAATGTAGAACAAGAAATGACTTAATAGATTTTCTGCTAACACAGAATTTAAGCAAGCATTTTATTTCAGTTTGGAAGTCCTATCTCCAGTGGCTTAGCTGTAAAATTAATTATTTATAAAACTAAAATTCATGGTTCGATCTTCGCAGCAACAACAGTTCATGTAGGCCATTGTGCGGCTTTTTACTAAAAAGGGATGGTCAGCAGGAAAGCAGTATTTTCTGACGACAGCAACTAGTCACGTGAGACCTTATTCTGGAAACTTTATTTGTCTGTGAATATAAAAGACAAGATACAAAGACATTGCTTATATCTTACTTTATTGTTTGATAGATAGATAGAGACCAGAAATTGGGGAGTTTCCTGGTGACTTCAGGGGAAGAGCAGAAATTAAAGTCGCACGTGACTTGTAGGTCTTGTTTCTTCCCATCACTATATGTACGTAACTTCTCTATAACTAAGCCCTAACGATTGAGGCGGGAACTGGAAAAAAAAATCAACCATGGCATGAAAATCGAATGAACATTCTGCAGACGATAGCTAACGCCGTAAGGATTTTCGCTAACCCTTATGCCTCTTTAATCTTTCGTATAGAGTTTTGGTCTAAAGAAGTAAACAACTGAAATATATTATTTTCTGTTCAAATACTGATTATATCGTTTTAATTAAATACCAGACTTTTGAGTTAAATTACCATAAATTTAAGTTTTTTCAGTTCCAATATTAATTTTGATTGTCAAAAATAGTTTATCTAAAAATGTAACTATACATACGTTGGTATAGGGACAAATGAAAATGTCGCTGTGACAATTTGTGAAATACCATAGGTATGTTTCATTAGTATAAGGATTCGTATCCCCGTCACACCAAACATGCTCACCCTTTCAGCTGTGGGGACGTTATAATGTAACAGTCAATCCTACTATTCGTTGGTAAAAGAGTAGCCCAAGAGTTGACGGTGGGTGGTGATGACTAGCTGCCTTCCCTCTAGTCTTACACTGCTAAATTAGGAACGGCTATCAACAAGATATATCGAAGACTGTGTAGAGCGCCCTCTGTTGTACAACAAGAAATGACATATATTCTATTCACACAGAATTTAATAAAATTTGACTTTATTTACTTTACTCGCACACCTAACATTTCCCCAAAAGAAGCGAAATTGATAAACTGTTGAGTCCCATTCTAACTAAGAGGTATTCCTGAAAAAAAACAACACCCATTCGGTTTGGTTGTTTCAGAGCAAGTCCACACTGGGCTACCAGCTGCGTTCATCACGGGAATGGAATCTCAGATTTTAGTGTGGTAAGTCAATAGATTTACCGCTGTCCCACAGGTGGACAGCCTACTCAATGTAGAGAAATATGTTAAATTTTAAAGGAATGACTGATTTCTCTTTCGATTATTTTGTATGGGTTTTCATCCCAAGACCACTAGGTTGCGACCTAACCGTCAGGCCATGTTAGGCGATTAAGATGAAAACTATCCATTTGGCGAGAATATAAAAGTGTCACATCCCAAGTTAAATTTCTTCCAAAGATATTCAAAAGCATCCGCTCATATATAAATATTTTTTGTAGTTTTCGAGAGCGACTCAGTTTGATTAAAATTATCTCGGTAGCAAATAGATTGAGTTTAATGCCAATATGGCTTTAACATAACTTTAAGATGGTGGGTGATAAAAGCCTGTATTTGTCATAGTAGCTTCTAGAGAGGTAAACACACAAAATATTAGAAATAAAACTTCAATGGTGCATAAAGTTAAAGTAAAACAAACATAGATCTAAATTCCCTAATCAAGAAAAGTTGTCAAAGAGTTCAAAATCTTCACTGATAGTTTGTTTTTGTAAATACTATTTTCAATTAGTGTTAAGCTAAAATTCACATTATTCTAGTTTGAGCGTGAAGGGAGCCCAAACGAAGTTAAAGATAAAATATTTCTTATTAACGGTTTTTTTTTCAGTTAATTGTAGCTCATATATTTCTAGACAAACCAAAAGAAGAAACACTCAAGACAGATATTATTAAACTTTAAAGCTTATCTTAGCCATAAATCAATTTTTGATATGTTTATATAACTTGATCATAGCGTAAAAAAATCCTGAAACAAGTTTACGATTCAACATTTTAGTTCCCAGGAAAAAAATTCTTTAGTAAATTAATCAAATATTTTTGGATTGAGTCGAATGTTTAGCTATTTTGTACTTTGCAACAAGTGCTAGAATTATTTAATTTTACCATTTTACCATTCTGTTATGATATACTGTAACCTCAACCCCTTTAATTTTGATCTTTAGTCAAGGAATATCTTAACTAAAAACACAATTTTATTTGAAATAGCATCATATGTTCCATACATATCAATATCTGGTTTAAAGAACATTAAAATAACATTAATCTGTAAATGTGATTCGAAGTTGTTTGGATATTAGTTTAAAAATCTGGAACGTGTACCGTGGTTAAAGAAGAAATTTTGATTTGATTCCTTGTAGACTCCACTAATTTAATAGAATCTCGCGCTACAGGTTTTCAAGCTATAGAACACAGAATGTCTCGTGACACACATACAGACACACACACTTGGGCACACAGGGCATAGGAGGTCTCAACCACGTGCTTTCCTGCTCATCTATCGATCTAACGTTAACCAAGAGCCTTTTGCTGTTGTCGGGCTACCAAAGACAGCTAGTTCACGAGAAGCTCGGCTCACAGTTCCGGTCATGCGTGCACGAATGTTTTCGTGCAGGAAGCTGCGTTTGTTTGGATAAGTTTACAGGACCTACATTAAAGTGTAGCAGGCGTCAGATGGGCTTGCCTAAAGATCACGTGTAAAATATTTGTGGTTTGTATACGGATGAGGGCTTTCTGGAGTGGCAACTAAAGTGACGATGTAGTCCTAGCACAAACTCACGAGTATTCATAGTTTTTTTCCACATATTTAGAGAAGATGTTTAATCCCAGTGCCCATTTTGTCTTCATGTGCTAAGGAGAGATGTATAATCAGAAATACACAATAAAAACAAATGAGATTTTCACTTTCTGAACCAAGTAAGTTTTAAAGACACTTCGTTGCCATATCAGGTTAAAGTAACAGAAGTGTGTTCGCCATCTTTCAAAACCAGCATAGTTATAAAGATTTACCTGTAACGTGTATAGAGTGGGCTAGGATAAACTCAGGTGTAAATACATTTAACCACATAGGCGACAAAGACATAAAAATTATTAAACCTGGCAATTTTGCAATCTTAATTTTAGTTTATGTTTCTGGAAGATGTTGTTGGGAGCTAGCTTTCTTGGTAAGATTTTGAATTTTAGACTAAATATTACAATTTGAAATGTTGTCTTCCGAAAACAAAACATATAAAACTTGCCAGTTTTGTAACCCATTCTTCATGTTGTGCAGTTTACATGCTATATAAAAGTACGAACTAGGTATATATTAATGTGCAAACATATATTTATGGACTTACAACGCTATATTCTAAGGTTCAAATTGCCCGCAGTAAACACAACAGATAATCTGTTGTTGCTTTGCATTATAACAAACAAACACACCTGTACACATAGAAGTAGATACAACATTTCTGCGCTTCACAAAACAATTGAAATACAATTGGAGATCTTAGAGCTTTTTAGCTTCAACAATGCAAATCCACTGTTATCAAATAAAGTCGATCACTCTCACGCAGTTTATATTTCTACAAACCAGGCATTTAAAAATTTGTCACATGATCTCAAATGCAAATTATTACTCATTCAACTTACGTGGTATAACTGAACAGTTGATAGATGTCGCTTTACAGTTCAAATATTTAAAAATCGTTATGGTTTAGAACCGCCATAAACAGCAAGAACAGCCGGCCTCCCATGTTGCGTACTTAAAAGAATGTTGATATGGTTCTAGAGAATTCTCAATAACCTCTCTAAGAATGCCGTTTTCAGGGCATCTTTAATATTTTTTAATGTGATGTAATGCCTCTTACAAAAGAATTCTGTGCATATTCGATAAGACTGAACTTCTTCAGTCGAGCATAAAAAACGCTCCGTTTCTCCAACATTTCCTTTTTAAAGGAATGTGTGAACCATCTTAACATGGAGGAGGCGGTCGTTATTTTTCATTATGCTAAAATCAAAAATAAATGTACCAGTACATGTCGAAGCAAAAAGTCATGAAATGTGTGGCATTAATTTTAACACCTTGCACTAGGTAGGAGCCACTACTTATTCCTACACAAATCACACTACTACTATTGCCATTTGTGTTACGTTTCCCTAAGAAAACGGAAAATTAGATTGGTTGCTGTTCCAGATTATCTCCAAGTGAACACATTCCAGTGATGTGGCTGCAGCATGAAAGGTGTGTTCTCGGTACGATTGCAGACGAGCTGTTTGTGTGTGTGTGTGTTTTTTTTTTTTTGCTTTCTTGTGAGTAAGTTGCACCTGATTTGCCATTTGATACACATGTTAACCTTATGGAAGCTCTGTATATGTACTGTGAACAGAAACTCAATTATGACGACGAATATGTAATTCCGTTTAACAGCGAGCATGAATTTTTAAATAGTGGTCATTTTCTTGAATAATGTCTTTCTTTGTCCGGGTGTCTAAACAATTGAACTCTTGGTTTGTAAGCAGTTACGACTCTAATATTGATACTTTGAGACACTTTGAGTTAATTACCAACAAACTTCCGTAATTGGTTGCCTTCCAGTCGTTACATAAGCAAAACGTTTAGTTGTCTTATTTTTAAATGTAGTTGCCGTTCTTAAACAATCTGGAGCACTTTAAAATCTGTGATTCACTTAAAAATGATAAATGAGACAAAGTTATATGGGACTATTATATGCCGATTCCGTAACACAAATATCATTGAAAACTGAAAATCACATAAAATTATCAAATAACGTAAAAATTATAAATAAGATAGAAAATCCTTAACCCAAATGCTTTTAGAAGAAGGGCCTATTTCGTCAAGAGAAACTCTTAAACAATCAGCGATTTATTAATGACTTCAAAATAGTTTACAAGTTAATGAGCTAATAGGAAAGAGAAAAATGGGATGTGGATTAATCCGATTACGTTTCGTTTTGTAGTTATGCAGAAAGCTACACAAAAGACTATCTGTGTGCTGCCTACCACGGAGTTCAAAATCCAGTTTCTAGCAGTATAAGTCCGCAGACATATCACTGTGCCACTAGAGGGAAGTAAGAGTATAAGAAAAAAAATTTTGTTGTAAAACTTATAGGCATCAGTAGGAAGAAAAATAGCCAGTACCAAATAATGAGAACATTTATAAATATACACAAAATAATAGAAGATACATTGGAGACAAAAAAGTTTCACAAACAGCAAGTTATATTCTTTGTCTAATGCTGGTTATATAAATAGTATTGGTTAAGTTATTTATAATATGCTTGTGCATTCTTTTCCATTTTTACTACCTATCTTTACCAGGAAGATTCTTTTGAATTGTTAGCTAAGTATATGGATTTACGACCAGCATAAATACCTTAATCTGACCAACTCTTGTGAGACACCATTGGAATTATGACCGAAAATACTGCTGGTAGCGAGCGTATCTACCTAACGAATAATTCCACTGTAATCATTATATGTAATTACGATATATTAAGTTATCTATATTCGTTACCAGGCTAATTTTTTTTTTATTCTGATTTAGGTAGGTAGTCTACTTTGATTAGAAATTCAGGGTAAAATATAGAAAAGGAGCCTAATACAATAATCTCTTACTTATATTATACAAGTTGTTAGAGGATTGTAAAAGTAAAACATATACTTAGAAAATAAGAATATTTTAAAGTTTCTTTCGTTATTTCAAAGTTTTCGTGTAAAACTACACAAATAGTTATTTGTGCATGACCGTCTCTAATTTTAATTTCTTAGTCTTGAATAAAAGCGGTTAGTCAATAGCATCCATCGCTAACTTTATCAAATAGTGGCACTCACGGCCCCAAAGTTTGAAGCGTTTTTTTTTACCTCAGCTTACAATCAGAACACTTTAGCCATTATGCCATCTCTGACCCATCTCTCTACATAATATCTGTGTAGATATTAAACACGTATATTGTGCGCATGTCTAACACACGTATATTGTAGTAGTTATAAGACGTGAATAAACAAATGATGAATGATAAACTGATAACAACATGTAAAATAAATAAAAGGCACAAAAAAGGGAACTAGAAACCATAAACCTGTTAAAGCCAGAACCACAAATATACAAGATTTAAAGTCAGTGCACTAGATAATCTGAAAATTAAAATAAATAAAAATCAAATTAATAGTAATTACTGAAAATAAGTCTCGTAAGAAGTAAAAACCTGAAAAAAGATAAACTTGCAATACTATTAAAATATAAAAAGGGGCGAATGAGAAATAAGCAGCAGAGAAAAGTTAATATTCGAAAAACGAAGACGAAAGTAACAGAGACATGTGGTACCTATGTTAAGATCGACTTCCTTAAGATAACTGTGCTTAACATACCTATATAGCAAGCTGTTTTTAATTTTCTTTTCGAAGCGAATAGAGCTGTGAAAGACAAGTAATTAATAACAAGATGAATGAGGCTGAATTGTTGATCAATAGGAATACGTTGTTGTTTGTTTAATTTTTTAATGAAAGGTTTATTAGCATTTGGAGTCTTCTCTAGGATTAACTGTGGTGGTTTTACATGCTGAAACATGCGTAGTTTTGTATTATAAGAGATAGCTTGCGTTGGAATACTTGTTTAGATGTCAACTTGTACAATAAAATTTAAAATTAAAACAAAATTGTAAATACACTATTTTTATTTCGCTAAAAGCCAGCATTAAAAGATTTCATGTTTCTGTAGCTTTATGATACCATCCTCAAGAGTTAAAACGTACATGACAAGTATGTAGTGTTATAATGAAAACATTAACTTATAGCGATCTCAAAGAGTGTCCCGCACAGCTACACGAGGCTTATCTGCACTAGCCGTCTCTAATTTAGTAGTGTAAGATTACAAGAAAGACAGCTAGTAATCACCATCACCCGCCAACTCTTAGGTTACTCTTTTTGCCATCAAACGTGTTTACCCTTTCAATCGTGGAGGTGTTACTATGTTTCGATAAATTCCTCTATCCGTTGGTAATCTGAGGGTCGCTGGTTCCAGCGTCCTCATCACCTGGACATGCTGGGGCGTTTTCGAAAGGACACAACAAAATCTTTTGGAAATATGTATTTAATTTGTTACTCAGCTGTAGATCAAACTGCTTTTTAAAATTTCAATAAATATTCTCAAGTTTAGAAACAATAAGAGTTGTTTGGTTTGTTGGTTAAGAGCAACGCTACATTGGGCTATATGCTTTGCTTACTGCAAGGAATCAAACTCCGGATTTTAGCGTTGTAAGTCCGTAAACGTACAGTGGTACGAACAATAAAAGATTTACGACTATTGATTTTGTCCTGTGATAACAATGTTTCGGTAAGAACAATTAGCTATCCAAATACCTTTTTCAGTTCAGTTTTCAGTTGTGCTTTTATGACCTCTGACCTCTGTATATCATGGACTGTTTGAGTGTTTTAACACGTATTTTTTAACCGTTTTTTCATCCAGAATTTTCTTTTCATCCAAAAAGGCTATCTGTAAGGGATATTTTGCTCAATGTGTTTAGAATACCAGCTTTAGCGAGTCGGTCAGAAGTTGCCTATTTAAGTTGTTATTCAGGAATATGTCATTGATGATAACAGTATCATCTGACTCGGAAAGTAGTCGAATATGAATTTTAAAGTCATGTGAGAGGTGTTAGTATACGCGAAAACATCTTGCAGAAACAAGTCACATGATAGTCGCAAACAATAAAAAGTTGCGATAGAGCAGGATGTTCCGGAACTTCATTTTGATATTGTTCACCTTTTCGAAGGTACTGTTATGCCACCGAAAATTAAGTGCAACAGTATGCAACAACTCAGAAAGGATCTCTGTTTGGAAGCAAGACATAAAAAGAACAAAATAAAAACAACGAGGTGTGGGTTCACCAAGATAACTTTTTCAGTCATACAACTGGTGAAACTACCTACAAAGCCATACCGGTCAAGTTGCGGACGCAGTGCCTATGTATTTCTGTGCAATAGTGCTGTTGTATTGGGTACTGGGAAATTATTACCATCGTATACTTATGGTTATATGTTTTAGGTATTACATCAGTACCACAGAGAATTTTGCAACTGGAAGTGCGCTGGACAGCTAGCTTCGAGATGTAAGGTTATCAGAAAAAGGAAGGCCGTATGTAGCGACATGGACTAAAACGACGCGGGCCCAGCATGGCCAGGTGGTTAAGGCACTCGACTCGTAATCTGAGGGTCGCGAGTTCGAATCCCCGTCACGCAAAACGTGCTCACCCTTTCCGCCGTGGGGATGTTATAATGTGACGTTCAATCCCACTATTCATTGGTAAAAGAGTAGCCCAAGAGTTAGCGATGGGTGGTGATGATTAGCTGCCTTCTCTCTAGTCTTACACTGCTAAATTAGGGATGGCTAGCGCAGTTAGCCCTAGTGCAGCTTTGCGCGAAATTCCAAAAAACAAAACAAACTAAAACGACGTGGTGAGGTTTAAAAATTGTTTTAATGTAATGTACTAAAGCCTCATCAAAACCACAAAGTAAATGACCAAGCATTTGCAATTCAGAAACTAAGAAGGCAACTGACAATATTTTATAACACTTGTTGCATTGTCTTAAAAGTATCAAATATTCCTGTTGACCTTCTATTGTTTTGTGTAGCGTATTTATCTCATCATTTTGGGTTTGGTTTGTTTTGAATTTCGTGCAAAGCTACACGAGGACTATTTACGCTAGCCGTCCATAGTTTAGCAGTGTAATGCTTTAGGTAATGCAGCTAGTCAATACTACCCACCGCCAACGAATAGTGGGATTGACCAACACATTATAATGCCCCCAAGGCTGAAAGGGCGAGCATGTTTGGTGTGACGGGGATTCGAACCCGCGACTCTCAGATTACGAGTTGAGTGTCTTAACCACCTGGCCATGCCGGGTCCATCATTTTGGGAAAGTTTCATGGTGTTTGTTTGCTTTTGTAATTGAATCTTGACACGTTATATGCACCATTAAAAAACCTAACTTAGCATATAAAGTATTTTTCGCGACCTGGAGCAGAGCAATAATAAATGTAATTATATTGTACATGAAGTTTTTAAAGATTGAAGTGTTTCACATCTAGAAGAATCGAACGCATTTTATTCTCGTTTCCTATAATTATTAAGGAGTATATACGTTTCTAGTTTCTTTTGATATGCGTATTAAAAAATTAACATCTGTTGGTTTACTTAAAACATGTTTTGAAAGCATCAATTAGTACTTCCAGTCAAATCTGTAAGTTCAATGTCCCTAACCAGCATTTCTTACAATGTATTTACGTTGACGTTTCCATAGAATGGTTTATACAAATTTTGCACAATTGACATCCGTGGCCAGTAATTTGTTTTGCAAGATAAAATTGAGGTATTCATTTTTTAAGGAATAACTTGCGAACAGGTTAATTTGCTTTTATAATAACAGGAGATTCAAGACGAACTGGCTACTGGACTTTACATTGCTAATTAAATCAGAAGAAATATCAGATGTGACAAGTATATTTACACTGAAAAAGGAGGACAAGAAAAAAAACAGTTAAATAAAATCAAACGAGAGGTACTTGGAACTGCACTTAGGGAACATTGAAATGAACACAAATGTAGGTGTATTAAGACAGAAAACATATATAACTTCACATTTGCTCTCATGTCTTGCTTACTTTTTGAAGTCAAATTGATAACTGTTTCTATTTAAAACAGCCCCGTGTAGCGAATCAATCATAAGCAGACAAAACTTAGCTGTTTATTTCTATAGAACTTATTGGTTATTTTAATAACCATACGCTTTTAATTTTAATAACCATTAATTTCATACGCTAATGAGAAAACAGAGATAGTTTAGACTGACAACAACTATAGAGACGTCAAATCCCAAAGTCATTATTTTCATAGATTAATAAAGGTTACCGCGTCAAACCACATCCCTAGATATGTTATAAAATAATAAAAAACATGTAATATACAGCTGTAATAAGATACAGTTTATGATATAAACACAGCCCAAAGATAATTACATGATGTCACCCTTGAGAACTGCCTGGAATAAAAGGAAACGTACGTAATTTGAATCTGGTGTCCTTACAAATATCAAACTAAGTAAATTGTGTTAATTGTATAAAGTAAAACTACATGTGTCTTACCTGATATTGGCAATAGTAAAATTAGTAAACGATGCTATTCATTCTGTCCCTTACTGGTACAGCGGTAAGTCTACGGATTTACAACACTAAGATCAGCTGTTCGATTCCTCTCCGTAGATAACCCAAGGTGGATTTATTATAAGAAAACACACACTATTCATTCTAGTGTCGTATTCGAAACTGCTAATATCTTAATCACGACTAAATAAGACATTATTAGAAGATAATAAATAGAAGTAATTACTTATATATATTTGCCAAGATAAACCATTATATTAAACATTTCTTTCAAAGAACAACTTTTAAATTACTTATATCAGACTTGGCAACTTAACTGTTAAAAGTAAAAAAGTTCACTCACTAATAATACCCAGAAAGTGAGGAGTATAATAATACCTGACAGGTAGGTTTCTTTAACAATAGCGGTCAGACTAGGAAATCTAACAATACACGATAGTTTAGAAACACAGCAGTTTAACAACTCTTGTAGAATAGAAAATATAGGATTAAAAAATCTAAGTAATAAATGTGAAATAAAAAATCAACATTTTATATCTAACCAATGTGATTTCTGGGTACAGAGATTCTAATTATTTGAATATACTTGAATTTCCTTTTTTTTTTAAAGAAATATTTAATAAATCTTGTGTTAAAAGTAAGACCTTACGAAATTTCAATGTAGTGAAATCTCCATCATTATTCATTACCTTATCTTTCAAGTATTCACATCTACAGGATCCAGTGCACGTTGCACAATATCTGAAATATTTAAACACATGTCTAGACTAACTAAAGTTTCTTCGAAGTTTCAGCTCCAAGACTACAATTGTTACTGTGTTACTTACCTTTGGGAATTCTCAATGAATTTTAAACTAATCGTAAAACGAAGTTTTTCTTACACCTTTTCTTATCTTCCTTTCTCAGGATTTTTAAGATATTTTCTTCTTGTTCTCCAAATCTTGTTTACTTTTTCTGTCACGTCGGGTTTATTCTTTCTTATTAAACATCCTGGCTTGCATTTACTTTTATTCTTACAATCTAACTCTTTAGAGGCGTGTTGAAAAACTTCCCCTTCATGGAGTACAATTTTCCCACTCTTAAGTAGAACGAAGGACGATTCCTCGTTTGAGATTTTGTTTTAGAAATTACTTATAATAACAAATGGTACACTATTCCAGAATAAAATCTTCATGCAAATTTGACATAATAATAGTATTATAAAATACGTGATTTTATTAACTCATTCCAGTTAAATCTGAAAATAGTTACTTCGTGAGATCAGTAGAACCTTCAAAAAGTTCCGAAATCTTTAGTGTAATTATCTCTGCTTATTAAAAAAGCATCAGTGATTTGTTATAAGATTTACCATAATGTTTCATCATCGCATCTTCGAACTTACAATTTAAAAAATTCTCTTAAACCATCAACACGTTTCTTATTTCCGGTGCTTTTACGAAGATATTTAGGTTTTTAAATAAATATTTAACGAAAAAAATTATAAATACACGATCTATATTTATTTCAATTTGCAACAATTATGAATCGCTGAAAGACTTTAGTAAGATTTCCACTTCATGCAAGAAATATATATTTAACGGCTAATTATAAGTATTTTGGATGAAATGTAAATACCTAATAGTCCGTCTTCAGTAATTTATACAAGGTGTATACTGTCAATAGTCCCTAACGTGTTATATATACAAACCATAAATAGATTGCCATCTATTTAGAGTTAGTTTATGCATACATTTGTATGCAATGTACATATTCAACAGTTTCTAATCGGTATTAAAATACCGAGTTAAACAAAAGTTTGACGTGATGTGATCAGTGTGTTATTCTATATATATATAAAAACGGTTGGTATGAGTTTTTACACATATATTTTTCTCTACATGTGGGTTTTCTCGTCATCACGGATTAGTGTGTTATTCTATTGTGGTATTATCTGCTGCACATATTTTCTCTAGAGTAATTAGGTAAGATTCGCAGAATAATTGGACGTTTCACAAAAATATTTTACGAGAGTAGGTGTGAATTCTTTGAATTTTGACTGAGTTTAGCAAAGAAAGAGACTGGACACAGTGTACAACAGTGTGAAAAACTTTATTAAACAATGAACATAATTGAGTGTATTCAAGGCAGTTTTGTTCGAAGCTTGAGAGATTTTAATGAAGAAGTAAATCTTTCTGTGAATCAATTTAGAGAACAGTTTCATACAAAAACATAGCATTATATATACATACAGCATTGATATTCTTTCTCAGAGTGTGTGAACTACTGAAATCCCTGGTGATCATTTCAATCGAAAAATAAGAGAGGTCATATGATTTAGGTATCACCTGATCCATCAGTAGAAAAGGAAAACACATAAAAAACAATGCCTATTTTCATACGTAACATGTTCAATTTTACAGAATCTTTTCCATGAGAAGACAAACATGATACCACAGGTGAATGAACTAGAACAATAGGTACTTAGAACGAAAGAATTTTAATCACTTATATTACAAGCGTTCTGTAGTTGAAATTATGTTTTTACGTGTAGCGAAAGTTTTAAATCAAGGTTTATAACACCTGTTGTATTCGAATATTACACAATAATAGTGTCTAGTGAGTAATATAAGAAAGTTAAATTATACTTTGCAATATTTAGTCAGTAAATGTACAAATACAATCACTGACAATCCTTACTCAGTATTCTATATAATATTATATATATATATATATGTATTTGACAATTTCTTTATCAGTACTTCACCCAAAATGTTTAATAGCAAACACGTATCATAACTATTGTAATTTATTATAACCAGTGTCTTATTAAAATGTGTGTGTGTGCGTGTGTGTACGCTTGTCTCTGGTCAGCATTTCAGATATTATGGGCGAGTATTATAGTGGAAAATTACAATTTTCACAATTTTCAAACACGTTTTTCCTGATAACAAAGCTATCACGAAAATATATGATGGGTTATCCAAAACTAAGTTTCATTAACTTAGGAAGATTCTGAAGAGAAAATAGTTTTTCTCATTAACCCAGGAAAACTCTTATAAGGAAAGCAACGTTTCATGAATCAAAATCATTCTAATCTGAATAAAAATGGGTTTCATGAGCTTAGAAAGATTATTTCGAGAACATCAGGGAAAGAATACTCTTATTGGAGAGACTACGAGAAGTCTTTTTCTAGTCATTTTTTATACGTATATCGACGTTTTCCTTGCGTATTTCTAAGCAGGTTAACACCTTATCGATCACACTAGTAGAATCAGATAAACTAACAGATCGTATCGAGTTTTAAAAGTAAACAATGCATTTTGATACGTGATCTTAGTCGTGGACAGTTCACATGATATAATTTAGCTGTATTGTTACTGGAAAGTACGGTAAGAAATACAAGAATGATACTTTCATGTTTTTATACAAAGAACAAGGTAAGAAAGGGGATTCGAAGTTTAGATGCGGTCAGCGTGTCAGACCTGTGAATCCGAGGGTTCGTGGCTAGTGTTTCATTATCTCAAAATGACGCTATGCACTTAGGGGTGTGGGTACGCTGTAAGAAAGAGACGATGTTACCTTTCGGTCACGTAAGACGAGTAAAAGGGTTGGCGGTGAGTGTTGTTGACAAGCTTCCTTACCTTTAGTATATTGGTTCAAAATTAAGTATGGCGGTGGAGATAGTCCTTGGGTAGCTCTGCACTAAAAGTCTAAGTAAACAAAATATATGCAAATCTGAAACTAGTACTGTGAACTTTATATTATATTTCTCTCACTCTTATTAAATAATTTTCACTGATCACAAAACACGCTCCACATTAAGTAAGATAAACTTGATATCCTGTTTCTTAGTTCGTTCTGTTATACAGAAAAATGTAATTTTAAAAACATTGTTTGTGAACTTTAGTTTTTCCACTTTTCAACAGGTCGGGTAATTTATAAAAATGCTGACACTAATTCCTATCGTCTGTAACTATTGATTAAAGTTGTTGCACTAGATAATTAGAGTACTTGATTAGCAAGCTGAGGGTCGGTGGCTCAAATCACTGTCGCACCAAATATGACAGCCCTTTATCCGTGGGGCATTAGAATTCGTCGGTTAATCACACTATTATTTTGTAAAATAGTTGGAGGTGGGTAGTGATGACTAGTTTATTTCCCTCTAGTTTTTGACTGCTAAATGAGGGACTGCTAACATAAATAGCTCACCCGTAGTTTTGAGGGATATTCAAATCAAGTTCTCGTACATTTCAATAAGTCAGTTATTTGATAACAATATCGGCACCAGACTGTATTGTTTAAGCATGTCCACATTTAAGACCACGAATAGTCCTTTATGTTTTAATACCAGGAGCGAGACAGAGAGAACGTTTAAGAGGCAAGTTCCAGTCATACTTCCGTTTTTCCCTCCCATTGGTTTCTCATTATTATGTGTAAGCTGTCCTCGTAAGAAACTAATTATGGCTCAGTGGCGTAAAGAAATACCTTGGTAGTATTCTTGCTTGTGTTGTAACTACTACGGGTATTGAAACCCAGATTTTGACGTTATAAGCCTTTAGTCTTACTGTTTGACCACAAGTTGGCTACAATGTTGGTTATTATGTTTGATATTATCTGTTAGTTACTCTGAGCCTACTGTTGTTATCAGTAAATTGTTAGCCTCGAAGAAGCCATGAAGCGAAATGTCTGTTAATGAAAAAATTTTCTCTGGAAAGTTACCGTTTCCCTTATTTAATAATAATGTACCAAGAACTATATTCTGGAAAGTTACCGTTTCCCTTATTTAATAATAATGCACCAAGAACTTTTCTTTTACAGTAATTTCTGATATTCCTTAGTATTATTTACTGTTTAGCTCTTGAAGAATGTTTAAGCCAATAAAAACACGTATTTGCTTTCAATAGTTACCGTTTCCCTTATTTAATAATAATGCACCAAGAACTATATTTAACATTTATCAAAAAGGAAATGTTATGTTGAAAGAATCTTATAAACATCTATTTCATGAAATGGGAAATACTCTATTTGAAATTATTTGATTAATTATTCCAGTTAAATCTTGTTAAAAAATAAAAATGTAAAAGAGTGATTATCTCAGAAAACAATTTTTACTGACAATTAAGTAAGTAAAACGTATCTTGAACTTTCTTACAGAAACATAACTGATTCATGACTCTTAAGTATCAGATTGTTTAATATAACAATTTTATAAGAGATTTTCAGGCTTACCGATTAACGTTTTAGAGATTAAAAACGTGTACACTTGCGATAATTAAGACTAAAAAAAATGTTCTGTTTAGTAAGGTCGACACGGAAACAATATTCTTCAGCTGTAGTGTTTACACTTGAGCACACTTGATAGACTTCAAAGGTCAAGTACAGCATGTATGTCGTACTAGGCAGATGATATAGTGTATGTTAGGAAGTCACTCTGGTGTACTTTACGGAAAGTCCCCTTGTGCTGAACGTACAACCTCGTTAGCAAGTTCAGATAAAAACTTGCAGTCGAAGCTCTTTTCTTTTACAGTAATTTCTGATATTCCTTAGTATTATTTACTGTTTAGCTCTTGAAGAATGTTTAAGCCAATAAAAACACGTATTTGCTTTCAATATGACAGCCCGATTAGAAATTATAAGTTCGAGAAAAAGTAATAAATGATTTCGAGCTTGCTATAATTGTAGTGTAACATGACTATTACTTAACATGGTTTAGGTTGATTTGGTAGACGTGTTTGCTTTCACTGGTGAATTTCTTGTTCGACATTAGTACAAAGGTTTCTTTCCTTTTTGTTCCCTATAAATATATTTAGCTTTCATGTGTTTTAGGTTATACATGTGTCGTATGACATATCTCACATAAAAAGTATGCTTGAAATGCCGTTTTGTTTCTCAATTCGTTTTATAGTATGAAGTTGCTAGTTACTTGTTTATTTTCTTTTCTTACGTTACAAATTGTGCGGTGACAATATGAATGAGGTGAAACGTCAAGCATTTTTCAAATTTTAAATCATACAACTGTGTACACAATACAACTTAAAATTATTTAAGTAGGTTTCAGATAATATTTTAGTACATTACGAATCTGTTAAATGTTCATTTTTATTAATATTTGAATAGTTAGTAAGATTTCCACGTTTTCATATTCATACACTCGTAACCATCACATTGGGTATATCGCTTAAATAAGAGAGGCTGTATTGCATAGCACCTAGATTCGAAGGAAAAACATCATTTACGGAGGTAAGCAGCCCCTAACAACATGGTTTAACCTTACTGCAATTAGACTAAGAGAGACTTTCTATCTACCAGCAACAAGACACGTTAGTTGAGAACGCGAATAGACCTTAATAAGCGCGTGGGTTAAGGCAGCAAAAAAACTGGGGCTCAAACATCATTACATTTTTCAGAACGTTGGTACAAAAAGGAAGTTAAAACATATGATCACACTTATCTAGCTCATAGAAAAAAAAAAAGACTTTTATCACGCAAGGATCTCACATCTACAAGTTGAGGTGAAAAGTTTCTACAAATTGATCCAAAGTATCGAATTTTCTATGAATGAGATAAACATAATTTTTATAAATTTGCAGTATTATCAGATAATATATATAAAGTATTCTTAGAAATATTAAAAAACACAAAAGTAAGTTACCGTTCAATTTATTTGGGATATTCTAATAACGTTGAAATCATAATTAATACCATGGAAATTAAACTAAAATAGACTTTTTTTTTCCAAATTGTCAAAAGAGTTTAGAGTCATGCAATATACGATAATTTAAGAAGTCAGTTTGAAACATCAATTTCCTATAAAGTTGTTTTGAACTTCAATTGTCAGGCTTCTGAGCTAAGAGTGTAAATGTTTTTGTTTTCCTGGTTAAGTGTTTTGTAACTGTCAAGTTTGTTTTTATTTTTATCTTTAAACCTCTTTCCAATAACAGTTTTAGTTGCTTTGAAAAGAATTACAGATAAACCAGCTATTCAAAAGATCATACATTGGACTTGGCGTATTATGTTAAAGAGGAGATCGTCTTATTAAAACTGCCATCAAATGAGTCGTTAGACATATAATTTGACTAAAACGTCATTTCTCGGTCTCGCCTTGTTCGAATAAACGAGATATTCGCTGATTTGAGGTACACTCACATCGATATCATGCTAAGTCAAACTGCATATTTTTCAGTTTAGTCATCAATAAGTACCTTAATAGACAGGATTAAACTAGAGATTATCAGACACAGGTGACATTCAACTGACTTGTTAGACTATGTCATCTTACTATGTCATTTAATTTCCTTGTCAGACTGGAACAAACCAAAATTCATTGTACTCAGGAAACTTTAACAGAATCACCAGACTAGTTCAAGTTACATATAACTTGGTAAAAATATTATTCCTTAGTCACATTGAACTAGATCAAACTAAATATCGTCTGGCTTAGACTGCTTGTCATTGATTTGTTAGGATAAGTCAAACATGATTCACTGGTCTGGTCTACAGACTTTACCAAAGTATGTCTTATCATAAATGCATCAGAAACCCGCAAAACATCTGCGGTCAAATTGGCATCTTCATTGCAACAGTGCTTCTTTGGGCACAAGATTTCTAGAATAATACAAAATAATTCTAATCGTAGACACCTAACTCTATAACTCCAATTGTCTTAGGCCTAATGTTACTTAAGCCTTTATTAAGTACAGTCTACATTCGATCAAGGGAGAAATTAGCTCTGTAACTTGTGTACGTTGTTTGGATTAGTTAGGGTTAAACTTTACCATATTTGATACTATCAATAAATAAACTTATAAAAGTTATTCTACCACTTAATGTTAGATTAAAAAAATTGATAAACTTTGAATATGTTATTGTACAAAATGTCTGCTAAAGTATATAGTAAACCCACGATTTTCGTGGTTTTACTATTTGCGGTTTTTATTATTCACGCCACATAATTGTAATACGTTTTCAAAATTTGCGCCCTAGAACACTAATATGCGATAGAAAGTTGTGACGAATGCGTGCGCAGTAGGTTGAAAGCCCACGAAATTGCCTAGGCCACACTCTCAGACTGCATTTGTACTCATCGTTTTAATACGTTAGTAATTTTTAACAGATTATTTGGCTTCTATTTATAATTATTTTCCCTTCCGTGGACTCAGCAGATAAATCTGTGCTATAAGAAAACATACACACACTTTATATTTATTATCAAATGAGAAGTGTGAAAAGAGTAAAGAAAAAATTGAATTATTAGTGAGGTTGGCTAAAGGTAAAAGTGCTACGTCAGTGAGTAAGCTTTATAGCGTAAATGAATCTACGGAACGTTATATCAAATAAAGTGAAGAAGTTATAAGGACTAGTGTAACTTTAGGCGCGTGATCATGAAATAAAACAAAGCAAAACAGAAAAACATTAAATACATTGATTGAGAATCAATACAAAAAAACACACAAAAGTTCCTTTGAGTGGGCTAGTGTTACTAGAAAAAGATTTTCGGTTATATGAACACTTGACTTAAAGCTCTGATGGTGAAGGCAGCAGTACTCTTAAACCCATTTTACATTTACTGCAAATAAGGGCTGGTTTGAGGATTTTAAGAAAGAGGTATGCTTTGCATAATGTAAAATTAGTGGGCGGATCCACATCTGCAGATCACACGGTAACTGAATATTTTCCTGCTAAGCCAAAGAAGCTTATTGAGAAGAAGGGGTACAGATCCAAAATATCTTTAATGCAGACGAGACAAGTTTACGTTTAAAAACAAAACAAAACAAAAACATACCTCTTTAAAAAAGAATAATTGAATTAAAACAGCCAAAGATTGGTTAATTACCATTCTCTGCGTCAGTGCATCCGGGGGCTTACATCATATAGACAACGTTACATTACTAGTAATTAAATCCTCATGTTTAAAAGGAGAGGAAACGAGTATAACCTGTTTGTTTTTTAGCGCTCAAACAGGATGTCCTGGGCCACGGCAGGTATTTTCATGTATTAGTTCTATAGCTACATCAGCCATGAAGCCGGAAAGTATATAATCTCTAGGAATTTGACTTTTAAAGTTCTCTTTATTATGGACAATGCACCTGGTTATCTAGAAAGTATCTAATTTGTTCATCCAAACGACGAAATTATATTCCTGCCTTCTAATAAAACTTCCCTCTTTCAACAATTAGACCAAGGTGTGATAGTAGCCTTTAAACACCCGACGCACACTTTACAACATTTTAGATGCAGAGGAAAATGATCCCACACTCACTTTCAGCTAGTTTTGGAAAGAATATAGTATTGTCCACTGTATCACTAAATATTGATGACTCACTTGAGAAGGTAAAGCAGTCAACTATCAACGGTTACTGGGGGAAGCCGTGGAAAAGAGTTGTTAATGACTTCGCAAGTTTCCCTCCATTGACGACTGTTATGATGGCGCTTGATGTCAGAAGGAAGAAGGTTTGAAAATTTGAAAGACATGGAGATTGGAGAAATGATAGGGTTGCACACTGATGAGTTAAGAGAAGACGACCTTATAGAGTCCAGTGAGGAGCGTGATGAGGATACAAGTGTAAATCCGAAACAGAATATGAACACACTGGGAGAAATTATGAAACTAGCTAAGAAACTTACAGATAAAGTGTTTGAGAAGGATTCATTCATATAACACAGAATAAAATTTAAGAGAGAAATGAAGGACCTGTTGAATCCCTATAGAAAAGTTGATAAAGACCTTAAAAAAGGATCATATATTATAATCACCTTATTTTCGGCTACTCTCAGCCAGCTCCACTTACACTTTAGTTTTATCCATCTTCACCCACATTCCCGTCTCAACTGTCATTACCCCCACGTTATTATTACTCCTCTGCTGGGTCCTCCCAGGATGATCCCCAAGAATTCTAAACCACTCCCAATGCCATTATTACCTTCATCGTCATTAAAGGTAAGTTTAGACAATACAAATTGCGAAATACATTTATCTATTTTTCAACAGGTTATACCGCATTATAGCACAGTACAAATAGTTAATATATACTCACAATAGTTTACAGTATTGTAAGTACATGTTTCTAATCTCACTTTTTTATACAAACCAAGTATTAATACTTAATTCATTTTTCAAGAACATAAGACCCGAAAAAAATAAAGGTTCATTTAAATCTGTTGAAATAAAATTAAAAGTAAGGTGCACGTGCTTTTTGAATTTCTCTAATTTAGCAGCAAAAAACTAGGGAAAAGACAGCTAGCTATTACCACCTACCAACAACTCTTGGGCTACTCTTTTACCAACGAATACTGGAATTAAGTGAAACATTATAACATCCCCTCCACAAGTGTGAGAGTGTTTGGTTGGAAGGGGATTTGAACCCGCTACCTGTGAGTCAAACGCCCTAACAGCCTAGCCATGCTGTCCCTTGTCATGCTAGGCAACCTCTGAGTATTATTATAATAAATTTGTTTAATTTGTTGAGAATGTCGAACTTGGCTAGACTATAGAAATTAATCTAAATAAATCAAATTGAAACTAAATGGGTTCAAGCTGGGTCCAACCGGACATCTGTGGACCCAGGGATCAGCCGTTTAACTTTCTACATTATAAACATCCTTCTGTATAACCAATATCCATTCTTGTAAAATCACAGAAAATACCATTCACAAAGAATTTATTTAGACTCAGAATTCAGTCAGTCGAATTTACGAGAACGGCCACAACAGAGGGCATCAAGTATAGGCAATCATATTCTCAATGCATATCTAGACAGACGGGTTTTCTCACGGCTCCTATCTTTATTTCCATTTTAATCAAAATTTCGTGAAGCCGTACCAATACATTTTGCTTTTAATATTCCAAGACATAAAGCTTCTCATGCTTTAGTGGCAATTAAATAGTTTGCAAAGTATCACGACAATTTAAGTCTAGGTTGCTGAAAATATTTCCTCCCCTATTTAATGCAGTTATTGTGTAAAGATAGCATTATTCGCTTAATAAAATATTTCTTTCATCACATTCTAAATGGTTTATTTACTATTTGAATGACTTAAATATGTTTAGTACTTCACACATTTTGAAACGAAAAGAATGTCTTCTGAGAAGCCATAGAGTCATAGACTCTCTCGTGGACTATGCTACTCACGAACTTGGAAGTATATATAGACTTATATCATTCATGAATATTTAAGATACCGTAGTAATTGTATGAATGATATTTATGAAGATGACCAATGGTAAATGTATGGAGCTGCAATGCTGGAATTCGGAGTTCAATTTTTTTATTGTAGACAGAACGCAATTAAGATCATTGTAGAGCCTTGCATTAAAACACAATCAACCGACCTGGTGCATCATGCTAATTTAGCCGCTAGTAGCGCTATCTTGTATAAGAATTTAACATCACATTATTAGTTATTAAAACAATATGGCAGTATCATATATTTATGTAAATTAATAAACTTAATAAAAAGTTTAGTATAATTTCGTGTAATAGATGTAATATAAGTATATAGACTATTGAATTTTTCAGGATCAACTAGTCGTTTCTACCGTTAATTAAAACAAACCTGAGCAACTATTTTAATGTTAAAAACAATGAATACATTTAAGACTATTCATATTTGTTAGTAAGTTTAAACGCTTATTCACAACTAAGTTTTTCTGAGATATGGAAAGAAAAGTCTGGCACAGCAATTCACGAGACGTGACTGAAAGTAATCGGTGGAAAAGTTTAATGTTTTTTCTAGGTAGGTTTTTGGAGGATTTTTCTTGCTATACTACGATTATATACATCATATTTAGATATAAAGATTTGCAGCTGCTGGTTCAGTCCCTGATAAATAAATAATAATGATAATAAAAACAACAGTTAAGAAATTAAATTATTTTCTCATATGCATTTCAAAGAAATTTTGCTATTTAATAATATTCGCTGGTTAAACATTTCTTTACAGCTCGTTTGTAAATATTAAATTTAACCTGAAGAAATGAGAATAGATATAGTGGAATTCGAATTTATGTTTGTTTTAATTTCTCTAGATTATTTCTTAATTCACAAGCCATCATATTTTCTTTCCTATTGTTGAATATATACCTGAAACTTTCAAAGGACTTTACAGTTATTTTGTACTGTTAATGTTATAAATAGTAAATAGAGAACAGAGAGGTTGATGCTTTCTTGTATCGTTAGCGTTTTGCATAGAATTATTATAAATACTTAAAAGTATTAAAAAGTTTCATACTGGAGCAGAAACGTTACAAGTGACATCTATTGGCTTGTGTTAATGAATCTTTAAATTCTCTTGAAGATGAAATCATCTGCTAAGCAAGTAAACTTGCTTAGTAACTAGAACTGATTTGTTTAGAATTTCGCGCAAAACTACACGAGAGTTATCTGCACTAGTTGTGCCTAATTTAGCCAGTTTTTCATTTGTTTAGAATTAAGCACAAAGTTATACAAAGGGCTATCTGTGCTCTGCCCACCACTGGTATCGAAACCCGCTTTTTAGCTGTGTTTGTCCGTAGACATACCGTTGTGCCACCGGGGAACAATTTATTAGTGTAAGACTACAGAGAGTAGGCAGCTAGTCATCACCACCCGCCACCCACTCTTGGGTTACTCTTTTACGAACGAATAGTAGTACTAATCGTCACATATGGCGCCTCCACATTTGAAAGGGCGAGGCGAATATGTTTGGTGTGACGGTAATTCGAACTTGCGACCCTCAGGTTGCAAGCCAAGCGTTCTTACCATCTAGTACAAACAACTGTAACCAGTAATTACAAACAATAGGAATTGTTTAATTGTCTAATAAGTGCATAGCGTCAATTTGAGGTAATGACACACTAGCCACGAACTCTCGGATTCACAGGTCTGACACGCTGACCACATCTAAACTTGAAATCTCCTTTCTAACCTTGTTCTTGTATTTCTTACCGTACTTTTCAGTAACAATACAGCTAAATTATATTACGTGAATTGTCCACGACTAAGATCACGTATCAAAATACATTGTTTACTTTTAAAACTTGATACGATCTGCTAGTTTATCTGATTATACTAGTGTGATCGTTAAGCTGTTAACCTTCTAAAAAAGACACAAGAAAAACGTTAATATTAAAAAACAAATTAAAGACTGAACTATCAGTTTAGTTTGAATTTCGTGCAAAGCTACAGGAGGGCTATCTGTGCTAGCCGTTCCTAATTTAGCAGTGTTAGACTAGAGAGAAGGCAGCTTGTCATCACCACTCACCGCCAACTCTTGGGCAACCAACGAATAGTAGGATTGGCCGTTACATTATAATGTCCACACGGCTGAAAGTTGGAGCATGTTTGGTGTGAAGGGGATTCGAGCCTGCGAACCTCAGATTACGAGTAAAGTGGCTTAATCACCTGGTCATGCCAGGCCCGAACTATTAGTAGCAATAAATTAAAATAACTAAGAACCAGCTTGTAAATATCGCGTTAACTAACTTGAATGAAGACCTCTTCATACTGAAGGTTTATCATAATAAGTGACTTTGGGGTAAGTTACACCAAGAATAGAACTGGTATATATAATATGTATTTACTTGAGTCTGAATTTAATTTAAGGTTAAGTAGTATAGTACTCTTGTGGTTTAAGAGCATACACATTTAATAACGTATTGTACATTAATAGGAGAGTAAACACTGATCTTCAATTTGTCGCACAATTCACAGACTTCTTTCATTATGGTCAGTGAAACAATATACAGAGGGCTGAGTACCTTATATTAAAATGATTTTGAATAAGCAAATCATAAGACAACTACAGCCAGTATAAAGTCGCGGTAAAATAGCCTACATCAGAACAACATCTTGACGTTGCTTGGTTTTCCATCAAAATCTTTCAGGCAAAAGCTATTCATGTGCTCCAAGCAACAGCATGCAATTTAATCAGAAAGGACCTCAGTCTATAAATATTGTCAACAAAGTATGAGTTCATTAAGGTGAGGCTTCCAGTTGAACTACAACCGTCGCATACCTCAAGCAACTAGAGAAAGAAAGGGGTATTCACGCTATTACGTAATGCACCGTTTATGGATTAATGTGTGTGTTTGTGTTTGAATTTCGCGCAAAGCTACACGAGGGCTATCTGCACTAGCCATCCCTAATTTAGCAGTGTAAGACTAAAGGGAAGGCAGCTAGTCATCACCACCCACCGCCAACTCATGGGCTACTCTTTTCCCAATGAATAGTGGGATTGAATGTCACATTACAACGCCGCTACGGCTGAAAGGTCGAGCATGTTTGGTATGACGGGGATTCTAACCCGCGACCCTCAGATTAAGAGTCGAGCGCCTTAACTTGGTCATGTCGGACCGGATTAATGTGCAATCGAGCTGCCGAAACCGTAATTCACGAACGTTAGAAGAATTATAGGAAGCCAAAATGGTGGGATGGTGTGCTCTGGATAGGATAGTCTCATGACTTTTGCAGTGAGAACTAGACAACAGGACTATCATTGAGATTCACAGCCCCCACGTAGAGCATGACCAGTTGAGTCGAATGGATTGTAACAACGTTGTGAAGCTTCAAAATAGTTTTAATATAATATACTGAACATTTGTATAATTATCTTACACACTGTCCATCTCATGAACACAGATTTTTGTACAGACAAGCTTTAATAACATTGTGCTTTTATTATCTTTTCAAGACTGTAGAACTGTTTGAAATAAAATATAATATAAAAAATAAAAATCATGTTCATATTTGAAATTGAGAGATGATTAAAAATTAGAAACTATCACAAATTCTCTGCAAATTTTTTGCCGTACTAGAAACGTCTCTCATTTTTTAAAATTGTACATAGCATCACCTTAACTACTTATATTAATTCAACTACTAGTTTATATCTCTTCTATTTCATTTCATCGTCCAGTGAAACCAGTGAGACATTTTTTTATTGCACTTCTATTATTACTAGCAAACGCAACAGGGAGTTTGTACCGTTTGCAGCAATTTACCATACAATTCAACACAATAACTTATCTGCAGAGGCAAGCCAGCACAGAAACCACTGCTGTTCAGATGTTGATTAAATCGTTTAGTTTACTGGAACTGATTTGTGTTTGTTATAAATACATTTCTATTTAACTGTCTTCAACTATTTCTACTTCTTTGTTCTTTCCCAATACTCATTCAGTCAAATTCAAAAATTTTGGATTATAGTTCGATCGAACTTGTCGTTTTTAATTTTTAAACATATTCAATACTCAAATCAAACTTTAGAAGATTGTATTTCAGCCTTAATTTTAAAGCATATAAAACTCAGGCTAAGTAAACATGAATTTCAAACAATTGTATTAATATCTTGGCTTAAAACGTCAAACAATCATTTCAAATCCAAGGCAGTCGAAGTCAAGGGAGCAAATGGAAGGCAAGTGACGAGACACAACATAATTTTCATTAAAAGAATTTTAGTTATCCTTATTCACCCCACATTCAGTAATAGAAAACCCTGTGAACGTAAAACTGGAATCAGAATCTCCTTCGATACTCTGAACACGTATGAAAAAAACAACAACACACGTTACCTTACTTATTTGTTTTTGCTTAAAAGCAAATATACTCTTCAAAAAAAGAAACGCAAAAGGCAAAATATATGACAAATTGTTAACAAGTTTATTCCGGGTAGTTTTGTATGACATGTGTGAAACTTTGCACATTCACTGTTGAACATCCAAAGTCTGCAAAGGCGAAGTCCACACTCACTAGTTGAAGTTTAACGTCACTCAACGTCAATAACGAGTATGCCCCCCGTGAGCATCAATAACTGCTTGGCATCTCCTGCCCATGGAAGCGATGAGATGACGAATCACATCCTGTAGAATGGCTGTCCACTCAGCCTGCAAAGCTGCTGGAAGCTGAGGTAGAGTCTGCGGTTGAGGTTGTCGCTGTCGCAGACGTCGGTCCAACTCGTCCCAAAGATGTTCGATGGGGTTCAACTCTGGTGATCTGGAGGGCCAGGGAAAAACGTTGATGTTGTGGTGTTCCAAGAAGACAGTGGTGAGTCGGGCTGTGTGAGGACGGGCGTTGTCATGTTGAAAAACGTCGTTGACGTTCACCATGATGGGTTGCACATGGGGCCTAAGAATCTCGTCGACGGTTGCATACGGTCTGATCGGAAATCCTACGCAGCCCTGGTATGGTTGAGGCAGTAGACGTCGCAGTGTTGGTCCTATCCCGAAGGTGACGTAACCGGATGTTGCGATCTTGTGCGGGCGTGGTCACATGAGGTCTGCCAGATCGTGGACGGTCACGAGTTGATCCATGTTGTTGGTGACGATTCCATAGTTTTGTGATGGTGCTTTGGTGGACATTCACAGCTCTGGCAACATCTGATCGAGATTCGCCTGCTTCCAAGCGACCAATGGCGTTGTGCTTCAGTCAGTCTTGGCGTAACTGTATTGCGTGTCGGTGGCTTAACACTGAGCTATGGAAACCGAGAACCCGTCACTTTTATAGGGATTTTGCACATGCAGATCTCTCAACCAAATTTATTAGACATGCATGCGTTTTGGCGAAAAGTCCGATGTTTTCCTCCGTTTTCAAAGTGCACAACTTTTATTGTCATTTTGGTCTGACAATCAGTTCCTTAACACGTGTAACATCACATACTCTGAGCTTGTAACGTTATTACATATATTTCTCTTTAAAATAACAAAAATATCCCTTTTGCGTTTCTTGTTTTGAAGAGTATATATTCAATGGACTATTTACATCGTAACCACCAGGGGCATCAGAACCAGATATTTTAACGTGTATCCCCTCTAATAAACTTACATTAGTCTTAAGCTGTGGCGATATCAAAGAATGTACATGTTTTAATAGGTTACACTAATTTAGTAAAGACTATAGTTGAAAGGGTGCAGTGTACAGAATGGTCTTGACTAAGAAACATTGACTGGGTCAGTTACAGGTTTCATTAACTTGATTAAAACTGTTTCATCCCGTATTTTCTTGAATGTCTAAAGTACAATATTTTAATATATTAAAATTTAATATGTCTTCGTATATTTAATTAAATTTAATAAATTTGGTGAAGAAAAGGAAAACAAAAATGTTTCCACGTGAAACCTTGTATATTTAAACATCCTTGCATAGATATAGCTAAATTATCTAATAGTAAATTTCAAACAAAACTTTAAAACCCTAAGCATAGGTATATAGTGAAAAACAAAACGTGCAGTTTAGCAATTTAAATGTATACTTTAACTCACATTTGCAGCAGGGATTAACATAACGAAACATTGACTTTGGTTTTATAAGTAAGTTAACATTTCCAAAAACTGTCTTTATGATCTACATTTTTAAAATCTGCACCTAAACATAATTTATATAATTTGTTAAAGCCGTAAGTTATAATATGAGGTTACAAGAATAATAGAGTATTATATGTTTTGAATTTCTTGCAAAGCTACACGAGGGCTATCTGCGCTAGCCGTCCCTAACTTTGCAGTGTAAGACTAGAGGGAAGGTAGCTAGTCATCACCACCCACTGCCAACTCTTTTATCAACGAATAGTAGGATTGACCGTCACATTATAACGCCCCCACGGCTGAAAGGGCGGGCATGTTTGGTGCGACGGGAATTCGAATCCGCGACCCTCAAAATCACGAGTCGAACGCCTTAACCCATCTGGCCTTAATAACGGAGTAACACTTTCGTATGTTACTGTCCAGGTTATATTGTCCAAGTCATATAGTTTACAAGGCCTATCAACACAATCAAATCATCAGATATATTAGATATCACACCCTCCATTCATGACATAAAATTTATAATGTATGTTATTATTTTTTAACGTCATTTTGTTACGAATACTTCATTATTTTACTCTAAAAGATGGTTGTATAAAATAACTCATTGGTGAGTTTTGCATTGATATAGATCACTGGTGCAATAATTCTGATCAAGTGCAGTTGTGGTATTGTGTCACATATAGATAGAGTATGGAGCATCTACTGGTACAGTTGTGTTGCTGTTTATGACCTGACCAGTATATTTCTTTCGGAATTGAAAGAACAAAAAACTGATATTGGGCATTAATGGGCCCTGCGAAAAGAACGCAAGAAAGCCTATTCCCAGAAATGCTGCATAGCTGGACTTCTGTAGTAGTTGTATGAATAGAGTATCTGTTTGTTTAAGCACAAAACTATGCAATGAGTTATCGGTACTCTGTCTCCAACGAATATCTATCGAAATTCGATTTCTAACGGTGCGACTCCACAGACATACTGCTGTGTCACTGGGAGATTTGTAATTCGTACAACTTAGTCTGATGAAACGTATCCAATAAAAGAAGTTTTGTCATTGCAAAAGACACTTCGGGCTATCTGCTGAGTCCATCGAGCCCTTGATTTTAGCGTTGTAACTCCGTAGACTTACCGCTGTACTATTACATTCACCTCTTTACATTCTCTCTTGCAATCAGTAATTATTACACTTTTCCTCGATTGCACTGCGTAACTTATAATCATAAGTTTACACTGGAGTTGTTATAATGTCATCAATCTAATGTCTTTGGTGGGGGCACATTAGTTTTTATACGTGTTTGTTTCCCTTTCTGTTATCTAGGACTGTATGCCCGTTCATTAAAAATACTGCTTCATAAAACATTCGTATTCCATTAAAACAGTTACAAAACGTATCTTCTCATTTTCTACGTAATTTAAATTAACACAAATAACAATGCTATGAAAGTATGAAATGTAAGATAAGTTTGTTAGGCTATAATACTGTTCCACTTCGTTTTCTTTCGTTTCATTGCGTTACTTCTTTTTTAATCATGTTGGTTTTGGCATTTTAGTTGTAGTAATTAATCTTAAAAACTTTATATAAAGCATTCGGTCGGTTCTCCTTCAACCACAAATTGCCTGAATATGTGTATAATGATGCACCCTATGTGCTTCTTCTAGATTTCTGTTTGAAGGTTTCTTGGCTGAAGGATTAATCAATCTTGAACTTTCTCACGTTTGTCCAGATTTTACAAATATTGCAATTACCTTTTTCTGTTACACGTATTAATTGACAGCGTTACAATATACGACACATTGTTTCTGACAAAACTCAAGACGTACATTTACTATGCGATAACGTATACTGTATTTGGTGACATTTCGTGTTGGTTTTAACATTTTCAAAGTCAACATTTTACATAATGGTCACATAACAGGAACACAAGAAATCAACAATTATTCTATTTATCATTTTAATACAAGAAACAGCTTTTACAGTAAGGAACATATTTTAAAAATAGGTATGAAACTTTTAGATCACTGGTGCATACATTCTGATCAAGTATTTAAGAACGATGGCACTAAAGATCGATTTGTTTGTAATTAATCACAAAGCTACACAAAGGGCTATCTGCGTTCTACCTACCACAGATTTCAAAATCCGGTTTTTAGCAGTACAAGTCCGCAGATATACCACTGTGTCACTGAAGGGGGGGGCACTAGTGATCGAAAGGGTCGTATACGTTTTAATAACTTTATAACAGCAAGAAAACTCAAAATAAAACTAAGTTTTTTATTTTTTGTGGCTTTCATGCATTTGAATAAGAGTATTCTACTAATAAATTTTGTTTTAAAGTAGCAATATTATTGTGCTGTCCTTTTTACAATGTGTAATTTTCCACCACAATGTTTTTTTTTCTCAATTTTATTTTTCCATATTTCCAAACATAACTTGCATAAACTGGCACAGAACACTCGTGAAATTAAACTGTTTAGTCAACTGACTTAAAAGTACATCATTGTGTTTATTTTAAAAGTTTACCTGTCTTATGATAAAAGCATTATGGTTAAATCACGTCATTGAATTTCACAAAAGGTGCAAATAAGAACACAATAAAATCCGTTTAATAAGCTAAAAACTACAAGTAAAAGACATCTCAGTTCACTTTCAAAGCTATTTTAAATTTCAGCGTGGATTTGAAACAAGTAGCAGGGCATTACGTTTACTTGGATTTTTCAAAGTCTAGTGCATATATGCTAAAGTACTGTCGTGCTGGCAGAAAAGTTTGTCTGAAGTTGAGTAGAAAGCTCCACAATAGGCTATCTGTCCTCTGCCCACCATGAGTATCAAAACCCAGTTTCTGGTATTATAAGTCTACAGACATATCACTGCGCCACTGGCATTATACTTGTGAGCCTATAAAGTGTTTTGCAGTGTTATTATTTTTGATAGGTCTGCATAGACAGTTTGAATGTATTATTTTATTAATTATTAATTTTGGCTAGTGATAATGGTACAGCATGCAACTTATTATACCAAAGGTACACTAGTACTTAAAAGTAAATCTACAGCTTTTATAACTACAATTACACAATTCAGCTTTCTTGAGTTTAAAAGCAATGCGTGATTGCTGTTAATACAGTCTTGTGACCTATTAGTTTTTAAACTAATGTATTACCAAATAAGGTACTGCAAAATCTATTATTTGGGACTCTCCAATGAAATTTGTACTTTTCTGATGAAACTGCAAGATCAAGATCAATAAAAATAATGACTTTGCAAAACATCTTTAAATTACGAAATATAATCCATTCATTAACATTGTGTGTTATAACATTTCAATTACACTGGTTAGTGTAAATCACTACTTTTAAAACCTTCTGTTTAGTACCAATCTGACTAGGTAACATTACCCAAAGGTTAATAAGACACATAAGCACATGAGGTATAACTTTGATTATGCTCTACCAGGTTATGTTTTAAGCCCTATAAAACAATTTAACCTATTAAAATCTGTAGAAAAGTCACGTATAAGTAACTTAAAATTTTTCTATGGTACAAATTTATTTTATTAAAAAAACAACAGAAAACCAGACTTTCTAATTACATAGAGTACAGGATGTTGCAATTATTAAACATTATTAGTTGATTTGTTTTATAATTTGGGTTAATTAAATCTAGAAATAAATTGACATGCATATATTTATAATTTACCATGTACCAAATAAATGTTAACCATGCTTCTTAGAAAAGTTCAATAAATATTAATAGCAGGCAATTATAAAAAACAGTTACAGGCAAACTTTACATTTAATAATTTTATTTTATTAGAAATACAGATTTTCTATACAGTGCTTTTCCTTATAAAAGAGTTTGGAAAATGTGAAAATTTAGAAAAAAAAACTAGATAATTTTTGCAGGCCTCCCAGTCCATTGTTAAAGAAACATGAACTCAAAGACCACCAGCATTATGAAAATGCATGATTTTGTACGTTTGTTGACAAGAAAATGTGTCTTTATAGATTTTTTGTTTAATTTCTTTGGCAAACAATCAACATTTTAAACCTGAATTTGTCACAAAATCACAATATTATTTGCAGCAAAATTGGAGAACAAATTACCAAGTTTTTGTTGTAGGCTTTTGTTTACTGTTTACAACAAAAAATTTATCCCTTTTCCAAGATTTGTTTTTAACATATTTTTATGAAAACATAAATATACTTACACACAGTTCAAGTTAATTAGAAATACATAGTTTTTTATAGATTTTACAGGTAATTTTCACGAATAAATAGGACCTCTTCCAAAATATAGGCTTTTATGGTTCACTGGGAGGCCTGCAAGAGCTAATAAAGCCATATTATTCTGTATTTATTTTTTATCTTTTATCCTTTGGAAACTAGCATTTTTTACTTAATTGCTAATAAAGTTCATGTCACACAATTACTTGTAGAAAAGAGTCTACTGTAATTACGTTTCAGGGTAATAACTTGCAAAATAAGTATAACAGTTTATATACTGCAATTCATCTTTGTGCAATGTTGAATGCTTTTACCATTATGTACTCTTAAGTGTATTGCACAGGAAGGTTCTGAAAGAACAGACAGAGAGTAGAATATATAGTTTCAGACTTGTTTATCACATTAAAATGACGGCCTGTATTTTATTTCAATTTTTATCCTTTCTTTTACTGTGATGTTTGAAATAAATTTTGGTTTCAACCTTCACAGTATACGTAAGGTAGATATTGGTGCAGTTAATAATATAAAAAGATTTTTTTAACATTTCATAAATTAATATATCCAGGTGTTGATTTATTTTACTGCTATGGTTAACGTCAATCATAACTAGCTTTGTTTTAGCTCAGAAGTATTTGCCTGAAGCATGTGAGATATGATGTTTTTCCTTTTTCTTCATTAATATTTCCACACATATAATATATTCTTCATTCTCAGATTTCAAAATTGTAATATTCCAGAAGGATGTCATCAGTTTCCCATTTTACACCAGAACTATCAAGATATTTTTCCCCCACACCACAAAGGCATGTAAAAAAACTTTACAAACATTTTTTGGGGAATTTTTTCTACATATATATGTATAAATATGCTTGGAAACATATCATTAGATGAAGCATTTGTACTTTTAAGTAACACAATTAAAGTAAAATGACCACATTTTCATCTGTGTTTCCTAACATGATTACGTAGGTGCACAAGTTTTTTTTTTCAGAAAAAAAAACTGATTCAAGCTGACCTACATTGTTTGTATGACATTTAATATCTGCATGAAACTTACAATAAACCATAAAAAGCATGCTTGATTCCAGAACATAATTCCTGTACAGTTACAATACATTATGCAAACAATGATCACAAATATACAAATATATTCACAAGATTACATAACCAATGGTTTTTTTTCATTATGAAAAAAATTAGTTTATCCTCATAATTAAAAAAAATTTAAAAAGACAAAAATTATCATCTGCAGATGTCTCTAAAATTTCTTTTTATCTACCACTGATAAATTTTATAATACAATTAAAGTACACCTGACATAAAAAAATGACTTCAACACTGCTAATAGCTAACTAGTAATTCTGTAAAATTAGTAACATTTGTATTTATACATTTAATATATATATATATGTGTGTGTATATATGTATACACACACCCACACATACACACACAGATACACAATTCAGAGGCTATGCACACTGCCCATTGGCCAAATTCATTTTATAACAATGTTGGAAAAATTAATAACTACATTCTTAGATCTCAACATACAAGTTTTCACCAATTTAAAAGTAAACAGTGGTGTCTTGGTCCATATCTGTACATATACAACTAACATGACAGTTTTAAAAAAAAATAAATGCGCACATTTCTTAGTAGAGCAGAGCAGTGCCTGGACAAAAAAAATATTAGGCCAGCACAACACTTCTGGAGACAACTGTCACACATTTTGAACCCATTCTGTTCTTTATGAATTAATATGTTAAGACAAAAATAAAGATTTCTTTTGGCACTTGGCCAAATCTCACAGGAAAGGACTTCACATTGTCTAAAATGGTCTATAATGCATTTCAGAGGAGTGATTAACTTTACATAGTGATAAACATGTCAACATATTTACACTTATGTACACACATTTCCTCAAGTATGCAAAATTCCATGGTGCACAGTAAGAACAGCACCAAGCTGCAAATTTAGTCACAAAGGCAGCAGTATTTTGATCCTTGGATGTGAAGCTGTGCATAGTATATCATATGACTGGAGCTCTCAGTAATTTATTTAAAACTACTTGTGTGTCTAGGGCTATCTGTGACTGTCATGTGAACTTCTTCTTCTTTTCAAAGGTGGCACTTCTTGTTCTGTTTTAAAAATATACATCTTTAATGATAATGAAGTATCTTACAAACTTACAATGATTATTACCCAATAGAAAACCGTAAAATTGTGTTTAAATAACATTTCATGAACTGGTTAACAAACCTTTTAAATATGTTGATACCAAGTTCTTTAACACTAAATCTCTAAATTAATTAGATTACATACAAATTTATGCTTCTAGAAAGCACACATCTGATACTCCTCAACTCTTTTACAAGTTTTAAGAAATATACTTTGTTATATGGAGAATCCATCAGCTCCCAACACTCAAATGAACAGGAGGAAATACAATGATTTGCTTGTTTCATAGAAAAAACTTTCGTCTAAACTTTGCCTGAGGTCATGATTGTGTTTTAGTAATACACTAACCAAAGCCAGTAACCAGAAGGAACTACATGGAAATCCAGCAGATTTTATGCGAACATTGTACATATCTCAGAGGACAGATGTGTGAAGCATCATATTCAAAATTCACCTGCATGTAATTTAACAAAATGCTCAATGTGATATCAATGCAGCAGAGATGAGATAACATTTGCAGGAAAAGTTGGCCATAAAATAATTCATAGAAGAATCTTTATTGGCCATTATAAAAATGACAAATAACTGAAGAGAAAGACCTCTACCTACAGATCAGGTACATTCACAAAATTGTCAGAAAATGCGCAGAAAACCTTGTACAAAGTGGAAGGATGGTTATCTCTGGAAAAATAGAAACAACCACAATCATTATAGCCATGATAAAAAAAAAAAAAAAAAAAAAAGATTTCCAGATTTTGCATGGACCCTACTTTATTATAAAAAAATTACATAATTGACATTTGTTGTTAAATATTTCAAATACTTCTCACCGAGGATGTTGCTGCCTCTAGTTTTTCTTTTCTCAGGTGTCAACTCATTTGCTTCTTCCCTCGAGGAAGAGTTTTCACAATCCTTCCCTCGACTATTCCTGTAAATGTCTCTTGAGGAGTGCTCTTTTTGTCCTGTTAGGTAGAAAAAAAAAATCCTAATTTTAGGCTGAAGGAATAATTGTTATAGTAGCTATCCTGTTACACAATGACAATGTTCACCCTTCAATACCTGTTGGCTATGCAGCACACATGAAAGAAACCTACAAGAACATGGAAATGTTGCTGAAGCACATCAGTACAGCAAGTACAACTGGAATATCTGTGGAGATCTGAAAGTCGTTGTTCTGTTACTGGGATTGCAGCTCGGCTATATAAAGTACTGTTGTTTCGTCTGTGAATGTGACAGTCGTGCCAAAGAGTCACATTATTCTAGACAGAGTTGACCACTCCATAAAAAGTTAGTTCCACGACAGAAAAATGTGGCGCATGAACCACTTGTTGACCCGGCAAAGATTTTTTTTGCTCCTTTTCACATAAAATTGGGACTTATGAAGAATTTTGTGAAAGCAATGAACAAAGAAGGCAAAGGTTTTTGTTATTAAGACAGATGTTCCCAAGAATAACTGAAGCCAAGATCAAAGAGGGTATTTTTGTTGGCCCTCAGATCACACGTTATGAGTGGTAAGCGGTTCGAAGATCAGTTAGTTGGGCTGGATAAGATTGCCTGGAAAGCCTTCAAAGACATTGTTGACAATTTTTTTGGCAATTACAGAGCCCCACATTACATTCAGCTGGTAGACAAACTTCTCAAAGCATACAAAACAATGAAGTGCAATATATCATTCATGATTCATTTCCTCCACTCACACTTGGACTTCTTCCCTGCAAATCTCGGTGCTGTCAGTGACGAACACAGTGAAAGGTTTCACCAGGACATTGCTACAATGGAAAAACAATATCAGGACAACTGAAATCTGTCAATGCTTGCTGGCTTCTGTTGGACACTGCAACGTGATGCAATGGACATTGAATGCAAAGAAAAATCAGGAGCAAAACACTTTTAATTATGTTGAACTTACAACAGTGTGTTACAAACATAAACGCAATTAAATACATTATTGCCAGTAAACAGTTAACTGTCTATTTCTCAGAGTTCCTACGTGATGAAGCAAAACCAAAACTATATTTGTGAATGCCCACCAGGTACCTGTTACAATCAGCAAAAACTTTTCAGGAAGCTAAACTTTTCAAAAAAAATTGTTGTGCAGTGTAACCTATTTATTTTAATACATCAAGTACTTGATGAAAAAAAATCAAAATCCACTCAAGATAGTTTTTTTGTATACACTTTAGGACTAAACTTCTTTCGTTGATCTACTTAAATAGGAAAAAAACAAAAAACTTTACAATACAGCAGCAGAATGTAAGATAAGATCACCATGCCCCTCTCCTATCTTAACAATAACAATACTGTTTTGTTAAATCTTATATTCTTCTTGGAGTTCAAAATCATGTGAATAACACTAAAGTCTGAAGTTTTTCATTATTACAAATTTCTAAAGGTAACTCAGATATCTAAGTACTCCTGTTACCCCTTGTATTTTTTTTTTTTAAAAAAACATGATTAATTATAGACTGATGCTGAGAATATTTCTATCAAGGTTAAAGCAAAGTGATAAAACAAAGATAGAAGAATAACAATCGTGGAAAAATGTGGAAATGTGTTACTGATTTAATCTTAGAACTAACAGAACTAATTATGTTTAATGTTAAAGTTTTTTGCAAATGCAATGACAAATTAATATGAAACCTCTAATAGCTATTTAACTACATGGCAAGAGTTAAAACAAAAAATTGTCTAACACTACATTAATCCCCCCCAACCTGATACCATAGGACAACAATGAATTTTCATATAGCATGCCTGCTTGTATATTCAACATAATTATAAACAATCAAATTATGCAAGTTACTAATTTTGTTTGATATAAAATGTAATATTTAGTTTAGTTTCAGGGCAAATCATAATCAAAATAACTAGAACTACTCTACAAACATGATTTGAGCTTCTAACATGTTTGGATCAAATCTGTAGAGCTACAAATTTTGCTCATTGATCTACATTTATTATCTGTTTCTAATAAAATACTACAAGAAGCACATGGGTTAGTAAACATGTGACAAAAAGCAACTAATTTTACAAACTGAAAGCTAGAATAAAACTTCTGAAATCCCTTTCTAGAATCCACAGCCCCAGAATAACCTGGTAAGGTTGTGAAGTTTTCTTCACAAGTAATGCATGCTTACAATTCATTTGTTTTCTCAAGATATTTCCATGAATTCCTGTACAATGAATTAAAAATGATATCCATTTTTCTCCATCATATCCAGATTTAAAAAACAAACAAACTATATGTACTTTTATATAAATGAATTTTTTTCATTGAAATCATGTCACATTTTGTTATACTTAAAATGTTCACAACCACTGGCTATAGTTTTCTCTAGACCAGTGGTTCTCAACCTTTTCTGACTTGCGACACATTACGACAATCTGAAAATTTTCGCGCACACCTAGAAACCCTTAATGATTTTTTTAGGTACACATTATATGGCAAGAGTTAAAAGCCTTAGAATAAAAATCGCAACCAGAGCAAGTGATATTAATGTCATTGTGCATCACGTTTAGATAGAAGTAACACGGAAGAATTAACTTAAAAAGCCATAGAATGAAAATCACAGCCAAAATGGGGTATTAATGTCATCTGCACATTGACAATACTATTGCTTGCTTTAGCTGTGTCGTTCTAAGGCTTTTTAATGATTTTGTGGTATAGCAGAAAAATCAAAACTTTATTTTTACATATGTTTTCAATATGACACTTGTGCCTGCTTCCGAGAGCAAATCAAATTGAAGTGAGGCTCTAACGTAGACAAACAAGTTCACATTTCATCATCAACTGTAAGAAGCCTTTCTCTCTTTCTGGCTTTAATTTCAGTCAATGTTGAAAATCCAATTTCTCAAAACCCCAAGATGCAAATTAAGCAAAACTTCAACTGCTTTTGAACTGATTGCAGGATTTGAATGTTTAATGGAGATCCAAAACTCATCCAAGCTCTTTTCGGGAAACAATGACTGATAAAATTTGTCGTTTTGTAAATCAATGATCTCTTCTTCCTCCTCAGTTGTAAGTTTTATTATCTCGTTGATTCCAAACGGATAGATCACCCAGTTATATTCGTCGACAGCAAGTGACGGGAAGTAATGTTTTAGTGCAGACTCTAGGTTGCTTAATGTGTTCACAATTTGAGGGACAATTTTCTTCTTTGACGGACATTTGTTAACAGAAGGAAACAAACAAGGACTCCTTTCGAGGTCTTATTCTTCCACAGCGTCACCTTTTCATCTAAGACCTTCAGTTTGGATGTTGCAGTAATGTTTTCAGATGGTCCTTGGAGACTTAAGTTCAGAGAATTTAATTTGTCAAACACATCAGAGAGAAATTGAACCTTCAGCCACCAGATCTCATCATGAAAAGAAAATTCAAACCTTCTTCCTCAACCTCCAAGAAAGAAATTACTTCAGTTTTTAGTTGGACAAGATGCTTCAACACCTTTCCTTTCAAAAGCCATTGAATGTCAGTGTGATACAGTAGCTTTTTGTAGTCTTAATCCATTGCCTCACAGAGAAGAGAGAAAAGTCAAGATTGAAGTGGCCGAGACTTAATGAAATTCACCACTTAAATAACTTGATTCATAACAGACTGCAAATCTTTTGGCAAAGATTTGGAGGCAAATGCCTCTCTGTGAATCATGCAGTGAACAATCCTAATGTTTGGATTTTGTTGGTGCACCAGAGTGGCGAATCCCTTTTTTTTCCTTGCATTGAAGGACAGCCATCAGTGCAAATGCTGACACAGTTATTCCAATGTAATTTCAAGAGCAAAATGTTTTCATTCACCAACTCAAAAATGTCTTGGCCTTTTGCTGTACTTTTTAAATCTTTGCAAAATAAGTATTCGTTTATGATTTTCCCACCTTTTATGAATCAAACAAAAGCCAGAATTTGAGCTTTTCCACTAACGTCAGTAGATCCATCAATCCTTTTTTCGGGCAGCTTCATGTAGTTCGCAAGCTTTCTTGATTGTTCATGTTGTTGAGCCACGAGATTCTCGAAGTATTCTTTTGGTTTATCCTTCACAGCTGAATGTTTTGTTTCCAAGTGTCTCTTCAGTTTGCTAGGAACAAGTGCCTCATTTGATAAAGCTGCACTGCAGAGTAGGCAAAATGATAATTAAGAATGTTCCAATTTCAAAGCGATAAAACCATATTCGATGTATTAATTTTTGTACTTTCGTTTAATTCCTTGCTTTTGATTCAACACATTCTCCTTTGCTGCACCAGACTTACTTAAATATTTTTCCATGGATAAAAGATAAAGCTAATTCATACATGATAAATACAAAGTTCTGCAGTTGATATAAAATTCCTACCTACAGCGTAGTAGCTGTAGCTTACCGCAGAATGAGAACGTGTTCCAGAAAGCAGTTTGATTGTTTAATGCATCATTTATGACGTACAAAGCGCTTGTTGTGCCACAATTAAACTAACACTCGAACTGTTGCAGTCGAGAATGAAATTTAAGTATGAACTTCTCAGTGCTCGAGTTCAATGAAAATCATTGAATGTTTTGAAAGGTTTCAGAGTGCCTCTATAGTAGCTTTTATTAACTGATGTGTTCAACTTGCTTGTAAAATCCCAAGAAAGTTGAACGTGTTTCATAAACACCGTGGCACAAGGTTGAGAATCACTGATCTAGACCAATTGCAGCATAAGAGTCTCATTGATCATTCTAGAACTCAAATGTAACAAACATAATAACAAATGTTCATTGTGGTAAATGATAATTTGATCTTAGTATGTTTTTCTTCCCAATTTGTAAAAAAATCCTTATACAGAAAATCCATTACTAAAACCAAAATAAATTTTATAAAGTTTAAATTCACAAGCCTGTGTAATCCAGATGAAATTATTGTTGAAGACACACCTTCAAAAACAAGGTACATCAAAACACCAACAATATAGGAGCCACTGAAAATCAAGTTTATCAGTGCAGAATTTAAATATGACAAGACACATAAAAGTCAATTCATACATACAAAGGTAATATTAACGTACCCACACTTATGAATATTTATTGTATGCCATTTATATAGCTCAATGGCTATAAAAGTAGAATAAAGTGTTTTCTACACAACTTCACTGCAACAAAATCCCTAATTCTACAATATTTCAATTTAAATACTCTGTATGACAGATTAACAATGTGCTAAAAATAAGGTCACATTAGAACAAAAATATTATGAAACTGTTCTTTCTTTATGTTTAGTAGTTCACAAGAGTTTTCTGTTACACTAACACTGTATTTCTGAACAAATTTGAGTTTGTAAGGAACAGTAAATATATATGGTATTTAAGTCAAACCAATTTGATGGTCACTGGCTCACAATTGACCTAGTGTGCAGTAAAGGTTATAGAAAGTACTTATTTTGCTTCTCTTCCTGGTTACCTTTGATTCTTGATTGCTTACTTTGCTCATAAGTTTTATGAATGCTTTTTCTTCCTTACCTACTTTCCCGATATCCTTTCGGTGACCAGATTGACCTCTTGGTTCTTCACTTGTCTTAGATTCATTAGAAGATGATCGTCTACTTGCTTGACTGCTAGCTTGTTCAATCTGAGCATCTCCCTTTTCAATCACTTTAGGATACTGACGTGAGCCTCGAAGCTCGTGGGTGTGGACAAATACATTTTTCCCCCCTGGTACACATTTTTGTCGAACATTGGAACAATTAGCTAATTCATGGAGAATTATTTCATCCTCACTTGATCCATCTAAAGTTTCATTTTCTAGCAATAAAATTTACAATCCTTCAAAACTACAAGACAAGGTCCATTTTAAAACATTTCTTAATAATCCTAAAAATATAATGCATCAATTAGCCTACCTAAAATCCACAAGCAAATCTTTTGCAAACAAACATTCTTCATAAAATAAACTTTAAAAATACAGTGAGATTTTTAGAATATGCACACTTGTATATATGAGTGGCTATTGTAACTAACAACTTCAAAGTTTAAACAATACTGTAATTTCATCCCTCAGAAAATACTGTCAGTAAGTGTTCATTCTGACTTTACTTAGTAACATTTCATCTTCAGTAGCACATACATATTCTCCCTGCTTTTTCTTGGTCTGCCAAGAATATCACTACCAATAATTACATTACTACCAAAGGTATTCAACAGCCATTATACAATTAACATATAACATTTTGGAACAACATGGAACTTGCTGGTCCTATCCTGACTATTCCATTCTCTAAACTAAATTAAAACAATTAAATAAATAATCTTAAAGCCAGCCCTTATCATTCATTCATATCCTTAACTAATATTTTCTTAAACTCACTTAAATTTACTGTTTATACACCTGTCAGAAAAATAAAACTTTCACAGCCAAAATTTATGTATCCCCTAGTTTTACTATTCTCACTGTATCAAAAAAGATGATGCACCAACACTATCAATTTCATTTACAATCTTAAAATCTCAATCAGATTCCTCTCTAACTCTTCTTTTTTCAGGAGAAAACAATGAGAGATTTCAGCCTCTCCTGGAATGACAATCCTTCCATCCCAGGCAACATCCTAATTACCCTTCTCTGAACCCTTTCCAAAAATTCAATGTATTTCCTGATCTAGCACAACTCAAGACTGAACACAATATTCAAAATGTGACCTAACCAGTGACCTATTCAAGGAAATTATAATCCTTTACATTTGTATTCAATATTTCTGTAGCTACAGCCTGAACTTCTATTTGCCCTACCATTACCAATATCATACTGCTTAGGTGACTGTAGAGATTGATGAACTATTACAACCAAAATCCCTTTCTTTCACGACACTATTAAAGTTATTCACATCTGAATTATTCTTGTAATTCAAATTATGATAACTCACATGCATTATCTTGAATTTATTATAATTTAACCCATCTGCCATTTATTTGTCTAACTCAATAAATGATCTAAATCCTTTTGTAAATCAGCAGCATCTTCATAGCTAGCAACACCCAAGACCTTAATATCATCTACAAATTTAAGTAACTTATTGACTATTTCTTCATCTATGTCACTAATGTAAATAAAAAAAAAGCAAAGGTCCAAAGACTGAGCCCTGAGTTACTCCACTTATGACATTAATCCATCTAACAAATATCCATTTGTAAAAAACCTCTGCTTTCTCCCATCCAGCCACTCTTCTATCTAATTTGCTAACTTATCCTTGACATCTATAGTGACATTTTTTACAAGCCTTTTATGTGTTCTTATACCAAAGGCATGACGGATTCAAATGATGCACATATTACCAGAAGAAGAAGAAGTCTCCATGCAGTAGGAGAGAGAGGTGAGTAATCATGACATTGTTGGGCGAACTGTTCCATAGGAATGAGCCAGATGGAAGTCAGTTAAACCTTACTGAGAGATGAGATGTAAAATACCCAGACTGATGACACACTGAATTGGAACAAGGACACCTCATCAAAGCTCTGAAAATGAAGCCTATCTTGGATGTTTCTGAAAGTAGAATCAGGATGTGATGTTCTGACAACTGACAAGATGATTCCAGTGGTACCCAGTTGTGTATGAAATTGTGTGCACATGGTGAGATAGAATGAAAGTGACAAGAAAAACCAAACCAGAACTGAAGTACCTGACCCTTGTGCACAAAAAACACCGACATTGATGGGATGCCACCAATATGACAATGTGTAGATAGGAGCTGACTACAATGAACCTGGAGATCCACAACCTCAGTACAAAAAAGTCAGCTGAGATTGAGGAATGAGCAACTTGTGAAAATTGAAAAAACAAGGCACTAGTATAGATGAGAAATATATATGACTGGACACCAACCTCTTGTATTAAAACCAAAAACCAGCAGGAATAAAACCTTGGAAGAAGCATGACATTTGCACTACCTTCAGACCAACCAAATTCTGATAGCTCAAGACTAACTTCCAAATATCAAGGATCCACAGGAAATGGAAACACTAAAGACTGGGTGAATAATAATGATGAAAGACTAATCCTGACTCAAAAACCTGTAGTGCTTCTGGAGTTATGGTTAATGTTATCAAATGTCCAGAAATTCTTGGAGCCAAGTCCACAAACCCTGAAGGCATACAATAACCACTGATACTACTGGCAGCAATCTGACCAAGTGGCAGAACTTATAGACAGAAACTATTCTGGATACCAAAATATTGAGGGACTGATGCAGGGGGTCAGGACCCATGAACAGAACAGTACCGTATCTTCCTCCCCTATAGGAAACAAGGAAATTCAAGATGACAAAGTCAACATGGATGAATGTAGAAGCTGACAATTGAACTAATGTGCTTGCTAATAATTGTTCCAGCTTATTATCAATGAAGTTGGTTACTCTAAGAGTCTTCCAACAAAGTAAAATGAAAGGAAACCAAAAGGTCAGATATTAGAGTTGTAAGTCCTTCGACTTACCCTGTTCCATCAGATGACATTGGTCTTATCAGAGTTACTACTAACTCCACCTTAGTGTATAAAAAATGAAAAGATTTATTATTTGAGAGCCTTAAAATTCTTCAACGTGGTGGTGGTAGGTTAAATCACAAAGTTCTGACAGTGTTGAATAAGGCAAACTGTCTCTTCACATAACTGAGAAGTAAACCTCCTTGCACAAGCCACAATGTGCGTGAATCAAGAGAAAATTAAAATTTGCTACCAGACCTTTCTCACATCAAAAGCAACTGGGAAACAACCCCAAAACATCACACACTCAATGAAACAGCTGAAAAAAAAATCAAAGGCAGCTTATCCCAAAATGGTCTCTTATTGTTTTTATATGTCATTTAAACACTGTGTTGATTACCATTGGCTGGAGCATTGGGTCAGATAAGTCTGTTTCCTTAAATCAAAGGAACTTACATTGGGCTATCTCCTGTGCCCACTATCAGGAACAGAACACTGAATTTCAGTATTGCAAGTCTATAAACCCACCATTATCCCAAAGGGAAGATGAAAAGCTGACACATTAAAAGAATGTGCAGAAAAAAATGAATTTAAATACTCTCCAGCCTCACAACTGCCTCATCTAGAGGAATACCACATGTACAAGTATACAATCATGTGAAAAAGTTAAGACACCCTATGAAAGCCTGTGTATTTGTGTAACATTTTTGGATATATAGATATTTAATCTCAATTTCAACAATACTGAGAGATTATGGGAATATAACTAAACAATTAAAACTGAAGAAAAAACTTTTCAAGATCTTCTGTAAATATAATTCTACAAAAATGCATATTCTAACTGAGGAAAAAGTTAAGACACCCTACCCCCTAATAGCTAGTGTTACCCTCTTTGGCTGAAATAACTGCAGTGAGATGCTTCTTGTAGCAATATACCAGTCTCTGACATCGGTCTGAAGAATGTTTGCCCCACTCCTCAATACAGAATTCTTTCAGCTGTAAGATGTTTGACGGGTTTTTTGCATGTACAGCCCTTTTTTTAAAGTCACCCCACAGCATCTCAATGGGATTAAGATCTGGGCTTTGACTTGGCCATTCCAGGACTCTCCATTTCTTAGTTTTCATCCAGTCCTTGGTGGATTTACTGGTATGTTTTGAATCACTGTTGTGTTGCAGGGTCCAGTTCCACTTCAGCTTTAATTTTTGTACAGATGGTCTCACATGATCCTCAAGCACCCTCTGATACACAGTGGAATTCATGGTGGATTCTATGATTGTGAGCTGTCCAGGTCGTGCTGCAGCAAAGCAACCCCAAACCATGACACTTCCACCTCCATGCTTCACAGTTGGTATGAGGTTCTTTTCCTGGAATGCTGTATTTGGTTGATGCCAAACATGTCCTTTATTCTGATGTCCAAATAATTCAATTTTGGACTCATCTGTCCAAAGAACATTATTCCAGAAGTCCTGGTCTTTGTCTACATTTTCTCTGGCAAACTTCATTCTGGCCTTGATGTTTCTCTTAGAGAGCAAAGGTTTCCTCTTTGCACACCTCCCATGCAAGTTAAACTTGTGCAGTCTCTTTCTGATTGTAGAGGCATGCATTTTGCATCAACAGTAGCCAGAGCCTGCTGTAAGTTCCGTGATGACATAAAAGGGTGTTTGGAGACCTTTTTCAGCATCTTGCGGTCTGCTCTCGGGGTGAACTTGCTTGGACGACTAGACCTGGGCATGTTGGAAGTTGTTTTGAAAGCCCTCCACTTGTTGACTATTTTCCAGACAGTGGAATGACTGATTTCAAAATCTTTTGGGATCTTTTTAAATCCCTTACCAGACTCATAAGCTGCTACAATTTTCTTTCTCAAGGCCTCAGACAGCTCTTTTGCTCTCATCATGGTGCTCACTCTCACTTCAACAGTTAGGAGCACACCAAACTAAATGTCTGAGGTTTAAATAGGGCAAGCCTCATTCAAAATGCTGAGTAACAATCTTCTAATCATGTGCACCTGGTGTGATTCACCTGTGTGTGAGTTGAGCCATTTTAAGTGGGAATAAATGTGGGGGTGTCCTTCCTTTTTCCTCAGTTAGAATATGTATTTTTGTAGAATTACATTTACAGAAGATCTTGAAAAGTCTTTTCTTCAGTTTTAATTGTTTAGTTATATTCCTATAATCTCTCAGTATTGTTAAAATTGAGATTCAATATCTATATATCCAAAAATATTACAAAAATACACAGGCTTTCATAGGGTGTCCTAACTTTTTCACATGACTGTATGTCTCCATCTCACTATGAATAAGATCACTGACAGTCTCTGTATGAAAATGAACTATGTGACATGAAGAATGTTCAAAAAGTCTCAGAATGACAAAATTACTGTGAAACCCATTAGCAACACTTATCAAGAAAAAGTGATAACATTATCTGAAAGAGTTGCTTGTGTATAATACCAGAATAGAGACATTGACGTAGGTGGAGTGTACCATGAGATAAAAATAACAAAGGGCAACTGATTGAGGTGTAAAAGGCTGGAGAAAGCATAGAAAAAAATCAGTCTAATGCTAAGATAGGCAAAGGAAGAAACCCTGGCAGTCAGGTAATAACTATAAGTGAGAGAGGAGGTACATCTTCTAAAAACTGTGACCTAAACATTATGACTGATGAAAGAAATATTTGTACATAATATCACATATGTAAAAAAATTGTTTTAATATTAAATAAAATTTCTGGATATTATAGTTTCATAAAGTATTCATTTCCAATTTTCTTTTTCAATTAAAAAGAATATAATTTTATAAACTTACCTTGTACTAGATGACCTCTACTAAAACAGATTATGCTGTGTTGTTTAAGCAATATGAAGTAAAATAAAACTTGCAGCTTTCTTTTCTTCTGAACCAAAACTATGTTCATGAGGAGTTGTAAAAGTGCATATATTTCTTTAAATTATTTATTTTCTGTTTTTTGTGGGTAACAACATTACTACTTGACAAAACCATTTTAGTTATAAAAGAAGTAAATATCAAATTATTAAATTTAAAAATGTTTATCATGATTCAGTCAGCATAGAAATTATTCTCTCTTTTATAAAATAAAGAGTCAAATTATGGGCAGTTTCTCATCACACATTTGCCTGTATGTTTGTCACTATTAATAATGTCAATTCTTATTAACTTACCTTTCTCACCTTTCTTGATAAAATCTTCATGCATAAGGCCATGAAGTTTTTGCAGTGAGAAATCTTGCTTATCATCTGTCTCCTTTTCTTCTTCATCATCCTCTTGTGGTTTTGTTAGACACTGTTCTTCTGAAGCTTTCAGCTTTCCAACTACAACTCCTTTGAAATTATTCTCTTGTTCAATGCAAACTTTAATAAGATCTACAGTATTTTCTGAACACTTCCTCTTCAATGACTTTAAATACACAGCTTCCTCTTTATTTCCTTGATCATCATTAATGAGATCTTTATCTTCACACATTTCATCTACAGTAACATTTTCATCCTTGTTAACTTGTACTTTGATTTCCCTTTTATCAGACTTTTCATGGCTCCTCAGGTCAAACACTTCTGTAAGTGGACCATCCTCTAAATTTTCATCATTTGCAGATGAACCTTTCAAGGATATGTGTACTGGACGGATAGGTTCTAGGACCATGTGACCCAATTCTTTTCTGTGTTTTTTTCCAGTTTCTTGATCTGATACCCCAAGCTCTGGGTTTGTTTTAGTTTCAGGTACTGTCTTAGTAAACATAGTCTGAGAATCAATGTTGTTGGCTAAAGAATCTGTAGAAACGATTACTGATAAGCAATTTTCTTTCATTGCAGAACTATCTGACACTATGTAGTTCAGAGGTTCTTCCTTCAACTCCTGATATGTTCCTGTACTTTCTTCTGATACAGACTGACAACACACACCTGTTTCATTCTGAATCTCACAGTTCTGACCATTCTCTTCAGAGGGAGTTATATGTTCAGAAGGCAGGTATGGTTCTGTTTTTGCAAGGAAATCACAGGAAGCACATGTTGTTTGTTCTTTATGAGTACCAGTGATTAATGAATCCTTTTTTCCATCATTTAAATAATCTTCAAATACCTTTTTTTCTATGCCACTGCTCTGACTAGAAACATTAGATTGATTGCAGGTGTAACAATGGTCTTCTGAAATATCTTTTGTATAAGTCAGTTTGGCAGAAGGCATGTGGTCTGTGTTACTTATAATTTTTGCGGAGTTCTCCTGTATATCAGCTGTAGTGGTATATGTATCTGAATGTGCACTACAGTTAGGAATAGACAAAAGGATCTCCTGTTCAGTATTGAAGTCTACTGCTGCTTCAGTATTTTTTTGCTCTTTTTTAATAACATTTTGACTGTTCACACAATGAACACTAAGTTTACAGTCTTTCAAGGACTGAGGCTCAACACAATGTTTTGTTTCCAATGGTTGAGACTGATCCACAACAGTTTTTCCATCACAACTCTGTTTGCTTAAGTCCAACATTGAAGAAGGTATAAAAGCAGTAACTTTTGATGATAGGTTAGCCCTTGAACTCTCCTGTATTAAAGAACTATTAGATGATACAGCCAACAGAGAACCTGACCCAGCAGTACTAGAAGTACAGATCGTTCCTCTCATAGGTACAAGTTTGATGGAAGGTGATGTATTAGTTACCACCACAGATTTCACAAGCACCTTATTAACCATTGATGAAGTTCCAGAAAGGGATGAAGATGATCCTGATGGTTTCATATGTGAGACTAATAACCTAACTGGTGATGTTGATAAAGAGCTACTAGTTGTTAAACACACTGTACTAGTGGATGATGATGAAGAGCTTATTAACTCTAACACTGATAGATTGGAAGATTTTACTGTCTTCAATGGGGACCCACCTGTTGGAAGAGTCACAAACTTAATTGGAACAGTTTTGGAGGAGTTAAAAGGGACACTGACTCTAGCCATATTGTTAGCTGATGTCAGCAGAGACCGTTGGCCACCTGAGGAAAGGGTGTTTTTAAAAATTAAAGTCAAACGGCTTCCTGGTGTATCAGTGATGCAACTGCTCAGCTTAGAAGAAATAAAAGGCAAAGAAGTAACTGGAGTAGAAGCAACAGAAGTTACAACAGGATGATATGCTGTGCTCATATCAACCGGTACAGACACAACCTCAGTAATAAAAGAAGATTCGGAGGCTTCAGCTTCCTTTTGTAAAGATGTACATTTTTTTAAAAAGTTAGAAGGCACTAAAGTATGTGTCTGCTCAGGGCTGACTGAAGCAGAGACAGTAATTACAGTGGGCTGCATACACGTAGCAACACCTTGCTGATTAGATGATGGTTCAGTTACAACTGAACCAGTAGTAATAACTACACTGGGTTGAGAGCTCTCAGCAACCAAGTGGCAATTACTTGTTTCTTCATTGTCAGCTGTACTAACTGTAGTATCTGGATTAAGTTGTTTGGAAGCAACCAATGTTTGTGAATTGGCAGTATTTGAAAAACAAGTAGTAGAAATTACATTATGTTCAGCACAATGAAACAAAGCTGAAGAAGCACTTACTGGTGTTGAATTAGTGCCTCCCGTATAAGGATGTGAAGATGTTCTTTGCTCCACCAAACATGGATCAAGAGCAGCAGATGAACTACTAGGTGCACAGGTAGTATTATTTATTGTATTTTCTGTCAGATTATCAAGATCTGAGACAGAAAATGTACAAGACTGAATGTTGGCAGCTGATGTAGTGCAAGTAACAAGTTCTGTCAATGAATTACTCTGATGTGACTTTAAGGGCATACTTGAATCATAGTGAGTGCATGAAGCAGTTGATGGTTGTTGAATAACATTCTGACTGGCTGATTGGCTCATGGAAGACTGAAGGATTGGACATATTACAGAAGCAGCACTCTGAATAAGCTTGGTACTTATGCTACTTAATGCCAAGTTATCATCATCTTTATGGTAAGATTCATCAGGTGTAGAAGATTTGGGAATTTCACTGGATTGGAATGATGATGATGTTTTCTCTACTAACTCCTTCATAACTGGTTTTATACTGGTGTTCAAAGTATCGTTCTCCAGGCCTTTCTTGTCTGATTGCTCTGCATAAACAAACAAACAAAAAGAAAACAAACACTTTAAATACAAATATTATAATATTCCTACACTGAAAATGTATTTCCAATAGGCACTTACCTTTTCCCATAATATCAGCTATTATTATTCAGTGCTTCCTTCTATATGCAAACATTTTTTTGTTATTTTATGACATGCCTTCTGCTCCTCTATTCCAACATGTCTCTTATGCAAACAATCATGCACCACCTCATCAATGACAAGAGCATGACATGCTTCCATGATGCATATGATTCCCTCTACACTCTGACTGAACTATCACTTTAAAGTTTGGCAAAAGACACCAGTACTTTTCTCTGGTGGGAAAGAGAAGTGGTAAGTGTTAGAGGAGGTAGGTACCTATTGGAAATACATTTTCAGTATAACTTCTGATACAGTACTTACATTCTCTAACATGATTAGCTGGAATCAAACATTGAGAAAGAGGAGGGACTGGTGGAAAGGAACAACAGAAGCACCTTCTGAAAGCATTAAAAGGTTACTTTTGAAAATGAGATTCAGATCCAAAGATCAGAACAGGGGGACCACTTTACTTCTGAGCCAAATAGATACTCTTCATTTTTTGTAGAAAGTGTCAGATATAAAGGCAGAAAATTAATGGAGCACATCAGAGTGGAAGAAAATGTGGCAGAAATGCTATCCTAACCAAGATATTTTAACTAAATCCCACAATGAGAAAGGTGGGTAAACAAGGATATACCCATGGATATGGAGTGGATGGGGCATAGTGAATTGTACTCAGTAAGTCAATTAAATCCCAAACCTCCTTACAGGGTACTCACACCTGCATAAGAGTAAGATGAGGAACTTACCATCTTCTCCTCAAATCTAAAAACCAGGGATTGATAGTTCAAAGCCAATCCTCATGTTATACCTTGGAACTGGCATCCAATATCAAAAGGATGTCTATGGCATTTACTCAACTCCCCCAACCATCAAACAGGCAGGGGCTGTCCAAATGGCACTGTCATCCCAGTAATAAGAAGATGAGGGATAAACAAGAACAAAACTGTAACAATCCCACATATCACTGCTATGATCCACAAAACAAATGGGGGAAATTAAAGATGGAAGACAGAAAACCCTACACCTGTGTGAAGGCTTACAGTGATTGGTTCACTCCAAGTCCAAAATCTGCTCACAGGATCTCAACATCAACACAAGAATAGAATGAGGGTTTCCAATTGAAGGGGTATTGCATTCTGATGTCTCACTCTGTTGTATTGGTTATTGCAAACAGAAGGATATTACATCACCTTCACGTAAGAACCCCACCAACCTACTCTTTAACTGAATGGTTATTGTTTGGATCTCGTTCAGCAGGATACCTGCACAGTCAACCATCCCAGTGGCTTGCAACTGTAAAGTGGTAAACATTTCTATACTCTACTCAAAGAAAGGAGGTCAACAATGCATTGGAGAGTCTGAAGGAACATTATTACCATATACAGTCCAATGGGTTCCCATGAAACCTCATTTTGAAAAGCAGACCATACCAAGTTATTCTCTCTCTAGTATAGTAGGGATGGGCAGCAATTCCCTTCTGTTTTACCCATCTATTCCATGACTGGTACAATCTTGTGGAACAACCCATCTTAACATGAAGTGTGCAAAGCCATGAAAGATAAAGCATAAATCAACATGGCTGGACAGTGCAGATTTAAAGAATACCTGGCCAGGTACCACTTGCCACTGAGTGTGATACATATGATTAGAGAAAGGCCCTTGAAAGAATAAAAGTATAAATAAAAAATTACCAGTTAGTCATATCGAAGTCTAAAAAATGGCCACAGATGGTAGACCAAACTCCAACAACAAAGAAAACATGATATAAAGGAAATAGTGGGAGATGGATGATAAGTACTCATTGCTAATGTTGACGATGGGAAACGGGAATTGAAGCCATATGAGAAAGGTTACATAAGGCAAATATGAATTTGTAATGGTGGATTGTTGATAGACCAATGTTATCTGAGACTCAATAACTTCCAAAAACCATATCAAAGACAAAATGTCTCACAATTAGGTCATTCATAAATTTTTAAGATACACTGAGTGTAAACAGACTTGAGCCAATACAGCATCATAACCTATAATGTTCTAACAACAAACCCCAGACTGAATGATATGTAGGCTGAAATGGAGGAAAAAAGGAGAAGAGTACTTGCAAAAAAGTCAGGATTTCTGTGGATAACTTCAGATAGGAAATGTATACAAGAAACATAAGAGGTGGATAAGGGCAAAACACAAGCAAAAATATTGGGCATGGGTAAGACTGACACTTGGTTTGGGGGCTACCTCCAAAATAGGTAATAAGGAACCTAAATAACTGCTGATCTAAAAATATATAGTCACTACATTGGCAGGAAAGGGCAAATTGATCAGAAATCCTCAGGGGGTGGCATATGCTAAACCATTCACTTAATTGTGAGCTAAAGTGATCAGCATGAGCCTGACCAACAGAAAAAGGAAGAAAAAACCATATACGACTGGGAAGAATAATCAAGTAACATGGAAGGATTCAGTGTGTAAGAAAAGGAAGAAAGGGATAAAACAGCACAAACCTGAGACAAAATCCATAAAGAACAAATTAGGCTTAAGAGACTCCTCAGGTTGGGAATGAGAAGAAATGATAAACTATGGAGGTGGAAAAGGATGATCAAAGCCCTTGTCAGCTTGCACAGGCTCAGCCAGTTCAGGAAGAGCCTAAGCAATTTCCAGGGACAAAGGTTGACCATATAACATTCAATCTTTTGATGTAAAAAAACAAATAAATCCACTATAGAGTCCTGAAAAAAACCCAAAAAATGCTAGTGTAACCCACAAAGTAATAACATTAAGTTTGGAATTTACTATCATAAAAAGGTCTACTCAATCTGAGTGAAGAAATAAAGCAATTAGAATTAACTGATAAATAATACGAAACAGGCTAAATTAAAGCAAATTAAACTGAAAAAAAACCACATTGTGGAAAAGACAAAATCAAACAATAAACAAAAGAAAGAGAGCATCCAAACTTAAACACTGCCAAAAGGTGAAAGTTGGCTAGAGTAGTGTAGACAAAGTCACACGCATCACATGAGCATGTTGTGCTCCTATTAGTAATGACTTGCATGAGACACGTGTAGAAATATTGCAATTACAATAGGGGGAAGTGGAAGACTTGTGGCTCATGTAAAGAAAAAGTTTGCAAATAGAGAGGAGATACATACTGAATCAGAAATAAATGTTTTAATCATAACCTAAATTAAGTATATCATATGTCCAAGTTTTAAAGAGTTATGCCATAACATGGTATGTTCTCCTAGCTTTTCAGTAATAGATGAAGTTTCTTTTTATGTTACAATCACGATCATGACAAATATTTTCCTACCTTCATAACCATAAAAACGTGTAAATGTATAATAAGTGGCATAATATTTTGTAGTCTAATATGCACCTTGTCAAGTATGCAAATAAGCTCTTACCTACTGTACATGCTAACAGACATTTTCAAGTGCTGATCTTTCTGTAGTATTTATGATTCATTTATAACAACAAACTATTGTTTTCCTTTAACTGGACACACAGCATTTTGCTTTAAAGATTCTTCAGAAGCATTCCACTAAAATACAAAGCATAATTGACAGTACAAATTGACAGCATACATTTGACATATTAACTAGTAAAGTTTATCTCTGAAAAAAAATTATTGTGGTAAAAATTAAATGTCACCTGTAGTAAACAAAGTTCTATCTAAATTACTTATTGAAATAACAAAAACATAGGGTGAAAAAATAATAAAAAAGTATAGACACTATTATTTGTCCCTATTCATCTGTGGTCATAGCTGTTTGATGAGAATAACATCCCTGAACGTTCATTAATTATATTTGGTAAGGATTTGTATGGAGAATGGTGGTTTCTTGTCAGGTTTTACTTGTCCACAATTAGTTCAAAAATGACCTGCAACTGTGCTTCTTTCATATTATCATTTACAAAAAGAGCCAATATGTTCTCTTATTCCAGTGAGTAAGATTATTCCAGCTTTCCTTACGTATGTATGATAAATGTTTCATGTTAGCTGGTAAACAAGATTACGAACAAGACACCCATCTTGAGGTTCCAAACATGTTTTTGTTAGATGGTGAGTTTTATTACATTGTGGGCTAGTGTATTGAGATTTTGAAAGTTATTTTTTTAGGGTTAGATCTCATTGTTTTATAAGATTACTTTGTAGTTCAGATTCCTGATTACAAATTTTTTCTTGAAGAATGATTATTCAATTAGATGTGTTATAAGAGTAATATTATTTGAGTTTTTTTTGGAAAACAGGTTTATTCCTCCTTGACTATTAAATTTTGTTGTGTTGGATGTACAATGCTGAATTTTGCACATCAGTCCTTGGAAGAAGTCCAGTTGCAGATCATTTTAAACCAATTATATACATTTAACACTTAACAAGAAACCATCACTTCTCTACATAAGTCCTTAACCAAGTACTGACAAAAAGTTTAAAGTTATTTTCACTGAACAAGTATTACCACAGATGAATACAGACAAAGAATGGCACCTATAAGTTTTATTATTTTTCATCCTATCTTTTGCTTATTTCAGTCTGTAACTGGGATAGAAATTTTGTTTACTACAGGTAACTGTTAATTATTTCAACATAAGTCTTACTTCTTAACATGTTAAATAATACTGTGGAAATGCATGCTACAGATTTGATTAGAACCTATTATTTACACCAGTTGCTGCTTTATCAGTTGTAGTTTGTATTTTCGTGGAACACTCCTGAAGAAGCTGTAAAGTGAAACACTGAGTGTCCAATTAAAGAAAAACAACAATTTGTTGTTATAAAGTCTTTATTTCTAGTTTTAAAATGTTTTCTATACATTAATATGCACTACAGAAATATAATTCAAACTGTTTATTATTATAAAAATATTAATATTTTGCCTAGATATGATCTATTAATTATTACTGAAGTAACAATGTCTTTTTACATACAAAATGTCTGAAAAGCACTAATGATTTGTGGTTAATGTTATTGTTAGGTTTTTACCTAGTCATGTCTTATCTTCAATTTATGATACTAAGGTATCATCATGCCAGTTAACTCTAGAATTTAGATCAATGATTATTTATGATTTAAATGCACTTCAGTTTGTTTTGTAGTCTACCAAAAATATATTACACCACTACTGTTTCACAGTATAATTTTTCTGTAACTGGGCAGTTTTGAACAACATTGTTTACCAGTAAACTACTACATACAAAATATATTTTGCATTCATATCTTTCAAACATTAGTAAAATCTATCAAAATTACTCATCACTAAAAAATACATGTACACCCTAATTATTCTTAATCTTATACATTAATAATTTTACTAATCCTCTTTCCTATTTTTTTTTAATTTATAAAGACACTTCCTAACAAAATCATATAAAAAAAGTTTACCATAACACACTGCATAAAACTAGTAGTTTGTCATAATTTGTAATTCTATACTTATGAAAAATTATTCAGTACTTAAATATTTCTAGCTATGAAAAGAAGTGAAAGCTTATTTTTTCACTTTAAGGATAAATATCACACATACCTTCTTGAGAAATGAGTTCAGTAGAAGTTGAACAAACATCTGTATCATGATTAGGCTGAACTATATAATGCTGTTGCAAAGCTTTTGCCTCACCATCATTATTCTCCATTTTTAATGTCTGTATATTTGAAGGAGACTTTGATGTAAAGTTTACATTTTTTGCTACCTCATCCATCACACTACTGCATGCCCCTTTAGAAACAGCTATTGTGTTTCTTGCAGTGCCTTCATCAATTGAATCCATACTTGACTCATCACTAGGAACGGTACTATCACAATCTTCTTTAGTCCTTTCCTTCTGACTATCTGGATTGTCAATATTTTGGGCAATAAGAGATAAATTTGTAACAGGTGGATCAAGTGTTTGCTTATTCTGAAATTCATGCTGTAGAACTTCATTGCTTTCAGGCATCAAAGACTGTACTCTGGATGATAACTGGTTGGATGTAGAGTAGATATGACTACTACTAACAGATGCTAGTATACTTTTCACAGAAGTGATGCTGTTAGTGTTAACTTCATCTTTATTATCCTGTGCAAAGGAAACATCTAGTCCTTCATGGACATGCCCATCACCACGTGAGGACACCAGTGTTGGTAAACCTGGTTCTCCTTGAAATTGAGTTTTCCTGCCTACAGATGTAATTCTTGATAATTCCCCAACAGAAGGCACTTCAATCCATTTTGACAGTGAGCTTACAGGTGTACCGCTATCCAGTGTAAGAATTCTAGCAACAGGTGAAGAAGTATTTCTTCTAACCTCCACAAACCTTAAGCTTTCAGCTTTACTGCTGCAATGAATGTCTAATAATGAATCACCTAACCTTTCATGGTAGTTAGTTGGTTGATAGCAATTTAACACAGAAGCAGAACTATTTACCAAACCAATATGTTGATAAGATGTTTTCAATTCCTTGTGACAGACATCATCTGATGATTTTACAATTTCCTGGTTATCCAGTGAAGAGACAAGTGAGGGGCCATTTGCTTGATCTTTTCCGTCCAAAGAGTCAGTACGGTATGCATTTAAACTTCTTGATGTCATTACAACTGGTGGTCCAGTGTTATGAATGTCTGAAGACAAATGTGTATATGACTGAGGGTCAAAATCTAGGCTACTGCTAGATAAACCTTGAGGTTGGCCATTGGTTATTTCATCTGCTTCTTGTTTAGAATTATCTACACCATCACAATTATTCCCCAAAGCTTCAGATAACACGAGTTTTGCGTGTTTGGTATTGGCTACTTTTTCTTCTGTACTTTTCTCAATATCATTTTGTTCACATTTTTTTATCTCTTCATTCTTTGATACTGTTAATGTCTTCTGGTATTCCTTAGGGTCACCCAATCTTTCTCCATGCTGTTTGGTATCTATAACTGATGTACTGTCAACCAAAGTGGGCAAACCACTCACAACACTTGTTGCCATGACAACCTCTGAAACTGTAGGTTGAGATGAATTATACTTAGATGTGACAGCTGAATGACTGGCAGAAACAACTGACTGCAATTGATCTTCACTTAAACAGGTATTATGTGGAGTCAATCTCCTGTCGGATGACTGAGGTAGATTTGTGCAGTGTTCTACAGGTAACAATTTTGATTTTTCTGAAAGAGTAAAATGAAATAAAATAAAATCATTTAATAAATAAAACAGGGAAATAAAGCAAAAAAAAGTAAATATAAAAGTTTTTATCTTGTATCAAATAGCTGTTAATTAAAATTTTAGTAACAAACATTTTATTAACAGCAATCTCACTCACTCACACACATATACACACAAAGCAAAGAATGGTACTTAAAATTCCAACTATTTATATACATGCACAAAACCTGTTTCAAATTAACACACACTATGTCCTGGAACACAGCATATCATACCTACCATGGAAAATAGATCATGGTCCAAATACAAGTACAACCAGTACAAAAACAAAACTACCAACAACAGTCCAAAAAAATAAAACTTAAAGTGATCAAACAAATTCTGATAAATTCAATTCAGACAGGTCAAAAATGTTCTTAACAAATGTAAATGTACTACTGTAGTAAATGAACTAACATAAGCTTTCTTCTTATTTTAAAAATATATATCAGACTGCATAATGAATACGTGAATTACTACTACATGCAATACAGGACTAGATTTATTTATGAAAGTTTCTTAAAATAGCATATTGTATAGTTTTCTGTAGGAAAAAGAAAAAACAATATTAATGAATAGCTATAACTAACAAAAAGAACGTTTTTTGAACATATATGAGATTTAAAAAAAAACACTTAACTTGATTTGGGTTGTGCTAATCTAATAAAAATTGCATATAGTTATCACAAATTTCATGTAATACATGCACAGTGAATGTAATGTACTGTTAATTTTGTCTCAGGTAAATAAATATTGTTTAGTCAATATTTTTAAAGATGTAAAACATGTTATGAGCCATCTTAGTTTAGAAAACTGGGGTAAGATTCAGAATTAAAAAATTGTAAACACTTTTTTATATTAAAGATTACTAATAAAAATAAGAACTTACACATGCCAAACAGTCCTAGTTTTTATTATATATTTCACTTTCTAAATTAAGTATTTTTTGCCAGAGTTAACAATGCAAAACAGCTAGTCAATCATATTCAACTGTTTAAAATTATTACCTAAATAATTGTGTTTAAATTTTTTAGTTATAACTATCCATAGAAGATACAAATAACTAAACTGAATTTGCAATAACTGTATATGCTAAAACACCAAGAAAACACACCCCTTCAACCAAGTTCAGATTTTTTTAGATACAAGAACAAAAGATCGACTATTTCATGCATGAAAAAATATGCATAATGATTTATATATATATTATACTTAAATCTACAGACATCAATCTATCTAAGTGACTGAACACCTTAAGAAATCTCTCAATGACCCAACTTCCAAAAAGTGATATCTGCTTATGCATATGTCACTGATTTTTTTAAGTGGCAAAAACCACATAATTGAAATAAAGCATCTCAAGACATTACTAATAATACCTCAAATTAAGAGCTTTCTCCTCAATCCTGCATTTTTCCTTTTAAGAGTAAGATGTATGAGCAAATTTTTTTCTAATCATTATATTTTATTCACTTACCACATATACTTCAAATGTAGTCATTTATTTACAATTTTCTGTTAAATTTCAGAACTTATAGGTTTGATTACTTTCACACCTGCAATTAAATTTTTTCTCAGTAAATTAATCATTAGTTAATCCTAAAATAAACCATTTAAGAGCATAGTGACAAAGCAGTTCTCAAATTTAAAGATTTTTCAACTATTACATTTGAATAGTTTAAAATAATTTGACTGTGCAAATAGGTAAAACCACATCTGTAAATGTAATTAAAGTTGAAATAAAAACTACTGTTTGGCTATTATAGCAATACCTACTATGTATAATCATTACATAATTGCTACCATAAATTTATTGTCATGTGATCAGTTTCTGATACATCCACATCAATATTCTGTAATTTCCAGTTTTTAATAAAGCTATCTATATACATACTGTACTGGTCTCTAATAAACCCATATTTATGGATTATCCTTAACAAGGTCTCAGTGAGTTTTCTTAAGTTTTCAGGCAAGTGTTTTCTTAAGTTTTCAGGCAAGTGTTTTCTTACACCACATAACTGAACAATTATAACAGTTCCTTTTTATACATATAGAAACAAAAGTAAAACCAAAAATACATTAATATATTGTAAATGTGTATATTCTTAATTACTACTCATCGTTTAAACTTCAAGCTTGAATGTTATTATTTTTGAAATACAAACATATTTCTTACTTGTTCAAGTTTAAGAGATTTAATTATTAAAAAACTAGTGACAAATGGTATTTTATTACATGAATAAAGTACTCTATATTTACTCACTGATGATCTCACATATTAAGTAAAAGTCATTATACATTTCTACAACTGGAAATCACTTGGCTTATTAATTTAAGATTTTTCTCCATAATTATTTCTTACATTTTATTCAACTGAAATTTATGGATTTTCAATTACCGTCCTTTTGAAAAAGTCACAATATTTTGATACTGGAATAGATATGGTAAGATGACCCAAAATGACTGTAAGTAGATGCTGCTGCTAGGTACCAAAGTAACTAACAGTTGAAATAAAAAAATAAGTGTTTATTACAGAAACACACAGTGTAGAATCATTGCATAAATGTAATTGTAGCAGGCTATTTATCAATAACAAAGATTGAGATGAATAACGAGTGCTTTATATTACAATTTCAAGCATAAATACAGCATAACGGCATCACTTATTTTCAGCTAGTTTATCACACAGATGAGGAAAATGTTTTACAAAAAATATATAGTTCAACATTTTACATCAATCCCCCAAAACATCCCAAGGATCCACGAACATTTTTATTTACCACACTGAATCTTGTGAGTATTACAATTCATACTGGAATTTTGATACATCAAAAACCTGTATTATCACATACAACATTTCACATGCTTTAAAACTACATAAAAACTCAATGAATCATGTACAAGAAAAATGCATTACATTACAGGTTTTAACTGGACCTCTCCAAAGTTCTCTTTATAAGATGTTTTTGAGTTATTTGGAATACCTCCCAATTTGTTAAAAATAAATCAATATATCTGTAGCAGCTTCCAGAAATTTTTACTTTTGTAAAATGAGTTTTTATGTCATTAGGTTTTAAACTTGCATTTTTTCCCTCTTGAAAACGATATTCGAACATAAACAAATAAAATTCACTATGTTCCAAGTGTGTGCAGCTTTTATTTACATGTTCAGCTTTTTACTCATCAATCAAATGTGAACCCATTAATTTACACTTATTGAGGTATAAATGTATTATTTTAGTGTAAATAAAAAAATAAATATCCATTAATACTAATAATATTACATTAGTCTATGAAAATTTTAACCCTTATTAATGTAAAGAAATAATTACTGTTTCAATCTGAACTGGCGAACATTATTCTCCACTCAAATAACAAAACATTATCCAAAATTATTTGAAAAACATTTATTCTCACTATTTTATAATGTACCTCTGAACAACTGCTGAAGGTCACATCTGTTAAATTACTTTGTAGATACCTGCATGCAAAGAAATAGAACTAAAGATGTAGCACAGATTCGAAACTGTCAGGAAAATAGAAAAAATGTATATAAAAGTATGTCCAAAACATTAATTGTAACTGCTATATAATTTTGACAGTGTGTTTTATAATTTGAAATTTTGTGAAATGTCCATTTCTTCCCTTAGTTTTGTTTTCAAATGTTTTTATAAAAGAACAACTTTTTCCCATCACACATAAACTGAACTTACCAATACATGGAATTTTGATTCCCTATATTAAAAAATAAAATATGGAAAAAGTAATGTATTAAAGCAAAGGATGCTTAAGCATGTTCTAAGACAAAAGTAAAATTAGTCAATTAACCACATCATAGTATACAAAAGTACACAACAAATCCTTTAATTTTTTTAAACTGATTCTGTTTCCACTTATCATTATTCACATTTTATCAAATAAACTTTGAATATTATTCTATTTTCCTAAAACATGTTTTTAAAGAAAACAGACTATAAGGAACTTGAGTCCCAGAAGCATAGGCTAACCAACATTATAATCTCCTATAATATTAATCAGGAAAATTGTTTTTGTGAATATTTTAGCATTGTAGTAAAATTTATACAACTAACATGCTTTTTACATATATCAAAAATATAAAAAAACAAAAGTATTTTGACAAGTTTGTAGTGCAAAATATGACTAAGCAGAAAACAAAACAATAAACAATAGCAAGTAACAAGCTTACAACAGTAGAAAGTACCAGAGCATAAAAATATATGTATTGACAAATTTTATGAACATTCTCAATACAATATTTTTTGTGGCATTACAGTAGACTATAACAAAGCAAGTCCTTGTACAGAATTTTATATCACCGATGCAAAAACATTATTCATATATACTATTATCTTGCTCCCACTGAAATTGCAGAAACAACTTTTTGAGAATGTAAAAAACTAAGAGACTTGTGGGTCTGTGTAGACAATAATAAAATATTCTTGTTTCTTGAAATACATTCTGCAAATAATATAGGTTATAGTATGCCTGGAGTTTTTAAAATCTGATAACCTTAAATGTGTAAGAAAGGAATATGTTTCTCATATGCATCTCATCATACTTGCTCAGAAAATACCATAAATCAAATTCAAATTTAATATTTCAGTATAAATCAAAATATTATACACATAGGGAAATAATTCAGCTTATTTGCCATACCAATTTAGCAAAATCAATTTATTTCATTTAAAAATTTTTTGACCGAGGACAATTGCATAATAAATATCTTTAAATAACTACTGAAAATGTGTTGTTTCTAATGCAACTAACTACACAACGTTGTATACAAAGAGCTCTCAATTTAATGACATTCCCACAGTAATGAAAACACTGACATAATTCGTACTATTAGTAACTACATTACAAATTACAGTATGCACAGTTAATGCATCAAATCGAACTATAAGGTTAATTTTTTTGCTTACATAAATACTTCCTGTTTTTAAGAGAGCACACTATTTTTGTTAACTTTTGTTACATTTCTCTGAGATAAAATAATACAAAAGTATTTTCCAGATTATATAATGAAGTTTAACAGATAACATTTACACTCAACTACTGTGCTACTTCTAGAGGCCAAGCACCATTCTAATACCTGAATAAACTGTACAATTAATCCAGCTTAATTCTCCAAATTGTGTGAAATTTCTTTTGTGGTAACTTTGCTTTGAACACTGAAAAACAAAAAAGTTGTTTCTTATTTGTGTGCCATTCTCAGGAGTCTTGAACCATAATGGAGTCTAACCTAGATGCATACAGCCCTTTACACAATGGAAGTAAATTGTTATGACACATTTTATCTTTCCAACTGATATTCTTTTCACAAGCTGCATATTCCTAGGTTCCTAATTCCTGCAATATTGTACTTTTGTATCTGAAAAGTAGAAATCAAACTCACTATACTAGAAGAAGTAAACATATACAGCATTAAAAAGCTACTAACAATGTGGAACAAAGCTTTATACCAGTACTTAAGAAGCACTGTTAAGTTTCTCTCTTTTCTAAGTAAATTTTGAAAAATTCCAAAATTCATTTTGTTATTGCCTCTGTTAACTGGGGTGGGACTTTCCCAGAAAGCTGATCACACAAGAAGCAGTTCTAAACCGTGTGGTACATATGTGAGATAAGAAGTTCAAATCACAGGTTGTAGACCTTTTCTACAGTATTGATAAACTATTAGTAAATTTCACTTAGACTGAGTTTACTGAATTATGTACATGTAATTGAACAGTTTTTCTCCATCCTAAAAGTTAAATTAACATTATAACAAAAGTATGAATCTTTACAAAGCCAATTACTTTCCTGTCATTATGAATCATACATTAAATAAGAATGAATATAAATTGTAAAATATATTTATAAGTTAAAATATGTTGTAAAAGTTAACTAGAAGCTTTGGTTATAATGTAACACTATTCTGTTCATTTTATTCTAAATAAGACATTAATAAGGTCACTTATACAAATTTACATCACTCTAAGTATGTGAAATCTATATTATCACTATACTAGCTAGAGTACCCATCTCCTGGACAGGCATTATGTAAATTCATGATTATTAAGATTATCTTAGAACAAAAAAATTTTGCTTCCCTCATATGCAATTGTAAAAAGAGCAAAACAATGCCCATAAAATTATAAAAAAAAACAAAATGTAAAACTCAAAATATGAATTTATCTCCCTGTGGACCCAATGAGCCTCCATTCTAATTTTGGTGAATATCTATCCGCACCCTGTGTAGTAGTTACATAAACATACAGAAAACAACAGACACTACTATTATATTTACATACATTGCACGATGTTACACACCATAATTATTTCTCATTTTTTTAACAACTCAAGACATAAAACCTGTACATTGCAACATAATGCAGATGCATTAAAGTTAGCTATTAAGATATTTCCATTATATTTCAAATTCTGCATAGAATTTGAAAACTCATACCTATCTTTTACAGTAAATTCATCATTTGTATATTTCTGAAAGCAATCAGTAAGAAAGCACAAAAGTATCTTTAAAAAATTGTTTTAAGGAATTTCATTTTATGAATTTCAGAGAAACAATATACAATTTCAGAATGAAAAGTAACCAATTCCTTCATACACATATTCAGACACAAGTTAAGCAAGTAACTAATTCCACATATTTTTTAATAACCTTCCAAAGGTTGGAGTTTTCTTTCAGTAACAGATTTCCTACTGTTATCTGATATATGGATAACCTTACAACTATAAAGTGTTTTACTAAAGATTTTATTATTTCTCTTATACTGTTTTGTTATGATTTCATCACCATAATTTCCAGGCTCAGTCACCGATACCTTTATACTTTTCTTCAACTAAAATTATTTCTGTTCAGAAATATAATTACAGAAAACCAAACAATACTTGAATACAAGTTCTCATCATTATAAAAAAATATTAAGCAGTCCTATACTCCTTACCAAGTTTCCAACACAATGTAGGAAAAATATTTAGCAATAACCTTTATATGAGAAAAGCCAATAAGTGAAAAAAAAATTCATGATTGCGTTGGCTGATTTAGTGTTTTACGGCACAAAGCAGCTAGGCTATCTGTGCCAAACATCTGGCAAAAATTAAAATAAATTTAATAAAATTCATAAAAGGAAATTAAGTTAAAACAAAACAAAGTTTAGAAAAAACAAATAGCATAAAACCAATGATAACATCTAGTCTACAATGTTAAGAGAAAAACTACAGTAATACAAGTTGTAAAGGACTTTCTTTAGCATAATTGTAATTATCATAATTCACCAGGAAGACTAACAGATAAGTACAAAAACCACCATCCATCACCCGAAGCTGACCTTTCTAGTCCTGGTTTTGAGTTATTTGACATTATAACCATTTTCAAAACGTAATAAGTTTTAAAAGACTTGTTGCAAAATTTTAATAATAGCTCACCAGAGTGACTAACAGGTAGTTCAAACAGCAGCATTAGTCACCTGAAGTTGGCCTTTCGAGCCCTAGTTTCAAGTTATTTAACGTTATGGCCATTTCTCATTTCAAATTGAACTAAATGGACTTTGATTCTTAAAAAGGAATCACATCAAAAAAGTCTAACGTGTAAATTAAAAAAGTTAAATGGCATTAACAAAATTAATGGGCTTTCAAAAACTAAAAACATTACCAAGGTGGACAGTGTTACCATTACTAATAAAACTGTTTGACATTATGGACAAACCTTGGAATAGAACATGTTTAAAATGGTGCTTTCATTGAGAGTCGTAATGACAGCAAGAAAGTAAAATGTGGCTTATTGTGTCCTGAGTGTTACACAGACTACACACTGGTGCATCAATTCCAGATAACAGAAAGAAATGAGTTAAATAACTGTGACAAATGCATAGTCTAGTTAAAACAACCTCTTTCTGATCCTGACAGAAGCAAGACGGCCAACATTCAATGCAGGGTTTTATTTGGAAAAGCTTGTTTTCACATTGTTCAGTCCAAGTCGACTGCCTGTTGGCATGGTGCCGAGCCTTGAATACAGGACCATAGTCCACGTACGGAACAGGAACAGTGGTGATAGTGCCACAGCAGATAGATTTAGCTGCGACGTCAGTGAGCTCGTTCCCTGGAATACCATCGTGGCCCGGTATCCAGAAAAAATGGACAGAAGTAAATGTTAAAGAGAAATCAGTCGGTTTTGAATATCAGCGAGAACAGCATGCGAACTAACGTGAAGTTATTCCAGGGCCAGTAGAGAACCAAGTGATCAGTATAAATAGTGCAGTTTCAGTACTGCTTAGTTTCTATGTGATCCAGGGCAAGAGAAATAGTGTACAGTTCAGCAGTGAACACAGAAGCTAAAGAGGGTATTCTGCATACAACCACCAAACCACAACAAACTATGGCAGAGCCCACACAGTCACCTGATTTCAAACCATCTGTATAAACAGGAATGGAAAAATGGTTCAAAAGATGTTCAGCAAATAGCAGACAGTATTTTCAATCAAGAGTGTGTGCTTTTCTCAGATGACTTAAATACAGGTCACATTTTGGGACCACAAAAAGCCATGGTGGGATGGGATGAGCAGTGAATACAGCAACGTTATCCAAGGACAGACCCAATTCATCCAACTGCGTCTAAATGCGAAGGCCAAAAGGAGAAATGGCAGATCATCTGTTTTGAAAAAGTATGGCCCACCGAGGAAGAAAAACATGACCCCAGGTGGGATGTTTTGGTAAGGAACAAAGTTTTGAAGCATATAGTAAAGACAGTTGCAAACGGTAGAGGTACAAAGAAGGTTCATGAGACTCTGTATAAGTCCTGAACATGGAAAGTGTGGAAAGCCCCAGTGCAGAGCCAAAGTCCTTGATAATTAATGGCTGTCCAGCATCTTTAAGAATGAGAGTCTGGCAGAGCCATAGACCAGTGTTCCATAATCGAGTTTCAACTGAATAAGAGCACAATATATCTTTAGCACAGAACATCGATCCACTCTCAAAGTGGTGGAAGAGAGGACACGGAGAATGTTCAGTGCTCTTGTACATTTGACCCATAGCTGCTTGATGTGTGGTATAAAGGTAAGCTTATGGTCGGCAAAGATAAGCCCCAAGAATTTTGTCTCAGGGACCACAGGCAGCACAACTTTACCCATACAGAGTTCAGGATAAGGATGAATACCCCATTGGTATCAAAAGTGCATGCAAATGGTTTTAGAGAGAGAGAGAAGTTAAAGCTGTTTGCCGTGGTCCACTTCAATAAACGATTGAGGGCATTTTGTAGTTGCCACTCAATATACCTCATGTTCAATAACTGACATGAGATGTGAAAATCGTAAACATAGAGCCCGTTTGCAACAGTGAGAGGGAGTTGTTCAGTGATGGCATTAATTTTTATACTGAAAAATGTGACACTCAAAACACAGCCCAAGTTCCTGTAGAAAAGAACAGGAAAGTATCGAACCCACACAAAATCAGAATCTCCTGTCCTAGAGTATCGGTGATGCTCCAGGTATTAGCTAATTCCTGGCCATCAGAGAGGAAGATTGAGAGGGGGACAGAATTATATTGTCCACTGACCTTCCGAATCTTGTCCTACATGACTTTGGAACTGGTGGTAGATGACATGCTGGTTGTAAACTTAATTCAAGATTCCTTCTGGCTTTGACGTCTTACCCACCAAGCACATGCACAGGCCTGCTGGAAAGCGTGGTGATTTGAGAGTGTGGGATATCTACAGAAAGTACGCCAAGCCTGTTTCTGAGCCTTCTGTGCCACGTGGCAGGCAGGATTCCACCATGTACAAGGATATAATGGAAAACGTGTCAAGGTTTTAGGAATACATTGAGCAGCTGCTTGTGTAATACAGTCAGTTATTGCTGCCACACAGTCGTCTATTGATGGTTTACAGATGATGGCAGGATCAAGTTCTGTGAGCACAATGAAAGAGAGCCAGTTTGCATGATCCAGCTTCCACTGGGGCATGTGGGTTGGGTGGCATTGACCATGCCCAGTCTCTCTCAAGATTATAGGAAAATGATAACTGCCTTGTGGATTATTGTCAACCCTTCATGAAAAAATGGGAGAATAATAAAGGGGAGCAAACTGAGAGATCAATGGATTAACTAGGTGCATGAAAATAAGTAGAAGAACCAGTATTGAAAAGAAAATAGTTGGGATCAGAGAGCATACACTCTACAGAGCAACGTTTCCTATCAATATCAGCACTTCCCCAGAGGGGATGATATCCATTAAAGTCCCCCAGGATTAAAAAGGGAGATGGCAACTATTCAATGACAGCATCAAGGTCTGATGGATCATATGTCTCTCCAGGCAAGTGGTAGAGAGAACAAATAGTGATGGTATGATCCAAGGAAACACGGATGGCTACGACCTCCAAGAGTGTGTCGAGTGGCAAAGACAGGGTGGGCACTTGCTGATCAACCAACATTTCCACCCCATCATGCACTCATCCATCACATAGCCTGTCATTTCTGAACAAAGAAAATTGCTGAAAGGTGACTGTATTAGCAGGTTTCAGAAATGTTTCTTGTAAGGAAAGACACACAGGATGGTAGTAAGCAATCAGGGTTTTGATGCCATTCAGATAGAACGTAAACCTTGACAGTTTCAATGCATCATGGTGGCCATTTTTACTTATGTGTAGACAAAATGGGTGGAGAACCATTCTGTTTATGTCCACGTTTTTTGTCTTTACTATCTTTATTTGAGGGAGTCTTTCAACCTTCATGGATCCTATCCTGGGTCAATTGGGCAGGTCTTTGCTTTTGCAAGGGGATTCCAGAAGCTGTGGATGCAAACAAATGATCATTTTGTATCTTGTGGTGGGAGAAGAAGATGTATCCGAGAAAATGCATGTACCTAGAACCAAAGGAAGTGGATCTTGGGATTTGTTGGAATGTATGTAAGGCACAGAGATGGGTGTTGAAGTTGATTCATCAAGTTTTTTTAACCATGGATGTGAAAAGACTTTTCATTTGTTTTAAAAATGATTCTTTTGGAGAGACAGAGAGATCTGTCTGCACTACCACTGTAGTTGTGGAACAAAGTGCAGCAGCATACGTCCGAGATGAAGTGATGTACAGCAACTTTCAAGCCTCAGGATAAGTAATGTTACGAACCATTTTCAAACGGTGTACCTCTTTTTCTTCCAACCATTTAGGGCAAGAACAAATGTAGGATGGGTGAGAGCTATTGCAATTGAAGCAATGAGGGTCTGTTTGGCACTTACAGGCATCATGGTCCTTGTTACTGCAATGAGCACACATCAAGGAACCACGACATGATGTCTTCGAGTGACCAAACTACTGACACTGGAAACATCTGTGAGGGTTTGGAATGTATGGCTGTACCCTGCAATTATGATAACTTGCCTTGATGATGGCAGGTGGACGTGGTAATGTAAATATTCAAATGAGGATACTGGACGGCATCATAATTCCATCTTTGTGAGTGGAGATACCCCTCACTGCTGAAACTCCTCGAGTGGAGAAACTATCAAGAATTGCTGACTTGGGGATGTTCATCAAATCCCTCTGAACAATAACTCTTCATGATGACTTCAAAGTAGCATAAGTAGTAACCTCTATAGGTATACACCTAATTGCCTTTGAATGCAAGAGGAGTTCACTGTGTTTAGATGTGGATGTTTCCACCAATGTCACCAGATCGAAGCTTCTTTACTGACTTTGGAGAGCCAGCAAGTCCCTTTAGTCCCTTCTGAATAAAAAGGGAGATGCTTGCCCTAAAGGTTTATCTGACAGGGAATGTAGTGTAAGAAAATAAGGTAAAATAGGTGTTACAAATGTTGAAGATTGCTGCTCAAAATCTTCAAGATGTGATCATTTACCTATGGACTGTTTTTCACTGTTTAAGTTTTCATTTGGAGGATCCATAATAATAAAAAAAAAGGAAATTTCAGTGCACACTGACTCCACACACCATAGAGCTCTATGAGAGGATGCACTACAATGTCAAACAAGGACACTGCAACAATGCCAGGGTTTCGTGAGCACTACACCTAAACACCAGATACAATTTCCACAATACCTGTTGAGAACATCCAACACTGGTACTTGGTTGACCCTAGCCCAAGTGGACTAGCCAAATGACTCCAAGGGGAACACCCCGTGGCCATCCGTGTACAGGGATTCAAGGCCAAAGTGGTACGTTAGGGTTGGACCCCTCAACCACTGGGATCCTCTCCCCCCTCTCATGAGTTGCCAAGCATGGCAAACACGTGTGTGGATATTCAGATCCCAGAGGAGGTAAACTGAAAGAACAGAACCTTCCCTGGGAGGTCCCCTCACCACATACAGGAATCCACACTGAGGGGTTCATGACTGGGACTTGAACTAAGGGCCAACAGAATAATGGTTCTACAAATGAGCAATCCAAGAGCACAAACTATCTAGGTTTCCATTCATTGTAAATGTTCCTAATATAAGCATTTAAGTTTGTGATAAGAATTTGTATAATTTGGTTGGATATGCCTGATACCCAAGATAAGAAACTTTATAAGTGAACAGAGACAGGAACAAACTGTACAATTTGATATTTCAGTGGAAGACTAATAACCTATTAGTCATAGGACCTGTGTTCAAGTTTTTAAAACACAGGTATCAATTTGCAATGTTTTAAAAACAAGATCAAAATGCAATCCAGGTGCTAATGCCCTTTTCTTTTCCAAGTCATTTATTTTATAAAACAAATTAGTGATTGCATTATTGTGTTTATATGGAAAAGAACAAAATTACTTTCAATTTACATATACAAGGCTGATTAATTCTACATTGTGATGAAACACACTTTTTAATAAAATACAGTATAGAAACTGTTTATTAAAGCTAATAGTCTTTAAATTGTAAATTCAAAGACTAAAATAACCTGTAATTAAATCCAATTACAACTTTCAAAAACTTCAGTTGTGCTTCCCATTTGATCCTGACCTGAGGTTTAGTGAAAAAAATCCAAAGTTCAAAAACATTGAGCAACTTGACAGTTAACATCTTCCTTAACTGAAAATGTATTTCTAATTTTCACCTCTAAACAAAGGAAAGCTTGATTCCTACTTAGAACTGCCTATGATATTTGTATGCCATTACACTTGAGCTACTTCTCACCTAAAAACATTTATTGTGAGTTATTCTAACACATAATGTAATTATCACATGACTATAGTCTTCTACCAATAGGAGAACAACACAATCTCCATGCACAGTAGCTCCTCTTAACACTTGTGACTGTACTAACTTCATTCGTAGAAAAGGCAAGAAGAAAGTGGAGAGGACAAGTGTAAAAGTGTCTACAGTATCTACTGGAAATGTATTTTCAGTTAAGGAAAAATATTTATTTTTGAGACAATATCCTACAATGAAGTGGAGAGACCGGTGCAAATATTAAACTTAGATAAGTATTGTCCAGAAAGCACCAGAAGGAAAAGCTAATGAATGCAATCCAATGGCAGGGGCCCCACAACGACACTTGTTTCAACTATTGCACACTCTTTCCTGTAAGAAATGGCAAAAGGGTCCTAAGTGTTAGTAGCATGGTCAAAATTTTGTATGATTCAATGAGCACTAGCAAAAAACCATTTGATGACACGAGAAGTGTAGTGTGGTTAGGGCACAATCAGATTGCATGGTGTGTGTCTGACCTCAACTTAACTATAAAGATATAAACAAGGGTGATGAACCAGTACTGCAACAGAAAGAGGGCACATTAGCTGTTTGAAAGGTGGCCTGCACTGAACAGACAGTGCAACCACCACCCTACTTTCCACCATACTATGTGGTACACAGCAAGGAATTATCTAAGGTCACCATCACTGTGATTCGGAACTGGCATCATCTCCTCTTTCTATGATAGTCCCTGGAAGGTATGGTATGAATTTGGCAATTCAGTAATTTTAATACCTGTAGTGGTCTTGAAGAATACTTCATTTCAACAATGGGCACTAATAGAGCCAGAGAAGATTAGTTGAGTGATTTCCATTACTCCTGGCCCTGATAAAGAGTTCTTATGAAATAAGCATACCTTGGCAGGGTTCTATAAAATAGAGTTAAATGAGGATACTGAAGAAGCTAATGTTCTTGCCTTCCTCAAACACAGTGTGTATTTTGAAGAACAGTGACCAGAGGTAGTTAAAGTTCCTGCAAGAGATGAAACAGACAGATAAGAAAGATAACATGAGACAAAAGTGTAGAGTTATCCAGATGCCACCCAAAGACTGTCATTTTAAGACAGGATAATGTGAAATGCAAGAGAATGAGAGAGATGATAAATCTGATGCAACAAAATAGGAAAGAGCCTGTGATCATCAGTATCCATGGGAGAATAACACAAAACTGGAGAGGCTGGAAGAGCAACATTATAAGAAAAGAAGGCAACAGGTCTCTGGATAAAGAGGAGTACTAACACAGAGATAAAGGAAGACAAGAACCTCAAAAGGGAAAGCTATGTGTCAACCAACACTGAACAGCTAAAACCAGGCACAACAGGCAATCCAACTTTGAATAAGCATAGAGGTGAAAAATCAAATGGAGGGAAATATGAAAAAAAGAATTATCTTTCCAAACAGCCAAAATTTTGGGAAGAAAGTCCTGGTCAGGACAGAGAAGTAAATAAGTATGGTAAAAGTGTTTGAGGGAAGAATGAGAGGATGACCACAGACAAGAAGAAAATACATCTTCAGAGAAAAATGAGCATTTAAAACCACATTTAGGTCTCAGTTAGGCATGAAAGTCAGAAGAGAGAGTCAGTAAAGGAATAACATGAAAAAAGTTGAAGACAAAGAAAGGAAAATCCCTCCAGTAATAGGAAAGTGAAATGTTGTTGATAAAGATATCTGAAAACCAACAATCTATGGTCAACAATTATGTGAAACAGGCAAGAAGGTGAGTCAAAGTAGAATGGGCTGAAAAAATGGGTGACAGATGGACAAGAACTGAAAGAATTATGCTGAGAGAGAGTGATGAAGAATAACAGGAATGGAAAAAAAGAAATGACAACACAACTGGAGAAGCCAACTCTGTAGAAAAAGGATTGAAAAAAATCCCATACATGAAAGGATAACAACTTAGAGTGAAAAAGAGACATTACTGTATCAAGAGAGAGCAAAAACAGGGTAGAGGAAGAAGGGGCCTTGATGCCAACTGATGAAGCAGAGAAAAGAAGAGTTGAGCTGGATAAAGAGCACCACCAACAAAACCCAAAAATGGGTTTTGTGTATCAAAATAAGAAACAATCATGGAATTTTGAAGTGAATCATGACCAATAAATCCACAAGAAAAGGGAAGAAATGCAAACATGCCTGATGGACAGCAAGATGTATTGATGGGAGAAGAATACTTCTTCAAAACCCCTCAAGGTTACTGTCATATTACCTCTGAGATGTGCTTCCTCCTAGAGAAACATCTGTAAAGAGAGGAAGACCCAGTTGGGAGAGGCAGGAAGAGGATGCCCATTATGTTGCTGTTAACTACCCAGACAAGTACTTGGAAAGAGGGGGAAGCAAACTATTAAGGACAATGCTTTCCGAGAAGGATTGCACTGGTCTTCCTTTTGGGTCCACTGGAAGAAGCACATGGATGAATGGCCTAAAGTAACAAGTGGTTTGGGAAAAGCTAGGCTTGAAAAGTCCAAGAACCTCACACAAGATGTAAATGGGAAGCTTAAGTGTTGGTGACAAGATATCGCATTGCTCATAAGTGAAGTGGTAAAGGCTGAGCTCAACTGAGAAGTACTGTTATGGAGAAGTACTAACACTAAACCAGGTAAATGTGAACAAAGTCAAACTATTGCAAATCAAGTATCTGGTAAACGACATCAAGGAAAAAAATGAAGTTAATTTCAGTGCAAGTGCTTAGGGAAGTTAACATGCCAAAAAGACTTTGTAGCCCTTATTGGCAAAAGTCTATTGTTGCAAGATATCGTGCACTAGCACATTTCATGTTAAATGTGTATTTTATAAGTAGAAGATAGCTTAAGCACAGTGGCACACAAAACCTTATAGGTAAATGAACGTAAAAGTCAAACTATTTTGTGTGATAGGCGAGGTATCATCTAAGAAACATTATTTCAAACATTCAAACATGCATCAAATTTTAATATATATATATGTTTTTCAACATTTCCAAAATTTAATACATTAGGTAATTTACAACTACTAACTACATATATATTAAAAGCCCCTAGGCAAAACCTGATTAATGAAACTTAAAATACTGAATATAACTGCAAAAGAAGAAACAAAAACTATTAAAAAAAACATTATAAATATTTTTCCCTTTGTTTCTCCACTGAATAAAATAAAACAATCCAATGTTATATGAGAAGTAAACTGTTCATAAATAACTAGAATATTACAGCCACATCACCTTGCATACATTAAGGAATCCATTATGACCGACTTGAGTGGATTGGTGTAATACAGCAAGATAAATGTAACATTTGTTAAAATATGAATATTCATTTTTGGAAGCTGTCAGTTCACAGTTTTATTCTACATGCCAGTAACAATGTTAAATGAGTCAATATTCAGGATGTGTTATATTATTTAGTAAAATTAGTTATACTAGGCAGTCTTCTGTCTAACCCTTTCACAATGGATCATGGGTCAAAGGTAATGTCATCACATTTGTTGACTTGCATTCAAAATTTTACTGGACTACTATTTTATTAATTATGTCAATAATTTTGGAATTAAATTGTAGATTATAATCCAAATTTTAACCACATATAAGAGTTAATTTCTTAATTTAAAAGTATTTATTGGAAGAACACACCCAAATAAAGATTTTTGTGAGTCACATGATACGTTGAATGCAGCACTGTTTAAAATTAGATGTTTCTGACATCAAAATACTAAATTTATGATATCATACAAAATAGGAGGTCAAATTACTAAGATTATCAAGTTAAAATATAAAATAAGAACTTCATGTCTTTCTATTTTGCTGAAACATGGCTTATGTACTAAACCAACCACAGTGGCCCCATTCACCTCTTTCCATTTTTGAAAACAGTCCCTTGTATACACTTCAATATATGATGTAAATAACCAATCAACAACTAAGAATGTGCCCAAAAGTGGTTTTCTCAACCATTTTAATCTGTGAAAAGGCTGCCCTGTTCTTTTGATCTATGTTTTCAATGGAGTAGATTGTACCTTCAGTCTTCTAGAAGTTTCATATTTTTTGAAAACCTAAATACATCTCAGTTACTAAGCTTAGTATATTACTGAAATTCTATGATATTAGCATAGTTATTTATGATTATCTTTGGTTATTCAACTGTGAATATAAAACTTGAAAAAATTTGGTTTAATATTCTCCATGTGCAAAATGTTAAAAGGCTTAGCAACCAAGTGAAAAGGTTGTAGCAAGAAGAAGTAATTGTTTGCTTTACTTCTTGATTTATTGTTCTATATACATATACGTAATATATAATAATTGAAACGAGACTGTATATTTCAAAATACTAGTCCATTAAAACACAGCCAAGACAGGAAAGACTAAAGGTCAGTTTTACATTAATGGATAGGTAACAAGTGCACAAGCATTGTATCAGTGCAAGTCACGTAACATTAGCTAAATATGAGTGGAATATCAATATAACAAAAAATAAATATATAGCATTATCAGACTTCGGTTACTTAGACTAAATATTTGTATTTTCATGTTATAATACGTACTTATTCTAACATGAAAAAAAGTATAATTTATATTTATTTCCTAATTTTTATGATTATGAAATTGGTCAAGTAACAGACCCCAACACAGAGAGTAAAGACAATAACAAAATATAGTCTTAGAGAAAACAACCATTTGAAATATACTTAGGAGGTTTTAGATATTATGCTAATAATATTTGATTTTTGGAATGAATAATAATTTTTAATCATAATGTGAAATCACTCTGCACTCAGACTAGTAACAAAACATTCTATTTTTACAAACAAATCTTTAGTAACAAAAATATTTCATTAAAAAATATGATCTTTTGCATACAAAATACTTGTAACCTTTATTAAAAGTCTATCAAATTTTGTGAACATACATGTATCAAAAGTTATAAATGCAAATATTTAAAATGCACAAACAAGTAGACAAACTTGTATATCATTCTGAGCCAGTTGTGAAAGGGTTAACATAAATTACTCATTATAATGTTGTCATCCCACAGATAAAGCATAATTTTTATAGCCTTCCACATTATTTGGTTACTGAGCAATAAACTACAAAATTAGACTTTCTCTCCATGCCCACCTGTCACTAATTCACTTTCACGAATTACCAATAGTTTTTTTCGATATTTAATACTATATTATTTCTAATCAATAAAAAGTCAATATTTTTATCTCTCAAACCATGTATTATAATACACTGTTTACTATACAGAGAACTGTCTATTTTGATTCCAGTTCAATCTTTATTCCCATAAGAAACACACTGATGAACTTGCCTGAATTTTTAACAGCTCTTGGTACACAGTTAGAAAGCCCAAAAAACTGTGATAGATATAGGTCATTAGCCAGGCATGCCACAGCGCGGTGAATTTTAAAAAAATGGATGCTATTTGGTGTGATTTGGTGCAATCTGGGACATAATTTCTTTATGTTTTTTGACATTGCAATGTTGGAAAAGTACACAATATATATCATATAAAATAACAAAAGGAAATTAAAAGACTAAATCAAACTAATAAAAACTATAACTTTCATTTACAGTTTTTAGCAGATTGATTTATTCTTTTAATTTGCATTCATTTTTTAGAAGATATCAAAATATCTAAAATTAACAAATAAAATAAAAAGTAAATAAATGAAATTTAAGATTGTTTATTTGCCATTTATTCAGTTTAATTTTTTTCTAAATCAAAATATATTAGTAATATGAGTTAATAAAGCCAAAATAACTCAGTAAATATTTAAAATACAAATCATTTCATTATTATCCTTTTTGTCATCAATAACATCATCATCATCAACTACTGGTATGCTGCCAATTAAATGTTTTACAGTCATTGCCAATAACTACTTCTCTGCTGCATATATTCCATACAATTTTCAAATCACATAAAATTACTCTTTTGACTAATCATGACTACCTACAGTTCAAATTGTTCATCTATGCAATCTTGTCATTATACTACTGGTACCTTAATGTCAGTGAATTTTCCATTCTTTCACAAATTGACAATACAAACTAAAACAGCATATGAAGGAAAGCTATGACATTGCTTAAAAATTTAACTACTGATATGGTTCAATATTAAACTACTGATATCAGTTATATGCCTCAGAAATTAAATTTTGTACAGTCACTGACATCAACAACTACTGCTCTGCTGCATGTATTCCATTAAAATTTCAAATTACTTAAAATTACTCTACATGACAACCTACAGTAAAACTTGTTCATCTATACAATCTTGTCAGTAAATTACTGGTACCTCAATATCAGTATATTTTTCATTCTTTCACAATACAAACTGAAACAGCAAATCAAGGAAAGCTTTGACATTGCTTCAAAATAAAATTAATGATATGCTTTAAAATAAACCACTGGCACTGTATGCTGCAGATAATAATAAAATGTTTTTCAGTCACTGATATCAACTTCTGCTCTGCTGCATAAATTACAGTCAAATTTCAAATCACTTAATTTCCTTTAATCAATCTTGGCTACTTTCCTCTTTTTCGAGACAAGGGTTTCCAGTTTTCTCTTCGAGCTTTTTTTCTCTCCTTCTCTGAATGGGCAGCTCTCTGTGCCTCTGCAGCTTTCTGGACTTTTTCTTTAGCCAAGGTGGATGGGCCAGATTTCACAGAACCATAGGCCTCAAGCCTTTCTGCCCTTTTCTTCTGATTCTCTCTCAGCTTTGAGGTATACTTTGAAGCTGCTGATCTAATGTCCTTACTCATTCTCTTGTCTACAGGATCAAAATGAACATCTTTCCTTTTAAACATTTCAATCGCTGTTGTTTCTTTGGAGCATAGAGAATATTTTATTGTCTGGTATGCACACGATACCAGACCACGAGACCTGCAATGAGACGAAACGAGACTGCCTCCAAGATGGCAGTCAGATTTTTTTTTTTCTGCAATAAACATTGAAAAAATACGATTTCTCCTGAAAAACCACCTACCCGGCCCCCAAATCGCTCATATTTTCTCCTCGAATTTACATGAATCTCGTGGGTGATCGTTGGCCTTTTGAAAACCGCGGAACTCCGCCTTTCAGCGGAAAAATGGCACGCATGATTAGCTGACTTTTTCATGTCATTAACCTTTGTTCTTTGATGCATTATTTAATTTAACAAAAAAGTATGAAAAATTAAAGTTTTTGTTGACAGTCTACAGCATAAAAAAAAAGACCTGAGAAGGTAATTCATTTCTTGGTTTTCATGTTTATTTTTTATTCATATTATAAAAGTAACTAAAATACAAAAATTAAAACAATGTATAATGATAACATTAATGGTAAAATCCTTTACAGGGTACACTCATAAGTCGCCCTCACATTATGTAATTCAAAAGTGTAGTGTTATCTACATATTTAAAGAGCAATAACATAAACTTAAGCAAAATCAGATGTATCATATTAAGAGTTTAAGGCTATTTAGTGTAAAGAAATGTGATCTCATATTACAACCTGAAGTCATTGTAGAAAGAAAAAAACTGAAAATGTACATTTATTTTGATATTTTTGGTGGTTACCAAGTTGGTCAAATTGACCAACCTCATAACTATTTTGGGTAGAAAAAATGGCAGATAAAATATAGTTTTATTGTAAAAAAATATTTGAACTTCATTAAGGCAGATATACAGATTATGCAAATGAAATTTGAGATGTTTCAGATTACGAAAATATTTTTAATCTTAATATGAAAATCACTTTGCACTCAAAGTATCAACACTTTGACTCCATATAGTTATGAAGAAACTTTTAGTGAAAATACTTCATTAACAATTCTTATTGTTTAGTCTACACCATACTCTTAATGATTACTGAATGCTTGGAAATTTTTCTGAAAATACTCAAATCATATTAAAAGTTATAGTACAAAAGATATAAAGATTGTTTTTGGGTCACAAACTCAGCTGATTCAACATAACCCATAGCAAGAGTGCTAACAACTTATCTCCTTACAGCTTCTGTCAAGACTGGAAAATGGCAACTAGAAAAGGATGAAAACTAGAGGCAGATGAAACAACATTGTGGTGTAAGTAATATTAAACAAAGGTGTCAAGAGTTATTTACATCCCTACATGTAAGATGTCGTCCATAGAACATCTACATATAAGGATGAAGAAAAAAGCCAATAAACAATGAAGTTGAAGGTAAGTGATATGGAAAAGATTAAAGTGGTATAATGCATAGAAAAAACATTAGCTAGATGAGTTGATTAACTCAAAGTGAAAAGATATACAATATGAGAGGAAGAAAAATCCCACAACAAGAAAAAACAATGTTGATTACTTCAAAAAGGGGAATTATGAGTGAAATAAGAACAAAGTGTCCTGAAAATACAAATGAGACAATCCAGGTTGAAATATCATACAAAGAAGAAAAAAAAGAAAGGATGATGATGAAAAACATCTGCTCACTCTCTTGGGAATTTCAAATCTTATTAAAAAGTAGGAGTAATCTGTGAATAAAATCAGTTTAATCTTGTGGTAAAGAGTGCATGAGATATTTAAAGCAGAAATATCTGGGTAACATATCCTACAAAAAAGAAAATATGTCAGCACAAAAATATAGTACAGTACAGAAAAATAAACATAGGTTCCAGTATGAAAGAGGAATCAGAGAAGAAAAAAGAGTGATGAGGAATATCTTTGAGAGGTCAGTTTGAAATGGAAAAATTACAAAAAAAAAAAAGACTGAGAAAGATATGGATGTTAATAAACATGCAGAAAGGGATTGTGCCAATGTTTGCTGAAAAATGTAGTCCTGAATTTTTATCCAGCAAAATTTAAGTATGATGGTGAGAGCAGTCAAAATGACATTAATGAGAGTATTCAAAAAGTGGGAACAAATCCATTGAAGATACCACCCTCTGCCATAAGTAAAACAACCAATCCACCTTCATGGTCAAGGTTCCCAGAATACGACAGACCAACAATGGAAAACTGTAGTCCCAGGCAGGGGTGTAGATCCTGGGGTGGGGTGATGGGGATCATCAATTGTGTGTTTGTTCTTGTGATTCTCGTGTTCTTAACAATTGAATTACATAATTTTAATATAGGCGTGCTTCTAAGCTTTTCGATCCAAGTTATAGTTCGTAACTTCGTAAGTATCAGTCAGTAGGCCTAAGTATACATCCAAGTATCGTGGCAACAAGATGATTACTCTGTGACTGCATGTTTACAGCTTCCAGGTTCACGTGATCAGAGATTACCAATTTGCAAATTGAACAGTCCACCTAAGTGGTTGCAAAAATCATCCCCCCCATCGGGTGTAAAAAAACTATGCCCCTGGCCCGGGTTCAAAAAAGAAAGCCCAGAGTGAGAGATCAGAAGTCCTGGGAGCAAGCTACTCCTTATCATCTATCATAATACAACTAGAGAAATAAAGCAGATGATTATAACAAGCAAAATCTCAAATACAGAGCTTCTGGTTACCATAGTTCACATGCCACATTCTCTTACTGCATAATAGGTTACTGATATTTGAGATTTTGCTTCTCATAATCATCTATCATAATACAACCAGAGAAATAAAGCAGATGATTATGACAAGCAAAATCTCAAATATCAATAACCTCTTATGCAGTAAGAGAATGTGGCATGAGTACTATGGTAACCAGAAGCTCTGTGTTTTAAAAGACACAAAAGAGAAAGTCAGAGTTCCCATGCAAACAAAGTAAAAGAGTGTTCACAGGTGAATTACATACTGGATTATGGTCAAGATGGACAAAGCAACCTATACAAACCAATCTAAATATGATGACTAAAAATGTCACAATGAAAAATGCACACTTGAATGGTGCAAGAAGAAAACAGTTGTTCACATAATAACAGAAATGAAGGCCCAATTTTTACATCCTAAATGGAATGCCCTCAAAATCCAATGAAAAATAAGGGCTTTAAGCAACTTGAAGGTAAGAGTTCATACAGAAATTCATCTAAATGAATGAATCGGGAAAAAAGAAAGATGACTGGGTTAATTAGAATGAGATGAAATACATCTGATACATTGACCTTGTTCATTCACAACCCAAAACACCTACAGCACAGTGAGAAAATCAAGATGACAAGAAATCTGTTATCCATTTCAAAACAATCTATGTCAATCATAAGTAACTTATGTAAATTTCTTAAAATTTTTCCTAAATAGGAACTAGAGGATGAAATTGCTTGAAATTTGCCAAGAACTTTTCCAGAAGTACGTAATTTCAAAACTAGTAAAATATTTGATTTTCAATTTTTCTACCAATTCTACTAAAAATTTATTGTAGTTTTTAGTTGCACTCAGACTCTAAATAATTAACCTGCATGGTGTTTTCATATCAATATAAAAATACTTTTTATCTTACAGTTTTCACATTTCATTTCTATAACATCCAGAACCTCATAAATGTATAATTTTTTTAAGGTTAATATTTCAATTTTATCTACCATATCACTAATTCTACTATGATTAACATATAGTGCAATGAAATATTTAAAATTAAGGAACAGAATATATATATATACACACACACACACATCTTAACTCTTCATTAAATAATTTTAAAATATCTTCATTGCATTATGTGTTGTTTTTTCTTTCCTTTCTTATTCTTCATAATTATTTATATTGATACACATCAGTGGGTGCATGCAGGACATGTTACGTTATTATTGTCAGGGAGACTTTAGCCTCTGACAAAATATTTAGCCTTGGTAAAATAGTCAAAGTTTTGCTTATATTATGAAAATTATTAAGCTTTTCCAGTATGAATTTCAAAACACCAACAATACATAAATAACTAAAATATAAAAGTTAAACCTTAATGCAATTTAACCATCCATCAAAATAATACATATAAGGTGAGAAAAACTAGTCAAGTGATAAGGACAATGACCTCCAACAACATTTTGTAGTTGTATTCCTTTCCACACAATGGTAACATCATATGAGATTATAAATAAATATGGGAAAATACTGCAAAATCTGCTCTTTCTATTGGCTATTAGCATGCCATTCAAATCCAAGTTTTTGCTGAGCAACAAACCTAATTTGAAAGTAGATAGGGCTTTCACAGCATGGTAAACTTTTACAAGGTAGTTCTTGGAATTTGACCTAGTTAGTGGTATACATGCACTACATGTGTACCTTAGTTATTTGGGCAAAACCTGTACTTTGGCACAGCATAGATATAAACGAAACAGAAGAAACAAAAGCTATTTTTAAGGATAAACTCATCACATGATAACAAAACTGAAGTTCTAATTATTGTTTTGAGAGGTTTATTTTTACAATAAAGGAATAAAAATGTGGATAATATAAAACTCAGAATTACAATGTATTTGATACTAATATTTTCACTGAAATACGTTGATAGTAACGTAGTTTAAATTTTGAATGTAGCTTGTATGTACACAAAGGAGTTTTTAACAAGAGCATCATACTGAAAGAGATAAAGGATGATAACTCCATGATAGGTTCTCAATCTCCCATCTTTACAACTACAACAAAAAGGAGTAAAATCTCAAAAGGAAGATCAAGGACCTGTTTCATAGTACAGAGAAAAGGTACAGCTTCCTCTAATACCTAGACACAAGGGATCTGAAGAGGTTTGAAGTAGAGAGAGGAGATATAACATATAAAGATATGGAAAATCTATTAGAATAGTATTTACATAACACAAAGATCTTCTACAAAATGACTCCAAAAGTGCACAAAGTGGGAAAACGGAGCACCAACTGAACCAGATTCAAGATGTTCCAGAAACATTTTCCTTCATGATCTGCAATTGGATGTGAGAAAGAAGCAATAAGGCTCACAAGGATGAGAAAACTTTTTGGAACTCTACACCAACCAAGGTTAGAAATTAACCAGAGATGCCTGTTAACAAGTTGCCTCGGCTTTGGTTTCCAATTTGTATAAGGTTGAGAATTCTAGATACAAGATTACAGTGAAACCAACCACTTCATTTACAATGGCAGTAATATCACTTACCTTCAAAGTGCCTCCAGTGGCCATTGTTTAAAAAATACAACTCCACTTATGGAGTGTCAGGACTTTACGAAATGTTAGAAACACGGATATCTAGTAAAAGAGATTCAAGAAACTATTCACCTAAATTCTTTTTCCTATATTAAATAGGCCTGATATGTTTGTGGTTAATAAGCCTTGGCCACTAATGTAGCGACAAAAATCGATTAATTATCAAAACTGAAGTGCTGGGTAAATAACGATGGGAAATATTCTTATCAAACAAACCATACTTCCAAACTTGGAACATGTCCCACATCTTGTAATCTGAATACAAGATGAAGCAAATTACTGAACCAAAGTAAATAACTTGAATCTGAACTTCTAACTGAAACATTTAAAACTTTGCAACTTTCTTCCATGATTTTATGAAACTAAAGGGAAGACATATAACCAAAACTTTAAAATAATAAACAGAAAGTTACATACTTCATTATAAAATAAACATGGCTAAATCAATAGTAGGATAGACAAAAGAAGTAATTTTTATTATACACATAATGCAATGAGGTCTACTATGTATAAAGATGTATTGTCTACAGTTTAATAATGATTACATTATAGACTGACAGATTACACATTCATGCAACACCAAGTTTCATCCAAGTCTAGGCACATGCACAAAAGTCTTTAGTCATAGCATGAGCTAATAGCTATCAGTTCTGTGGATGAGCGACAAGCATTTATCAAGCATATAATTATTTAATATGGTGCAATATGTGGATTCTGCCTATAGTAAACGGTATAAAGCCAATTCAGTATCTAGACATAAACAATAGTAACAAAAGGTTTCTATTAAGCACAAATTGTGATGTCAATCTCACCTTCACATGCTGTAATATCCTCTTTTATAAGAGCTGTCTTCTTGCAAGTAACAGGTAATCCAATGGCTGACAAAAATGATGTGTCTGCAAGTAATGTTTGAGTTTTTGTTGTTTGGTTGGTTGATGATACATCAGAACTGGAGGGAGTAGGCAGTAAAACACTGTCACTGCTAAAATGTTGTTGTGGCATGGTCAACTGTTCATCTGTCCTGGACAGTTTTTCAATATTACTTGGTGTTTGAACACAGGCAGTCACATTAGGATGCGGAACTTTTACAGATGACACAGTTAAAACAGAAGAGGATACACATGACACAGATAATGATTCTATGCTAACTTTGCTCGTTTCTGAATACATCACACTTGTTTCGGATAACTTGGTATTTAGGGATATTGAAGGTTCTGACTTCACAAGTTGGTTCATATTACTTTGTAAACATACAGTACTAACAGGCACTGAACAACCACTCTTACTGAACATTTCACTTCTATTACATTTTCTGCTACCCATTTCAATATCATCAGTTATTTGTAAACTTCTTGGTAAATGACAATTTTTTAGTATTGACATTGAATCTGCTAAAGCGATAGAATGAGTTTCCATGGAAGATGCACTGAATTTTGCTTTATTTTCTTCTTTTTTTGGACTAATTACTACTGCTGCATTAGGTCCACGCAATGATATATGAAGTGGAGGTACCCTTGGTTCAGAGGAACTCATCAACCCTGTTTTTTTTAAAGAAGGAATACTGACAAAAGATACATCAATTTTGTGAGGTGACTGTGATGAATATCCACTGTCTTTTTCAATTTTACCCTTTTTCTCCTTGTTTTCACTTTCCTTAGCTTCACGCAGTGTTTTAGGATCTAGTTTTAACCTAAGTTTAAGCATTTCTCCTGGACTATTGCTGGCAACTCCTGAATCTCCACGTAGCACTACTTTAGTGCTATGAATATTAGTTTCTGTTTCTGGATTAGTTTCTGGAGACTGTGACACATCTGTGAGAGATTTACTTATCCCAGAGTCTGTGTCTGACAAAAGGTTGTTGTCTTTACCATCATCAGAAGGACTTTGTTCAGATTGTCCATTCTCAAATGTTTCCATTTCAAACTCTGGAAAAGATGGAAGTGAACCAATGGACTCTTCCTCTTCTTCATCACTTGGCATTGGCTCCAGCTGACCTGTAAATGGATTGATAAGGTGCTTAATTTTACCTTCAGAAGAGGGAGGAGGAGATGGTAGATAATTGGGTTCTGAGACTAGAACTGATTCTGGTGGCTTACATGGTTCTTGAAGCTCTGTACACATGTTTTTGGTATCCTGATGCACAGTTTTGTTGAGTGCTGTAGAAATAACAGATCTAGAAACATGTGGTGAGCCAATATGGGTAGAAAAAGAAAGGTTGCCAGTATGTACTTGAGGTTGACCTTGTGCCTGGGGATGGATGATGGGAAAAGTAGAAATTGGTGGTGATAGTGGAATGTTTGGCAGTGACAAGCTAAAAGACATGCTGTTGAGTACACCCAAATTTTCATAGTTTGATGATGTTGAAGGAAGAGATTGGTTGCACATTGTAGTAACATTTGTGTTTTGACCAAAGAGGGAAACAGATTTTGAAAATGATAAGGACACCTCTGGATTATTTTCTCCTGTCAGAACAGTATCTTCCTTGTTAAGTTTTTCTTTGGGTTTACGTGGTTTACGCTTTCGTTTAGGAAGCTGCTTAACATCTACTGCAGGGGGTGGCATTAAAAGATTAGTGTGTTGTTGTCCTTGTTGCCCATCATTTTGAAGAAGATTTACAAGTAATGGACTTGAGAGAGCAACATTTGCTCGAGTACTGTTGGAAGTAGATGGGAGAAGAGTTGAAACATGACTGACAAGATTACTAAACACAGTAGGTGGATGAGGAGAGGACTGCTTATAAATACCACATGTGCCAGCCTGAAAAGATCCAGCAGAAGATTTAGGTGAAGCTTTCAAAACAGTTAAGTTTGGATGACTTGATGATCCAAGAGTTAAATGAGTTGCATTTCCTTGGCCATGTTGAAGAACAGCATGCTTTGCTGTCATAGCATGAGTCATGCTTGCAAAAGGAAATGGACCAAAACTACTCTGTGTCCAAGCCTGATTCAGATGAGTGCCACGAGAAGAACCAGCAACATTTGTTTGTAAAAAGGGAATGGGCTCATTTGTTGCTGGAGCAACAACATTTGGGGACTTGAAACTAGCATTTCTACTCACAAAAGACATGCTGCTTTGCAAATGTAGGTCAACAGAAGTGGATTCCTCTGCAGGTATAAGTGAAGAAGATGCTGATGTTCCAGCAGCTACTGATGCCATACTTCCCTGCTGACTCAGGTAATGTGCAATATTCTTCCGTGTGATTTCAGCATTGCTTGGCCCTGGAGAACCTTCCAAACTGGTTGCATCACAAGCAACTGATGGACTATTGCTTAACTGAGCAGTAGGTGAATTTGAATTTTTACAAAACACTATCTCATGCGAATCATTATAATGGCCTGCCAAAGTCAGAGTGATCACCTGAAAAAAAGTAAAAGTTTATAATAAATTCAGTGGAATTAACTTATTTTTATTAAACAAAATCTTAAAACAGAAATTTCAGTTTGTACTTCAGAGTAAGTATATCAAATAGAAAGGAAATTTTTGCAATCTTTAACTTTTACAAAAAAAGTTGATTCAAAACAGGATACAGAACTTCCAACATAAAGGAGCTGTAATTCAATTAATACAATGATTTGGAGAGACATTTTTCAGTACACAAAATGTCTCATTTTCTTTTGCACTTTAATAAATAGAGCATTTAATTTTGCACATCTTTTCATGCCAGACAGTAATAATGGTGCTGGTACAGTACCTAAATGAAATAATACAGATCTCATTTGTCAAAAAACCATCTCATATGAAACAACAATGTTGCGTCTCATTTGCTATGGAAGTGAGTACTCCCAAAACCAATAATATTTACAAGAACAATGGCATTACATTTCAAACAACACAAGACTTGTATATGATTGTAAGCAATGAAAAAAAAACAAAAACTCAAGAACATAAAACAGTAATTACTTACCTGGTCCCCTTCTATTTGTACAGATAAAATACCCAATTCCCTCAGGACATGATCTCCTCTTTGGGCTAACTGGCGCAATCTCTGAGCAGCTTCATGTGGAATACTAAAAGTAACCCTTACACTGTTCCAGGGTTCCACCTTTGTCACATGAAATGGTTTTTCCTCTACAATGACAAACATATTTACAACTGCTATGAGTTTCAATATAAAAATTTGCTAAACAAAGTACAAAATATCATTAACAGTGAGAATAACCAATAGATAAAACAACATATTCTAATCATTTTAAGTAAGAATATAAAGAAGATATATTTAATCAGTTACACAAATTATCAGGTTAATTACAATTTTAGTTTTTATTATAAGTTAACATTTATTAAAATCATGCTTTATTGCACAAATTAAGTATTACATCTTAGAAAACTGTGTAAGAATCTTTTACAGAGGAAGGATTTTATGGGTTTTCAATTACTAGTCAAAACTATTGAAGAACTTTAAAGCAATAAAAATTTTCAATATTTACTCGCACTTTATCAATTTTAAACAAATGAGAATAATAACAGAATAATTTTAAATGTTGCATAACAATTGTGAATTGTTCACATACCATCTGAAATAAGGGTCTGCAATTTGCTTACTAGGAGACATAATCGGTAGGAGAAAGCAGGATCTTCCAAGTCTCCTTCACACGTCAACACAGTAGTAGCTAGTTCCTGCTCCTCCCCACCAGTAGCTGTGAAACACAATAAATAACACTCATTGCATTTTAAAGTGTAATTTGATTGAATTATATGTACACAGACATGCACATAATAGTATAAAACTAACAGCACAGCTCAAAAAGTGTTGGGAAGTCCTGAATAGCAGTGCTCTAGAAACTGTGCATTAAATGAAGTTCCCTACATTTTTAAAACCAAACCAGGGCCAATTTAATTGAACTGAAGATCGGCAGGATCCAATTTAGATTTACTCATGATTGTCCACTAGTGACAGTCTATAATAAGGTATTACAGCCAGTAGGTTCCTAGACGGTCTTATGGAACATCCCTTTAGATGGATCCTATTACAACCTGTACTAACTATAATGAAAGTGGCTGTTAGTGCAGAACTCAGAAGAGAAAGATTACCTGCCTGGGTAACACTTGCCAGAGAGTGAGACCCTGTGAAAAATAAAGGGATGCTGGAGATAAAAGAATATATGTTTGAGGCAAATACCTCTGGTTAAAGTTTAACTGATGTGGTCAAAATAGCTGGGGGGGGGGATAAAAACCCTCAGAAAGGGAAACTGTCAAATCATGCAAGTAATGACGACATATGAAGGTATAAGTAGTAGTCCACATACCAGCCTGTACAGGGGAAATTCAACCAAGTAGCTAATGACATAGAGATATAACAAATTTGGCAAGACATTACACACAAAAAATTCTTCTTCTGTAATGATAATCCATTTTAGTCCATGTGAATCAATTTGCAAAGCCATCTTCTGAGAGTAATGGGAGATAAGTCACTGGATATAGAATGATTCCAATTACACTGCACAACAAATTTTTTGAAAAGTTTTGCTTCCTGGTGGGTATGCACAAACATAGTTTTGGTTTTGCTTCATCACTTAGGAACTCTGAGAAACATACAGTTAATTCTTTACCAGCAATAACATATGTAATTACATTTATGTTTCTAATATGCTATTTAGTTCAACATTATTAAATGTGTTTTGCTCCTGATTTTCGTTTGTATTCAGTGTCCGGTGCATTATGTTGCAGTGTCCAACAGTAGTCAGCAAGTATTGATGGTTTCCAGTTGCCCTGATATTGTTTTTCCATTGTAGCAATGTCCTGGTGAAACAGAAGATTTCAAAGAAATGGTACACGATGGGCAAATTTGGATGCGATTTTCATGATCAGCAGCCAAAAATCTATAAGGAACACCCAACAGTGTACAAGAAGCAAAAACTTTGTTGTGCAGTGTTATTGAACAATCAGATCCTTAACCACAAGTGAGTTAGTATGAGCCACATAACATTTGAGGGTCCTGATAAGACATAACAAATGATCAAACTTGGAGCAATCGTAAAGGTTAGAAATAACTGACAAATAGATTTGTGTGAAGGATCTTTCCCCTTTCCTGGCTGAAGAGTCTTGGGAAAAAGTGGGACAAATGTAGAATGATAGAGTCCTACTCACATAGATTACAAACAGGTCTGATCAAAGATGTCCACTGGCCAACAACAACAGAAAATAAAATTTAAGGGAAATGTGAAACAAAGAAAATGAAGCTAAGGGCTCAAAAGGAGGATGAAACAAAGCATACAAAAAAGGACTTTAAAAAAGTCCCAATTTGCAACTGAAAAAGTTTTGTTCAAAGAATATGAAAACATCTTAGAAGACATGATGGACCTGAGGATTCAAAAATATTCTGATGTTTAGAATACCTATATATAGTGGATAAGGATGTCCAATATACATCCACCATAAATGAAGCATGAGCCTTTTCAAATACCCAAGTTAGAAAATGGGACACAATATAGATACTTTAGGATGAAAATGGTTTAAAATTCCTTTTAATACACCACTTATAATAAAAATTCTGTTTTCATTGATAAATGCTAGTGATTAACCTATGGAGAGATTAAGTTAAATACAAAGAAACCTTAGAAGTATAACCCAGATGTCAGGCAAAGACCACACAACTTTCAAATGTAAAAACTGAGATTCCAAACAACTAGGTAAATAATGTCTGATCAAGGTTGTCTCAAGAGAAATTTCCAACATGGAAAATGTAGAGGTAGACATTCCTGCAAACACTGAAGAAGCAGAAACCATGTTCATGCTGGCCAATAAAGTGAAATCAAGAGAACTCAACCAAAGTCAGAGCAAAGGGCAACAGCCATACAGATGTAAACCTGTTCACTCCTGATTGAGCACATCTGCAGCCAACGCTTGAGAATACTGGAGGCCAAAAAAATTGCAGTTGGCAATTCTAATGAATAATAATGGCACTTATCACTGGAGACCCAAAATGAGAGAAAATCCAGTGAAAAACCTCATGATGTAGCATCCATTTCATTGGAAGAACCTGGTTGAGTCACTCCTGGAACATTACTTGCTTAAAAACTGATACAGGGGGAATGAGTCCAGTAGAGAAAATGCAAAGTACAGAAACATAAACCTCAAGAATGTGTGCTTGACAATATATCTGGGATATAATCATGGAAATGTTGGAATGTATCAAGATAATTTTTCCTTCAAAAGAGACAGACTTTGATTCATTATCCAATGTATTGCAAGAAGCTTAAGAATGTTGATAGAGAGTGAAAATTAGTCTTCTGTCAAAATACCCTGGAACTCTGATCTTGAAGATAAGCTCCCCATCCCTGAAGAGATGCACCTTTGAACAGATGTATCTCAGGATGAGGTGGTAGAATGGGTACCCCAATAACAATGTTCCTCCAATCCAACCATCATTCATTGCTCCTAAGTAATGAGACAGGAGGATCCAAAGGACTGGAATGCATGATCTCTTAGTCTTGCAGTGACCACTGAAAATATCTTATACATGCTTATCCCAAAGGAATGAGATGTGTGAGGGACACCCACATCACTAAAAGAAAGACAACCATCCACACAGCAGCAAAAAAAGCCACAAGTGAAAGCCTTACAGCTCTTTCCATGGCTTGAAGCCTCACAAGGGTTGGCTGAGTGCAATTTAAGTGTGTAATGAATGACCAACCCTGAAGCTTCAACATGGAGTACCCATGGATCTCTGAGGAAAGAACTCCAGATGTCCAGGAAGTGATGTAATTATGCTCTCACTGCTCCCCTTCATACAGGATAGTCACAGAAACCACTGTTGCCAGTCTGCCTGAGCCAAAAATCCTTGAGAATATGGATAGACTAAATTATGAAGGGGGTCAGGAAATACTCCCAAATTAGAGTTAAAAAAAACAAACAAAAAGCCAATGACAATTACAAAAGAATGTAAATAGATGGTATCAATTCATGGTTCTAACATCTCTTGAACTCAAGTAAATAATAAGCTTCCCACAACTTCATAAGAGCAGATGATGATAAACAAACACTTTCTAACAAAGCATCTATACCCAATAAATCCCAACAAACAAGTCATGAAACCAAAGAAAGAACAGAAGACGACAATCTGGCTGACACACACAGCAAAATAATTTTCAACACATCCTCAATTTGCTGAAGGGAAAATTGATAAGCTTCAGACCAAAAATGGATTGAAGATAAATGCCTCAGGGCAGTCATGCGAGTAACATGCATCCGAGAAAACTTTGATTTTTTAAAAGTGTTCACAGGTTCCAATCTAGACCTCCAAAAGTCCAAAATAGGGTCTATACATTAAGAATCTAAATACACCTCCTCTTGGTGGTGATAAGCCAAAGTATACTGATCTGATAATTGTGGGAGACAAGACATAGCTAGTCCATCTCATAAATGAGCAGCAAATATTCTAGTGTAAACAACAATATCAGAAGAATGAGGAAAAACCAACTAGTCACTTGCCATGCTTTCTTCTAATGAGAAAAGAGTAGAGTCAAATGTAATAAGAGAGACCCCCAGTACCACACAAACCCAAGTAGACTAAAAAAAGGGCTGATAAAAATCTTCTCTCAAGGCCAACCTAGTAAAAGAAGGATCCAGATAAATAGAGACTAAATTCTCACCAGAAATTCCTGGGTCATTTTCAAAAACCACCTCAAAATGCCTTGGAGAGATATCCTCAGTCTGCATATCTGACTTCCTCTCACAAAGGACCATATCATAAACAGCTTTGACTGGCAGTGACTCCTTCCCTGGCTGTTGACAAAAACCAACTAGCAGAGGTGGAAAAGGAAAGGACTTGTAAACCTCTATCATAGAAACAGCAACTCAGGAATTTATATCCAACAGGAAGGTTTTTTTCTGTTTGTTTGGTTGGTTGGTTAAGTATTGTGCAAATATAAATGAAAATGTAAACAGTATATTATAACAACATTCCCACTGATAGAAACCCATGCCAAATGCTTTGTAAAGAAAAAGTGATTACATTAACAAGATGAAGTTCTTGCATTCAGTACCTGGACAGATGTTGCATTGAGGTTGGTGGAAAAATTTCCAAATTAGAATTTGCCTAAAGCATTTGAGTGAGGTACAAAAGACTGGAGTGTTTTCAATGCTCAGATTGGTAAAGAGTGGAAACCCTGGAGAATGAGAAATAGCTATAGTGTCAGTGGATAGCATGTTCTGTAATTTACCATACTTATGTTTTTTGAGTTATTAAGGAGTTTTGTATTCTGACATATGAACAAAAATTGAAACAATAAGCTATCATTGAAAATTTAAGAATTTTACATTAATAAAGGTTTCTCAACTTTAATCAACATTAACTGCTAGTTTTGAAAAGGCAGTAGTTTACTACATGGCATAAAATATGTGCCAAATATCACATTCTTTTACAGACTGATTTCCAACAATCCCATTCAGCTAAGGAATTATTGGATGTTATCTTTTCTATTCCTAAGCTATAATCTGGTAGGTCTTTGTTCATTTGTTATATTTCCCAGTAGTTAGCAGTGCTGAGGAAATATTACAATTTAAAAAACTAAACAATCAGTTAAATTTAATTGGTTGTTTGATATTTTATAACGTTTTTTAACACTGTGTTAACTCCACAGCCATGGGTATCTTTTACTACTCATCACCCAAGATGTTTGCATCTTACATTCAAAATCTTATGAAACTATGTTTTGGTTAAGCATATAGTCCAATATTTAATAGTATACAAGTTTTAAGTTCTTAATTCTATAAAGCACTAAAAAAATCCTGAATTTCCCCTAGTGTGACATACAACACATTTTCTCTCGGCATCTTTTCTCCTCTATTTTATCTACCACCCCTTGAAAAAGTACAAAATTAAATGTAAATTACTCACTACAAAATGGGCATATTTCAGACAAACCATTTTTTTTTCACCTTACAATTCTGCTTGGTTAGCAAGCTATCAATAGAAAATCAGACCCCTAATGCCACATCCTCTCTTTCAGGATTTGTTGACAGTTCTCTCTTATATATAATTATACATTACCTATAAACAAATAGAAAGTCAAGGTTTTAATCTATCAAATGATGTATTATGTTGTGTTCAAAATAAATAAGTATCAATTTCACTTATAATAAAACTTTGGAACTCACAGGAATGGCTAGCTAAGGTGAAATCATAATGGCTCATCACATACAAAGCAAGAAAAAACGAGTTTGTTAGAGGAAACTGTCTATTTTTTGCATGTTATTAGTCAATGTTCTTTGCTGCATTACTTAGTTAAATAAAAATTTAGTTGATTACTACCATTAGTGTAAGAAAATAGACTAAGTTTTACAGACAACATAAAAAAATTTGGTTTATTTATTTCTTGTTTTTCATGTTTATTTTTATTGAATTTTATAAAAGTAACTGAAATGTAAAAACACATATTTTTAAGGTTAAGCAAAATAAATAATATAATAAAAATATTTCATTAGGCACAGGCGCAAGCAGTTCCAAGTAGCCTGTCATAATGGAATTCTATAGCATAACAAGAGCTGTACATTCCCCAAGTGATTTACAATTTATACTGCCACTGATAATAGTTAGACATGGTTCAAAAGACAATAAAATAATAAAATGTAATTATAAAAAGAATTTATAATGTTATGAGCCTAAGGCTACTTAAGATAAATGAATGTAGTTTCATGTCACAATCTAAATTCATTCTATAAAGAAAAATTGGGTAATTTATTTTGACTGTTGTTATTGGTTACAAATGTAGTCAAATTGACAAATCCTGTGTAAAGCTATGGTAGGGAAATTAAAATATAAAATGTAACATTTTATTGAAAAACAAAATGTTTGAAATGTATTTAGGTTTTAGTGATTACACAAAGGAATGTTGATATTTTGGAGATGAGGAAAAATATTTTTAATATTAACATGAAAATTACTTTGCACACAAGACTATTCAAAACAAATGCTCAATATATTCATGGACAAATCATTTTATTAAAAATTATAATTCTTTGTATATGATAAATTTATAATGTTAACTGAAAGAATGCTAAATTTTGTAAAGATATAAACAGTATATTGAAACTTAAGTATTATATCTATAAAGACTTTTAAAAGAGTAGAAGGGAGTCACATGGTTGGCCAAATTCACTAAACCTGTGTTGACAGTTACATACCAAAGCTGCTTACAAAAAGTCAAATGGCTAAATTAAATAAAAGTTTAAACAATTAATAAATATACACACTGCATAACATACATATCTATACAACCGTGTTTTTTTTTTTTCCATTGTGATCTTCAAATATCCTTTTGGGGGGGGAAAACATTATGTAAACTTAATTTTCATTTTCTGGAATGGACTGTCAAGGTATTCAATTGGAAAAGTGTGTCTGCAAAAATGGACTAACACTGAGCTCTCCACAAAAAGAATCTGTTTCTTAGACAATGGAGTAAACAGCCATCAATGAAATCATAGATGCAAATTGACATTGTGAAAAAAATGGACATTTGTCATTAAAGATGATTTCATGACAGTATTGTGACTCTTCACAAGAAAACTGATGCAATAACACAGCCCAATATTAATAAACCTAAAGTACAGCAATGAGGAAAACCTGGCATATATAGTTATTGATCTTGGTCAAAAACATGAAGTAGGATTAGAAGGTAGAGGTTTTCTCATGATTAACAGAGAACCACTGCCACAAATTTGGACCTGTAACAGACTATTAAAGTGAAGAAGAATATTAAAAAAAAAGTGGTGAAAATAGAGATTACCACATCAGAAAAACATTTACAAAACCACTAATAAGTCAAAGAGGTGAAACATCCACTCTGGGAAAAAAATGTGGCAGAAAAGGGGTCTCCAGTTTAATTTTTATTTCCACCAAATTTGCTTGTCCTGTCTTTATGATAAAGCTATCTGCCACTAATTCTAAACTGCTGACTACAGGAATGAGAACTGGTTGGCAGCACCCACCATATACTTTTCACTATTTAACTCTCTCACTAAAGACTCGACAACAAGAATCAACCTTGCAACAATTTTCTGCTTGTTAGTTTTCAAACTATACAGGAAAAGTATCTTCACAAATTTTTGCACATTATCAATAAACATTGCAAGGTTTTAATAATAAAAAAACTAATATTTTGTATATTACATTTTAAAATTTCTTAAGTAATGATTTGCTCATGCACTTTTTTCTTTTGGATTCATTGAAAATCCAACATGCAAATTAAGTTTGACTTTAAGCTTAAAAATTACTTTTATGCATCAGAAAATTATCAAGTATTAAGTGCAAAAATTTATAACCTACTAATAACATCCAGATAATTATAAAACTTTTAATTTAAAAAAAAAAACACTTTTTTTCACTACTGTATATATATCTGTACAGGTTTGATAAATTTGAAACCTCATATACAAAATTATAACAAAAACACCAACAAATGTTTAGATTAAATAGCTAAAACAAAAATTTTGTAGCATTACAAACATATATATATATATATTTTTATTGTGTTGATCTTTCAGCCATGTCTAACTAATACTACAGAAATTGCAGTGATAGGGTACATGTGCAAGTAATGTTACTGTATCCAATAATATAAAACTAGCCTTTAGAAAGTGACCTGTCTTTGGTTTATTCTAGTGAACCAGGTAAAAAAAAAAGTCATATTTTGGTTATAACACATAATATATGCATATATATTACTGTTATTTACAAAAAACTTTTTAAATTTCAGTTTTGTTAAAACATAAAACAGTAAATAAATAAATAAATAAAAATATATTCATTTTTTTTACTTACAAACTATGTATTGTTTGTTCACCTACCATAACTTGCTAACCCTTGTCAAATTTCACAAGTGGAGAATGTAAAACAATATATATTAATTTTGAAATAATCAAATATTATAAACTATTCAATCAATATTAGAGAATTCCACTGTAAAATTTATCAGGCTTACTAACTAAACAGTACTTAAGTGAAAATATTGTACTTTGGACAATATTTTCACTGACCACATCACATCCTTTGGCAATTCAAGACAAAAAAAAAAATTGTGCATCTTCTGAAAATTAAAAAAAACACCAGGGGAGCATTCTGAGTTTCTGATTGGTTATTCACACGTAACAGACAGATGTCTAAAAATGGAAAGATGTGGATGGGGCCACCGTGTTTTATTCACTATATCCAGCAATTACACACGTAACAGACAGATGTGGATGGGGCCACTGTGTTTTATTCACTATATGCAGCAATTATCTACGAAAACAGAAAAGACAGGAGGCTCTTATTCTATATTCTAGCTTGTCAATATTGATAATTTGAGATTCTAATTCATAAGAAACTATAGACTGTATTTGGACATCAGAAACATGTAATCTGAACCAAAGCTGTATTCAGCACAAAAAAATAACATCTAAAAATATTGCTGTAATCTTTACTGTTAATTTAAGAAATTAACTATTGTATAATAATCTTAAACGTGAACCAATCTTACTGGCATACATCATAATATATTACTCCAATAAAATTTTGAGTATAAGATTACAGATAGGATGACAAACCCTTTAACCCTTGACCAAGGGATGGCCTGTAGTGAAAGGGTTAAATGGAAAATATAGTGTATTTGCTACTTTTTTACATTTTGTTTCTAACTTATAATTGAATAACTATATAATTTTAATGTTGTTTAAGCATAATATCTAGAAAAGTATCCAACCCCTCCATTCATTTTATTAAAAAATTAATTCAAGAAAATATACTTACCAAGTAGTATTTGAAAAAAAAAAAAACTTTTATTTGATTGGGCTATACATAGAATTCCACACTGATGACACAGAGGAGCCAGTGAGGGTATTATACACACAGTAAGCATCTGCATAAATCATGGATGTGTCCAAAGAAGATTGACACCCTAGTGGGAGAGACATACTACATCCAGAACAGCAATACTGAAATGGACAAACTTCTCTTCCATCTAAAGAAGCCTAAAAGCCAACACTCTTGGCTTATAAATGATAGGATTGTGTATGCCTTACCTAACTAAAGGAAACAAAACTATCTTGTCTGGAATTATGAGCATTCATCCTTGCTTCCCAAATGTGTGGGCAATGTACACTCCACTTGCCCCTGGATTTAGGTTGAGCACTTGGAATAACTGTGCTCAACCATAGACATAGGATAGGACAACCCTTCATTCAGAATTATGAGTAGTAGTGGACTCTCTTCCATCAACAATATACCAAATCTATTTTCATCAGACTCAAGGACCTACAGTGCTCCTGGTTAAGGTCACCACATGTACAAAAACCCTCAAGAGTTGAGTCTCCAGAGACCCTAAAGGTATACAATAATAACCAACACAGATGGTAATCGTACTGAGTAGCAGAACCCTTGGATACAGACAGAATCTATTTTCAGTATTAATGTACCAAAAGACTGATGTCAAGGGTCAGGATCCACAAACTGTAGTGGAACTATGATCCCCTGTATGAATCAATGAAATATGAGACTTCAATGACAACGGATGTGAATAAAGAAGCATGTTAACAAAGGATTCAGATTTTCATAAATAAAGTTGGTGATCCTGAGAATCTTCCAACAAAGTCAAGAGAAAGGAAACCAAAATGGTGAATTATAGAGTTGGAAGACTGTAGACTAACCTTGTCCCATCAGAGGACATGGATTTACTCAGGTTAGTTACAAACTCCATCTCTGAATCATGATATCTGGGGAACACAAGTATTATTTGAGATGAAAAATGCTTCCACCTGGAAGTGGTAGGCTAAAATCATGAAGTTCTAACAGTATGTTAGATAATGCGAAAGTGTGAAGCAAAGCATGAACCACAATTTCCACATATGTAGAGAAAAACTAAAAATTCACTCTCAGACCTATCAGCTATTAAGAAAGAAACAGACTCAAAAGCAACTGGGAAAAAGCCCAAAACATCCCACTTGTAATGAACCAACAAGAGAAAACAAAAGGTGGCTTATCCCAAAGTGGCTATTTTTTCCTTTTTCCATTGATTGGAAAGACCTTTTGTGAGGTAAGTTGTTTTGTTAAAGCAAGGTAATGTTGGGCTATCCACCAGAAAGAATTGTGCTATTGACTCCAGGGCTAAGAGTTTACAAACTCATCACCATCCTATGGGGAACTAGAAAACCAGCAGACTAATACTAAATCAAGAGTGATCATTTCTAATCTAAGACAGCAGTATAAAAGTCAATTAAACACTGCCATGGTAATGTTTTGCACCTTTTTATTTTTATTTCTTTTAAAACTATAACAACATGTCTACACATTAGAATTTTGTTTTCTTTAATGTTCCTATAGTTTAAGACACTTGCAGCTCTCATAAACTTGTCAGTAATGATAACATATAACCCTATAACACCATTTTCTCTTTTCTTTAATATTTTGCTTTATATTTTATTTAGTAGTGTTCCACTGACACACAACACATAACTGACAGAACAAAGTTTAAACTGGTTTAAATAATAAATTCTTATCAAATCTTTAGCATGCATTTCACATATTAAGAAGTAAAGTTTGCTGTTGAAATAATAAATTGCTACTTGTAGTGAACAAAGATTTTAAGTTAAATTAGAAAAGTTACAATGAAAATTTAAGTTACATTACAAATGTCATCCATATGTGATCATAGTAATCTGATGGGAAGAGCTTCTTTAAATTTTCTGTCAATGTATTTGGTAGCTTTGGTAAGAGCCTGTACAGAGTACTATAAATTCATGAGGTGTTATTCATCTTTGGGTAGTTATATAACCTGCAACTGTGGTTTTTTCATGCTGTTGTTTACATAGCAAATCAATATTCTCTCCTATCCCCATATATATAGCTCTTCCAGTTTCCACAATGCTGAATGTTCACTTAAAAGAAAATAATAAACCTGGAATGAAAAGGTCATTTATAACTAGTATTAAAATGTCTCTTATATGTCAATGTGCACTACAAAAATTAACTGACGCAGTGATGTTACAGAATCTATTTCATTGTTTTAAAGTTAGAATTCTTGTGAGAAGGATGTTTTTCATATTGTTGATGTCCAAAATAAGTTAAAATTCAAGTAATATGACTGAGTACATAACAAATTTAATAAAACATTTTGAAGCAAGCATTCTATTTAAAATTCAAATACTTCATTTGTTTGGTAAATACAATTGTAAATAATTATAACCATGTAATTTTACTTTAAAACTTTGAGATATTTGTTCTAAGCTGTTTATTTTCATATCTATTATGCAATTACAACAAAACAAAGGTTGTCAAATCACAGAATTATAAAACCATCTGAGCTCACCATATACATAATATATCAATACTATATTAACATTGGCAATTAGTCTCAAGAGTGACTGGGCTCAAGGCCTATCCTTCTTAGAGCTCTCTTTAAACATTTCCTAGCTTTAACTGGTATCTTTGCCACAGTTTTTTTTTTCCATGTAGTCAAGATGGAACCCTTTTCTTTGGCTGCATTAATATTTAATATTTGTTCTCCATATTCAGCATCACCATTTCCAACATCATCTCTATTCTTTCACTAATGCTCTCTTCACTGGGTCAAAGACTTTTCATTGTTTTTAATAAAAAAATTTAAGTTAGAACCTTGATCTAGAAAACCTACATTCTCCACATATTTTTGTCTAGTTGATATGGCTGCAACTGATATGGATCATACATTAGCAACTGTGCATCTGCATGATATGAGGGTAGGCTGTTACTTTGCAACTCACACAAAATGCTCACAATTATAGAATACAACTGGTAACATACACTGTTAACTAATTAGTATTTTTATAAAATGGTTATTGTTATTACCAAGGTTATAAACAAAACTAATAAATTTTAGCCAAAGTAGTATAAATCAACCATGCACAGTTAAATATGTACAAGATGAAGGCAGGAGAGAGTTATGCTTTTCCTATAACATCAGTTATATTGACAGATTTAGATTTCATGAAACTATTTTGACAAATTTTCCTTAAGTATTTTGTGGTTTCTTGCTCTGCAGTTGGTTTGTTTATTACTTAACAGCATGTGTAAAATGCTTAAAAAGTTTGTTTTACTTGCTGTATGTAGTATATTTGGATTTTAATTTGTATTGTACATCTAGCCCATTCCTACTATAACTACTATCATAATTATGATACATTTCCATACACAAAATTTATGATTAAAAAAGTAACTTAATTCCAAATTATTGTACTTGAAGTTCAAAGTCAAGATTTCCTCTGGCTTTTGATGTTTTTATGACACATTAAAAACTTCTTTCAGTTAAAAATCTTGAAATCAATTTTACATGTTAATTTGAACTGTATTTCAACAATTCTAACTAAACCTGTAAATTTTTCTGTCTATTCCAAAGAGTAACTTTATTTTTCCTTAGAAACAATTACCCACTTCTTATAAAGGTCTTGAAACCACAGAATTATAACCTAACTGGGCTACTTAATATTTTAACTCTGCTTGAATTATTCACTCAGGCTGTTCTAGGATTACATGTTAAATACTGATTAATATGAAGTACTTTTATAGTGGAAGTCTCTATAGATACGACTAATGAAACATATCATTTAGTGGAGCTATAAAGTTCAAATAAGAATGAATACAGCAATAATTAGACTATCGTGTTATAGTAAATATGCACTGTACTTCTATGATGATATCTAGAGTTAATGATATAATTGAGAAAATGAAATTAAACTTTTGATATTCATTTTGAAGGTTCTAGAGATTATACAAATGAAATGTAAAAACTTTAAGATAAGAAACTGTATTCTTATACTCAAAATGAAAATCGTATTGCATGTCAACTTTTCAGTCTGAATGCAAATAAGGAATATTTTATTATAAATACTAGAAAAAAACAAAACTAAATATTTTTCTAAAACTACATAATTTTAGGGCCATTCAAGTCAAATTTACATGGATTTCATCAAATAGTTTCATTTTTGGAGAGAACTTTAACCAGAGTTATATACTTACAGTTGTGGTCATGACATTAAAATTATGGTGCTTTTAGTTTTCCTTTCAGTTTCAGTGTTCATAAATGCAAGTTTCTTTGTTATAATGTTTACTAAATGGAAACAAATCAGATAAGCTAACTCCACTTTATTGTTTAATACATTATTTCTAACTGTAATTGTGATATTTTTAATAAAAACATTACTCTTACTGGTAGTCATTAATGGTTTTATCATTTAATCATCAATAATATTGGGTGATTGCTACATAATTTATAAACATAAAAGTCAACCACATGATCATCTAATCAACATTAACAATTCATTCACCAAGGAAGTGTGCTAAGACATTTTCAGCAAAAATGTTTTTCATGTAACGTGCAGATGGCAACTTCTGCATATCTATCACACGTGAGAATGAATAATTCAAAAATTACTTTAAAAAAAGAACAAAATCATGATGAAAATATGGCAGTTAATACCATGTTAGAATTGTGTAATGGTTCACAAAGTTATGGTGTGAACTTGCCCCTATAATTGATTAATGCCCATCAACTCATTGATTAATACCACAAATCATCCAGTTCTAGCAATATCGTCATTCAATGTAGTAATAAATAGCATAACGAAAGAATATGTTACATCTGCTATTATTCACATTAGTCATTGACTGAAACATAAAAAAGGTAACTGCAGAAGGCAATCATGGAATTTCGTGAACAACTGATAATACACAGTTAAATGACCCCAATTTTGCTGATGATACAGCATATTCAGTTCAACATACCTCTCAATGCAAAAGAAATAGCTAAAGCTAGAAGATTTAATGGGTTAAAGGGCACAATTTATTACCTATAAACAGTGATTACACTGATTAATTATAACAAATTGGTTTCCAATTATTACTGTTTTTGATTATACCAACAACCAATTCATTACAATTACACTGTTGTGTTGATAATTGGCTAATCGAAACAACGATGAAATCAAATGTCAGACAAATAATCAACTGATGAAAATTAGTTTCCTATTTTGCTGTTTTTGTTTATTCCAACTATCCAAGTAGCTAGAATATTACTACATTTGTTGTTAAGTACAAAACTACAGATTGGGATATCTATGCTCTTTCCAGTTTTAGTCTTAAAATTTTTCCATTAGTTCATTATTTGTCTTCAGTAATTTGGAAGGAATAGGGGGTCATAATTCAAGGAATTCACATTTTATTTCCATTGCCAACAAACATGCTCATCCTCTAATTTTAAACTGCTTATTAGAAGAAAGGTAACTATGAGCAGGTCCTTTGCATATACACTATACATAATAAAAAAATTAGTTTGAAAATCCAGTATGATCCACACGGACCCCACTGATAATTTTAAAAGTTTACCCAATAACAACAAAGCTCTTTTACAATCAATGCATTTTAATGAAATTATCAAATCATTATAGATCAAAGTTTTATATCTTCATTTTTAAAAGTCCTTTCTTTCAAAAAAAACATTAAAAGCAATAATAAAAATCTCCTACTTCTAGGTCACAGAACTCAAAGCCAAGGTCAAAATATGGCAGGGTAAAGCTTGAAGCATAAAGAGGCAGTCATGTACAAGAATGTAGTTTACTTGATATTCTGAAATGTTTCAAAGTTCATTCATTAAATACAGTTGAAAGATGAAATAGATGTTGTCAATTCTTGACAGTTGCCAAGCCTACCTTCAGGTGGAACATTAGAAGTTACATGTACACGTTTATAGTCATTATAAAGAGCTCACTTTACACCATAATCCAACAATGGTTACTTTAAAGTTGGTGCCAAATTGCAGGACTTTTTCTCAAGGAATTTTGTTTTTTTTAGTTGGTATTCCTTATTGGAAATGCATGGTCCATCTGTATACCTTTAGTTATGAACAATTAAACATTGCATAAATTAAATAAAAAAAAATATTCATTAAGGAATGCAATTTTACATGAGGAAAATTAATCTTTTTTCAAGTTTTTCCTGGAGTGGATGTAATTTTATTTTATTACATCTGTCCCTGAGTTATTGTCCTTTGGTAGATGTAACTGCTTGTATTATTTTTAGTTCTTTTTTTTATTATAACACTTCAGTTGTTTCTTACCTAAGTATGTTATAGATAGAGAGACAGTTAAACTGTATTTAGATTTTACATTCATATTTTGGTTAATTATGCATTCCACATTTTCAAATCCATATCTGAGAAGTTTAATATTAAATGTTTAAAAAACAACCACAACTTCCCCTGCTTTGAAAGGTTTAAGTTACCAAATGTGGATAACAATGATTTTGCCATAGGCTAAGGTATCTTTGTTGTACATACCGTTCTATTACCAGTAGGTACCCGCTGATGTGTGTGTCTACATAAATAATCATTGGTAAAGAATTGTAAAGAGAAATAAAACACTGAAAATAAAATACAAGTGAAAAGGTAAAGACGTGAAACTACATGTACAACCAAAGGAAGATATTTTAAAATTATTCAACAAAGAGTTAAAATATGTGCATATTTTTATTTCTTAATTTTAAGCATTTGATTGCATTCTGTGTTGATAATATCTAGAGTTAGCGATATGTAGAGAAAAATGAAATATAAGCATTTACTTTAAAAACTTTTGATATTCATTTAGGTTTTAACAGATTATTCAAATGGAATTTGAAAACCATAAGACAAAAATATTTTTATACTGAAACAAAAATCACCTTGCAGGTGAACTATTCAGAAAGTGACCAGAAATAACATTAAATAATGAAATTTTATTAGAAATAGTAGAAAAATAAAATATTTTATTTTTCTCAAACTATACATGTACTTTTAAACAATTTTATCCATAATTTTAATATTTAAAAAAAAAGCTTAAAAGAGAATTATGTAATGTATTTCAGTCTGAGGTATGTCATCATTAAGGAGTTCAACTCATTTTGTGATTCACCAATTTAGAATTTTATACAAAAATCAATGCATTCTAGAATCACAAAATAAAAATACTTAAGATACACAGGCATATATTTATTTTATTAAATGTATCAAGATGTTACAATAAAACTGTTTTCAGATCATGTTTTATTCCAAGAAAACATTCTCAGGAGAGAGAAAATCTTTGATTTAAAAACAACTGGTGGCCAAATTTAAAAAGATTTAAAATGAGATTTTTTTTCATGTACATGTATTTTATTTATGTTTACAGTAACATCTAGTATGTAGGCCACAGTTGTAACTTTTTGTTACTTTCATGCATGCAAATATTCATACATGTTTAGAACATTTAATAAAATGGTTATGAGATTAAGGTGAAAATTCAAAAATTACAGAACTCCACCACTTTGTAAAACCTTTCTCTTCCATCGTTATCAAATGAAGTCTGAGTATATGTGTGATAAAATCATACTTCAGCAATTGAAAAATATATTAATATCAGAAAAATAAAACTGATACAAAACCTGCATCTCCAAGTTTTTGGAATTGACCTCAACAGTGTAAGGCCTAAAATACCAACTTCATCCTAATATAAATCCACTTTTGCATTAAAAGATGCTTGATTCAATGCATTGTAATCATGGTTACAGCTTTTTGGAATATTAATCTATGACATTAAATATTTCTTGTTCAGTTTGTTATACAGCACCACTATCAATTCCTAAGACTGTTCTCATTGATTATTTTAGTTTTGATCTACACAGTTAGTTTAGGTTTAGTCAGAAGTTCTTGCTACAAAATGTGTTTCTATCTCTTGCCTTTAGTTATTCAAAATGTGTACCTTTAGTCCCAGATTGCTATGTTACAGCATGATCACTTCAACGTGTCTAAGTTTAACATCTCAACAAATAACTGGAATTCAAACATGACATATAAACATCATATTTAAGGTAGAACTTAGAAATATTATGGTAGTGGTGTACAAAATTTACATCACTCTGTACATATATGCATATGTACATTTTTAATTTCAGTTTTTTTGTTACTTCATAATTTTGAAATAGAAAACTTTTTATATGATAGAAAGTTTATTGGACTTTAAATAACTCGTGTGTAAACTATTGTAATATAAAGCATTTTTAGCAACTTAGTACAATGAACACTTACAACTTCCTGTAATAATTCATTTACATAATTGTACATCCCTAATTTTCATCCAGTCCTCATTCAAAATTATAATCACTTCTCAGACACTGCTAATACAATAGTAATGCTATTAATAATGAAAGTTGTTATTATTGTGAAACCTTTTTACTTGTTAAACTTACATCCAATACTTTAGAAAAATAAAATCTGTATTAGCTGAAAATGACTTGTATCCTCTAGTCCTGTCATTTTCACCATCAAGTGCAAAAAAAAAAGCATCAACATCATTTCTCTAAATAACCTTAAATAAATCAAACAGATCTCCTCTAGTTTTTTCAAGAGAAAACAATTCCAGAGATCTCAACCTGTCCTCACATGACATTTCTATCCTAACACATGTACTAATGGTATATGCTTAATACTTCATTATTCAATGTTTTTCCCAAGTTAAGGAGCCCAATACAGAATACAATACTCAAAATGTAGCCTGACCAGTGACCTGCACAATGAAATTACTACCTCCTAAACTTGTATTTAATATTAATTTGTTGAATGTCAGTCTTTTAAAGTAACACAATAAAAAATATCATTCCTCCGTCAACAATACTTATTCATGTTTGAAATTAAAAATCTTACAAATAGACCCTTAGTAAGTTATTGTTTTGGGTTATATAATTTAAGACAACTAAATTAAAAAAAAAAACAATATAGCCTATTAGTACAATGTATTACAACTAATAATACAAATATAGTACTATCAGCAATAGTAATACATTACTATTATTAACCAAAATACATCCTAGGGCCCTAGGCCTAGTACTTGTAATAGTAAGAGACAGGCGCAACAGAAGTCTCAAACATTTTGGATAGATATTCGTCACTGGTACTTATATCACAACTTACATGAGTTCTTTGGAATTAATTGTGGTTTATGTGATGGATTTTACTTACTGGAAAATGGTATTTTTTCCAACATAATTTTATCTCCTTGACGTTCGCCATGGAACAATAACATTCAACGCCATTTGCAATACGAACAACGCGCATGCTCCACAATAAGTGGGACGATGAGCAGCAGAAACATTTCCACCAGATGGCATAGCCGCTTTATGTTTTTTATATAGGCGTGTCTTTCGTTCCTTTCTAACAGAATACGGACATCATAAAAGCCAAGATCTAATAATACTGTAAATTGTTCATATTGTCACATGGCTCCGCCTCCATAATACAGAAGCAGTTTACAAAAGAAGACACCTACTTTCGCAAATTTAGAATAAACAAATTTTTAAAAAATTAACCAGGAAAACCGTAGGTTATGTTTGGGAATAGTTCTTTGTCTAAGTTATTTGAATTTTAGCACTTCCAAAAGTTCTTTCAAAATGAAATAAATACAAAATTTTTGATAAGGCATTAAGAAATATATTTAGTGATTTTATATATGCTTAAGTATAAATGTAAGTTTAGAGACATAATTTACAATTATCCGTGCCTTCTGGTGATAATTAAATAAAGAAAATGCTTCACGAAAAGACAAGCAAATAAAATTCCCTAAAGACCTAAAGCAAGAGTAGAGTTACAATAATAATGTACAAAAAGATAGCCATGCCGAATATTCAGCATGCACAAGGCTCGATATCATAAAGAGTGTATTTCTCATAAATATTTTGAAGATTATAGAAGGTATATTGTATTCAGACACCTACTGTCCAGCAAAAACTAAAATTATCCCCCTAGCCTTGTCACACCAAACATGCTCGTTGTGGGGGCATTATAATGTAATTGTCAATCTTACTATTCGTTGGTAAAAGTGTAGCCCAAAAGTTGGCGGTGAGTGGCGATAACTAGCTGCTTTCCCTCTAATCTTAAACTGCTAAAGTAGGAGCGGCTAGCAGAGATAGCCCTCGTATAGGTATGCGCAAAATTAAAAACAAAAAACATATATATGTGCAGAAAGATGCTGCTACTGACATAGATTTTCGCTTGAGTCTGGTCTCATTAGTTCAACATTCAAAGCATCAACTGAAACATCTTTTATGATATATTATGCTGTTCTGTGACTTTATTCAAATGTAGTTGATTTTAAATGTTTTATCGTAAATGTTGTGAGTGTACGTCTTTTCACTATAAGTTTGAACCATTTTAGAGATTTTAGCAACAAGATTAATCCATAGTGTCACTGCGAAATTGAAAGCTCCGAAACTACCTGAAAAAGAAGGAGGAATATATGCTTATGGCTTGTGCCATTTTTTTTATTCCATATCTTTAACAGTACACTATGGTAATATAAAGTCGAATAACATAATTATCTGCTAAAATAGAACAAAAGACAGCAAAACGTCTGTATCACCACAGTCTTAGTAGTTTAGATTATTTATTACTTGACACTAATGACCTACATTTTTAATTAGACATAACTAGATGAATAAAACAGAACCAGCCTCAGGGATACTTAGAACGATGAGAAATATTTCTGTAAAAATGTACACAAAATACTTCAAAGTGTTTTCTGATTAGTGAAACATAACTCCTAACCAAACAAAAAGAAGAAACTAATTAATGGAATGGTAAATTACCTTGTTTATTTATTGCTAAATGCAACGGACTATTTTTGTTATGCCAACTACAGATATTGCAACCCAAATTTTAGGTTATAAGCTTACAGACTTCCACTAAGTCACTGGGAGCAGGCCCGGCATGGCCAAGCGTGTTTAGGTGTGCGACTCGTAATCTGAGGGTCGCGAGTTCGCAACCCCGTCGCGCCAAACATGCTCGCCCTTTCAGCCGTGGGGGCGTTATAATGTGACGGTCAATCCCACTATTCGTTGGTAAAAGAGTAGCCCAAGAGTTGGCGGTGGGTGGTGATGACTAGCTGCCTTCCCTCTAGTCTTACACTGCTAAATTAGGGACGGCTAGCACAGATAGCCCTAGAGTAGCTTTGTGCGAAATTCAAAACAAACAAACAAACACTGGGAGCATGATGAATGAAGAATAATATAAAGAAATTGATGAGGTAAGCCTAAAGTAACAGACATAAAATGTTAACTTAATCTGAGATTCAGTAAACCTAAACTCTCAACTGATGATCTTCCATGAGTGTTTTATTTACACTTTTTAAGCTTACGAAATTTCTTTATTTGAACCGGAAGAAATGTGCCTATGATGATTAAAACAATAGAGGGAAGCACTGTGATCAATAATATAATTAATTAAGAACTTCTGCTCGAATGCAAAATAAATCACAACATAAAGTAAATATACATTAAAAATTCAATTGTATGTGATGAACTAATTAGAATTAATAAATTCACAAAACTTAAACATGTACAAATCAGCTTACGATAAAATGGAGTGTGCCTGTGGTGCTAAAGCTCATAAAACCAGATTTCATCAAGGTAATTTGGTATAGCTGAACAATTATCGTTATAATAAAATACAACCTTCAAAGTTAAGCGGACCATGCACACATCACACTAAAAATAGTCAATATTTTGGATTATATAATCCACAATAACAAGTAATCCGAACCAAAGATCATTTACTGTGATTATATTTGGTAACATATTGTTGAAAGAACATACTAATGTAGCCTCAGCAAATAATTTGCAAGTGAAAAGTCCGCCTGTTGAGGAGCCTAAGGTTTCTGTCTAGACTACTTTTAGAGAATCATCAAGAATGAAGCTGCCAGTGGATTCACTCAATCATCTAATCAGAAATAACCCCTCCTTTCCCAACAATGACAGGAAGGCCACTGTATCAAAGGTATTGGTAGAAAAATGTACCAAAACACTTAGTAAATAGACATTTGAATGTAGTATTTTATTTCTTATATTAAGATTGTTGAAGGTACAGCGTGCATGACGTTAAAGTTAAGTAAATTTGTGGGAGTAGGTTTAGAATGTTCTAGATGATGCCATGATAATTTAGTGATTTGCAAAGTATATAGCTACAAGGCGAGATAATTACTACAGGAGTCAATGTTTCGCTTCCAGTTAGGAGTAAGCAATGAATGACTATTTAGTCAGTCAGTTTAGTTTTATGAAATATTAAGTTTTTAGTGAAATATTTGTATCTGTGTTAGTTATTGTGAATATTAAATTACTTGATCGATCAACCATGAAATTATGGAAGCAAATTAATTTTTGTTATAGTCTTAGTACAATTTAAGTTAGCATTTATTTGAACGTCATTTGCAGACTTAAGCCAACAAAAATACAAGTTACAGAAACTGCACAAACTTGTGAAGCCTTAAAGATGGAATAAACTAATCTCTTATCGTTACGTGTATGGACTTTAAGATTTATTTCAGCGAATAATTTCAAAATAACCCGCCTAACAGTACATTTTTTTTCAAGATGTACAACAAAAATACTTGACTAAATAATATTACATTAAGTTTTGCTTCAAAGTACATATTATACAATATGGCATAATATTATAAGCATATAATGTAATATTGTCATATCGTAACACATTGCACTGGTCCTGGTAATACTAATTTCCAATCTGTAAATCTATTCTAATATTATTTATACAATAATGTAAATATTGTTCGACAGTTTACATCATCATTCATTATGAACTCAACTTTAGTATTTTATGATACGTTTTCCGCATTTATATAATTCAAATAGCCCCCCAGTTGCTCAGCGGTATGTCTGCGGACTTACAACGCTAAAATCCGGGTTTCGATACCCGTGGTGGGCAGAGCACAGATAGCCCATTGTGTAACTTTGTGCTTAATTCAAAACAACAACAATAATTCAAATAATTATTTGAACTGTTATTAATATGTTATATAACAAATACGAAGCCCAAATCAATATGTGATTTTGAGATAACATATATTTTTCTTCTAAAATATGACACAACATTTTGTTATTATTTTATACGTACTTGAATAGATAAACGTTGGTTATATACTACTCCCACTTTAGCACGATTTCACGTAACAATGACGTAGAAGGCGCTCTATAATACAACGGCATAATAGAAACGGTACATGCGAGAGCACAAAACGAACATTCGTTTGATATTTTACGTACAATTACAGAAACGACCTATACAGGGGAAAGAGATGAACTGTGATTCGGTAGTTATTTTGAATTTCTTGTCTTGTTAATCACTCCATACAAAAGCACAGAATGAAATATAGTTTAGTAGCTAGTCTATATAGGAGCATAAGTGGAACTATTTTTAATCGGAATACAAGAGAAGAGTTGGTTTGAATGGCGTTTCAATTTCGCATATGTGCACAAAGTGATATCTGAAACATACCAAGTAATTCTTTACCTTTGAAGTTTAGCAAAGTTAACGTTTACTTGTTCGAGAAAGTTCTATTATTAAATCATATTGGTTTATGTATAGCACATACTTAACCAGATATGAACTATACTGTTCTTATACTAGTGCAGACATTCATTGTTATTGGTCATTCTCTTTGGTATTTCTGGATATTTCGATGTTTGCTATTATATAATAATTTCATTATGCTTGTACTAATTGGTTTCTGATCATATATAATGTGTAAATATATAGAAATTCTGAAGTCTATATCTTCTCCTTTTTTTCTTAAAAGGAGCGATCAGGTTTATTGATTCAGTTTTGATCAACTTTAGATTCTGAATCTCCCCTAAACATTTTTTACTTCAAAGATATCTATGCGTGTTTAGAACAATATAACTGGTGTGTTAAATTGACAACGTTGGAAAAAAATTATTTATTTGAAAACGACGTTCCGTGCAGCTATCCTTCATCAGTTCTCTTCAATACAATATTTAAAGAGACCACAGAAAATGCTATTGGATTAAATTATAACTGTTTGAAAGCTAAAGGAATTTCTTCTATGGCAAGACGCAAACTGACCTCAATCATAAAAATACTGTTGGTAAAAATCACGATACCTCTCCTGGCAAATATATCATTGACACTATTTTGAAACGAGAGGTTTTAGGTCACGATAAACCTTTATTATTTTTTGTTGTCATGTGTTTATATTATTTACAGCTAGAAGTGATGACTGCTTTAATATGTCCAGCATAGCCAGGTGATTAAGGCATGCGACTCGTAATCTGAGAGTTGTGGGTTCAAATCCCCGTCACACTAAACATGCTCACCCTTTAAGCTGTGGGTGCGTTATAATGTGATGTGGCTGAAAGAGTAGCCCAAAAGTTGGCAGTGGGTGGTGATGACTAGCTGCCTTCCCTCTAGTCTTACATTGCTAAATTAGGGACGGCTAGTGCAGGTAGCCCTCGTGTAGCTTTGCGCGAAATTAAAAAACAAAGTGGTTCAATTGGCAAAATAAAGTATCCCGACAAATGTGTTAATAAATATAAAACAACATTAAATTAATAATACATGTACGAAATAAAATATACCGATATATATCTGTAAGACAAAATGAAGTATTTTAATGCTGTTTTTTAAAAGTGTTTCACAACAAAGTGTTGGGAATTTCACATGTTAAAAATGATAGATAACTTAAATTATATTAACATCTTAAGCAGCAAACTGTCCATGTGTTTTACGTAGCTGTGCTGAATATTTCCACTATAAGAAGGAAGTAGTCTGAAAAAAAAAAATCAATGATAGCATGTAATCTTAAAAAGATACCCCCTAGTGGCTCAGCGGTATGTCTGCGGACTTACACGCTAAAATTCGGGTTTCGATACCTGTGGTGGGCAGAGCACAGATAACCCATTGTGTAGCTTTGTGCTTAATTCAAAACAACAACAATCTTAAAAAGTGCTAATTCTTTTTAGTGATCACATATTTTTTGATGAAGAGACATAGTTGAGTTTATTGGTTAATAGATGGCAGAAAAGTAGTATTAAGCCTCAGTATCTGGACCTAGCTTTGAAAGTTGGTGGTTTGGACTATATGTTATACACTGCACACATATTCAGTAATTTACTATAAAGTATTGATACATATATACATGTATGTATGAGCTATTATGCTTAATGTAAATACATATACGTGTGGCATTACACTGTACGATGATGTCACATAAAATATTTTAATGTATCATACATCAAATAGATGAACAATGTATAATAAAATATCAATGCATGAAGCAGCACTGTGATTACTAGCTTTTGACACATCAAGGGAAAATTTAATGTACCTAATATTTTTATTGGTCTGGAGTTAGAATACATTTGGTTCACAGATCTATAATATTCTTGAGCTCGTTGATTTTTCAGTGGTAGATGAAAGTAAATAGTCAGCTAACATTACCTCAAAGAAAAACAAGGTTTTACCCAATATGTTCATTACAGCTAATGTTAAATATGTACATATTAGCAGAATGTATCTAAAGAAAGTAAACCTGCTGATAATCATCTTACACGTCAAAACAGAGTAAACATGGTGCGTTAGATTTTTCTATTGGTTTCAAGATAATGTTTTCCATCGTTTGAATTGAAATTAAAATATTGTCAGAAGTTATATGATTTAGCCAAATGTAGCTAAGATTGATGTGGTAAAAGATTATTATAATCAGCAGGTAGCATCCAGCGCTTATAAAGATACCAACCTGGTATCAGCTACTGATATAAGGACATAACATCAAAAGTTCTCACCTATATTCTCCAGTTGTATTTGATCAATGTGGAATATTTACGTGTTTCTCAGCAGTAATCATACTGGCTACGGAGTCTGGAAGTGTGGCACTATACTGGCTAAGTCATAGGACCAACATATTATCTGTTGAACTGCGACAATCACGCATGCTTAGGCAATAATTTATAAACGTATATAAGTTTAAGGAAATAGGCCCTTAAAATAATGCTGTTTTAACGCTCAATATCTACAATTTTTTTATAAAGGAAGTTATAGTTGAATTTATCAAATCTTTAAATTTTGCTCGTTGAATTTACCTCTGATCTATCAGAACGCAGATTATCCAGATGTTATCAGTTTTGAGCTTAGCTGTATAAGACCGAATTCTAGAAGTTTCCTGGTATTTAGAATTTTTAGTAAGCTTTACAAAAATTTCAGTATTGCTAGGAATTCTGTAATCATAATGGAAGACCAACATGTTTTATCTTTATTAAAGTTTTCCTTAAGGTATTAAATATTTGAGAAGCTACATTAGACATGAAAATAACTAGTGAGGAGCCATTGAAGGTGAATCTTCTGCTGATAACAACTTCCACTGTTCCAATCAAAACTTCCATCATCACTGTCTCACAGCACATCTTTCAAGCCATCCAGCTAGAGATATCGGTAGATCGACAAACTCTTGACTTGCCGCTTGGTGCAATCATGACCATTCAGAAAGCAATCTGCAGGCCTTCTACCTTATGCAATCACTCTACCAGCTTCTCACCCTTCCTGATCAAAGACTACCAATCGCACACCAGAGATAATGAAAAATATAATATTTTCTTGAATATTGTTCTAATAAACACCACAAGGTCAATGTTCATAATTTTTTTCTCAAGCACATAGTTAAGTGAAAGGTGTTTATAAAAGGCTGTGCACGTAGTATCTGACATGTAATGAAGAGAAGTACGTCTCCACATTATATGTCTACTTAAACTCATTGACTTTTATGTCTTTGGGTTGCTCTAAAAGGGATTTCAGTGTGTGGATTTGAAAATTACGTAAAAAGAAGGTGACAGCACTGACACCAGTGTATTGCACAAAAGTCTTCTGCAATGGAAACTGTACTGAATAGAAAACGTTCACAACATGAATTATCACTTGAAATACCATCAGCGTTAGAAAAAAGGGTTGTAAGACTTGAATACAACCATCTTTATATCATTATCATGAATCATAGTCGCTCCTATATACTGAATAATTGTATCATGAGTTTATTGTAACAGCTCTCTGTTTTCTATGAACGATAGTAAAATTACACGTTGCTTTTGAGAATAAGTAACTGGTGTTTTATTAGTTTAGTAAAAATTGTTTATTTGTTTAATTTTTCACATATATATAAAAGAGATTAACTATCTAACAGATCCTGCAGTAAATTTTGATTCTCGTGAAATGTCCTATAATCACTAAAAACATTTACCTTACAAAGTGAAATCCAAAGAGTTAAATTAAACTTAGGTTTAGGACAGAAAGAATGAAAGTAAAGCATTTCACTATATGTTTTCAAAAAAATGTTAAAAATAAATACAAACTTGAAGCAATGCTTTGACCTTTTTGCTGTTATTATTTGGAAGCGAAAAATGCGTAGGTAAGTAAAACGACACATAAGGCCAAAAATGATAAACAATTTTATCTAACAACTAGCAGACTAGATATTAGGTTGTCTAGAAATAGATGTTATTTTTTAACTGTGAAGTTTGGAAAAGTATAAACCAGCGTTGTGAAACATGCATTAATGAAAGTAAGCACCATTTGCTTCAACATGTTTACCTACGTGTAACGATGCTGTTTATGTCCCTGTTGTAGAAATCAGTTTCTATAGCCGATGAACTCCCTGAAAGCTTCTCCTGCAGCTGCTTGGTTTTTAAAGCGTTTGTTTTTCAAAATGTTATCAAAATGCTTGAAAAAATGTGGGGAAAAGGTCAGTGGAATAAGGTGAATGAAAGAAAACCTTGATTCCCAATTCCTTCGATTTTTAGAGCGTCATCCTTGATAGGTCTCATAATGCCGATTTTGTTGATCTTTAGTCAGCTCATGAGGAACCCACTTATCCAAATTTTTCGTCTTTCCAATCACACTCAGGTGGATGGCAATGCTTGATTTGCTTGTGCCTAGCTTTTCTGCAAGCTCACGTACTGTTGTGTAAGGGTCTGTCTCAACTGCTTCCCTTAATGTGTTTTCATCTAAGGATGGCTTCCTTCCACGACCTTCGTGGTCTTCAAGATTTTCATCACCGTATAGAAACCTTTAGAACCAACACTGAACTGTACGTTCAGTAACAGATCCATGGCCGAATGCCTGACTGATATTCCGTGTACTTTCGGTAGCTTTTCGTCCTAGTTTGAAGTTCTAGAGGAAAATCAGATAAAAGTCCTTCTTGTCCATGCTGCCTTGGTGGTTGCGAAACTTACTCTGAGTACAGTTGAAACAGCAGACAATAAAGACACCTTCTAAGCGACAAACGTTGGATTAAACCAACCAACGATAAGTTATTCAATATTCAGCTGCTAAATGTCATTGTGAGAATTCCGACATTTATTTCTGGACAACCTAATAATTAGCAATATTTATAACTTTATGATAATCTGGAGAAATGTATTTAATTGTAATTGTTGTGAGATATAAATGTTAAAAGAAGACAAGTAAAAAACGCAATATCACTCCTAAAAACAAATGAACAAAGACGAATTTGATACAAGAAGTAACCTGTTGTGGCTTACACTGTATATTAGCTTGTAAGTCCCAGAGAGCCATTCATTCTACTAAAAATTGAAAACATCTTGTGCTATGTTTTATTATATACTAATTAATCTGTTGTCGGGAGAATTATTTCAAATTGTTTGTTTGAAATAACAGCAAAAAACCCACTCGGCTTAATGATAATAATTTACTTCTAAACTTTCAAATTCTACAAGTTAGTTAATGTTTACTGCTGGGTCTAAGTCTACAACAGGTGCTAATAAAACAGTTTCATTTAGTAACTAATAAAATAGGTCATTTTATTATATCTCAATATTTCCAGAACTGAGCTAAGAACAAAGAATAATATTAACCCAGTAAATAATCGTCGTCTACTTAATAGAAAGTTGCTGTTGGGGGTTCAACAGTCAGTTTTAGTGCTTGTGAGGCCGAAGTTTGAGCTTCGGTTCTCGCGACTGACAAAGCACGAATAACATATTTCATAAGTTTTAGCGTGACATCAAACAAAACCAGTCTAGCGTAAGTCCAGCTTTAATTGAACTCAAGCCACTTCCTACACTTTCAAGAAAACTCTAAACGTCAGGTCACGTGCTGTGCTTATGATGTAATGAGTTTGTTTGTTGAACTTCGCACAAAGCTATTAGAAGGCTATGTGTGCTATCTGTTCCTAATTTAGAAATGAAAGACAAGAGGGAAAATATATAGTCTTAGTTTGTTTGTTTTGTTTGTTTGGGAATTTCGCACAAAGCTACTCGAGGGCTATCTGTGCTAGCCGTCCCTAATTTAGCAGTGTAAGACTAGAAATATCTAGTCAACACCATTCACAGACAACGTTTAGACTACTATTCGCCGTCATAATAGAGTGCCTCTACAACTGAAATGGCTAGCGTGTTCGGTTATAGGATTCAAACTCACGGTCCGCAGATTGCAATTCGAGTGCCCTAATCACAAAAACATGCCAAGACTATTACTGCATAAAATCTTGTTTTCTTTTCCCAAACAATGCAAGCATTTTAAATTTAAAAAAAAACAAATTTAAAATCTAGTCCTGGTGTATATGTGAAGGCGTAAACTTCTCAATAGAAGCTTGGCATGACCAGGTGGTTAAGGCACTCGACTCGTAATCCGAGAGTTGCAGGTTCGAATTCCCGTCACACCAAACATGCTTGCTCTATGAGTCGGGGGAGCATTATAATGTTATGATCAATCCCACTATTCGTTGGTAAAAAGGTAATCCAAGAGTTGGCGATGGGTGGTGATGACTAGCTGCCTTCTCTCTGGTTTTAAACTGCTAAATTAGGGACGGCTAGCGCAGATAGCTCTTATGTAGCTGCAAACAGCAGCAAAAAATAAATCTGTATTGTTCGTCTCGAGTTTCCTCTAAGGACCAGTGTGTTTTATTTGAAGAGTTTAGGCTTTGTTCATAGAAATGATATATGTTGTAACATTCTGGCTGTAGAACTACGTAATACAACTAAAGATCCGAAGCAGTGCCAGGATTTGTCTTTAAAGATAATTCGTTGATTAGCTTTAATAAATATTCAAAAGCTCTGATTGAAGTGATTTTAAGATTTTTACGTCAAGCTGTAAGATCTGACTGATGACTTAAAATTATTCCAACAACTTTTGTAAGATAAAAATTACTATGTAAAGCTGTTGCTAGAATGTTGTAGTTTCAAGTTCGAAATCAGACGTGATATTAAAATATGTCGGTAGATCTAATCGAGCCCTGCCTAACTAACTGTTTCGGGCTTCATCTGTTGAGGTAATTTGGTTATAAAGTGTGCAAAAGAGCAAACAATTTTTCTCTCTCATGAGTTGATTTGACGTGAGTCATGACGAAAGACTGGAGCTGTTGTTAAAGTTTGTCAGAAGGGTCCGGTCTCATTACAGTCGAATATTAAAAGCGATACGATATAAACTGTCATTAAAAACTTAATACACTGTATAACGTTCGTCTGTAGCGTTTCGTGTATCGAATTATTACGTTTCTCTGATATTATTTTTGACTTGGATATTTATTTTATATAATATTTAGCAAACAATTCATACTAGTACAGGCTGGGGTTGGTTATCCGTGTACTAGTAAACCCTTGGGTTGGTGACATGCACTACAAAACACTTAAGACGGTGACTCGTATTACTGCACCCTTAAACTATTGATTGCACTTGTATTCGGTTATACTGGCAACCTTAACATGTCTAAGTTCAGTCTGGTGACGTGAGCTAGTAAGCAACTTGAATGATGATCTAACTAACATACGCTTGGAGAATATTAGCTATTTGTAATTACTATAAAAAATGTTTGAACACACTTTTACATTTCTGGTTTTGAAGATTTTTGCGACCTTGTAGTAAGTCCGAGTTCTTATAACGCTAGAAACAGGATTTTGATATTTGCAATGGGTTCAGTTCTGGATAACCCATTATGTAGATTCGTGTTTAATAATTATATTAAAAGCGTTATAAATTTTAACACAACAGTAAAATTGTATTTCAGATTATGTTTTGTGTTTAAGTTCATCATTCGTAGTTGTTCCACGAATTGCTGAACTGTTATTTTAAACAACGAACTACAGTCACATAAAGTGATAAAAAAACAGAAAGCAAATACATTTCTTGAGCTGATAAAAGAAGTGAACCAAGCATCAATAAGCGACATTTGTTATTTTCTCGATCTAATGAAGCAACAGTTACTATTTTCAAACATGTAGCCTGTCGTTTGGGTGAACATGATGTGAAATTTGTTGTTATAAGTTGGTACAGGCTAAAGTTTATTATTTTCAATATTAACTGCATCTTTGATGAAAGTATCTTTAGTAATTAATATTTTATCTCAAAATATTAAGTTTTCTGCTCTTGTTCAATAAACTTATGAGTTTTCTAAATTTAGTAATATTATCTTATGAGATACATAATGCCTACAGTCGTTGAACGCGTTTGTTAATACTATATGATATTTGCCTTCCAAATGAAGAATCGTTAAAGTTAACGTAGGCTATCAAGAAATTCGTCACGCCAGGTGTTCGGGTTTTTTGAACATAAAATTATAGATCAAAGCTGCATAGGCTAACTGTGTATCACGCGTTTTACTCAGGAAGGTTAATCGATTTATTGACAATTGCTCGTTTACAAAGTACATATCAGGGAACTGAAGTTAGGGCATAGTCACAGGTTTATGGTAATGTGAATTTTTAAAGCAGTTCTCAAAATTATTGTTTGCATTTTGTTGCGATTTCTTTCGACTATTTATAATGTATTGAGACGAATAAATTAAATACATTCATTTTAAATAAAGTTACATTTTTTTGTTCGTTAATAAGAGTCGTTATAGTTATTCTGGTGGATACGTCATTCAGTTTCAAACATGTATAAGGTGGGCTTTACGGAACGTAATAACGTCAGCTGTATCCCAGTAAAACACGCAACATTTCAGGTGTTTTTGCCACGCCCACAGAAAGAGCGCACGCGCATGAGATAGAACGCAATTCGTTAACCCAAACTCAAAGTTCAGTATGATCGATATTTTTATCATTCCATTGAAAAAATTCCTCTTGCTTTGTTATTCATATGGCGATTTAACTGTACAGAAGCAAACACACTCATTTAATATACTATTATATGTAGAGTAGCGTCACGCATTTGGGAAGGAACGAACTTCAATATACCAAGTCAAAGTAGCAGGCACCTGTCGGAAGTTTTATGTATTATTTACCAACACTTTTTTAAATGCCAGTGTTAGTAAATTTGATATGACTCCTTAACTTTGACAAAAATCACAAGTTTGTAACAAGTTGCCTGCTGATGGAACAGCTCTACTTTCACAGCATAACTTGTAAGTAATTCGTAACTATGTACTTCATGTAGTACTTGTTACAGTTCAGCTTCAAAATATCTCATAGTAGTATGTTGGTTGTTGATGCACTTTCCCATTCAAACTTTATATTTTTGTGAAACTATAATTAATTGTGTTTTTTATTATGCGACATGTGATCTTTTCTGACATAAGGTAATCAAACTTACACTGCGATCAGCAGTAAATTAAGATTTAATGTTTGATAGAAACGTTTACGAAGTCACTAAACAACAGTTTATTCTTGTGGTAAATTTAAGTAATTTTTCTTGTACAGACCAATATCACTTTCTCATAATAATAATAATAATAATAAAAGATAGTAGACCGGTTTACATATGCATCTAACATTATATAACAACAATATATGAATGAAACAGGCATTTAATACTTTTAAACTGATTTACAGGGAACACCAGAGAAGCCCGTAAACGTTATGCTTTTGAATATCCACGAAAAACTACTTAAGGGCATTTTGCGCTAGTCATCCGTAATTTTGAACTGATAGAGCAGAGAGAAGGTAGATAAGCGATAATGTCTATCGTTGTTTTTCTGGCTCACTCTTGTGTAACCGAACAGGGGATTTGACCGTCATTTTTATGACGCACTCACATCTCCAAAGTACGGAGCGTGAGTTTTAAAATAATGATTTTTTTTGCAATAATCGAACACGAATGGGGGACCCATAGACTTATAGACCTGCACACTAAACACTGAAAACGCACTCATTACTGCTAGTTTCAGTTAAATTCATCTGTGTTTTCACATCTATGTTTTGTGTTTTCAAGCTATAAATATAAGTAACTAGTTGAAATAACTCGTTAAAATATGTTAATTTTTTAAAACTGTAAATATTAATCGTTCGAGAGAATTGTCTAACCTTTTTTAGTTATGTTCTGATAATGTTCAGTATTTGCTGCTTTGCTTAATGTACTACTATCAAAATAAGTCAGGGACTGTATGGCCAGGTGGATAAGGCGCTCGATTCGTAATCTGAGGATCGCGAGTTCGAATCCTCGTCACATCAAACATGCTCGCTCTTTCAGCTTTGGGGGCGTTATAATGCGACGGTCAATCCAACTATTTGTTGGTAAAAGAGTAGCCCAAGAGTTGGCGGTGGGTGGTAGTGAGTAGCTGATATTCCTCTAGTCTTATACTACTAAATTAGGGACAGTTAGCACAGATAGCCCTTATGTAGCTTTGCGCGAAATTAAAAAACAAAGCATACAAAATAAGTGATAATAAATAATGTTACTTTTGTTTGTTGCGAAAACGTATTTTGACTAAGCTGATACAAAATCACTATGATTACTTTAACATCAATTAGATTTATTTAAGCAAGTCAAAACTGAATTAAAACAGAGTAACTATAGCTATTCGTTTTAAAGTGTTACCATCTAAATGACATCAGAATAACTTGTTACTATTATATATTATGTCTTGCAACTAAAGTTGGTAGTTACGGAGCTTACCCTGTGCCAAAAGAACACCTGGGCTTGAAGGGAAAAGACTTGAGGGGGAGAGAGAGAATAAACTGTACTACCGAGTGTGTGTTGTTGGGGGAGGGTCCGGGGGAAGAGGCCTCAACTGATATCAGTGTCACAAATGACATTAGAGAGCGGAAAATTATAGAATGTACTAATGTACTGCAAAGGGTGAATCATTCCCCAGATTGGCGCTAGGGAGTGGATAGTTGTAAGGTGTATCACTAGAAGCAGATAGTTCCAATATCATGCAGAGCGGCACAAGTATGTGTTTGTTATGCGGTTTGCAAATGAGCTACTAGAGTGTGTTGTTGAAATTGTTTGAAAATTAATGTCAAGCTTTAACATTTCATATAAAACAATAAACAACTGCTACTATATTCTCTGTACCTTTTAACTCGATATGAGTTTCTAAGTTATCATTTGGGTAAAATGTCCACTTTATAATTTTACCTCAATACCAATAACAAACAAAATATTTTAATTCTTAAAATTAATATTTTATGTATTATAGTTTTTTGTTTCAAGATTTACTTATACAATGAACATAGTACTGAAAAGGACTTTTTCGTGTCGCTTTTATACCTAGAATTTTCAAACTCTAGGTATTTTTGTTGGAGTCGCATAAACTAAAAGCAACAAAGTACATCCAAACAGAAAACATACAGTACGATTGCTTCAACTTATCATGACCTATACGCCTCTGTCTTCATTCTAAATACATAAAACTAATATTACGTTTATCACAGTTTTCCTATGTAAATTTCGTACTCCATGGCTAACAAATATAAATATCCTTATATTAATTTAAATGACAATCTACGAAGAGGATTATTTTTTGTGTTAATGTAGATTGTTCAAACTCCATATATCACTGCATTCGTCACGTTACAAGATAAAATAAATTACTATTTCATTTTCTGTAATTCTTAACATAATATTAGTTTCTGCATGAGAGTTAGAGTGAACATTCTACTTTATAGTTTCACTTTTAGGACCATTTACTTGATAATAAACAAAGCTTTTGAATATGTAAAACTAATTTTATGCATTACAGTTTGACTACTTGTACAATATACTTCATGTTTATCTGTATATTATTTTACTTAATCTGCGCAGAATTCTGTTTTATATCTTAACTTTAAACATTAAAATCTAAATATATATAAACATTAACTGTATTACTGAGTATTATCTATCAATAACAATCAAAGTGCTTAAATACGTAGAAATTGTTTTATTTTGTTGAGTTTTGCTGTAATTTGACTACTCGTATAATTTAACGATGTGACTAAAATGAAATTACTTTAATAAACAATCTATATATATTTTCAAATTAACATAGAATGTTCAAACCCTAGATACAATTTCGTTTGAATTAACCTAATGAAGAATAAGGTAGTACAACTGTATTCAACCTATATAGCTCTGTTTCTATTTTTATGTCTACTTTAACCCACACGTTATCAGACTCTATGTGATCATTTTGATCTAACTAACTATATATATATAGCAAAATAAGTTACATGATAGTACGTTTTGCCAAATGGTTTTCCAAATGAATGCCTTACTTAAAACAAATCCAATTACTACTATATAAAATTTGAGAAAATATTATTATATAATCTACGTGAAATAAATAACAACAGTTATCATTTTTTATTTTGTCATAGCATCCAATAACATAGCGCAATTTTTACAGTAGGCCCTTCGTGAGCCATTAGGGGATATTTTGTTTTAAAAAACGCTACGGAATCTGAGTTTCTCAATTGGAACATAAAAATTTTCGATTTTTTTATTGATTAGAAACAATGAATTTCCCACACTCTTTTAGCATTGAGGCTGCAAAGAAGTTATTTGAAGTGGTGAGTGAAATCGGTCAACGCATCACGAATTTAACGATCAAACACGGCAAGCTTGAAAGTCTTCAAATGACACACACAGATATTGAGAAACCACTTAAAACCATCTTGGTAGATACTGAGCAACAAACTATGTATAATAATATGATAGTAGCTGCTTTCAAAGTGTTCCTGCTTGCTCATCCTACTGCTGACTATCGTGATGATTCAATCTTCCCTACTGAATAGCAGGTGAAATTGTTTGTATCTCATTTGAAACCTAAACATAAAACGTTGATAACAAACGAATAAAAAGTTGACAATTGCTCAGTTGATGGTACTGAAAATGTGGCTTTATCAGGATATTCTGATAGAACACAGCAGGTAGAACTTAGTACTAATTAGTATGGGGACATGAAAATGTTGTATTTGACTTTAAAATTTATCAGTAAAAAAAAAAACTTGCGTCGAAGTTGTCTCAAACAGATACACCCCCCTTCTCTTTGGGAATTTCCGAATTGAATTTTCTTGTAATATTTAACACGTTCTAGTGTAAAGACGCCCCTTGGCTCTTGAGAGACAATATAAGACACGAGACCTTTAATATCTTTACTCTTTCTTCAAATGACACTAATTGGACATATCACAGTGGGAACAATAGGGCATGGTTTGTTCCAGAAAGAGAGACAAAACAAGAATGGAAAATTTGGTTTTGCACTAATTTATTTCGCTTATTTTATAAAAAAAAACTGATTGTTTTCTTTTTTACTTGTAATGTTTACAACAGATATGATTAGATTTGTTCTAGAAAGAGTCACTCACTTAGAAAATCATTTGACAAAACGTAATAGCAGCTTTAGATACTTAACTATATGTATAGTTGTAAGAAAATTAACACACAGAGTTTGATAACTTGTGTGTTAAAGAGACAAAAATAAAAACAGTGTTACGTATGTCATAGTAGATTTTATACAGTTATACTCCTATTTTTCATTTAGTCATTCTATATTACTTTTCAGGATTACTTACTTGTAAGGTAGTCTAATGTAAATGTATAGTCATATGTGTAAATGATGAAATTGAACTGTACTGTATTACAGTTAATATGATGCATATGACATTATGTGGATTATACGTAAACCATACAGATAAACGCGAAGTATGCTATATTAACAGTCAAACTGTAATATATTGAATATTAATATGACCTATTCCAAGATGTTGTTTATCATTAAATAAATTGGTGTTAAAATGAAACTTTAAAGTATAAAGTTAACCCTAACTTTTGTGCAGAAGCCAATATTCTGCAAAGAATTACCAAGAATGGAAGAGTAATTATTTTTATTTCGTGATATGATACATACGATAAATATTTAGAATTATAGACGTGGTTAAGATTTGTCTCTAACTATCATGGAAATCGCAGTTTCAATTCTGAGTGAAATAATCGTGATTAACGTAACAAATAAAGTGTCCTCACTCACTGATGTGCCCCAAAGACAAGTACGTTCCACCTATATGATAGAGTTTGTACATTCTACGTTAATACAAAACATAGTTCTCTATCTAGATTATAAGTTAGACGAATATATACGAATATTCACGTGTAAGCCATTAAGTATCCAATACAAATAGTAAATCTGTGCCAAAGGTACTATCAGTTTGACATATTCAAAATAAAATCAGGGGTATATCGGCCATGATAAGTTGAAGCAGTCACACTGTCTATTTTTTGTTTGTACACCTTTTATTGTACGTATTTAATAGGCCTAACTATCAGTGATGAAAATTATATAAGACTGTATATATTGTAATTTGCCCATTAAGGATTTCATAATAACTGTTTCTAAAAATCGCATTTCAAATACTTCGCCTCTGAACTTCCACAAGAGTAAATATTATTTTTGATCTGATGCTAATGCTAAAGTAATACTTATTAGTATTTAGTTAAGGAAGTTCTGATTGATATGGGCCCGGTTAAGGCACTCGAATTTCTCTCTCGGGTTTGGGTATCATATGCACCCTGGGGGTTCAGGTGCTCTTATTTATATTTATATATTTTTTTAATTAATTTATTTTTATTTTTAAAATAAATGTTGATCGGGGAGAGGTGTTTAGGACTAACTTCATCATGTTTGAGGTATCTGCCTAGTTCGCATCCAATTTTTATCAAAGTACGTTATTGTACTATTTAGGAGTCTATCTGTTATGGTTGGTATGTTAGAATATTTATGTATAAATTGATATGATGTTGCTCTGGGAACTTTATGTGGAAAGTGTGTTTTGGATTGTTTGTAGTTTTGTTTTAATTGTTTTGTCACTTACAGTTATCCAAGCTGGAGCTGCAAAGTCTAATATATGTTTTGTAAATTTTTAGTATATTGTCTGTTGATGCTTCTCTGTTCTTGCCAGCTAGACTCCTAGCACAGTTGGTTCTTAGCCAGACTTTACTTTTAATTACGTTTACATGGTTAATCCGTTAATTTTGAATCAGAGGTTAGACCAAGAATTTTGCCGATGTGGCAGTCTGAAGTAGTGTTCCATTCATATATATTTCAGGCTGTAGTTTTTGTATTCTGTCAATTTCGTAAAGACGACAAGTTGTGTTTTTGCTGTATTTACTTTTATTCTGTATTTTTGACAGTATTTGCTTATTCTATTCAGTTGCGGTTGTATGTTTGTGGCTGCTATTGTTGGTGTTGTAGCACTTTTCTAGACTGCCACATCATCTGAAAACTGAAAAGAAAAATCCATGATTAGGATCCTTCAAGGGCATATTGTTTTCACACATGATGAAGAGTATAGGGTTAACCACCCATCCCTGAGGGACACCAGCTTATGGAGTAAAGTATTCAGAAGAGGTATCTTCTACATTTACTCTATATTTTATATTTTCCAAAAAGTTAGATGGTCAGCGAATATCCACGCGGTAGTCTCATTTCATTCATACGAAACTGGAGACCATTGTGCCATACAGTGTGAAATGCTTTCTCAATGTCAAGAAAACAGGCGACAGTGCATTGTTTTTTGTTAAAGCTGTCTATTATTTCTTCGGTTAGTCTGACTAAGTGGTCAGTTGTTTGTATAAATTTTCTGAATCCATTTTGTTCTTCTGGTAATTTTGATGTTGGCTCCAAGAATGTGGAGAGTCTATTACTGATTATTCTTTCAAGAATTTTGCCTACACAGCTGGTCATGCTGATTGATCGGTAGCTATTAGGTTTATTAGCTGGCTTTCCTTCCTTATGGAACATTAATATATTGGGTTGAGGAATACTTCGTGAGCGTTTCTTCAAGTTAAAAAAATATATTCATAAATGAAACGCTTTCGCAAAATATTTCATGTCATTTGGTAGATAAATTTTTGCTCTAATAGATGGTGTGTTTGATTTCCATATGTCTTTAATTTTTGCTTTCATTTTCAGCTCATTAAATGGAATGTCAAGTGGACAAAATCGAGCATTTTCGACACCATCTGCTTTTCGCATTTAATTTCTTGCAATTTCGTTTAAAACAATGCATACTATATACTTAGGTATTACATGAAATAAAGTATCATAATAAATGCTTTGGGTGTAATGTGTTCATGCATTGAAGTATTGTATAGTCTTGCATGTAATGCTTGAATGAAATTATTTAAAAACGCTCACGAATTATTCCTCAACCTAATATTAACAAGCTTTCAAGAAACTGGTATGCATCCTGAGGATAGAGATAGGTTAAAAAGTACTTTTAGGTTGTCAAGCAATTTCGGAGTGTTTGCACCCGGAGGTTTGTTTTTTGTGTTTTTTATTGATTCAAGAAGTTCGTGTATGGATATTTCTTTCGTTAGGATCGTGTTTATACTGGGTTTGTGTTTGTGTATATGAAAGAAAAAGAGTTTAAATCATCCATTTTAGGTTGTCAGCCTAGTATATTTGTAGGAAGTATGCCATACCCAACATGTGCCTTTTTAATATATGAAAAAGAGCAGAAAATAATATATGACATAGCGATGGTACCATTGGTGAATATTTTCTAGTTTATTAACATAAACTAAAGGATACTCCTTTAAATTGCATGGCACCCCCACGTAAACCTAACTTAGCACATAGTTGGAAAATTTCTCTTGAATGTTCTTTTAACTCCATCTATGAGCTTAAACAAACGAAAGAAAACTCAACTACCGTTAAGTAAATTTTATATTAAAAGTAAAGTATCATGATTGACTGTAGAAAACACAGGGAAAGAAGTCTTACCGTTTAAACGTAATTGTTATACTAACGTAACCTGTTTTAACAAAACAAAAAAAAAAAAAAACCTTATTGTTTAAACGTTATTGTTAGACTAACTTAACCTGTTTTAACAAAATAAAACAAACAAACAATCTTATTGTTTAAACGTTATTGTTAGGCTAACTTAACCTGTTTTAACAAAACCGAAAAAAACAAACAACCTTATTGTTTAAACGTTATTGTTAGACTAACTTAACCTGTTTTAACAAAACCCAATAAAAAAAAAACCCTATCCTTTAAATGTTATTGTTACACTAACTTAACCTGTTTTAAAGAAGATTATTGTTATGCTAACGTAGCCATGTTGAAAACCAAAGGAGGGAAGTCTTACTGTTTAATTTTTTCATACTAACTCATCTAGGTTCTACCCAAGGGAAGAAGCTTAGATATTACTATGTAGTTTTATCATTGTTATATTCTTAGGCACAATGATACCCCTCAGGTACGTATAGTACCAGCAACAACTAGAGATGTAGTCGTAAATGTTTGACAGAGTTAAGTTAAATTTCTCATATTAGGCGTTGGAGTAAAGAGGCTGGACTTATTGTAAAATAATGTTTAAACAGTCACTTTATTTATTTTCTACATAGGATAAATATACAGCTTTGTACAAGTAAAAACATTACACAAACTTAAAATAGCATTATTTTGTAGAGACTGAAGCTTTTAATCAAGAGTAGGTCTGGAGATGTCAAGTGAAACTAACCACTATATGTGAATAATAAACTTGGGTCAAATTAATCAGAGTATGCTTGCCACCTATATCTCTTACTAGAGGATACAACAGCACGAAACTAAGGAATTATTTAGCAAGGTGAACGGCCTTTGGTAATACATAACAATCTCAACTATATCAGAACTAGGTTAACTGCACATTGAGCACAATACGCGATCAACGCACGTACGTGAGAGAAACAAAATGTTAAAATGTTGTTTGTCAAGATCTGCTCACCTTTATTATAAAGATAATGTTGTGTTTTTTCCATATGCCATACTACGTTAATTACGTTAATTTAATGTATATACAAAATCTCATAGTCTTATTGTTTGTGTGTTTTTCTTATAGCAAAGCCACATCGGGCTATCTGCTCAGACCACCGAGGGGAATCGAACGCCTGATTTTAGCGTTGTAATCCGGAGACATACCGCTGTACTAGCGGGGGGCTGCCTTATTGTTAAAATTAAATTGAACACAAATAAAATAAAGGAATAAAAATGTTGTTCAAATGTCATTATATTTATTTATTTAATTATACTTTATTTAATTAATTATGCTTTATTTAATTACATGCATGAGACAAAGAGGTCGCTTAGCGGAAAGTCTGATGGCTTATAAATTTAAAAATTGAGTGTCGATACTCACATAACGTGTTGTGCCACATTGCACCTAATAAGAAACAAAGGTTATTGAAACACGAGAAAAACAAGTATGGTGGTTTGAATTTGGCTGAAAAAAAAAACCCCAGAGATAATTCTGAAGAAAAATAATTTCAATGTGTAGGTCAGCAGTAGTGAATTTAATGAGAAAGTTTTGGAAAGGAGAATGTGCAAGGAACCCACATTGTACGAGCAACAAAGGAGAAATAAAAACAGTTTGAAAAAAACACGTACACTACACTGACGTATCTTAGCTTTGTTATAGCTTAAAATTCATTAAGTTGTCTGGTCATTTTAAAGCACTAAGGGATATTAAATGTAGTAGACGAACTTCTAAGTTATATTGAAGGTTAATATAGTTTGTATACAATTGTTTCGAGTATTAATTTTAATAAGGAACATTAAAACGTGATATGAAAATCAAGCATAGTGTTGAAAAATCCATTACATTATCGCAAAGAATAAAACACAGGTAAATAAGTAATGCCTTCAGTTTATAACAGATGTAGTTTAATTTAAATTAAATTTGTTATGATTCGTGTACATTTTTAAATGTGGGTTTAAACTGTTCGTGACGATTTCGTAAGAACAATAACCGTACAGACCGTGTATATATATAGTATACACTAGAAAAGGACACGAATTCTATATGTTCATATTCGTGATAGTTTTCAAAAGCTGTTTACAAAATACAATGAACTTAATGCAAAACAAGACTATATTGGAAGCAGTATGTAAAACTCTAAACAATACAAATTCTTAGATTTCATTTAAGTTTAAATATTTGTCAAAGCACTTGGTTTCAACTTTTTATCATCTTTCCACCTGTGGTTTTCCAAGCAGGATACATTTTAAAGGTGTGATTCTGAAAGGTTAAAATATACATATAGAAAATTTTAAAAAAATTTTAAGTTTGCCACAAGAGAAAGTTACAATTACATCGCAACCTTATAAACTTCATGAAAACCCTAAAACGTCAACAAAAAATATTAATCTTTAAAACTCGTTAAGAAGAAAATTACACGAGTAGACCAGAAATACAGTTCTTTCCCCTAGCGGCAGAGCGGTAAATTTATACACTTTTAACACCAAAACCCGAGTTTTGATGCATCCATTGGGCAGAGCTCAGATAACCCATTGTGTAGCTTTTTGTTTAAAAACAGATATAGAAACTGAAATACGAGCTGTTAATTTTTACGTGAATTAGTCACATTGTTTACGGTTTTATAAAAATCAAAGTTAAATGATGCTTCGAACCAACAGATCTATTTGAGTATTATTCCTCTAATCCCAGATATCTGAAAATGATATATCCTTCGTAGTTAACTAAAATGGCTTCAGAATACAAAAATGATCTACCCTTGTATTTAACTAAAACGTTTTCAGAATACCAAAATGATATACCCTTGTGTTTAACTAAAATGATTTCAATATACTAAAAATGATATACCCTTTATTTAACTTAAATGGTTTCAGAATACTAAAATGATATACCCTTTATATAAGTAAATTGGTTTTAAAATACAAAAATGATATACCATTTGTATTTAGCTAAAACGTTTTCAGAATACTAAAAAGGATATACCCTTGTGCTCAGCTAAAATGGTTTCAGAATACCTTGGCTTCATTCTCCCTCGTTTAGTGCATGATTAACTATTACATTTAGATAGAAAAAACAATTAAGTGAAATTAGTGGCAAGATGTTTTCCAATAAATGATCTTCGTCCAAATAATCGTATGTGATACAGCTAGCTAATCGGACAAAAGTTAGTAAAGATTTATATTATTTATAATCATATATATTTATGTACGTATTCTTCATCTTTCTTCATCTATCTTAATTTTTTTCATCTGGTTTATTTGTATCAATAACTTATTTTTGTTATTATAGTTACTTGACTTGGTAGTAAATTTCTCGCTGAGAATTATGACGTCGCTTAGGTTTACACACGAAGTATTTTTTATTGTTTGGTATATCACGTTCCCTTATATGACAACACTAACCGTTCATGTCAGTTGACAACGAGTCGCTCAATACAGTAACATATATAGCACTTAAAAATGGTTGCCTGTTGATACTCAAAATGGCGTCATGTCAATTTGAATGGTTGAAATTGACTATCCTTGTACAGTACCTTTTATTCAATGTCAGTTAAAGATATTGATTCAAATCAAGTAGTTTAATTCACATCTACGGTCTTATTTGTATGCAGACTGTTTCTTTCCAAACTCCGAACATTCTGTAAATAGAAACTACTTGTCAGATTTATCGAACTGCCTGGTCTTGTATTGCAAAAACCCTGCGAGGATTTGAGCGTGTACTGTAATGACAATAAAGGTATGTTGAATTAAGCCTTTTCTACGAACAGTAATGTCTCTAATATTATTATTAAACACGTAATATATCTCTATTATTTTTAATTCCTATATCCCATATAAATTTATTGATAAAGTAGTTTTATTCAAAATTTTTTGTTTTATTATCAGTTTGTTTGTTTTTTGTCATTCTTCTTTATGTAGATTAGACTGTTTTCGATTAAATACATGGGATGTGGAAACACACGAACAGCGGCCGCGGCTGCTCACATAGTACCACAGGTCACTTCCATTGAGGAGACGAAGGACGAACCTAGCCCTTCACCTACTGGACAACAGCGGTCTGGTATGGCCCGTGACGTCTGGGGGCATAGTCCCTCCCTAAGAAATAATAAGTCAATTAATGATGGCTGGAGTGACGATCGTAGTAAGAACAGTAAGTACTTGGCGTGATGGTTCTATAGTAAGGAATATGATATGGTTACTGACATCAGAAAGGAGGGGAGATCTTCGCTCAAACAACTAGTACTTATTGATGTGTGGAGTTAAGTAATAGTTCTTTTTTAGTGAGTACATCGTATGTCATTGTTGCCTGAAAGAAGAGATCAGTCAATAGTTGATAGTTAGGAGAAATTTTTAAAGTCAGTTTATTTTATTTCGACATAAGAATTTTGAACAAGAAGTACTATATGAATATATATGGTTTTCCATATAAAGAAAGTAAGTAGTCATTTAGTTGCGCTTCTTTTACACAAAGTAACTTGTTAATTAGTGGTTTTGAGATGTGGTTCACCCACAAGATATAGGAACATGATGATAATTAGTGGAAATACAGTCTTTTATAGAAAAGTGAGCAGTCATTTAGTGGCATTCCTTTTATGACAAGCAAATAGTTTCAGGGTGTAATTAGAGATTGTCCTTCCACATTAGAGAAATATTCAGTTAATAATAAGATACATGCTTCAATGACACCTTTGGAAGTTGTGTGGTCTTCTAGAGTTGATGAATAATACTATAAGAAGCAAATAACCTTGCTGTAATATATGGGATATGGATTCAGTAACAAGTAAGAATTGTACATTATATACTGCGGAATTATCATGCTTTAATTAGTCAAAAACTTGTTGTTTGTGCATTGAGAGATTGTTGTCTTTAAGTGACGTGCTGAGGTGGTTATTCGTATTCATAAGTGATGGTTGTAAATATTATTTCGAAAATATTTTAGCAGTAAGTTAATAATTACCAATCAAAAGTATTTGAAGAGGAAGCGATATGCATAAAAAAGCGGCCTCAAACTAACTTTAACAGTAAAATAGTTGGGAATTTCACCTGTTAAATTAACAAACTGTTTTTTGCTAGATCCAAGATCTTTATTTACGAGAAACACACGCAAAGTATTAATTATTTAAAATCCCTTTAAAAATTGAATAATGTAATTTAAATGGTTTGAATAAGTAGGAAGCGATCACACCGAAATGTAGGAATGTTACTTACAGTATGATGAGCTTATCTGTTGAGGTGATAACGTAAGAGTGATAATCTGGAGATCTGTTGAGATAGTAACGTTAGAGTAATAATCTGGGGATATGTTGAGGTGGTAACGTTAGAGTAATAATCTGGGGATCTGTTGAGGTGGTAACGTAAGAGCGATAATCTGGGGATCTGTTGAGGTGGTAAAGTAACAGTGGTAATCTGGGGATCTGTTGAGGTGGTAACGTTAGAGTAATAATCTGGGGATCTGTTGAGGTGGTAACGTTAGAGTAATAATCTGGGGATTTGTTGAGGTGGTAACGTTAGAGTGATAATCTGGGGATCTGTTGAGGTGGTAATGTAAGAGTGATAATCTGGGAATCTGTTGAGGTGGTAAAGTAACAGTGATAATCTGGAGATCTGTTGAGGTGGTAACGTTAGAGTAATAATCTGGGGATCTGTTGAGGTGGTAACGTTAGAGTAATAATCTGGGGATCTGTTGAGGTGGTAACGTTAGAGTAATAATATGTAGATCTGTTGAGGTGGTAACGTAAGAGTGATAATCTGGAGATATGTTGAGGTGGTAATGTAAGAGTGATAATCTGGGGATCTGTTGAGGTGGTAACGTAAGAGTGATAATCTGGGGATCTGTTGAGGTGGTAACGTTAGAGTAATAATCTGGGGATATGTTGAGGTGGTAACGTTAGAGTAATAATCTGGGGATCTGTTGAGGTGGTAACGTAAGAGCGATAATCTGGGGATCTGTTGAGGTGGTAAAGTAACAGTGGTAATCTGGGGATCTGTTGAGGTGGTAACGTTAGAGTAATAATCTGGGGATCTGTTGAGGTGGTAACGTTAGAGTAATAATCTGGGGATTTGTTGAGGTGGTAACGTTAGAGTGATAATCTGGGGATCTGTTGAGGTGGTAATGTAAGAGTGATAATCTGGGGATCTGTTGAGGTAGTAACGTAAGAGTGATAATCTGGGGATCTGTTAAGGTGGTAACGTAAGAGTGATAATCTGGGAATCTGTTGAGGCGGTAAAGTAACAGTGATAATCTGGAGATCTGTTGAGGTGGTAACGTTAGAGTAATAATCTGGGGATCTGTTGAGGTGGTAACGTTAGAGTAATAATCTGGGGATCTGTTGAGGTGGTAACGTTAGAGTAATAATATGTAGATCTGTTGAGGTGGTAACGTAAGAGTGATAATCTGGAGATATGTTGAGGTGGTAACGTAAGAGTGATAATCTGGGGATCTGTTGAGGTGATCACGTAAAAGTGATAATCTGGGGATTTGTTGAGATGGTAACGTTAGAGTAATAATCTGGGGATCTGTTGAGGTGGTAATGTAAGAGTGATAATCTGGGGATCTGTTGAGGTGGTAACGTAAGAGTTATAATCTGGGGATCTGTTGAGGTGGTAACGTTAGAGTAATAATCTGGGGATCTGTTAAGGTGGTAACGTTAGAGTAATAATATGTAGATATGTTGAGGTGGTAACGTAAGAGTGATAATCTGGGGATCAGTTGAGGTGGTAACGCTAGAGTAATAATATGTAGATCTTTTGAGGTGGTAACGTAAGAGTGATAATCTGGAGATATGTTGAGGTGGTAAAGTAACAGTGATAATCTGGGGATCTGTTGAGGTGGTAAAGTAACAGTGATAATCTGGAGATCTGTTGAGGTGGTAACGTTAGAGTAATAATCTGGGGATCTGTTGAGGTGGTAACGTTAGAGTAATAATATGTAGATCTGTTGAGGTGGTAACGTAAGAGTGATAATCTGGAGATATGTTGAGGTGGTAAAGTAACAGTGATAATCTGGGGATCTGTTGAGGTGGTAAAGTAACAGTGATAATCTGGAGATCTGTTGAGGTGGTAACGTTAGAGTAATAATCTGGGGATCTGTTGAGGTGGTAACGTTAGAGTAATAATATGTAGATATGTTGAGGTGGTAACGTAAGAGTGATAATCTGGGGATCTGTTGAGGTGATAACGTAAAAGTGATAATCTGGGGATCTGTTGAGGTGGTAACGTCAGAGTAATAATCTGGGGATCTGTTGAGGTGGTAATGTAAGAGTGATAATCTGGGGATCTGTTGAGGTGGTAACGTAAGAGTGATAATCTGGGGATCTGTTAAGGTGGTAACGTAAGAGTGATAATCTGGGGATCTGTTGAGGTGGTAACGTAAGAGTGATAATCTGGGGATCTGTTAAGGTGGTAACGTAAGAGTGATAATCTGGGGATCTGTTGAGGTGGTAACGTAAGAGTGATAATCTAAAGATGATAGTGTATGCTATCAGAAACCCGTAAAACGCATTACCAGATCTAATCCCCAATCTCACATAACAGGTTTGGTATTTCTTATATATTTTCTGAGGTTGGTTTCCATTAAAATCATACTGTAGAAAAATAGTAAACTAGATTAAGATGGGTATTGAGTAAGTAGAAACTGTCCGTGTTATGAACACTCTGTTGCAACTCCTATCAAATGTATATTTTTAATTGAATAAAACATATTGCAAAGACAATTCCAAAAACCGTTAAAAGAACAGGAATTTTGTGTATTGGATACCTCGGTGGTCGGTTCACGTGAGCAAAAAAAAAAAACACTTACAGATATGGTCGAAATATGACGTGGTTCCTCATATTTTGAAAATAAAATCCTTGTACACAGTTACTTAATAATTTGATGTACATTAGCACAATCTCCATCACACCGATGTTCAAGTCATTTTGGTTTCAAGAAATGTTACTCGAATATAATATAAAATGTCTGGGAAATTTCTTTATAAAACACAGTCATTAAAATTATTATATATTCGTGCATGCGTTAAAGCCGCCTTCTCAATAATCCAATTTTTAAATTTGAACTGATATATGAAATGTAATTATTAAGAAAAAGGTTTTAAGATATTGTAATGCAATCAATATTTGTCATACATATTGGAACTTGAGTATTCTATAACATTTAATGTTATTGAATTATTAAACTTCTAATTATCTGAGGGGTTCACTTTGGTGAAATAATACAATCCTGTCATTAACAAGGAAATCTACGTAATTAGTTGTGAAATACACAAACACTAAATTTCACAATTTTGGGCATTTAGCTAAAACATAACTGAGGAAAATTGGTCAAATAGTCTTGAGTTTTTCTCAATTTATCTTGTGTATGTGCACGTTTGTAATGTATTAAAACTTCAGACTAACAATCATTTAATGAAACATTTTTTGAGCGAGGTTTGTGAGTAATTTCTTATGTTCGATTATAGCTTCTATCTAAAATACATAATAAACTAGTTATTACTTTAATCACAAAGACTCGAGAAATATTTTATTTCTTGCTATTTTAAGCCCTATTTCTTTCCAGGTGTTCTTCTATACAGGAGGAAATTCACTGTGTAATAATTTAAGCAAGCAAAACGCACGGAAGATAAAACGAATAATAAGATATTTTACATTTTTATAAGTCTATGAAATGAAAAGTTAGATTTTAAAAATAAAAAAGGGGTGTAATTATTTTTCTAAATTACCTCGTAAATCTATTGTACGAATAGCTTGGTCGTGAAGTAATTTATTAATGTTTCATTTCTTTAAACATTTTGCGTGAGGGTCGCACTTACTAATCAAAACTAATGACCTCTTAATATTCATCTGACATGAAAAATTTTCTCGACCGCGTGTCACTATGACAACCAGTTGAACGAGTGGTACAACAAATCCAGTAATTCACCACATTTTCATTACTTAGAGGAAACTGACTTGATCTATAACTATTTAATACATACCTAAGTTATACCAATTTCTTTTTTTTTAATTCTGGATAACATTGTTTCAACAGTTCGAATATTATAGTACCGTTTATGCGTTACATGTTTGTTTAATATGCTACTGTTAAAGTTAAATCCATTTTTCAAAGTTTATGAATATATCAATCATAACCAAATTACGAGGAGTTGTTTTTAGCAATATGCTAACGATATACTTACTGCAACAAATCTGCTTAAAATATTAACAGTACACAGAATATTCCTTTAAAGTTTTGCTACATGTCTAACTCTGGTTTGCCTGAATCAATAGTTAATGGACAGAATGAAATGAGAAAACTGTTATTATTGTTTTCTATTACGATAAATAAAATAATATCAAATTATCAGGGGAAATTGAAGTGACGTCGTTTGGGGCATGGGTCAGGCTTTGAGAGTCATGTATATGTCTATTCAGCAGTAAGAGAATAGAAAAGAGTAGGATAATTCCATCCAGTATTCTTGATGGGCTATTTAAAGTTGAATTAAATGTTATAACAATTAGATGAAGAATGTTGAAATTATTCTTAAAAGTTTTCATCATTTTCACATTTCTGATTTTCATGCACAACCATAAAGTCTAGTAACAACTTAATTCTACTGAATCTTTAGTGCCAAGTTACTTTAATTTCCATTTCTATGTAAGAATAAATGCCTTATAGAAATGAGTGAAAAAGTGTAGTTTTTTTTTGTTTTGTGTTGCCGACTTTTTTACCTAGGACTATTTATATACACATATTAATTCAAGAACAACAAGAGACCTGTTTGTCGATTTAAGTTGTCCCATCCGTTAATCAAAGCACTGAAAACCAGCTCTTATCCTCCAAATATTTATCAAGCCTTCTCTTAAATTAAGTGCATCTATCTCATCTGAGCGCAACCCACTCCTAAAGCTAATGCCTGTAGACTTATGTCACTAAAAGTCGAGTTTCGATACCCGTAGTAAGCAGAGCACAAATAGCTCATTGTCTAGCGTTTGTTTTATAATAACCAAACAGCTTAGCTGAAGATGACTACCAGTGTTTGAACATTGATACTCGTAATCAGTAATACGACACTATCAACTTAAACACAACAGTCAGATCTCTTCATCGACACTATCAATTTCACCAACACTCTTAAACGCAACATCAGATCTATTCATCAACACTATCAATTTCACCAACAATCTTAAACACAACAATCAGATCTCTTCATTGACACTATCAATTTCACCAAAAGTCTTAAACACAACAATCAGATCTCTTCATCAACACTATCAATTTCACCAACAATCTTAAACACAACAATCAGATCTCTTCATCGACACTATCAATTTCACCAACAATCTTAAACACAACAATCAGATCTCTTCATCGACACTATCAATTTCACCAACAATCTTAAACACAATAATTAGATCTCTTCATCGACACTACAAATTTCACCAACAATCTTAAACACAACAATCAGATCTCTTCATTGACACTATCAATTTCACCAACAATCTTAAACACAACAATCAGATCTCTTCATCGACACTATAAATTTCAACAACAGTTTAAAACACAACAATCAGATCTCTTCATCGACACTATTAATTTCACCAACAATCTTAAACACAACAATTAGATCTCTTCATCGACACTATAAATTTCACCAACAATCTTAAACACAACAATCAGATCTCTTCATCGACACTATCAATTTCACCAACAATCTTAAACACAATAATTAGATCTCTTCATCGACACTATAAATTTCACCAACAGTCTTAAACACAACAATCAGATCTCTTCATCGACACTATTAATTTCACCAACAATCTTAAACACAACAATCAGATCTCTTCATTGACACTATCAATTTCACCAACAATCTTAAACACAACAATTAGATCTCTTCATCGACACTATAAATTTCACCAACAATCTTAAACACAACAATCAGATCTCTTCATCGACACTATTAATTTCACCAACAATCTTAAACACAACAATCAGATCTCTTCATCGACATCATGAATTTCACCAACAGTCTTAAACACAACAATCAGATCTCTTCATCGACACTATAAATTTCAACAACAGTTTAAAACACAACAATCAGATCTCTTCATCGACACTATCAATTTCACTAACAATCTTAAACACAACAATCAGATCTCTTCATCGACACTATCAATTTCACTAACAATCTTAAACACAACAATCAGATCTCTTCATCGACACTATCAATTTCACTAACAATCTTAAACACAACAATCAGATCTCTTCATCGACACTATAAATTTCAACAACAGTTTAAAACACAACAATCAGATCTCTTCATCGACACTATCAATTTCACTAACAATCTTAAACACAACAATCAGATCTCTTCATCGACACTATAAATTTAACCAACAATGTTAAACACATGAATCAGATATCTCTTAATTTTTATTTTCGCAAGACAAAAGAAATTGATAGACGTTAACTGATATATACGTATGTACATTTAAAGAGAAGGGATACTCTAAAAACAACTTTTTTTTTATCTTAAAGGTAACATCGAAGTGGCAAAATTGACGCTGACTCAAGAAAAACTTAGTTGTAAAAATTTACCAGCTTCGTACAAACAGAGCATATGGGCAGGGATGACCGAAGTTCAGCTTGTTGCTCCTCCGAATGATTAAAACATACTATTTATTATGTAAATCCAGATAGAAAGATATTTATTTTATTTATGTAGTGCAGAAGATTTATTACAACTCCTGAAAGTTAGAAGAATCCCTAGATATTTATTAGAAAGATAGAGTGTGGTTAAATCAAAATGAAGTATACAATAAAAGTTGTTGTCAATAAGTAATGCCTAAAGCCAAAATACGTGTACCAACTTCAAAGTTTTATTTTCTTTCATTCACTGTATTTAATAAAATGTGTTATTTATTGTCTGTTCGTCCGTCTTACTCGAGCCAACAAAATGTTGAAAAGGTGCAACTACCTCGAATAGCTTGTCATCTGTCGGCAAAATTTTAAACTAAATATGAAACACAACGTTTTCACTGATGGTTATTAAATTGCGTTATTTTAGCGTGAGGAACGTGTCACAATATGTAAATGAGTTGTAAAACGTAATAAACATACTTAGTAGGCTATTTTGGTACTCTTGTAAATGATTTTTATAGGAAACAAAAAAGTTTTATTTCAGCTAAATCGTGAGAAAAGATGTGTTACAAGAAATAAATGTAACTATAAAATGCAATAAAAATATTTAGTATGTTATTTTAGTACTGTTCTAAATGTTTACAATGATGAAATTTTACAAGGTGCGAATGAATTTTGTTTTTCTTACCGCTTTAAGGGTAACCGTGAAATGTGCTGTTTTAATATACAAAAGTTGATGAAATATACAGTATTGTCAAACAGTGCTCACATAATCTGGACAGAAATCGTTGTGTTTTTGTAAATATAAAATAAATCATATTTTTGTTACCAACGAGATAACTGTACATGCAAACATGGCAACGTAGAAAAAACAAATGCAAACTAATACCGATAAAGTTTTACTGATTTAATACGTCAGTAGCCTGAATTATTATTTAATTCTAACTATTAAACTATGACTTTGTTATTACTATATATTAGTTTTTATATCGTACTTTTCTTTTGGCTGCTAGTGCACTAATTGTGGAAGTGACTGATTGGATCCGGGAATCTGTTCCGAATCATGTCAGAAAAAGTAGTGTGAAAGACATTTAACTTATGGCTTATCTTTTACGCTTTTAATCAACCAATTACTTCAATAGATTTACGGGGGTTAAATAGGTTTTACTGACTTCTATGCCTAATTAACTAAGCTATTCCCAGTTATATGAATGTAAAAGGCCCTTTTTGTCTTTCTTTTTTCCATGTGGGACTGAAAGTCATTATGTTTTCATTATTCCATTTTACTGCATGGTCTGCTTTTCTGACGTATTGAATCATTGCAGATAGATCAGTATAAGAAAGACTTATGTATGTATTATGCTCCTAAATTTTAAATTTTACTGTGATTTTAAAATAGTTTCTTCAATGCATTGGAGTCCACAGCCACATAGGTTATTGTAAGTTGTGTTTTACTTTTGAATGGATGGTCTGTTATGTTATAACAAACTGTTATATTATTTGAATTATTGTTGAAAATTAAATGATCACTCAAAATTTTTTTTTAATCTAAAGGCATATTTACATATAACGATTCAATATAAAAGCTTGCACAACAAAACTATTGAAACTCTAACTACTGTATTTCTTTATACAACTCAAAACCATTTTTTTAATATATATTAATTGAGACTAAATGTGCTGAACTGGTTTTTAAGCTCGTAGGTGTCTTCTTAGAATTTTAAAATATGTTCCCTTTGATTTAGTGAATGAACATTTATAGGAAAGAAAGATTTACCCAAACTCAGCTATGCCTACAGTTTTGATTTGACGTTAAAAATCAGACCATTCAATGGAAAGTTTGATAATGAATGGATCAGTAAAATAATCGAATGGCAGTCTAATATAACGACTGCCTTATTTTAGTTAATTAAGGAATACGAATTTATCTGTTTCTGATGTCATTTGTATTGTCAGATGTTATAGGTTCAAGTGGTTTTGGAATTCTACAATCTTATCTGGGATATATAGCCATATTACGAAGTATCATCAATACATCTGTGCAATACATCTTAGGTCTTCAGCGCTTTCTTCGAAATGCTTCGTGTAGAAGTTACTAAGTACTGATAATAGGGATAAGTGTCCTTGTTTGTTATATTTATCATCATGGCCGAAAGTAAGTCCTGCTAGTGTAGATTATTTTCCGTGGGTTCTAAGAATCCACCATCATGTTTTATTTGTATGTCAACTAATGACGGTGGATAGAAAGTTCTGGGAAAGGAGTGTTGCCTGGTATGTTTTATATTGCCTGGTTTGATAAAACACATTACTCTCACCTTTACATGATGTAAATGTGTACCTCTCCCAGGGTCAATTGGTTAATCAATAAAATCTAGCATCAACTGAGTATTTATTTTCATTGCTGTCTTTTTTGGTGCTGTGATTTGTTAGAATAACCACGGAACGTTGGCATCAATGTGATCGAAATCCTCTTGTAGGACTCCATGGTAAGTAAGTAAGTAAGTAACAGAGTTTGATCTACTGTTATGGCTATCCCAGCTTCAAACACCTTGGGTAATACTTGAAAGAGGATTCAAACCAAAGATTATGTTCTTATTGATTTAAAACCCTCTTACAAGATACAAGTACCTAACTTTCTCAGTGTTTGCTTCCTTTCCCATAAATCTCTTGGTAAAACATAATTTTTATTCAAAAGATCTTAAAAAGGTGGCTTTTTATGTCTGTTAAAATGTTTCATTCATTGACAAGAATAACGATTTCTTTTCTATTTCTACGGTTTTCAAGGGAACTCCCATTGAGGTCACCACCATTACACATTAACTTTCAAATACATATTCATAATACTAGGCTTCTCCAGAAGAATACCTAATGTAATTGATTTTTAGTATCTCAGAGGGAGACATTCTGTTCAAATTCTAATATCATAGTATTGCACCCACCACATAGACATCTTTCTATAAAAAAGAGAAACATGGGTCAATGGCAGTCATTCTCCATCCTTTACCATCAGTGACGTCATAACAAAGAATAAAGAATCAACTAGTTTAGTGTTAAATACAGACTAATTATTATAAATATAGATTTGTTCACTTGTGTGTATTCGTTTTTCCTTCGCTGCCGTATTTTGCTTAACTGTTCTGAATCCATAGATAAAAGTAAATCAGAATAACACATAATGCTCCATTTAGATATCATGAGGAAACTGTCGAAAATATATTGATGGAAGAAGTAGAAAAAAATTAAGAAATGAAAAATCGAAAGCAACAAGTTTTGTAAGTGTTAGTAAACACTTGGTGAACATTTATCGTTTGCTAGGAATTTCTGATGCACAAGCTTATTTCGGCGCACACACAAATCTAGACATAGAGACTTGACTGAAAAACATGGTAAATTATTCTCACACCAGTTACACGTCGTTACGGTTCCTTTTTCTTTGGAATCACATGCGCTATCTCGAAGGAAAGATGGCTTTAGTGTACATAGTTGGAGTATACTGTGTATATATTAGAAGTAGCTTTAACCATTAATGAGACTTGTAATATCTCGACAATATCCACCAAGTTTTAGTCTTGGAAAGATAAGCAGAAACACAATCAGCGTATTCCCACTGAAAGAATGGACACTATTATATTCAATAAACAATCATTGTGCTCCCTCAGTTTGGAGACAATACATCACGGAACATCTTGCGAAGAAGACAAGAGAATTCGATTCACTCTTTCTATGAACAGAAGGAGTCGTCATTGTCAAGTGAACTTGTCTAGTTTGATTTTATTTGTTGAATAGAGATTGCTTTGCAACTTATTTACATTGTATCAGGTCCCTTTCTCATTTCAACTATAAGGAAGTCAGAGATTCAAGTTTACTCAATAATACATTTACTGCTGCTGAACCTTCTTTTATTTGCGGTCACTACTTTCTTTTTCTAAACGAAAAGCACTGAAACTGGGAGCGCCACTCTAGAAGGGTATAACGACAAGTGCAAGCTAATACTTACTATTCCATATATACCGTGAGACTAAGCAACTAGAAAAACGGTGTTGTTGAATAAATATACATTTCAGTGAACCCTTATTGCATATTTTAAATCTTTTTGTACATTATTTCATAAGCTTCTAGTTCCAGTACTGGAGTCTTTGATATATGCAGCTGAGTTTTCAAAATTAATTCCCGATTGTATAACGAATAAAGCTTGTTTAAACAGAGGTCGGTAAGCAATACCCTTAAGGTCACTGTCGCGTAAAAATCAAACTTCCATTAATATGTAACAATACTTTCTCGAAACTGTTTCGATAATTACAAGGAAGTGAGATTCAGATTGCAAGAACGTAATAGTAGCGAGCGGCTAGAAATAAAATTTCAGACAAACTTTTGTGCTCACTTCACCCAAATAACAATCAAGTAGCTTGGAGTTAAGCCTCTCACTGAAAGAGTAGTAAGTCTGCGCACTTACACTGCTAGAAATCGCGTTTCCATACCCATGGTTGACAGAGCAAAGGTTGTCCATTGTGTAGCTTTATGCTTAATTTCAAACAAACAAACAAACAAACAAACAAAGAGGTTTGTGGTCAGTCAGTAATTTTGTAACCAAGGAATTTTTACGCGTTGGTGGCTCGGTGATCCCACTACTATGAAATCGCCTTCGATATATTATATTTCCATATTTACGTCATTAAGGGTAAATATCACTCCATACATCGGCTGTAGACAGTGAATGATAATGAGATCTAAGATGTTCTGGTTCCTAACACCAAGTTCCTAACTCCTTCTTGAACCTGTAGCTTGCTTTCTAGTTTTCTATCTGTTGCTTTCATTATGTCTGACGTTCAGAATATTTGTTGTTAAGACCGCAGACATTTTCTCTTTAAAATGACATCATTATTTATACTTTTGTGTAAATGGTATAATTTTACGTTGTTTGGTTACACTTTTGTTAACTCGATCATATATTTGATAGCGTATATATCTATAATAAAAATCTCCTATGTTTACCTATGTATTATAATATAAATTTTACAACGCAATTAAAACCAATACTGTCCATTAAAATACTAAAAAAGGACTATTTGTTTATTTTCGTAATTTATTTGATCAATTTTAAGCAATATGAATTATGTACCAGCATACTTCACAAACACACTCATTTGTTGTTGTTTTTTACAAAAAACAATAAATATTACTGAAATAGACGAATAAAATTATGCCAGAAAACACCACTTGTAAAAATAATGGCTCCATATTTACGTTAATCGAAATGTATTTTCTTATCACACTATAGATTAGCATACAGCGATTTCAAAAAAGTTGCACTATTCATAATATTTTGCTTACAGGTAATGTGTTAGGAGTTAGACGTTTATAAACTGGTGAAGATTTTTGTAATTATTCAAGTATTTCAGCCCCTTTGTTTTCATAAGCTGATGAATCGGATTCTTGGACTACAGTTCCATTTTCGGCTGAATCATACTCTACCACTAAAGGGCAGTCACCATCTTTACTAGTTGATCTACATGTTATCGTTTCTTTAACGATTGGATCCATGTTTTCGTCTGGTGCAGCTCTAACAACATTATTTTGATCCACTGATCCTGGTTTTGTTGCTTCTTTTTCAGGAACTGGTTTAATACTCTCAGTTGGTAGTGATGAACAAGGATCTGAAGTTCTGTTTGACGGAACTACTGTGGATTCTGGCGAATCTTTATTAGGCGGTTCGGATTCCTTCTGTACCTCTACCTGCGTAGATTTCTTCTCTGGTGGCTTCCACCGAAATTTATAGACCAGGCAAGGGATAATTATAATTGCTGCTGCGCAAGCTGCTGCAATAAGCCCTGTTTCTACATTGGATTTATACTTTTCCCACGTGGACAAAACAACCGGAATAGGCTTAACGTCCATATGCACAAAAGAAGCCGTAGTAAAGGTTTTTGATGTCCAACAACACATATATATAGACCGCCATCGGAGATATCTACTGGTGAAAATATAAGGGAAGCATTTTCTTGGATAATGTAAGATGATTTGTCGCCGTCTTTTACCACTTTATCAACAACATTTCCATCTGGAAAACCCAAGTAAAATCTTTACGTTCCTCAAATGCTAAACATGGAAGCTCAGCAGTCTCATTTGCAAAAACCTTTATTTCTTTAACTTTGGAGTTCGCCAGAAAAGGGACACAGTGAGTGTCATGAAACAGCAGAAACGATGCTATTGAGAAGGCAAAGAAACTATAATCCATGGTTTCGTCTTACGAAAGAAAGGTACCTATTTAATATAAAGAAAGGTACCTATTTAATATAAAGAAAGTTACCTGTTTAATGTAAAGAAAGGTACCTATTTAATGTAAGAGAAAACTGTAAGTATCTAAGATTCAAAACTAAAATAAATGCAAGAAAGAGTAACTACGTTATATACATAAAGTTTGGCTAAATTTAAATTTATTATCACCTTCTAAAGAGGCGTGTTTGGTATCGCATAGCATTTAAACAAACTAACACTGTTGTGAACATATCCTAAAATTGTGTGACAACATCTATACTAAATATATTTTAACATTGATAACTCAATAACATTTTGTTTTGAGATATATAAGTCATAATTAATTTTAAAAGTTCCATTGCATTTAATGCTTTGGTAAAATTCAGCTAGCTGGAATTTGCTATGATTCCTTGGATGATAAACATTTTATTAAAGAGCTTATTCGAGCTAATAACGTATGATATTAGTTGGAGAATGCATTGTTCTATAGCGAGAAAAGGTTTTGTAAATATATAAATTATACTTATTCCATTGTACAAATACAGTTTTTAACTACAGTTTCTTGCAAAACTATTCACTCCTGCCATTAAAGTCGCATTTTGCTCAAATACAAGTAATATGAACAATTCTTTTAAAGAAACTGTTTTCACTCAAAATTCTAATAGTCAAGCTTAATTGTTATATGTGAAGAAGGTTGAATGTCAACAAAACCTGCAAAAAAAATATATACATTTGGAATTTGTTGATTGCATAAGTATTCAGTCCCCTTAGTCACTATTTGGGAAAGCACCTTTTGCAGTAATTATTGATGAGAGTCTTTTTTGGACAAGTCTGTATCAGCTTTGGACAATAAGGTAGTAAAATTTTGCTCATGCTTCCTGGCTAAATTGCTTCAGTTCTGACAAATTAGTTGGGAATCATTGATGGATTGCAATCTTCAAGTCTTGTCATAAATTTTCCATTGGATTCTAATCAGGATTCTGACAGGGCTACTCTAGGACATTCACTTGTTTCTTTTGAAACCACTTCAGTGTGACTTTGGCCTGGTGCTTCAGGCCATTATTTTGTTGATATGTGAATTTTTTGACCAAGTTTTAGATTCCTAGCTGACTCAAGCAGTTTTTCCTCAAGGAATCGTCTGTACTCTGCACCATCCATCTTCCTCTCAATCCAGACAGGCTTCACAGTACTTGTTGATAATAAGCATCCCCTTAAATATGTTATGAGGCTTGTGACAAAGTGTGTAAATGATACTGCAGACGTGTAGCAGAAGGTTTTGTGGTCAGAAGAGACAAAAATTGGTAAGATGATTATCATTTACTATTGGCTTCTTTCTTGCCATTCGCTCATACAAGCTTGCTTTGTGTAGGTACCAAGATATTGTCATCGTATGAACACCCACCTCAGACATCTAACTTTACAAATTTTTCAAAGTCACTGTTGGCTTCACAATGGTATTCATAACTAGTTTTCTTCTTATCCATATGCTCAGTTTGGAAGGGCTGCCTGATATGGGTAGTGATTGGATGATGTGCAGTACATTCCACTTCGCCATACTCAAAGGGAATAATTAGCGATTTGAAATTTTCTTGTAACCTTCACCTGGTCTTTGTTTCTCTACTAGTTTCTCCATAACGTTTTTAGAAAGTTGGTAGCTCATAGTCAGTGTGTTGTTTGTATCATTACGTCAGTTGTGGCTTGAACAGATACATTTACTCAGAAGTCAAGTCAAACCACTTTGGTTACACACAAACAGAGCTCATTACACTAATATGGTGATTTTCAAACTAATCTTTTGCACCTGAACTGATTTAAGGTTGCCGAAGCAAACAGGTTGAAAACTTATGCAGTTAAGAATATTCTAATTTTTTTTGTAAATCTAACTTATTTGCATAATATCAGCGTTTTCTCAGTTTGTATTAGCTTGTGTATATTATAAATACAGAGTCTCATTTGAAAGTTTCATGACTACAAGCTCAAATAGCAACAAAATGTGAAACTTTGCAGAGGGTCAATACTTTTGCAAGTCACTGTATGTTACATACTTAAACTATAAGCGCTAGTCATTTTTATTCATAACGTCAGATTAAAAACCACAAATGGTACTAACTAAAGAATAGAGCATTTACTAAATATTATCAGTGCAACACCTTTAAAAATAACTTACAGATCCTTCACTTTTACCGTCAGTGAAATATGACCATACTTTTACCAAGTATGTATATAACTTGGAATAGTAAAACGACGATCAACTTGCAGTTATGTCAGTAGCGAAGAGGCCCGCCTTGGCCAGGGGTTTAAAGCACTCGAATAGTAATGCGAGGGTCGCGGGTTCGAATCCCGATCTCACCAAACATGCTCGTCCTTTCAGCCGTGGAGGCGGTATAATGTTATGGTCAATCCAACTGTTCGTTAATAAAAGAGTAGCTCAAGAGTTGGCGGTCGTAATGACTAGCTGCCTTCCCTCTAGTCTTAGGCCTGGCATGGCCAAGCGTGTGAAGGCGTGCGACTCGTAATCTGGGGGTCGCGGGTTCGCATCCCCATCGCGCCAAACATGCTCGCCCTTTCAGCCGTGGGGGCGTTATAATGTTAGGTCAATCCCACTATTCATTGGTAAAAGAGTAGTCCAAGAGTAGGCGGTGGGTGGTGATGACTAGCTGCCTTCCCTCTAGTTTTACACTGCTAAATTAGGGACGGCTAGCACAGATAGCCCTCGAGTAGCTTTGTGCGAAATTCAAAACAAACAAACCCTCTAGTCTTACACTGATAAATTAAGGATGGCTAGTGCAGATAGCCCTCGTGTAGCTTTGCCCGAAATTCAAAAACAAACAAAACAGTAGTGAAGGAGTTGCAAGTCATTTTAAAACGTGTGGCATTTAATAGTTTTTTCGGTATCATGAAAAATGCCCATTATAACCTCAAATCAAGTTTTAAAATAAAGTACGTTAATTTCACTGACATTTAGTAATGACTCAGTCAAAGACTATTTAATAGTATTTCATCTAAAAATTTTAAAGTTAGTCATTTGTTTGATAGATATCTTGCATGTGCAAAAAAAAAACTCTCAAGTCAAGCTTCCTCAATATCAAATTTGTCCGAACTAACGCTTGAAACTACCCTGATTATAACTTCGTCACTGGTTCCTAATAACAATGTTCTCAGATTAGCATTTCATTCACCACTTATCTACCAAAGTTTTTTTTTCCAATTAACTTTTTTTTATCGCCACTTATTAAAACACTTGAACCAGTTCTATACTTGACTTATTGAAGGTGGCTCGTATGGCCGGGTGGTTTGGGCGCTCAAGTCATAATCTGCGGTGGTGGTTTCGAATATCCGTCACACCAAAGATGCTCGCCTTTTTAGCTGTTGGGGCATAATAACGTTAAGGTCAGTCCCACTATTCCTCAGTGAAACAGTAGCCCAAGAGTTGGTGGTGGGTGGTGATGACTAGAGGGAAGGCAGATAGCCCTCGTGAAGCTTTGCGCGAGGTCCGACATAGCCAGGTGGTTAATTCACTCGGCTCGTAATCCGAGGGTCATGGGTTTAAATCCCCGTCACACCAAACATGCTCGCCCTTTCAGCCATGTGAGTGTTATAATGTGACGGTCAATCTCATTATTCGTTGGTAAAAGAGTAGCCTAAGAGTTGGCGGTGAGGGATGATAACTAACTGCCTTCCCTCTAGTGTTATACTGCTAAATTAGTGACGGCTAGCACAGATAGCCCACGTGTAGCTTTGCGCAAAATTAAAAAAACAAGCAAACAAACAAGCTTTGCGCGAAAATTCTAAACAAACAAGCGTATCCCTCTCGGATTTTAGCGCAATATATTATGATATAAAACATTTTCAGTTAGATGCCACAAATCTGAGATAGTTAAACAGTACTGGTCCTTTGCTATACAGATAAGAAATATCTTTTATCAATAGAACAGTTGGATAAAAAGTTTAAAGGCCGCATTCATTCAGTTAGCAATATAAGATAAAAAGAAATGTATTGGACCGATAAAAAGTTACATTCTTTCATGAAAGTAATGTCTCGCTTATCCACCGTCGTTTAATTGAATTCTACTGAAAGATATTTTATAAGCGAACGTGAACCTGTACTTTCTTCAAAATACTTTTGAAAGGTAGAAGATATGCAAACTTTGGGTGATGTTTCTTGATCCAACTGAGACATTTAACAGTTTATTCTCCTCTAAGTTTTCGATTGTTTTATTACTATCACTTTTTTTGTTTTACATGTTCAAAGTGGACTTTGATCATTAGTTATCAGTTTTATTTAATTGGGTTGTATTTTTGTATTTATTTCACTGAAGCTAAATTACCTTAATGGTTGTTATCTCTATCATTATTCTTCTAAGCGATGCATTTAATTTACAAAAAACATCTTAAAACATTTATTTGTCCGATGTACTTTTTGAAGTTACACATCTTTTTTCGAGCCTGGCATTGCCTCGTTTGTTTAGTCGTTGAAGTTTCCATAAAGTTACCAAAGTGCTACCTGTGATATATTCAAGGAAAAAAACAGCTAGCTGATTACCAAACCGACAACTCTGAACAATCGTCATTTTTAATGCCTCGCATGCCAGAAGGAGTGACCATGTCCAATGCCAAGTTAAAATCCTGTGACCTTTAGATTGCAAATCAAACGCCCTAGCAACGAGACTATGAGGCAGCACCATTGTACCATTATTTATTGGTAAAGGTAAAGTAGTCATAAAACTATCGGAAAGTGTTGCCAGCTGGATGCATTCTTTTTCTTATATTAGGTGGCCTGGCACAGCATGGTGGCTAGGGTAGTTGATTCGCAATTTGCAATTTGCAGATTCGAATCTCCAACACACCGAACACGCTCGTCTTTTAAAAAGTGGGGTGTTATAATGTGATGGTTAATCCCACTATTCGTTTCTAAAAAAGTAGCCCAAGAGTTAACAGTGGGTCATGTTGACTAACTGCTTTCTTTTTAGTTTGTCACTACTGAATTATGGACGATTGGCATGTACCTTTGTGAAAAGCAGACCAAACCAAACAAATTAAAAGTGTGGAGACTGTTTAGCAGCATCATGTCTCTAACTACGACTTTTCAATTTGCAATCCCGTACAGTAGTCTCCAAACTAAATCATACTCACAGAAAAGAAAAGTTTTAAAAATGTGATTACAAGGTTGTGATATTAAAAGTAGTGTATACATCTAACACGATTTGTAACGAATACCATGATCTCCTGTAGAGAGTAAAAGTTTTCCATGAATAGTACTAAGTGATACCGACTCGTAATCTGAGGGTCGCGGGTCCGAATCCCCGTCACACCAAACATGCTCACCCTTTCAGCAGTGGGAGCGTTATAATGTAACGGTCAATTCCACTATTCGTTGGTGAAAGAGTAGTCCAAGAGTTGTCGGTGGGTGGTGATGTCTAGTGGCCTTCCCTCTAGTCTTACACTGCTAAATTAGGGAGAGCTAGAACAGATAGCTCTCGTGTAGCTTCGCGCGAAGTTCAAAACAAACAAACAAACAAACTAAGTGATACATTTATTTTATTTATTTTCGTGCAGAACTATGCAAAGAAATATTCGTGCATAGTCATCCCTAATTTTGACGTGATAGACTAGTGGGAAGCACCTGGTAAACTCTTAAGCTACTCTCATTTGACTGAATAGTGTGATTTAACATTCAGTATTATAGAGTACCTACAGCCTCATATAATGTATTGGAGCAATAGACCGTAAACCTTGAACACTCTGGTTCACAGTCCGAGCCCGAAAACTATGCGAACATGATTTACATATATTTTATAAAATGCAGTTGTTTAGAAAATATCAAATACTCGTAATTCAAACAAATCAAACCTGTACCAACTTACCTTTATATTAGATAAGAGAGTCTTTTCCTGTATGTGAATTTTACTTTTAACGACAGATTAAACACAGCTTTTATTTCTCTCCTTGTTTCTAACACCCTTTTCCTTCGCCACAAAAAAAAACGTCGAAATAATCTTGGTTGGTAACTCATATAGCTCAGGAAGAGGTGACGTAGTTCTATTATCTTGAAGTTATACACTAGTTAAGATAAATGACTTTCGTTCTATTATCTATTGCTTTAGCCTGTCAAATACGAAATAAAAATAAAAAAACAACAAGAACATCTGATTAATTAATTGCACCCTAGTGTTAGACTCTGTAAACGTTTTCATTAAATTCTAATGTATGTGGCTGAAACTGTAAATTTTCTTGAAAAATATAAAAGTATGAAGTGAATAACACAATTTCTTCAGGTTATTTCAGACTTGTCAGGTTTTATGTATAGGCCGAATTATTTACAGTTGGCGTCTGTGACTTGTTGGCGATAATTTTCAAAAATTAACAAACAGCACAGGACCCACTTTTTCAAAATAATACATTAAAAGAAATTAAACGTATATACAAATATTGTTACACTATTGGACATCACAGTTGTATTCAGAGATTTAAATAATCGTCTCTTTTTCGTCAAAGTCCATACATTTTGGTTCAATTACTTTAGAACACAATTAACAAGAGGAATTATTCTTTTATACTCAATTATTATGTTACAATCTGTATTATTTCACTTTGACAATCGCCGCTATATGCTCCTTACAGCTAAACTCACAATCATGCATTCTATTTATATATTTTTCTAACTAAATTTTTAACGCGTATTTAAATCACAACAGAGACATAGAACGTTCCACACACTATGAAACATTACAATGCAATAATACGCAATTAAAACAACGAGAAAAGATTAGAAGGTTCTACTAACCTCGGACAATAATATAACATTGCCAATTCGTAACTATTGAACTACACAACATATGTTCTGCAAACAGTTAAATAAACCTGCAATAAACTATCGCTTTCAAAAATAACTAAATTGGACACTTACACTATACTTAAACAACCTAAATTATAACACTTACTTTAAACAGTCGTGTATATCTAACAAAACTAAATGAATGTTTCAACCAGCTTTCGATTTTGAAAAGTGATATTGTCTCTCAAATGCTGTCCATGTTACAACATAAAGTGCATCACCTTTTAAAAAATCCAAGAAACGTTAAGTCTTATATATTATTGTAAAGAACTACCTATTGCATAGAGTGTTAGGTAAATTATATTAAAATGTTTTTGAATATGTAAATCACAAGTCATACACCACCTGCATGCCAAATAAAGTAATGTTGTAATGATATCTATCAGAACCACATTATGATACTACTTGGCGTGTCATAGATAGGGTGACGTCAGTGAAAACTGATCACTTTTGGAAAGGACAGGTTAAAGCTCTCTCTGATTTAAATTGTTTATATACTCATGTTATAAAGAATTGTTCATATAGTGGTTTAAGAATTTCGAAAACTAGAATATTCTTTTATCACATTTATGTTAAAAATAATATAAATCAACAAGAAAAAGCAGTACCATCTAGAAAGTCGTACTCCAACCATATTAAGCAATGTATGGCATCTTGTAGCAAGTGTAAATATGATTCATTGTGCCCAGAAGACAGTAAGCAATATAATCAAAAAAGAATCTCCGTCTGGAAAAGTTTTCTCATCATATATCTTAAGCAGCTGAAGAATGAAATGGATATTCTTGCTATTCCATACAAAAGCATGCTGGTCAAGTTGCCTAGCACAATGCCAGTGGATTTCTTTTGGATCACATTGTTGAAACAAGAGCTGGGAAATTGTTGTCCTCTTACATTTTTCGAATTATGGAACTCATACAGAGAGATGTGTGCTTTGGACATAACGGTCTTAAGACTCCGTGATGACGAGAAAACTCTCTTGTAGAGAAAATTATATATTTAAAAGCAGCTGTTATGGATAGAGAAAGCACTAGTAGAGGAGCGAACAATGTTTCGATCTTCTTCCGTCATCGTCAGGTTCACAAAGAAAGAAAGGGTTACTGACCGGTAGCTGACCAGATGCTTGAAGGTGGTTGTGTAATTGAGTGTAGGAATGTAGAGGGCGTGCTTAGATGTTGGATATATTTATTAATATAGGTATAAAGGTGTTCCTTTGCATTGGTTTATTTTGGGTTTGAGTTGTTGTATAGGTAAAGCTTCTTCAATTTTGCGTTTGTTTATGTTTGTTTTTTTATTTAGTATTTGGGTGTTTTCTATGGTTAAGTTGTGTTTATTTGATTTGCAGTGTTCGAAAATGTGTGAAGGTGACTTTTTTGTGTTATTTGAATCTGGTTTCCAATTTTTTACTTGTTTTTCCAACATAGAAGTCGTGGCAGTTATCACTTTGTATTTTATAAATAATGTTGGTGTAGTGTTTGTCAGTGTAGTTTTTACATAGTATAGACCTCAGTTTTGTGCCTGGTTTTTCAATAAATTTGGTATTAACTAGAATGTCATATTTTGTTGCTAGTTTTGACAAATGTTGGTTATTTTTCTGCTGATGTTGGGAATATATGGTATGCAGCAGTACATAGTTTCGTAATTTTTTAAATCGTGGGGTATATTTACTTTTGTTAATTGATTTTGCTTTCTGTCTAGGTGTGTGCATATAATGTTTTCTACGTTTTGTGGAGGAAACTTGTTGATGTTGATGAAGAATTGTTTTATTTTGTCTAATTAGTCGTTAATTTTATCTGGTGAGCATAGTTTTATGGCTCTGTTTATTAGGTTTCTTAGTATATTGAGTTTTTGTTTTGCTTCATGTGCTGAATCCCAACGAATGTATAGCCCTTTCCTGTTTTAAATTGTGTATCAGTTCTTGTAATTTTGAGATTAAAAAATAATATTTGATTGCTTTCTTCCTGTTCACATGTGAAGTTAATGTTGGGATGTATAGAGTTAATGTGATTGAAAAAATTAAGTGTATGTTCTATAGATGTAAATCCCGCAATAGTGTCATCTACATATCTGTACCAGTACAGTGGTGGATGTAATGCTGTGTTAATTGCTTGTGTTTCAACTTGTGTAATAAAAATATAGGCTAGAATTGTTGATACTGGATTGCCCATGCTTAGGCCAGTTGTTTGTATATAGTTGTGGTTCTTGAACATGAAGTTTGTCTTCATCTTGGTGAATTCTATGAGGGTTGGTAATTGGTTGCTGGGAGTGTCTATTGACGGTTTAGGGTATCGGATATAGGGTTCTAAGGCTATCGCCCTCCGCTAGTACAGTGGTATGTCTACGGATTTACAACGTTAAATTCAGGGGGTTCGATTCCCCTTGGTGAGCTCAGCAGATAGCTCGATGACGATTTTCAATAACAAAACACACACTCTAAGGTTATCTTGCAGGCTTTAGTGGTTGGGGCACTTGTAAAGAGGGATATCAAAACTGGCCATTAAGGCTTTATGATTAAGTGGATTAAGGTTAGATTTGAAATTAAAGAAGTCTTTGATGAATGAACTGGCTGATGTTACATATTTGAAGAAAACCTGTGCTATGTATTTACAAAGATTGTAATTAAACGATTCATATGTGAATATTATTGTTTGTAGTGGACAATCTGGTTTTCGAGGTTTGGGGATGCCGTATATTTGTGGTTGCGTGAGTCGATCTCGGGTAGGTAGGAATAAAGTGTTTTTTGAAATTGCGTTGGCTTTTTTCATTTTTAGTAGTATTTTGTTTAGTTGCGTTTCGTGTGTCTTTGTTGAATTTGTGTGTGTCTGATAGAATGTTTTTCATTTTTTGGATGTATTCATTCGTGTTCATTATGACTGTAGCGTTTCCTTTATCTGCTTTTAGAAATTTAATGTTTTTGTCTTATTTTAGTTTTTTAATGGAATTAATGTCTCATTTTGTAAGGTTGTTTTTTAGTTTTCTGTTTTGTGAAATTATGTTAATGGTTTTGGGAGAAAAGTCTTTGAGAAAATCGTTTAAGATGTTGTTTTTAGGTGTTTCTGGAAAATACAAAATTTTAATTTTTCCTGGGAAGTTTAGCTGTTGGATGTCAATAGAATTGTGGAAGTTTGGTTGTTTTCGGTTGTTTTTTGTTATTTTTGTTTTCTGTGGAAAATATCACAAGTCTCCTGGCTAGGTCTTCTAAACATGCTTTAATTTCTAAGGTTGGGATGTACCTACGTAGGTGCTTTTGCGAAGTTGAGTCCTTTGTTAAGTAGCTGTATCTTGTTTGTGTTTAATTGTCGGTCGGATCTGTTAATTATGAGGTTAGTCAACGGTTTGTCGTGTTGTCTTTTCTGTTGTTTACATCTTAGTTTTTCTAGTTTTTTGTTGTGACAGATCTTTTTTCTCTCTGTTGTTCCTAGTGTTGATTTGGTTTATGTTTTGTTGTATAAGTCCGTAAATCTCTGGTTTAATACAGCATGTCAGTTGATGGTCTAGGTTCATTTTTTTGTTCCTGTAAGTCATGTAGTTCTTTGTATTTCGTGTTTATCATGGCCTTAAGTAGTTTTTTCTGTAAATTTTGGATAATGTTTGTGCATTGATTAAAATGTTTTGATAGTTTTACCTTTACAAAGTTAGGGGTTAGTTGTTTCTTTCTATATTGTTGAATGAAATTGATGTCATTTCTTCTGCTGATATTTTTTTGGTTTAAGTTTACTAGTTTCTTTACGATCGTATGAGCGTGTACTGTTAATAATGGTGTAAAGTACATAATGGTCACATAGGTAAGTTCAGATACATAAGGAAAACATAAAACTTCTCGTACAATCGCCGTGATAAAATAATAATCCGTGATGACGAAAAACCCATTTGCAGAGAAAAATATATATTTAAAAACGGCTGGTACGGGTAAAGAAAGCACTAGTAGCTGAGTGAACAACATTTCGACCTTCTTTGGTCATCTTTAGGTTCACAAAGAATGGTTTATACTATGTAAAAATTACTCTGGCAAACACAACACCAACATTATTTATAAAATACAATGTGATAAATGCCACGACTTCTATATTGGAGAAACAAGTAGAAAATTGGAAACTAGATTCAAAGAACACAAAAAGTCACCTTCACACGTTTTCGAATACTGCAAATCAAATAAACACAACATAACCATAGAAAACAACCAAATACTAAATAAAGCCTTACTTATACAACAAATCAAACCCAAAATAAACCAATACAAAGAAACACCTTTATACCTATATTGATAAATATATCCAACATCTAAGCATGCGCTCTACATTCCTACACTCAATTACACAACCACCTTCAAGCATGTGGTCAGCTACCGGTCAGTAACACTTTCTTTCTTTGTGAATCTGACGATGACGGAAGAAGGTCGAAGCATTGTTCGCTCCTCTACTAGTGCTTTCTCTATCCATAACAGCTGCTTTTAAATATATAATAGTCTTAAGACTGAGCTTTTCACAATAAAAATTACGCTACAGACTGATGTTAAGATGAGAGTGTTAGGTAGAGCATGACCAGCCATGTGCAGCAACACAGACTGTAATGATTGACTGACCTGAATTAACCATGCTATACTGTGCTCTGGTCAACCTATAAAGAAAATATATACTTTCTCAACTATGATTTGTTTTTGTACATAATTTCCTATACAGTTACTACAGAAAGTGTTCGTACCCCTGCGTCCCGAGTAGTTTTTTGCTCATAACTTAAATGATATCACGATTAGGCTAATAGAAATAGAGTATATTATACATATCATACTAACATACATCGACATACATTTTTATGTAAATTGAACGACAAACAAACAGTTTATAAACAAATAACCAAACATATGGTCAGTTGTGTAGCCTTTCAGGTTAATTACTTGGCGCAATCTCTCCTCATAGCCCTCCATGATCGTTTGACAGTACTCGACTGGTATTTTTTTCCCTTCTTCTTTACAGAAGGCCTCCATCTCTTGCAAGTTTTTCGGATGACGCTGATGAACCCTGGTCATCAACTCATGCCAAACATTTTCAATTGGGTTGAGATTGGGTGACTGCGATGGCCACGCCAGAATGCTTATGTGGTTCCTCTGCAACCAGGATTGCACATATTTTGATGTGTGCTTAGGGCCATTGTCGTGCTGGAAGATCCAACGACGCATAAGCAGCAAGTTTCGAGCATCATTTTTGATATAAGTGCCTAATATATCAACGTACTCTTCTTTTTTCATGATTCCGTTGACGCGGTGAAGACTGTCTACACCAGAAGAGCTGAAGGAACCCCATAGCATGATCGAGCCACCTCCGTGTTTCACTGTAGGGACGGTGTTCTTTGGAAGATTTCGTTCTCCCTTCTTACGGAAAATATAACGAACATCATTGTGGCCGAAAAGCTCAATTTTAGTCTCGTCTGACCAAAGAATACTCTTCCAATAGGTAAAGGGTTTATCTACATGCTTTCTTGCATACCTTAATCGTGCTTATAAATGAACAGGCTTTAAATATGGAGTTCTACGAGGACGGCATGCTTTGAACTCAGACGAGCGTAACACATTCGTAACTGTAGAGGTGCTTACTTCAACCCCAGTTTCCCTGATCAGTTTCTATATGTCATTATGTGTTAAACGAGGGTTCCTACTAACTTCTCTGAGAACCTTCCTCTTGGTTCTCTCTGGAATTTTGGTGGGGCGTCCAGAACGAGGGAGGTTAGCAGTTGATCTTGTAAGCTTAAACTTGGCAAGTATGCTTTGAACAGTAGATTTCGGCACATTAAGTTGTGTAGCAATACCGGAAATAGACACACGAGACTTGTATTTTACAATAATTCGGTTTTTTAAATCATTGGATAGTTGTTTCCTGTTCGCCATGATGACCAAGCAAATAATGACGGAGACGGCGCTAATTTGCCGGAAGTAAATTTTTTGCTGGCTAAATTCCAATAATTACGAACCCAGTGTCTAGTGGTTTATTCGCTAAACTAAACAAAAGTTTTACGGGAATATCAGTTTTTTTCACACTTTGTGAATTGTACGAACACTTTCTGCTCCTCCTATTTTTGGTTATTTGTTTATAAACAGTTTATTTGTCGTTTAATTTACATAAAAAATTTTGTAGATGTGTGTTAGCATAATATTTATAATATACTTTATTTCTATTAGCCTAATCGTGATACATTTTAAGTTATAAGCAAAAAACTACTCGGGACGCAGGGGTACGAACACTTTCTGCCGTAACTGTGTATTTTGCCAGCGGTGCCCCAAGACCCTTATGCCCTTCTTATTCCTCAATACATGACTGGACGGTAAGTAGAAAATCATCATCATCACTCTAAAATCTTCGACCTTTCAAAAAGATTTTAAGGGTAGGAAATAAAAAAGGTCACTTCGAACCAAATCCGGGAAATAAGAAGGAATTGAGAAATTCAAAGCCAGCATCATGGATAGTGTTCACATTAACGTGGATTTGTTAGATGAGTCATTGTTCTGATAATGGGTGTCACCTTTTTTTGAGCAAAACACTCATATTTTCTTTGATTTCTTGACACAAATTGTTGATAAAGATCCATAGTAATCTTCTGTGACGGTTTAACTTTTTTCCAAATAGTCAACTAGTAAACTACCCTTAGCATTCCAGGAAATTGATACTATGACCTTCCAAGTAGAAGATTGTAACTGAAACTTATTTAGGGTATATGGACTTAAGTGTTTCCATTGCATACTTTACACTTCCTGCCTCTGGATCGAAGTGGTGAACTAACATTTCATCCATAATTATGAATGTAATGAAACCTTTACGACTAGGCCTTGGCTTTTAAGAACTCGGTCTGGTTTTGCTCAGGTAACAATATTTTGGGTATCTGTCTGGCACTAACCTTGCTCATGCCAAAATTGTCATTTAAAATGCTTGCTATAGCACTTTTACAGATTCCCGTCACCTCTTCTAGTCTTCTAATGGTAATTCTTCTATCGTGATCTTTATCTACAATTTTTGTTGTGGGCGATGTCGAAGACCAACCTGACCTTGGATATTTTCCAGATGATTATCTACATGTACTGAGCTTATACTTTTTTTCACTCTTTAATATGCCAGAGTACTCTGTCCTGATACTTCTTCCCTGTCCTGGTGTCGTTTTTCTTTTTAAAAAATATTTGATCGGAGCACGAAGTTCGATCTTCCCTATGATGTTTAATACTGTTCACTTGCTTCTTTAAAAATATACCACACACAAAATAAGCTCGTTAAGTTATATGTTATGTGTCGTTTAGTCATACAAAAGGTCAAAATTTATCCTATATTAGAAAAATCATACATTCTAGTGTTTTAGGTCGGGCCATGAACTTTTCTTGCAACCTTCTTGACAGTACACTCGAACAAATTCAATGCTATACGTTAACAAGAGCGGCTTCATACATTATTTGAGAAAAGAGACAAATTATATCTATGCTAATTCTCTTTAATTCCAGTAGAATATTGCCTTATATTAGAATTTCTTTATAATTCAAATAGATTACAAATCCGTATCATCCACAAAGTGTGTTTCTTTGTGACAGTATTTACTTAAACGGTCGAGTAATTAAAGAGTATTAAGTACATGGTTCTGTTGTTTTACTTCTTATTTTTTGGTCAGATTAGTAGGAACTAATGAAGATTAATTTTAAAATATGTGTTTTTTTCTTACAATAAAGCCACATCGGGCTATCTGCTGAGTCCACCGTTAAAAATCTGTAATAATAAGTGACATAGATGCACTTCCACAGTGTTCTTGAAATTGTTCTGTTTCAAAAACAAATAAAATCAAAAGTAATAAATACCTTTATTTCTTGCTTTTGAAATTCTTATCTCATGCTGTGCTGTAGTGCATAATTCTTCTCGTGATGCATTATAGTATTGCAAACTACAACCTAGTTTTATGCATTACGCCCCCTAACATTTTGAAATACAACAATATGAAACAGTTGAAAGAATAAAACTCCCACAAGATATTCTTTGGGAGGTTACGTAGACACGTGTACATTTTTCCACAGCATTACGACTAAATTTAATAAAATATATTAAAAAGTTAAAGCTTTGTGTCTTTAGGCTTACCTGTTTCGCTTTTAATAAAACATAGCTACACTTTACTACAGAAATTTTATTTAAAAAAAACAACAACTTTTGTGATCCAAAAATATCCCATTTGCTTTGTTTTTAAAGATTATTAAATGCAAAAGAAAATTGTATCTCTGAGACATTGTTTTATTCTCGGTTCTTGAATCAGATAAAACAGAACAAAAATATTTAGCGACGCAGTCTCGCACGTTTATTTTGTTAACAACAAATAAATAGCAGGATTTTTATAATATTTAAGTCTTTGTTAAATTTTCAATCAAAGTAAACCAAAAACAAAGATAGTTTCAAAGCAAAAATTGTTTTTGATCAACGTTTTATTTACTTTTTGCCTTTTTCGTAAATACAACGCATATTTTTAGGCTTAAACATAATTTAATTATAAGATTATGTGTCTTTGATCAGTAAACTTACATCCTTGAGTGTTTGTTATGCTCTTGGAGAAGGCTAGAAAATGTGACGTGAGACGTTTCCCTTGTGGCGCAGCAACAAGCTTGAGGAATTATTAAAGATGTAATTCCCTGAGATGAGCGCATGTAAATATCTTTGTGTGCAGATTTGCGTTACAAACCAAGAGTCCACAAAAATTCAAAGTATCTCAGTTTGAGAACATACAGGTCTTATTATTTTACCACATGAACTCACAATCTCAATGAGCTCTGAATTTAACTGGAAGACTAGCTTATTTAACCAACGATGTTTGAAGAATGGTACTTTTACAGACACAGACATAGAAGTCCGCCATACTGAAATATTTTAAGTATCAATGAAGTTTTATATAAATAGGATACACACATGAATCTTATTAATTCAGGCCTCGTCCTGGCCAAGTATATTCAGCTCGCCAAGGTGCATAATGGAAACTTTTAGATTCTAACAGAGAAACTACTGACCAATATCTCTACTTTGATTATGAGCACATTATAAAAGTGGTAGCCATTTCTACTATGAGGTTGCATGATTTGGATAAAGTTCATATGGTGATGGGTGCTACTGGCAGGTTGATTTCTTTTAGGCCAGAAGCTCAAAAATAGTAAAGTTTTTAATTAAACCCTTAAAGTTTCTACGTTAGTCGTTTAACCCATGTGAACATGAGTCTTAAAACAAGTGGTTGGCCCGGTTTAATTTGTATTTCTTGTAATATACATGTTAGTGCTAATAAAAAAAAAAACGTTTCAGAGCAGTGTTGTTGTGCTGATAAAGATACGGTTCACCTTGAGAAAATTAGTTTTTTTTTGTTTTTAAAATCTGATACACACAGGAACATTTATTCCAAAAATATTTTCTACTACGAATTAATGTTTCGGAAACGTTAATATGGTGTATATTAAAGTTGGTGTTAAAACCACAAAATACCAACAAAACATTTTGTGCAGTTTGTCAGGGCGCTTATATCTTTCAAATCATTTGTTTTCGTACAAATTCGTCATACTGAAATATTTTAAGCATCATGAATTTCTTCACAAACAGGATACACACTGTAGCTCGTTATTTTAGTAAAATGCAAGCAAATCTTAACCATATTCAGATTACAAAAAAAACACAATAACAAACCGCTAACTACAGGCTTCTCCTCTTATTTCCCAGTAACACAACATTGCTTTTAATTATGAGTGAAATGTTTGAAATAGTATATTAATATTTTACGTAAATTATCAACTTTCTTTAAAATATCCTAACTGTGGGCAATTAATTTTCACCTGTTCATTTCCATAACAACCATAAGAAATAGCATAGTGTATGCTTTGGAAAACATTAAATTTGGCTTCTTAATCTATTTACAACACAACTAACAAGATCGAAATGAATGCAACGTCTGTCACAAGACTTACATATAAGAGCATACATTATTCGTTACAGCGTGTGATCATAATTTCTGTCAACGTACACAGTCGTGGTTGCTTTATGCTGAGCTAGGATGTATCTATTTTATTGTAATGTGCTTAATAAACCAAAAGTGAATCGAATAAGAGAAGTCGTCTTAATAATTTGCACAATTTTTATGCTCTTTGAATTTAACGAATAATCTCTAGTTAAATTAAACACCTGTCTTTCCTAGCTATAAAGAGTTGTTAATAATTAATCAGCTTTTAATCAAAATATAGTATTTACTTGTAACTTATTTGTTACTATGAATAGTACTTTAAATAAAGGTGCATATTTACTTTACATTGATGGCCAAGCGCGTTAAGGCGTGCGACTCGTAATCTGAGGGTCGCGAGTTCGCATCCCCGTCGCGGCAAACATGCTTGCCCTTTCAGCCATGGGGGCGTTATAAAGTTACGGTCAATCCCACTATTCGTTGGTAAAAGAGTAGCCCAAGAGTTGGCGGTGGGTGGTGATGACTAGCTGCCTTCCCTCTAGTCTTACACTGCTACATTAGGGACGGCTAGCACAAATAACCCTCGAGTAGCTTTGTGCGAAATTCCAAAATAAACAAACTATTACTTTACATTGTTTATTGGTGTCGAAAACACAATTGTATTTTTTTAACATTAAAATTCAGATATTTACTGATAACAAAAATAACTAGATTCTGACTCGTTTTACTTAAACTTATAGAACTGGCTTCGTATAATAACACTTCACTCTAAAATGTGTGACAGTTGGCTTTCATTATAGTAAAGCCACAAAGGGCTATCTGCTCAGCTCACGGAGGGGAATTGAACCCCTGATTTTACCATTGTAAATCCGGAGACATACCGCTGTACTAGCGGGGGGGCTCATTTTAAGAAGAAAACGTTACTTACATCTGCTTACTGAACAATATTATTTCAAAATATTTTGTTTATTCTATAAATCCAACAAAGATCAAAGGTTGGACCAATGTACACTAAATTTTCTGTAGAGATATTCTGTAAAATGAGTGTTATAATTAAGGCGATAGGTTCAAAACATGTGTATGATTAGAAAATGCAGAATTTTGTTTTTAATGCAAAGGCTGCGTAAAGACTAAGAGTTGAAATATTTTTACTACAGGAACGTCAGTACTACGTGAAGTAACACTTTCCTTGTAATTTTAACTACTCGAGTTTCAGTGTCAGTAGCCAATTACTCACCGTGGATATCCAAAATCAGAGCCTAAAATCGCTTTTTTTTATAGAGACTTCGATACTTAAAATAACTGGTTGCATTAGTTATCAAAAGCCTAAATTAAATAGAACAAGAACTTACCCGGTGACGAAAGGTTAAAGAGCCTTTCCATTGGCTTCCAGATAAAACTTTCACAAGGAAATGTGAACGTTAAAAATGTTTTCAAAATATCACGCTAGCCGAGTCAATTAAACATGGTAAAAAAGATAGCACAGGGGTTATACATATATAGAAAATAAGAACAAAAACCATTAATAACAATATCAGCACATGAGCCTTCAAGAGAAGAAAGTGTCCACAATAATACCCAAATGGTACGAAACATCCTTCCTAATTACAAAAAAAAACACACCAAAACACATGCTATCGTTAACACGAATGGTAGAATAACAAGGGGAAGGACAATGGGTTTGAGATTTTAACTGGTGATCTTAGTATTAAAAATATTAATAGTTGTGTACCATGAACTCTTTAACTCTGAAAAGATCCACTGTATAATTTTAAGCTGAGTTAACATCCGTAAGTGTTTTATGAGCATGTGCATACTCGGGATCTAAAGCAACATAATTGACATGTTTATCATCTGCCTTTGTGGTAAGTTTGATGTGTGCAGAACTAGCTTTCACCTGAAAGTTAATAATTCATTATTTTAATATAGAGGAAAACCATATTGTAATAACCAGTAAAGAAAATAAGGTCAAGACCAGTTTAAGTAAAGGTTATCTACTTTTGTAGTGCGAACGGAAGCTGGGACTCATGTTCACAGGCATTGAAGGACATGATGCCTAGAAAAGTTACATCAATGAGGCTATTGCAACACCTTTGCTTCAGTTCCTGTTTAAAACGGCGAAGATGTCTGTAGCAAAAACATAGTTCCTTAAGTTATAAATTTCATATAGCCTGAATAATTTTAAAAGTCCCTTGTTTTAAGCAAAGAGAATGCTTAGAGAAAGTAGCAGAATGAATATCCCTATATTTTACTCACGTTCGAGATTCAATGATACAATTATACTGTTTATGAGAAGTGTCATAGTTAGAACTCAAAATATGCTCTTGGTAAATGTACCAATATCACTAAAAGGAGAGCAATGAACAGGATTGGATATACGTGATATATTCTAAAATTATTCAAAACCAATAACAATGTACTTCGACAACATTGTTCTTTAAATATCTATAAGTCCTTCCATGTTTCATTTAGTGAAACGATTAATAGAAATGGTTGACAAAAAGGAGTGACTAAGTTCTTCGTGCAAGTCTACCACATTAATGGTAGTGAATACATCGATCTCAAATCCAAATCCAGAAAACTATGCAGATGAAATCAAAGAAGTGTTTCTTTGCTTCAACGTGTCCCTCAGCAGTTTCCAAGCTTCTATGAGTTAAAAAAAACAACATGGAATCCAGATTCAAAGCTCACAGTAGTGGATTGTAATTGCTGAGTATCATTTGAACTTTATTCGAGTTTAGCATAAAACGTGTATCAGTAAAAGAATGGGATTTTCCTTTCCTTGTGTGGCTTATAATCAATTTGTTTGCTTGCTTGGTTGTTTTAAAGCAAAGCCATATTGGGTTGCCTATTGTCCACTGTGGGCAATCTAACTTAATATACCAAACCTAATTAGACGAAGGATGAATAAATAGCAGAGTGAACGTTTGATCCTGGAGTTACCCAGAGCATGAAGAGAACATCTTGGCTACCAGGAGTCTAGTTAATATTAAATGAAGCTAGAAAAAACTAGACTTAACGTATTTAGACTAAGTCACAAAGGGAAAAAATATATTAAGAAGTAACTATTAGGTTTATGAGTGAAGAAAATCAGAGAGAACAAGTAGCCAAGATAAAATAATAACAATAACAAAATGTTATCGAAATCATTTCTATTTCACTCTCTCAATAACTGTCCTCTCCCACAAAAATTTAGCTTAACTCTTTCGCCTATAGTAGTTCCATACCTAGTTTCTCATCTGTACACTTCTGTCTTCGATAACGAGAATATCGACCAATATAGGACAAATTATCAACTTTCTTCAATTAGTCACAGTCAAAGATCGTTACTTCGATTTTAAAGTTAACACTTGTATAAATGGATCTACCTTGTGACAAGATTTGAAGTTTTCAGAAATAAAAATATTTGTATCATAAATGTTAACTGTATATTAATGGTTACAACAAAGGTCTTTTAGATCATCAGATTTGTTTTGCATTACGTTCATGGCTTTGTTAACAATACTTTGTGCAATATTATTGTTCACACACAATATCAACTTGATATGCAATATTGTACAAAAACAGATAAATCAGTCTTTTAAGTCTTTGGCCATTTTAATGTTAAGATATTGATCTGGTTCTGAAGTTTTTAGTGCGTTCTTCTAATGTTCATCCGAGTTTTTAATAATGTTCTCTTTATCTTTTGTCATGCACCCGAGTGACAAAGCAGTATGCCTACGAACTCACACCGTTTGAAACCGGGTTTCGACAGCCGCTTTGTGTAGCTTTGTGTTTAATAATAAACTAACTAAATAAATGTTTAATAATTCAGTTTCTTTACTTCTATGGAAGCACTGACACTATTTTTATATAGATCATACTAAGTAAACAAACAAACAGAAACTAGACTTTTTGAAAAATATTATCAACCCCATTTGTTTAAAACAGTGGTTCCCAACCTTTTTTGTGCCCCGCACCCCTAAAAAAATTTAATATGTTCTCGCACCCTTCACAGTAATTATTTATTTAAAAATAAAGGTGAAGGTAGCCAAAACAAATTTTTATAATTAGTTTTTAATGTTTGTTTGTGGAATTTCGCACAAAGCTACTCGAGGGCTATCTGTGCTAGTCGTCCCTAATTTAGCAGTGTAAGACTAGAGGGAAGGTAACTAGTCATCACCTCCCACCGCCAACTCTTGGGCTACTCTTTTACCAACGAATAGTGGGATTGACCGTCACATTATACACCCCCACGGTCGGGAGGGCGAGCATGTTTAGCGCGACGCGGGCACGAACCCGCGACCCTCGGATTACGAGTCGCACGCCTTACGCGCTTGGCCATGCCAGGCCCAGTTTTTAATGATATATAAACAAAAACTAAACATTTGAAAAGGAAAAAAATATTACAACAAACTAAAAGTTGCATAAACCCTCCATGGCCTACAAAAAAACAAATTTTCATCCATGCATGAAATGAAATTTCTTTGAATTTGAAATGTTCAAATGTTCATAAGTCAATTTAAATTTAATGACTCTTTTATTCCTGTTTATTTCTTACGAGTTTTTCAAAACGTGGCACAATTTTTGAATATATAGGACAGTACCCTTAATATAAACAAACAAAAAAATAACTGAAATGTTATCTCTCACCCCCTGGAACGCTATCTTGCACCCCCAAGGGGTGTGAGCATTCTGGTTGGGAACCACTGGTATAAAAGATACGTTGTTGGAGCTAAAGTCACTACCGACAATTTCTCTATAAATTTGTTGTTTTCTATGAATTAATTTTATATGCTAAGTAACTCACAACAGATGTCACAGCAGAAGAAGGCACTTGTTAGTCTCTTTCTAAAATAATTATACTCTCCACACTTCTTCTGTGATGATAATTTAAACATAATTGAGTATGCAAAAGGTGAACAACACTTTATAAGAATAGTCCAGGAGAAGTTAAGCATCACGAATGGATAGACTGGAGTTTACATATCAATGTGTATCTTTTGCCACAAATTAATGTGTGTCTGGATGCACTGGAATAAATCTGTTGATTCGATGCACAAGAGTTGGTTTTATTTTATCAGGAAATTGAAGTAGATGATGAAACAAAAGATTATAAACATATCGTTTTAGGGTTTAAAAGGTTCTGTACGAATTCTAAATCATGTCATTCAATTTGTGTGATACATCTTCTACATTTAGAAGGCTGCATTCGAAGAGATTCCTAATCTACATAGCTGAATTTTAGTTCCATGTTTCAGGTTGCTACTGAAAATCTGAATGTGGTGTTCAGATTTATCAAAGAAACATGCTAGAAATTTAAAGTTTCTTGTAAAGTAAAGTGGAACTGAATTTCCCCTGATATTTTAAAATACCCCAAGGTCTATACCCGGATGGAGCAGGTTGTTAACTTAAGTCTCTCATATACTATATGTTCACACTTTACCATGAATATATGAAGATATACTCCATCTGAAATCTATAAATATTACATTTTTATAAGCGTATATTACTAATCTCTACGAATTACCGTGTTCAACCCTGGTACGTACTACCCCGAAATAACTTTTGCTTCCTCTGTCTGTGAGTTACAACGACCTCTAGTTTATATATATGCAAAAACGGCTCGTTTGGGTTGAGAAAATATTTTACATGGAAGAGCGAACAACGTTTCGACCTTCTTCGGTCATCGTCAGGTTCACAAAGAAAGAGGTAACTGACCGGAAGCTGACCACATGTTTGAAAGGGGGTTGTGTAACTGAGTGTCGGAATGTAGAGGGCGGTGTTAGATGTTTGAATATATAATTTTATTTATTTTATTATATTAATATAGGTATAAAGGCGTTCCTTTATATTGGTTTATTTTGGGTTTAAGCTGTTGTATAAGTAAGGCTTCTTTAATTTTGAGTTTGTTTATGTTTGTTTCTTTATTTAGTATTTGAGTGTTTTCTATGGTTATGTTGTGTTTTTTTGACTTGCAGTGTTCGAAAACGTGGGAAGGTGACTTTTTATGTTATTTGAATGTGGTTTCCATTTTTCTACTTGTTTCTCCAATATAGAAGTCGTGGCAGTTATCACATTGTATTTTATAAATAATGTTGATGTGGTGTTTGTCAGTGTAGTTTTTACATAGTATAGACCTCAATTTTGTGCCTGGTTTTTGAATAAATTTGGTATTAACTGGAATGTCATATTTTGTTACTAGTTTTTGCCAAATGTTGGTTATTTGTCTGCTGATGTCAGGAATATATGGTATACAGCAGTATATGGTTTCGTGATTTTTTTATTTGTGAGATATATTTACTTTTGTTGGTTGATTTTGCTTTCTGTCTAGGTGTGTGCGTATAATGTTTTCTTCGGTTTGTGGAGGAAACCTATTGATGTTGATGAAGTATTGTTTTATTTTGTCTAATTAATCGTTGATTTTATTTGGTGAGCATAGTTTTATGGCTGTGTTTATGTGGTTTCTTAGTATGTTGAGTTTTTGTTTTGCTTCATGTGCTGAATCCCAAGGAATGTATAGTCCAGTATGGGTGATTTTTCGGTGGATTTCTGTTTTGAATTGTGTGTCGGTTCTTGTAATTTTGAGGTTAAGAAATGATATTTGATTGCTTTCTTCCTGTTCACATGTGAATTTAATGTTGGGACTAAACCCACAGACTAATTACTTTTTGAACTTACGAAATGACCTGGTGGTTTTGGCGCTCTGCTCACAATCTGCGGGTTGTTGATTTGGATCCTCGTCACTGAATTTGTTCATCTTGTCACCGTTAAAGCTTTATAATGTGACGGACAATTCTACTATTTGTTGGTAAAAGAGTAGCCCGGGAATTAAAAGTTGGCTTGTTGACTATCTGCCCTCCTTCTAGTGTATCACTGTTAGACTAGCGTAGATAGCTCTTGAATACCTTTACATGACATTTAAAACAACAATAACAACAAAAAATCAAATGTACGAAATAACAATCTTTCTTTTATATATTTCATAAACATAAGAACAAATTCCTTTTTTTAAATTTAACACATTGGTTCAATAGAATGTTTAGTAGGGACGCATCTTATGCAGTTTAGTAAATTTGTATTTCAAGTATAATTAGTTAATAGGCAGACTGTTTGCCAGAAGCTTTCCAGCACAATTCACATTCGACCTATTTAACAATAAAAACATATTTCGAGGTTGACAAAAGCAACAAAAAGTGATGTCATGCATGCTGCTTCGAAAGGTGAATTAGAGTTTATAGTCTAACAACATCAATATTTGTGTTTCAGTTCTTGCAATGTACAGAGAGCAAACAGACTGTTGTGTGGTTTTGCTATAAACAACAATATACGGTTTTAATTGTCATGAATTACACAGTGATAAAAATTCTCGTCTAGTTTCAGAATTATACATTTTATAACGTTAAATTATTTGTTTTTTTTATTGCTGTTAAGTAGAAAGTAACAGAATAGGTTATCTGTGTTGTGCCTACCATTGAGAATTGGGTCTATATTCAATTATATTTCATGGACGTGTAGAAAATTTATTTGAGAAGGGAGCGCTACGGTATTACAAATCAGGTGGATGTTGACGTCAACAAAACAGATAGAAACTATCCGAGTCTGACAGTGTGTAACTGTAGGAGAAGTTGATGTGAGATTTGTTCGTTGAAAAATCGAGGCGTATTACATGTTGAACATATTGAAGAGAAATACGGCTTAAATATGCAATTTGAGGAAGTTGTTAATCCACACTTTGCACTTCCAATCGTGGGAGTAATAGTTTGTGCACTTTTGGTGTTTGCATTTGGTTTTAAATCTCCTGTTCAGCCTCCTAGTTTTGATCAAATCATTCAAGAAGAACGTAGGGCAGCAAAAAAGAAAAAAAGTAGCCAGAAGGTTTGTTTAGGATGTATTTTATGTCTTCTTTTTGTTGTTGTTTCTTCATTTCATTTTTGGTATAACTTGTATACCTTAAATTCTGTTTTTGTTTTTCCTTTCTCATTTTTTGAAAATACATTTCATAAAAGTCGATTGTAAATGGAATCCGTATTTCAGTGATGATATTAACAGATTATAAAAACAACTCCTTATAGGAATTTATACAACCTTTTATGGGTTAAAAGTAGCCAAGAAGTCAGTCTGTATGGGTAAGCTTTTAATTTTATTAAAGGTGTTATGCTAATGAACCATTTTCTGATGTAATTATCTGACTTTGAGAGAGTACCTTGCCATTTTCTGAGGAAAAGTAAACAAAAAATAAAAAATCCAATTTTTTCTTGAAAAAATATTCCTATTTTGAAGTTATATAAGATGCTGGTCTCTACTATTGTAAGTCCCTCGCTGGTACAGCGGTAAATCTTTGTATTTACAATGCTAAAATCAGAGGTTCGATTCCCCTTGGTGGACTCGGCAGATAGCCCGATGTGGCTTTGCTGTATGAAAACACCAACACCATCTATTATTGTAAATGGCAAGTGATTACCCTGTTATAACAATTAAATTGACCTAAAAGGAGTTTGAACTTTCTCCATATCTTAAACTTGTGTTAAAGTATAGCACAAAGAAGTTTTAGGTATTTATTCTATCGATCTACTTGAAAATATTGTAAACTTTGAGTTCAACAAGGGTTGTATGCTATATTTTTGAACACCATAAATAATTGTAACTGTAGTTGTGGTCAATATTGTTAAGATTTATTTTGAACATATAAACCTTTTTGAACAGTTATATTCACAATGTATTAAGGTATGTCCATTTTTTTCCCATTGTGAAACAATTTTACCCACTCTATGAATAAAAACAGTTCTGGATTAAATGTCTACACATTGTACATAGATTAAAAATGTAATTCTGTTGTAAATTATTTGTTTCTAAACATTTAATAGGGCATGCATAAACAGGGGCTATTTCTTGCACAAGTATTGCAAAGTGATGGCACAAAAATATATTTTCATTTAGAATGCTCACCCATAATTAGGTAAGAATACTGTAAATAGTTTGAAACTGTTAATGATTTTATGTGGTTGAGACAACATTAACATACATCATGACATTAAAACTTTTTATTAGAAAATATTAGTATGTTAGTAAACTGAACTTGACCTTTACAGTTCTGGAGGAGTACATTATCTTAACTGAACTAGGACAATATAGACAAAGAACAGTACATATTGAAACAATTACATGGTGTTACACATGCCAAGTCCAAGCTTTTCTGCATAAAACTTTATTTTCACTTTGTGTCCGGTAAACTTATCCTAGTGCTAGAACAAGTATTTTTTAATATATAATTATTTTAAAGGAAGGAACGTCTGTATAATTGTCATGCATACTATGTATGTACATATGTTTACAAAGTTTAAGGTAATAATAACGTAGTAGTACCTGCCTAGGAGATCTAATGTTAAGAATGAATGTTTCTTGAAAAGTAGGTTTAATGAGAGTAGGAATAGATTGTTATACATGCAAATATAATGTGCATTCCTTATGATGTCCCTACTTTCTTCAGTTCATTTTTGGAATAATTCAATAATAACATGGCTTATAATACCAGAGTTCCTTAGTTCTGTTGGAAAGAAAATAAGACTAAAGTTGAGACATAAAACCTCCAAATATTGTTCATGTACAATCAAAGCTACAAACATTTAACTTGCATGAACATTAAACAAAAATCCTCAAATTTATTTACAATGATGTGATAAAACTATTTGCACAAGGTTTTGACTCTACACACGTTTTTGTCACTAGTTTTCAAGTTAGTGTAAGTTACTTCTTAAACAACACTTTGGTTAAATTTAGGTCAATGGGGTATGCAATAGAACATAATGTTGTGTTTTATATACAAATAAGTCATTGGCTAGATTCTGTGAAGATTGCATGCAAATTGATTAGGAACACCTAAACCTTTTGAGATTTTAAATTTCACTACTTGTAATAACTTCATAGATGGGTTCTTGAAAAATAACAACAGAATTTCATTAACTTTCTCAATATGGTATTCTGGAGTCAGAATGTTCAATATAAAGTTTTAGCAACATGCAGACATTTGATATATAATGAAACTTTGGAAAAATCTCTTGTAGCAAATATTAAAACATTATTAGAAAACAATTACTTGTTTAAAATTACTGTAGTAGTGAAAATTGGTGAGAAACAATTCAAATAAAACTTTGCAAATTCTGAACATGAAAAAATATGTGGAAAACTTTTGCATGTGCTACTTTGAAATAAGACTTGTCATCTCTGACTTTCAGTATGCTTACAAGATGTAATTTGACCTCAGTCATCTCTCCTTGTATTGGATCCCATTTTATGTTCAAAAGTATCTGCACAACCCTACTTTACATCCAGCCTTTACTACAGAATTAATGAACAATTTTTACAACTTTTCAATCACTTCTAGACTGAGAAAATGTGCACTAATAATAATAAAAAAAATATAAACTCAATCTCTCATAACATAAATAAATAATACCACTGATGACCTTGAAAGTCAGAAAATTATTTCTCTCACTTTTAATAACAGGTTAACTCTTTGAAAAATATTTACCTTTTTATATCTGTATCTTAAATGCATAACTATACATTTTCATTTACATCATAAAACTTTAGCCTCATACAAGCAGTTTGGTCAAGTATGTCGTTTAGTTGTGCCAATTTCATCAAAAAGGTCTCGAGGTTTATTCGTTTGGGATGAATACAAAAACAAAACATAAGAGGATGCTTCTTTCATACTGAGGTGACTAGATACTAAAATGCCTCATCTTGAAGACTGTGAAGGTACATAAAACTATTTAAAGTTCTCAGAAGGTACAAAGTTTTGACAACACTCTTCCTGATTGGTGTGTTACAATTAGACTTTAAGTGGCTAATCAGCTGTTTTATTTTAGGAATGTAGTTACTATTTTTGACATGCATGGTTTAATGGTAAAGATTCTGCCCATTCTTCCATCACTATTCAGTATTTTACATTGCCTCAGAACCTCCATTGAACAGTTTGTTTTAACCCAATAATAGCTTATCACTGTTAACTGAAAGTTAATTGTACATAGAAACGAGTGAACAGCAATCACTTTGGCTTGGGTTTCCATGAGAGTGTATTGATGGCATCTAGCCATTCATCCATTTATCTATGGAACTATATTGTAACTTCTATGCATGTATAGAAGCTTTTTATAATTGTATGTATATTTAGAAGAAAATTACTCTTGCTTCTCTTAGTACTTACTAAAATTATGATTGATCGTTTTTTCCTAAGGTTGTTAGAGTATATGTAAATATAAAGTTTCAATAAAATTATAAGACATTCTCATTGCACCTTTTATTCCAGCAAAAATCTCAAAGTAATGGACAACCTGGAACTGTTAGTTTGAGAGTTTCACCTCAAGTTTTGAAACAGTCTCCAGAGAAAACACTACGATCCAAGCAAAAATCTTTGGTTGAAAAAACAGAACAGGTGAAGACAGAAACAAAGGTAGATGTTATTATTGTAGGTGGTCTCTAATAACCATGAGTCTCAATTAATAAGCAGTGATTGTTTATTTTATACTTTTATTTGTTTCTACTATATTTTTTAGGACTTGTATTCATTTGGTAGAAATATTAGATTGGAAAGAGAATTAACTTGTATAGTTCTCTAACAGATCCTAAGATTTCTATTCTTGTTTTCAACCAGGTAAATGCTGAAAAAATGTAATTTGTTGTTTCATTGTTGTTAGTGTTCTTTGAACATAATAAAGATGCATTGTAAAATCATTTAAGTACACAAAATTTCCATTACTTTAATAATAAGCAGGTAACACAACAAAAGTGGGCAGGTAATCCTATTGGTGTAAGGTGGAGTAGAACTCAGGGTGAATGATCAATGTTGTGTCTTTAGTTGTGTTCCTCATAGAAGGCTGGGAAAAAATTATCTTGCAGAAAGTTTTGAAAATAGTTTATCTAAAGCACTATTTTTCTGCAATTTTATTCTATTTTACAGCATGTATATAAACAGAAATGATATCATGGAAAGGCAAATAAACGTGCACTATGAATGTTTTTAACACCTTTTGTATGAATACCATGACTTTGTTCCTTCTATTACTGTGACAATGATTAAGAAGTAACTTGATTGTTTTTCTGTGTGTTGCAATATTTTGCCTTAATCAGTAACATCATGGCCATATTTTGTAACATGTGGATGAGCAAACAATGGGCACTAAGCACATGTTCCCAAAGTTTTGAGGGGAAATATATTATCCATGGTTACAAAATCTTTTCAAAACATTTTTAATCTGAAAAAAGACTAAAAAATGTTCACATCAGTTATTCAGGTATTTTGGTTCCTCCAGAATTAGAAAGCTGGTGGAAAGGACATATAGAAAACCAAAATAGCATGGTAGTAAGTGGGAGTCAAAGCATCCATCATTTAATAAAAACCTGAAATGTTTAATATTTAAGTAATTCTAAAAATAATGAACTAGCTCTCAATTTTTATTATAAGAGCATTAGCAGAATGTATGTATACTATCTTAAGATAATAATGCACATGTAAGAAGTTTTTCTTTAATTGCTAGAGATTGTACAATGTCAGTGTTAAAGATAAGCAAATGCTTTTGCCTTTTTTCTGGTACCTGATTATTTTTTAGTTTGTTTTTATTATTAAGCTACTCTCCTTGCTTATTCACAGCAGAAGTTAGAATTTGAAATTAACATTAACACGAACAAAATATTAAGTTCAGAAACTCCTATAGTTATAATTATAATGCAGACATGAAAGACTAAAATTGTGAACAAATGATACAAATGTCTTTTCTAAAGAAAATGTAAACTTGGTATATTATATGAAAGTTTATTTCATGACATATGAGTCAACTAGTGTACTTATTTTTATTTTCTTAATTTTATATTCATCCAAGTTTTCACAATATTGTATTCTTTAGCTAAATAAATGTATATGCTTTAGTAGTGGTACTAATGAGACAACCCCAAACTGAGGTCTTAGTTATACTTTTAAAACTTTTGATTTTCCTAAAAGGATCATTTGAGAAGACTTGATGCTTTTTAATAAACCAAACTGGGTTTTTTGTACGTTTAACTTTGTCAGTATGAATTATAAAATTGGCACTCATTGTGTAGAAGATAAGTTTAATGTTGAAGTTGGTTAACATTAACAGATCATTAAAAAGTTTCATTATCAGGAGTGTCAATTCATTAAAGGTTTGATGGATTTGGGGCAAAGAGGGCTGACTTCACTTGGACTTCCAACTCAGTGGTGGGCTTTCTACTATGGTTCAATTTACTTATTGGTTAATCTGGCCTGACTAGAAATATTGCACTTAAAAATGTCACTTTGGGCCCCCACCTGATTTGAGTGGGGAAGTTACTTTGTCACTCTGCTACCTCCAATCTCAAATGCTACTCTGTCATTATTCTTTTCTATATACAGAAAACCCTTTAACTTTGAAGATTTAAGGATTTGTTCAGTTGAATCTTCTTTCTGTCTCTTATAGATTAAAAAAGGTCAACAAAACAAGGTTGCCAAACAGGAAGAACCAGAATCACCTAATGCTGATGAATCTATATCACATGATGATGGAGGTTAGTGTACTTGATAGGCAATGGTTTTTCTTGCAATTTACACTTAATACTAATTATACATTCATATTAATTGTAATCAAGTCTCAAAGAAATAGGCCAGCTCTGTTGATCACAGACAAAATGTTTTGTTTCCCCAACTTCCAGTTCATTTTAGCTAATGTTTTAAATCAACATTTTTAAAACAAAGTTCAAAGAATTGCTTTCCTTTGTTAAGGTTTTCTCATTCTTCCATGAAGATTGTAGAAAATTATTTAGACGTGTAAGGATGAATAAGTACAATATAAAAGTTAAGTACACATAGTACAACAAATAGTGATTCACCTAAAATTCTGATAATAGAAAAGTATCAGTGTTGATATGTCATGTATCAATTTTCATAAGAATGCTTAAGAGATTGTAAGATTAAAAATAAGTACTTTGTTTGAAAGTAAAGACTAGTAAATAGTTTAATTCTGGGCAAAAATAACTAAATAAAAAATTTACAAGACAAGCTGAGCTAACTGTATTACATAATTATAAATGATCAGTTGTTTACATTAAGTTCTCACACTGTGTTTTACTGCCTGATTCACATCTAGATAGGCAGATTTTAAATAATAAAATTAAAATCAGGCAAATTTGAAAAGTTTAGATAACTGAGGCTGTTTGGATAAATAAATGTAATTTTTGTTATATTTGTTATAAAAGAAATATATAGAGAAATTTTACTAAAACTTTCTGAAATTTTTCTAGTTATGTATAGGTCATTTAACAACTTGGCACTAATTTATGCAGATGTACATCTTACTACATAAAAAGGCTTGTTTAGAACATGATAGTCAAGTAGACTTAATAAATGGGTGGTGGTTGAGTGCTATACTAGTTTATTTAGATAAATGGATGGGACTCTCCATACTAGTATGATTTGTTTACTGGGCTACCAGATAATGCCTTTCTACTGTAATGGCAGTTGGAATGCTAACTTCAAGAGGTAAGTTTTTAACTTACTTACCCCAAAATGGTAGTACCTTATTTTTCTTATTATTTTTAAATTTTTATTTTACTTTGGAGGGCAGCCACCTTCCTGCAACTGTCTGCAGGCAGTGAAGGGTGATATAGATGTGGGACATTGTGGGCTTGAGCACTTGCATCTTGCTCTCCTAATTTATATATCTATTGCTACTCTTTTATTTTATTTCTTTGTATGAGACTGGCAAAAGGAGGTTAAGACTGATAAATGATTTATCCCCACTACAATGTGGGTCTTACGTCTTCAGTCACCTCCCAAAACCTAGGGTACATTTTATATCCCACGTTATAACTTGTACTCTGAGATCTTTTTAATTAGTGCATCATTTTGTGTTCATTATTTTTAATTTATTTTTGTTTTGTCTTGTTTTTAGGGTATCACAAACTAATAATTAGTCAAAGGTTTGGATTCACTGTTTTCAACATAGTTCTTCCTTTTGATTTTGTTTTAATTAATTTTCTGTAGCATACATATATATAAACACACACAAATAAAAATAAAGTGTATTTATTACATATAGTAAATGGAAATCATATAACAAATTTGAAAATAGCTGCTTACTTATAACTTTGGTAGCATAAAACAACTATACTTATTGTATAGTAGTGATTGCAAACATGGTTTAAACTAAGTAATGGAATGTGATGTTTTTTGAATGAGAACAGAGAAAATTATTCTATAAAATAGTTTTATAAGAAAATACATAAACTAAACTCAGTAATTAAGATGTGTATTTTAATTCTTTTTTAAAAATATCAGTATAAATTTTTTTTAAATTTTCACAGCTGTAAACTTGTACAGATATCACATATAGAAGTAAGATATGTGAAAAAGATATATAATCTGTAGAAAGCATATCCAAAACTTGAAGTGTTTGATCTGGTATTTTTTTAGTTTTTTTTTTTGGCATATTCGTACTGTAGTTTCAGGAGCATGATGCTAATCAATTAATCAAATCAATTACTAAGATCCTCAGTTAATCAAGTAGCAAATACCACTTCTTGTTCATCTCTGTTTGTCAAATATATTTTGCTAATTTCATGCATTTAAAATCTATTTTTCTATCAAATAACAATTATAATATTTTCCCCAATTGATATTAAGATTAGCTTTGTGATATTTTGAATTTGTTTTCAGTTTCTAGTAATATAGGAATGTTAATTTTGATCATTGGTTTATTATTTTAGGTGAATGGGTGCAGCTCCTATCAAAGAAAGAGAAGAAAAATCGTCGGAAAGAAGAAACTCAGAATGGATCTGTACCAGAAACAAACAGAGAAGTTGCTAGCGAAGATACAGGTTTGAGAACAAGCGAAAACTTTTTTTTACTGTTTTCTTAACTTCCTTGATTATTTTATTTTAGTTTATTTTTTGTTTCCATGCATTTACTACTTTTTTGCAGAATATTGTACATATTCTTTATCTTGCCTTATGTTTAATGGATTTGTGGGAAAACTTGCGTAGTGTGAAATATCAAGTTTTCACTAAAATTGTGAAACTGATTTTTTTATGTGAAGAAACAGAAGATATTAACAGATCAAGAAACTTGATGTTTTAATGCCTTATGTTGTTGGGTTAATACTTCCTAAACATAAATTGAAAAATTGTTATTAAGTTTTTGTTTTTTTTACTAGATTAAGATGATGTCTGTGTATTTTGATGAACAATACAAGGTTAAAAGAACCACAGATATAAACAAACTTTTTTGTTAGTTGATCACCTTCTCAGCATAATGATGGCAAACTTTTAGGCTTTATAGTTTTCAACTTTTAAGAAGATGTACTTTGTATATTCAGTGATATATTATGTATACATTATGGGTACAAGACGGTTATAAGGTAGATCAAAATGACTTAGCTCCCATACAGAATTATTTCCTACAACTTCACTTTAGTGTATAGTTTCTTCAATTGTCAAATTCACAGTTGTCTTATACTGAACAGAATAATTCTATACATTTTAGTTTCTTCATAGATCTGTTAAAAATCTGTTTTTCTCATCTTTTAATTCTTCCATTGAATGTAGCATGGAAGATAATATGAAAAGACAGGTAATTGTGGTTTTTAGTAAACCACAGTGTGTACATCATTAAAATGTATTAACCATTTAATTCTGTCAATATAAGAACAGTTAAACTGTGACCACCCTGTTAATCACAAAATAACCATCAGTTTCCATACTATAACTTTTAATGTGTTTTGTTTATTTTCACAAAATTTCATAAGCTTTCAGTAAACATTGAGGCTTTTGTATGCAAGAAAAGTCAGGATTTTTGATTAAGTATATTTTCTGAAAATTTATCAATGAATATACAAGTCAGTGTTGACTGCTCCAAGTGAAAAATGGTTTTCATGTTAAGACGAAAAATGCTTCATTTAAAAAAATTTAAACTTCATTTGCACAACACCTAAAACTCCTAAATAACAATTTTTTGTTGGAGTAACACTGTTTTATCTGTTATATTCTTTACTATTACTAACTATACATAGTCATTGGATTTGACTGATATGTAACCACCATAAAAAATAGATCTACATCATCCATTTTTATTTTCTAGAATGACTGTAGATTGTAATAAAAAATATTATTATTTATCTTAAATAACCTAAAATTTGTTAATAGTTTACATCTGTTCATACATTGTTCTGTTGCTCTTTGAAACATGCTTAAGTAACACAAGCTGTAATTTGCTTAATGAATGCATACCTCACATTACCATATTGAATGACATAATGGATGAAATGGTATTGAGTTTATTTACCCTATGAAGAGCATTTCTTACTATTTTTCATTATCTTACTTAGTCTAACCAAATAAGTTTCTCATATCTACATTTTATTTATTTTTGTAATAATAAATAAGGAATATAGTACTTGCCTTTGATCTCTTGTTTTTATGCTGTCTGTTGCTGTAAAATTAAGCTTACTTTTATTTTTATAATGATATCATTGCACTTGATAATGCACTTGAAAACACAGATTATTAACACACAAAAAACAATATCCTTTAACTATTATAATTTAAATGGCTCTTTCATCTGAGAAGAAAGTCTCAAATGAATTTAATTTTTTGCTCTTCTGAACTTTACAAGATAAATTTTCAAACTGAAGATAAACAATATAATGCCATACATCATTCAATAAATTAAAACTCTGTCTTTCTATTGTTAATAAGTGCTATAGTATAAGATATTGGAGATAATTGTTTGTAATTTGTGAAAAAGAGGATATGATGTGTAGCTTGGCGAGTAAGTGGGTTTACTTTTCTAGTTTGACTCCTTAAAGAAATTAGATTGTGACTTTAATACCTATGCTATAATGAATAACTGTGAAGTTTATTATTATTAGTCTTACATTTATCAGGTTTTTTCTGGCAGTTATCTTTTGTGATCTAATTATATTAACTTCCATACTGCAGAGAGAGAGGTGGTAAACAGATTTATAGAAAGAGGAAAACCTAAAGAAGAAATGTCAATATTTTCATACTTGGGGAAGTTGATAATTTTTTTTTTTTTTTATATTTCCTTATAATGTGGAGAACTTAAAGGTATATAATGCTCAAATTAGATTTAGTAACCATGATTTGATACCAACTTTATTTGTAGACATTGATAATAAAGTAGTTTAATTACATTTTGAATGTTACTCTGTAAAATGTTGACACGAGCACTTTGACCTACTAAGGGGGTTAATTAACTTGTTAATTAGTGTATTTTCCATAACATGTGAGGTTGTTCTTAATATTGACTTGTTTTAACCCTTTTGCTGGGTCATGGGTCAAAGGCCATGTCATCTCTTGTTGACTAGCATTCAAAATTTTATTTAACTACTATTTTATGAATTTATGTATAATAAATTTGGAATCAAATTGTGGAATATAATTCAAATTTTAATATTATATATGAGTTAATTTCTAATTGATAAGTAAATATTAAAATAAATAAGTAAATATTAGAATAATACCTAAATCTAGATTTCAGTTAGTCATGGTATGTTGAATACAGCACTGTTTAAAATTAGATGTTGTGATTTCAAAATACTAAGTCTGTAGTTTTTTACAAATTAGGAACTCAAATTACCAGTATCATTGAAAAGCTAAAATATAAAATGAGAACCTCATATCTTTTTATTTTGCTAAGATACGGTTTGTATACTGAATCAAACACAGTGGCCCCATACATATTTTTTTATTTTTGGAAACTGTCTCTTTTATATACACTTACTTCAATATATAACATGTGAATAAGTAATCAGCAACTTAAAATGTCCCCCTAGTGGTTTTCCGAGTCATTTTAATCTGTGAAAAGTCTACCATTTTCTTTCAAAACAAGATTTCAACAAGGTAGGTTGTGTCTTTAGTCTGCTTGAAGATTCATAGCTTTTTAAACCTAACTACAGCTTAGTTTCTAAGCTTAATAAATTATAGTGGAATTCTATGGCATCAGTATAGTTATTTGTGATTGTTTGGTTATTCACCTTTATGTATAAAAGCTAAAGAAAAATTGTTTGATATCTTCCATGTGTAAAATTTTAAAAAGCTTAGCAACCTATGTTCAGCAACAACTGAGTTCAAAGTTTGTAGCTAGTAGAGATATTTTTTTGGTTTACTTATTTCTTGTTCTATATTATAAGAAAACTAAGTTTCATAACTTATTTATAAATAGTAATAATCTATATACACGTGTAATGTATAATAATTGAAATGTGGCTGAATATTGCAAAATAAGTCTGCTAAAACACAGGAAAGACTAAAGATCAGTTTTATACTATTGGGGACAGTAACATGACTACGTGCACCATCAATGTGAGTTATATAATGTTTGCTACCTGTGACTAGAAGGTCAATATAATAAAAAAATAAACACATATAAATATACAATATGACAATTAAGATACTTAGACTAAACATTTGTATTTTTGTTTTACATTATGTAATCATTCTAGCACAAGAAAAATTATAATTTATATTATTTTCCTAATTTTATTATGATGGTTACATGGTTGGTCAGTGGACAGATCTCACATAGTTAGGGTATAGAAAACAACATAAAATATGAAGTCTTTCTGGAAACAAATATTTGAAGTGTATTTAGGAGATTTTATAGATTACACAAATAAAATTTGAGATTTTGGGACAAAAAAGAATATTTTAATCATAACATGAAATCTCTTTGCTCCTAGACTAGTAACAAAACAGACTTAATGTTTTCACAAACAAATCTTTAGGAAAATATTTTGTTAAAAAATCTTAATTTTTTATGTACAAAAAATTACAATATTTTACTAAAAGTTCTACCAAATTTTGTGAATAAACATATGCTGTATCAAAAGTTATAGTGCACATGTGTAGATGATCTTGTGCACATTATACCGAACTTGTTGTGAAAAGGTTAATCAAAGAAACAAGAAATATCACAAGATATAAATTTTTTTTAATGTTTTCTGTTGTTTAGTTAATATATTCTAAATATAAAGTAAAAAGTTGCTCTTGAGCAATTTTTTTTATTACTTTAAGATAATGTGTTACATATTTCAGCTAGCAGTGCAAGGTTCAAAGAACTGCAGACTTAAACTTTTTTTATTAAGTATAGTAGTATTTAACAGAAGGGATTGACAAGGTTTCCAGATAATTCATGAGCTTTAAACTACCCTATAATTTATAAGCAAAAAACTGGCCATTCAAAGTATTATTTATGATATATTATGTTCATACATATATATGTGCTAAAAAGCCACTAAAAGTTGCAGTATAACAATTCCGGACTTTGAAACAGCAACATTTTTGTTTACAACTTATCTGATCACATCAGGGAGCTTATCCCCTAGATGGCTCAGACTGTTACTACAAGATTTATCCAGTTTATTTGACATTTGTGGGTATCTGCTTTTTGATATTCTGTTAAATATATACAATTTATATATATAAATGGCAAAACAAACTTATTGTGCATGTACTTAACTATCCCAATCCAACACCAACAATTAGCACTACATATCAATGGACAATTTATAAAGGTAAAGTGTATACTTTTACAGGTATAACATAAAAAGTGAACAAACAAGAGTATTATTAATTTCAAATGGAGTAGGGATCCAGCTACAAAAAGTAATGAAACAAGAACTATAACCACAATTACAAATTTATAAAATTTATCCCTGCAGCTTTATACAATTATCTGTAGGCCAAAGTAAGAACTACATTTTTTATATCTGTGATTGTGATTTTAGTTATTGTAAAAGTTATATGGCTATCTCGGAGATAGCTATACTTAAAGTTGATAAATGTTGTGTCCATTCCATGGTCACATAAAAAAAAAAATTGAACAAATACATTGGAGGGGATTAATTTTAACAGAAAATAGGGGTCACTGGTTGTTTTTAGAGTTACTATAAGTATTCAAAACAAGATAAATGCTGTAATAAAAAATCCACAAGCAAGTAAAGTGATGCTTCAAAAATCTGTCCAGGTTGTATCACTTTACTGGTTTATGTATGTTTAACTGCAGCATTTATTTCGTTTTAGATACTTTTTATAACAATTTTACAAATAACCAATGATCCTACTTTCCATTAAAATTTTATTTTTTTTCCTATTTATTTTTGTTAACCTTTTCAACATTATCATGTATAACTATTAGGTTATCCATCTGATGAATTAAATTAAGTCTTGAGATTTACTTTAACTTTTGTCATAATTACCATAAATTTATATTTGTTGTGATTTTTTCTTTTTTTTGTGCACATTTAAAATCTGAATCTAGATGTATTCATATTCCTGTGTGATTGAGAAATTGTCCTCTTAAATTTGTTTTACTAAGAAAATTTAAGAAGTCATAGATTTATAACACAGTTGTGGGATACCTGTGAATACTAGCTTTCAAATGTGATGGCTCGTAAGGTTTGTATTTGAGGTGTGGTGGCTCTTGATGACCTCTAAGTGAAAACTAAATTCATATAAGAATCTAAACATTTAGGAAAATTCAAAGTGCATCATAGCTAGATTTTACTTAGCCTGTAGGGTATATGGTGAAGGAATTTCTTTTGACATGTTCAATATAATATGTATACATATTTGAGGGGAGTGCATTTAGTACGTCAAATTATTTTATACACATAAGTGAAAAAAAACACCTAACATATCGTAACTACAAACTATTGACAAATGAATACTATGTTTATTTAACCATAATTAATTACTGAAATCAAATGACCTATTTAGTACAAGGTAAAACCTGTTGGTGTGTTTCCTTTTTCAGAAACAAACTAAAAGTGAGTTTTTGATCTGTGTATTTTGGTTAGAAAGATTCCCAGTTTAGATTTTTTGGCTTATAAAATCAATCCTTCATGGCTTCTTATCCTCCCACACTTCTGTACAAATGTCTTTTCACTCCCATTCACCCCAAGTTCTCTTAAGAGCTTCTAATGAGCATTGAGTGAATTTACTTTTCAAAGGACTGCAAATGGTATTCATTAAACTGAACCTCCTCAGCAGTGGATGAAGGAATCAATATTGTCAACATCAGATGGTGAAAAACAGTCATTTAAAGTATGTTCAGAAAGAATGTCTTTCATTAAACTTGGTAAATTGTTTCATTTTGCTCAGAAAAACCTTTAGTTACTTAGTATATTACTACAGTTTGTCTCATTAATGACACAGTTTTAGTACAATAATAACTCATATTTTAAACAAACAAATATATCACAGATAAAATTTAATAGAATCTTCACAAACTGACATTGTTGGAATTTACTTTGTAATAACTGTTGTATGTTGCATCTCTAGAAACTATTTCCATAGATTGAAGATTGTGACCTACAGTACATAAGTTTGGGAGGAATGATTCTGTAATACATAAATACTTATTTTTATTTGAGTGCTGTAACTAGCTGCATTAAATGCTCCTAGAAATTTTTGAGTAGAAAGCAGCATTTCAAATTATTTTACTTAATTGGTAAATGCCTCTGTGGATTTGTTTATCAAAAAACATACTGTAGATAGTGAAGTGTTTTTTTTATTAAGTCTTAATAATTTATTATCTAAAAAAAATTTTGAACAATGTGTAATTTAGAATTAATGTTAAATCATAATTTCCATAACTCTGTATTTTTACTGTGTGAATCTGCTTTTGAATATTGCAGAGATTTAAAGTGAAACTAGTGTGTGCAGCCTTCAAGTCATCACAAAGTGAAATAACTGTCGCATACCAAACCTGAAAGAATAGTTTGATTTCAAAAATCTTTGGTTCTCTATGTGGTTCTAAAGAGGTGACACTCCACTACAGCATGTATATCAACGTGATAGTTACTGATCAAAAGAGATCTGTTCATGTAGCCATCTCTAAGAATCATGATCTTTTTGAGGCTATGATCTAAAATGCTGAATACAAAATTTGTTTTCCAATTGAATGCATACTAAATAATGTTAAATGCACTATGCTCCCCATTCACAGTATTTGCCTGCTGAAATTGGGTGTTGGAATTAAACACTTTATGCTTTAATAGTGTCTTAAATACATACATCACGAGTTCTAAATTTAGTTTAGAAACATGGAACTAAGAAAACCCTCATTGCTGTAGAACAGTGATACTATTTTTCAACATAAAGCAAGCTTATTGCTGGTATTCTCACTGGTGTATTTGTCAGGAAACTAAAACAACTGCTTTCCAAAAGGAGCACAGAAATTTGCTTTCTTTGTCTACTAGCATTCATCAAATTTGTGACTACATGGTTGACAACTAAATAGCTTTAGCAAAGTAATCTTTGAAATGCCACAATATTTCTTTAACATTTAGGCAAACTAAAAGTTCATTTACTCTTTAAAATTAATGATTGCATTTATCTTTCTCACCGTGAAATTATCACTTTTTGTTTACATCATGCTAACATTTTTATTCTCTAGTCTTGTTCCTCTGATCAGTTACAAACAAAAACATTTTTTCAAATATATTTACTTATATTGAGTGATTTTAGATTTTGAGTACATTTCTAGGGTTTTCCAAAAATTATTCTGAGATGCATACAGCCTTACAGAAAATAACACATCAAACCTTGTAGTTATCACATTAATTTTTCCAAAAAAATTCTTAATGCTTTGCAAATATAGCCTTTTCTTAAGACTTCAGTTAATCATGAATATAACTTAATACTTGTTAAAGGTGGATTTGTGCAAAAGTTCTTTCTTTTTCAATGTAACACTAGCTTTTCAGTCTCAAATTTATTGTTCTCTATGTAAACCTTGGCACTAACAACATCTTTAAGATTATGCTACTTATCATAAATCACTTGTCATTTTGCTTAACACGTAATTTGATGGAATCAGTGTTATATTCCTTGTAAATGCTTGCTATTTTCACAGACATAATAAACATGATAACAGTTAATATCAGCAGACTTTGGACTGCTTTACAAAGCTGTTCACTAAAACTTTGAGGTTCATATTTAACAACGATATAAAGATCAATTTGTACTATTAAATTTGTTACTTTCATACATTGCATGTTATATCTGAGATAATTTGAAGTTGCAATCTTGTGAATTGACAAAAGAAGTCACACAAATCAATTAACCTTTTCTAAAGTGTTTAAACTTAGACTTATAAACATTGAAAACAAGTAGGCATGCAACGAGAAACAAAATGTGCCAGTTGGTAGAGTTTACTTAATTTTTATGTCTGTGGTAAATGTTATTTGAAAACAACTTTGAATCGAGCAGGAACTATAGCACTACAGGTCATAGACATGGTGACCAAAGTGTACGTGCCTTTAAAAATTCACCTTCTCCTTTCTTCTGTGTTTGGAAAATTGAATTCAGGAAGAATACAAGCTAGTCAATAGAACTTTAAAGTTTGGTGACACTTAAAACTGTCATAAAAAAAGGTAAACATTTGTGTGTTCTTAGTATCTGTTATATAACTAATGAACAATTGTGTAAGCCACAGAATAAAAACCTGGTGAATTATCTAGTCCATACTAAGTGTGTTGTAGCTGTGTTTTTGTTTGTAATAGTGTGACTAAATTTGTGCAATAGAAAACATACTTATTCTTATGATGCAACAAATGGGATTAGAATTAATAAGATATATTTTCATATAATTGTTTAATTGAACATTTACAATAAAAAGTACAGTTTGCACTCTAATTTTAAAAGTTTGTCTCAGGCTAGCTGGCATGGAGGAAGGAGCCAAAATTTTTGTTGTGAAAATGTATAAAAGTTGTGCATGGTCACCAGATAGTTTACAGGTTCATTTGGTGATGGTGGTGAATAAGTGACTATGATCACAATAGAATTTTTAATCAATGTGTATATTTCAGCTTATTTTTAAATGTATCCAACCATATAGAAAAAATCTTTTAGTTCATTAAAATAAATTATCAAGTGCAATACCAAAAGAATTTAATCTTGCATATTCCTTTCTTCACTTTATCTCATTTAACCTGTTATATCAGTATTAGAAACTGCTTATACTCTTGGTGAGTGATATTTCTTCCAGAATTTGTTTTTTTTACATTTTGCATGTCTTTATAATTTTTGAGTTCACTGCTTTTCACAAAAACATATTTTAAATAACTACAATAATAAAAGCAATAAACAATTCCTGTATTACCACTCAAATAAAGTACATTACCTCCAAAGATTTAATATGACATTTTTATGCAGTTATTTTAAATATTATATCATTTACCTCAAAAATAAAGTTTTTTTTCTATATGGCAGCAGACAGCAAAGATAGCACTCCAGCTAAAAAAAAGAAAGAAAAACTAAAGGCAAAGTATGAAGGGAAGGAATCTAAAATTCCAACAGCTGATTTTCCTAAGGAAGAAACATTGTTAGTCTCAGAACCAGAGGTAATATCTTGATGTTATATAATTTTCTTCAAATAGTACTGACTTAACAAGCATCTCTCATTACTTTGAAAACTATATTATATTCATGAATTAATAAAATGTCTTTGATTACTTTAATTGTAAGTAATTGTGCATTTGTTTCTACACTTTGCAATGTTTTGTAAAACCTTCACAATCTTGTTTTCAGTAATTTTCCTATTCTCTATTTAAACTGTGTGTTTCTAATGTATTTTTTGTATTATATTAAGAAGTGAATGTGTGTAGGTATGCGTTTTTATAAAATTGTAACACGTAACTTTACGTAATATAGAACAAAAGTAATTAGGTAAGTAACACGTTGTCAACTATATATCTGCAATGTAATTTTTACATTTACACATCAACTCTGTGGGATAAAGCCTTAACAGCTAATGTCAGCCAATCAAGTGTAAGAGTGAATTAGGTGAAGTAAGATTGATCCACTCTCATGAATGCCAAGTTGATTTACTGAAAAGCATTATCTTTGCCATATAAAAACATCTAAAAGTAAGCATATTGGTAGATCATGTCCAGGAATCAGTATTGCAATACACATTATATCTGAAAATGAGAGGCTTTATGTATTGTCAGTTTTATCTATGAATGACAGTATGAAATTATTTATGCTCTCGGGTGATACTGATACTAGTTCACTGATATTGAAATTTCAAGTCTTGCATCAAGAAATTTTTTAACAGACATCATCAACCAATATAAGAAAAGGTTTTCTGTATATATGTTTTTACCTTTATCTAGTAACATTTTTTCTCTTTTCTTGATATTTCATGAATGGTATGAGGAAAAGTACAAATAAGAAAGAAGCTAAGCCATGTCATGTTAAATTTTACCTTCATGGTACACTAGGGTCTACCGTTTCTTCCAAAATATGTGGATCCAGTCATTCAGAAAATATAAATATCTAAATATAGACAAGTAAAAATTCTTTGTAGTAAAGTCCAAGCAGCAATATCCACACTTGGCCATTTTTATAACTTTTACACCAGCATAATTAGAACTTTTCTATCAAGTAATGGTAACTTGTATTGAAATATGAAAACCCATGATTGTGAAGTGTTAAAATGTTTCTTGCTTATTATTTTCTATTATTCTGTTGTAGGTTTAGATTTTATACTTTTGTCATTTAATATTTTCATTTTCATGTTAGAGCAATTTTCTAATTTTGATTGTTTGCAGATAAAAGAAAATTTTGTAGAATCTCAATTTTAAATTTTAGCAAAGTCCAAAAGATCAGAGAATTTCTAAGAAAGAGAAAAGTGAGAAGGTATCCCTTAAGACTGATGAAACTCAAGCACCTCAGAAGATGGAGCTAGAATGTCAAGTGGAAATTAAGTCAGCTTCTGATAACATTGAAGTTTATGAAGGTAAAAATAAGAAAAAAAAGGGTAAAAAGAAACAAGTGGAAGTTGAAAATGAAACAGTAATTGATGATGTAGAAGTTTATAATGAAAATGATTCGAAGACTGCTCAGATGAGTGAAGAAGACATGAAAAAAACTGACCAGCAAGCTTTGGAAATTACTGGGAACCAAACCTTTACAGCTGTGTTTGATGATAAACTGAATGAAGGTAAGGTGGTAATAAATATGGAAAATCTTTTTTTTAATTATTTTTTTGTTTAGTGATAGTTGTGTGGTGTTGTTATAAACTTGGTAATATGTAATAAACTTGTTTTTAAATATGTAACATTGTCTTAATTTAATTATGAAAGTCCATAATGTTATTCCTCCTTGTTAATCTTTCAAGCTTGTATTTCAGTTCTTTTTTTGAAGTTTTATAAACATACCTGAAGTTTCTGTAATTGTATAGAAGGTAACTCAGTTTAGAGTTTGAAACTGAGGAATCATTCAGATTATACAGATGTTTCTTTAGCACATTTTATAACACAATTTTTCCAGTAATTAGAGAATGTAAAATTGTTTTATTTGGATTGTGAATTTATATCAGCTTGTTATATCCAAGATTAATTAATTAATTTTTAGTTTACACTGTCTTTTTAGCTGTGGCAAAGTGGCTCATACAGTGGCTAAGGTTTTCAGATATAAACTTTTAGTTCATAGCTCCATGATCTCTTGACCAATTTGAGATTACAGTTTTGGACTGAGAAGATCAAATCCTTTCAGCTGATGTACTTGACCACGGCCAATGTATCGTGGATTAATTTATTCTAATACTGTGTGAAAGAATTTTAAGTTATACAGTTATTGAGAACTCCTTTTTGTTTTTGTTTAGTTTTCATTTAGCTTTTGGCTCTGAAATTTAAATCAACAAATAGTTGTTGAAGTTTTGTCTGTTAGATTCCCTGCTAACAGCCTTCTGTAAAGCTGAACTGTCTATGAAAAACAACTTATTAACTTGATATGTTGGAATTTGGAATTTTCTATGTTAGAGATTACATTTTGTGGGTAGAAACTTTTGATGCTTCTTGAAAATGAATTTCTGGAACCACTTTAAAAAAAAATGAAATATTAGTAAATACTTAACTACAAACTTTCTAAGACAGTTTTTGAAGTGTTGGAATAATGTTGAGTAAACATTTTATAATGTGCTTTGTCATCTTTCTAGAAAAGTTATTGGAAAATATTTTAGTTAAACTGTACATTCTGTTTAATCTTTTTGCTACCCACTGTACTTGTTATGCATGAGATAATGAGATAACATTTATTTTTGTAATGATTAGTTGTATACACAATCATTGATTATACTAACAATTGGTATTTATTTCTGTATTCAACCAAGTAATTGGTTAATGACAACTTATTATAACAAACACAAAACATAAACCTTACAATCATTCATTCTGGAAGTTTCTATCAGCATGAATAGTATATCTAAGTGTATCTAAACACTGGAGAACACCCTACAGTCCCAGTGAGAATTCTCTTCTCTTACTCTTTAATAAATATATATTGGTGACTTTATGCACATATTTTGACAATGTGCATGGGTGCTGGTGACTGGCTAATGTGTGTGTGTGTGTGTGTGTGTGTGTGTGAAGGTGAATGCAGAATTATGATTAGAGAAATCATGGTCTTACTATCATGATGGTGAGTGCTAAATTGTACACTGCCAAATCATTAATGATACAAGTGTTTATGTAAGTTACTTTGCTAACAATAATTGGTTGGTTGTGCATAATCAGTAATTAAGTGTAATTTTTATAGCAAATGTCCAATTTGCATCACTGGTAATTACATTTGTAAAAATAAATAATTTGAAGACAAATATTAACATACTTTTAACCTTGTTAATCATTACTTTATAATTTTCTTGGATTCTTCCTCAGTTACTATGTTATTTGTTCACTGATGTTTAATTGTTAACTTCCTTGTAAAACAATTAACTCATTATATTCTGACTTTGGACTGATTGGTATGTTGAATTTAATGCAGCAGAAGAGTACAATTTTTTAATGTATTAGAATGTTACTGTGCAGGTTAGGGTAAAGATTTTATAATGTCTATAATGTGCTTCGTTATTTTTTTAAATTCTGAGATTGGTTAATATTTTACATGAACTTAAAACGTTATTAGGTTAAGTATTTTCACCATTAAAATATTTACTAAAATGTGGTAGAGATTTAAAGAAAATCATTTAAAATTATATACATTATTTTTATATCAATGTTATCAGAGGTTGGAAGTGATGATAAAGAGAAACAGAGCAACAACAATGATTCACAGTCTAATGTTGTATTTGATGAATTAGGTGGTGAGTAAAACTTTGAAATTTTTTAATACTTTTAAGTCCTGTGTGTTATGTTAAGGTAGAACAAAATGCATTTGTTTCAAAGGTGTTTGTAAAATCTGTCACTTGTATTTTGACTGTTAATTATACCAGTGCTGTATGTCTAGTCAATAAGCATACTTCCAACACTGTTTCTTAAAGTAGCAATACATTACAAGAATCTTGTGGATTAAAGAAAATAAAGTTGTCAGTGCTATGTTGTGTCATAATATTGAAACACAATAGCCGTGCCTCACATGTCAGTATAATAAACACATTATTTGTGTCTTGTAGACCAAATGTAGTAAACACCTTAATAATAACTTTTCATCAAAACTGTGAAAAGTAATACTATATTGTGTAATAAGAATGCTATCAGTATCCTTAGATCTAAATACAATAAGCCACTATCATTCTTTAATAAATTGTATAGGCAGAATATTCATGATGAGTACATTGTAATGGAAGGAAACTGCCTGCTACAGAAAAAACAACTCTAGAGGACAATGTATTAGAAGTCTTCCATCTACTGTCTTCAATTTTGGGATTAGAAATAAACAACCTGTGGCTACCATTGGTTGAAGCCATTCCACCATTTATAACCAGAGATAAACAATCATTTATAACACACCCTCCACAATCAGCAGGATACTGTGAAAGATATGCAACAGCTTACACACATTGACCTGAAAATGAAAGATTTCAAAACATTGTTCTCTACACATGTATCTTTATACAATGGGCATTTGCTACCCATTCTGATGGTGTACTCTTCATTATCTTTTGCTTGGTTGTAAGTACAATATCAACTATGCAAGAGACTTTCTGGAGTGTTTAAATAGCAAATGTTTTACTAAAGTTTTATGACTCAAACTAGTAAATGCATCATCATAACCACTGCCACATCATATGCCTTACCACTTAAGTATTTCATGGATGTACTACTTGGATTAGATGGAATGTTTCTTATGCATAAATCTCTAGAATTTGTGAAAATTTTATTTGAAACTAATTTTGAAGTTTCAATAACCTGCATGTATATTTTGTTTGTGTCAGACATGTGGAAAGATGCTAAACCACAGAAGAAGAAGAAGAAGGCACGAAGAGATTAAATGAAGATTGCTGATTAGATAATTACTGGCTGAGTAGTAATTGTAAATACAAAGCCGGAATTGATGCTGAAAAAATCTCCGTCTCTCATATCAGTAGTTGTTCTTAATATGATTATTCTTGATACCAGATCTCTAAAATTTACTTTGAAAGTGAAAGAAAGAATAGAAATAATTTTTTGTGGTATCTATAATGAACCTGTGAGAAAGAAGAAAAATTAAAAACTGGTATTTTTTGCCCTACAACTTTCATTGGAATTGGTTACTGGAAATGCAAAACCATTGAGGCTAAGTCAAGGTTACTAAAAAAAATGTGCAGTTGAGTTTGTAATATTTAGGAATGAGTCCATTTGTATCATTAACTAAGAAGCCATAAAATAGTATACTTGTTTATAAACTGAATGGTTTATCTGCTACAAGTCAAAAGATTTTTAAACTATGGCTACATTGCTTTGGATCCATCTTCTTATTACTTTCTCTGTCATTTGGGAATTGCAATATTATATCTGTACAAGGAAGAATATTTTTGTGTAATATGAATTATTTCAAATGTCACCATCTTGTAAGATTACTTCAAATTACATTTCATTTATTAGTGAATCAGAGGATATTTTAAATTCCAGGCTAAAAAATTTAATTAATAGTTATAAAGTAAGATGACAGCAAAATAATTTGTCAGAACCATTAATGTTTTTATTAGTTACTGCAGTTGTGTTATCAGTGGTGCTGATTTTTTTCTTTCATTCTAAATTACAGAGAATGTTTTAAGCCTGCACGTTTTATGAAGTCAGTGGTATTTTTTTGTACATAAAACAAATTTTTTTTAAAACTAGTTTGGAAGGTTAACTTTTAGTTATTCTCCCTCATATTTGGTAAAATTTAATTTTTTTAAGTATAAGAAGACTGGAAACTTTTGTACTGGATCTTAGCTAACTTTTGTTTCAAAGGATCTATTTAAGTGACATTAATGATAAAAAAAAAAAAAGGTATATACGCATTCATCTTATACAAAATGTTATGTATTCAAAGGAATGCATAATGTATTTTTGCTGCTTATAATTTGGTGGAATTAAGAGTGCTATTCTGAAGATACATCAGATGTGTATGGAGAAAAGTAATGTTGATATATATAAATTAAAGTCAAGATTTAACGAGAAATGGTGAGGTCCACTGACTAATTTTCTGTTGGTGCTTTTAGATGCAGTAATTTGTTTTTTGTGTTTTTTTTCTCAGAAAAATGGACTTGTATTTAACTATTAACATTAATAGTACCTAGAAAATGTCTTCCAGATTTTTATTTAAATTGTAAAAGATTTAACTTTAATAATACTTGTTTGACCTTGTGTCTCTTTTTGTAATAGTTAAAAAAAAACAAGGAGTATATAACATAAACATGTTTTTGAAGGACACCTTTTTAAATGTATTTTCTGGAATGGGATAACAAATCTTCATATTTATTGGGAAGTAAAATTAACAGCTGATGATAATAATATAAAGATCTCAACTTAAGCCTAAGGAAAATAGATTTAAAATGCATCTGTAATTTAATAACCACTTGCTGATACAAGTTTAGTAAACAAATGAATATTGTGTTAAGTAAGAAAAATAAACTTACCAAACCAGAAGCAGTATCAGAAACTTAAGTTTTTAAATAGTTTTGTGAACATAATGATATTTTTTGGCTTTATTAGTTTCATTAATGTTTAATTATGCTCCACATTTATTACTAAAAAGTTGTAAATATCCTGATAATTGTTATCATCCATTGAATATTATATAGGTGGTTTAAAGTGTAATGCAATTTCAGTGTAAAAATAATTGTGAAACAAACTCATTACTGGTAGGTCCAGAATATTCAGAAGTAGGGAAAGTGTACACTACTTCTACTTTATACTGGAATATTGACCATGTGATGTGTTTATTTGAACATTTCATGTTGGATACATTCCAAGGACGTACATATTTGTATTGATTATATATTTTATGTAAATTTGCTTAAATGTTTCCATATAGAATCTCTAGTCCAACAAATGTGCACCTTGCACTTAATTGTGACCTAGAAACAAATTGAAGTATCTGTCAAAAAATACCAGAATTTAAATTTTTTTTATCTTCAAAACCTTTGAAATTACTCTTTAGTTTATTCTTTTGCCCTTATCTATTTTATAACATTAATCATACTAAAAGAAGCAACATTTTCTCATTCTGAGTAAAAGCAGATTATAAATAACAATTAGTAAAAGATATGCACTCATAGCTGTTAAATATTTGAAAGTGTTCTATAAGGAGGAATCCTGGGATTTGCATATGTTTGTGTGTAGTCTTAATCTGGTGAGTTGCATGTTCTTTATGAATGTAGATACTGTTTTCATTATTCAAGATATCTTTAAATGGAAAAACTGTTGGTTCTCTGTTAAGATACATTGGTGTTAATGATGATTGATTAAAAGTTATTTCATATGTCTTTCTGTGCCAAATTCAACTATACCATTATCTATTTCCTTAAAATTATGCTGTCTGAAAACTATTAGCAGAATGCATCTTAATATTTCAGTGTTTGAAAATAGTGTAATAGAAAACGAACTTTTTCTTTCTTGCGCTTGAAATTCCTTCAGATTTTATTTGTCATTTACACATTAGCTATTTTTCAGCAGTGATCTACTGAAAGTAAAAGAATAGGAAAAAAAGAGAAATTTGGAATGTTTATTTTATGAGTTATATGTGTATATAATTATATGAGGATGTAATTCACATGTCTATATCAAGAAGGTTATGTGCTTTAATAATTGTTTTTGCATGCACAGATTACCTATGAACACTCATAAACTGCAGTGTTAAACATCCACCATTCTTTATTTGAATGGATATGCTACAAATCAGTAAAACTTTTTCCAAAAAAAAGATAATGTTACATGAAAGTACGTATGCACTTGAAGAAAGATTTAACGGTATCTGATAGTAAATCCTCATGGGAAAACTAAAATTTTTGGTTCCAAAGGTTCCTATATTCATTTCATTGTATATATAATGTATTTCTTAAATTCAGAAGTAGGAATATCTCTTATTCTGTGGTTATTTATATTCCTTAAAAGGGGGGGGGGTATATCGACAAGTAAAATCATTTATAAAACAACTTTTGTTAAATTGGTTTGATGCTGAACTACTCAAAACATGAAACATTTGGATTAAAATGTGCTAATAGTGTTATGGAACTGTGAGAAAAAATTATCAAATAAATTCAGGGTAGAAGTAAAGAAAACATACTGAGGCTGTTAACTGATTTTAGCACCTTTATTTTAAGTATAATTACCAGTAAAAGTAATGGTGTGTAGAAGTATGTCTCATTGAAATGTCATTACACTATTATGATATGTTTGTGTTTATAGATAATGGAGTACAGAGAATGATGCATTTTGATAACATGGTTTAGAAATGGGACATACTATATAATTATTTTTCTCCACCACACAGTTAATGACTAACACCAGTTTGTCACAACCATTTTGTCAGTCTGTGGGATTTCATGGAAACAAACTGACTGAATATTCATATGTAAATCATGATGTTTCTTTTTGTTGTTGTATTTGTATTTGAGCAGTCTTTGACAGTTTAGGGAAGCAGTGAGCCAGTTTCTGGTGTCAAAAAGGTTGAGGAGCATTGCTGAAAAAAGATCATCTATTGTTAGGTCTTTTTACACTGTTACAATTATTATGGTCAGGTAGTATTGAGTTTAAGAAACCATCTATTCAATATTTTCTTATGTACACTGCCAACTCTCCCTGCCCCAAGTTGTTTGCTGACAGTGTTTTCATTCTGAATGGAGAGGGAAGAGCTGTTCTGTAAAATGTTATTATAGGGTTGTTAGGAATACTACATGGTTATGGCTGATAAGCTGGTGATAGTATATGAGTTAGTGAAAACAAGCTTTTATTTATATAAAATCTACCACAATAATTGGGTTAACAGTTACTACTCATACGGTGTAAAATGACTTGCTTTTATAGTAAGCTCAATTCCAATGCACTGTACGTGCTATGCAAGTCTTACAAATTACTTAAAAACAAGCATATTTCTGTACAGAGTATATACTCCATAAGTTACAAGAAATTGTTAGAAATCCAGGGGTGCATTAGGTAAAGAATCAGACTTTAATAAGAAGTATGGCTTTATTATATGTAGTATTGCTTTGTTGAAAATTCTCTGTACTTTTGTGATTAAGGTCATTAATAGTAGGAAGTAATATACACACGTACACCAATAGGTTTTTATGTTAACATTTTAAGTAAGATATTTCAAAAATGACAGCATTAGAAATGGTAAGTTGTAAAGCAACACATTCTTTATTGTTTGGATTTGGCTGAGGTTTACAAAGACATGAATAAAGTAATGTGGAAATAATACTGCTAGTTTTAACATGTATTTAGAGTACATGCATGTCTGAAAGGGGGTCACATTCTCATGCTAGTATTGTTGTCACATTTGCTGTTATTCAGTGGATGTTTTTAGATTACTCAGTTCACTGCAAAGTCCACTCCACATAATTACAGCAAATTCATTTATTTATTTCTTAATTCATCTACAGGCTACATCCACTTTAACACAAATAGTAAGCTCCAGTGCACAAACATTTCAATGCTAGCATTGCAACTGAATGTAGGCTTAACCTCAAATATAACATTTTCATATAAACATGGAGAAATACATTTAATTTAACTAAGTTTGTTAGATAAATGCACAACTCCATAAGTAACTGCATAACATAAAAGACACAATAACTTGCACTGAATACTCAATAGTTTCTCATTAAATATGCCACTTGTGCTGAATGAAATAGTTATGCATATTTATAACTAATGTACCAACACCTAGATCGTAGTTACATTTACTGGATTTTAACCTCATTAAAACTGTTCTGGCTGACATACAACATTTTGGGACAGCATTGGACCTACTTGTCCATCTGTACTGTTCCACTTTCTAAACTAAATTAATTTAAAAAAAAACATTTTAGTTATCCCTTATCATTGAAATTATATCTTTCATCAGTATAAAATCTTTCAAACATAACTTCTAGTTTTTCTGGTGGTTAATTTTTGGGAAGCTTAAGCCTTGTTTCTTTTATATGATGGTTTGTAATGAGAAATCCCAATTTTAATAACACCTTATTTTTATGTCTTATACATAATAATGTTTCAAATACACTGTGCATCTGCTAATGCATTTATTTTGATAACTTTATAAACAGAAGGGTTTGCACTTCAACTTACTGCAATTATGAAATATTCCTTTTGGTGTGTCTATATATATATGTTAAATGTAAACAAAGTTTATGAAAAAAGACTAATATTAGTGGTTAAAAACGTAAAAGAGGCATGAAACTTTCTTATCTTAATCGTTTTTGTGGTAACTAATGTGTTAATATAGTAATAATGCACATTTGAGTAGTAGTTCTGTAGTTAAAAAGTAAATCAAATTCAATTTCTGTCTGAGAGAAAGACCTCAAAAGTAATATGTATTTTCTCAAATAAAACATTGAAATTTTCATTTTCCTTATAAATAAACTTTGTTGCAATATGATATTTAGGTATGACCAGTTACTGGAAGGTTTTACAAAAATAGTACATGTTCTTTATAGTGTATTGTTTGTTCTAATACATAGTGTTTAGTTCTTCCTGTGGCTAATATACAGGGACATAACTTATCCTTTTCCAGATTTTAAGAGATTATAAACATCATACAAAAAGAAAAACTGATACATTTAAACATTCCAAAGATATTGGTAAAAATTAGAGAAAACACTGTTGACTGTTTTAGGCTGTAAAGATTTCTCCTTAATATTCATGGATTGAAAACTGGTGTTAATCATAATTAGATGTGAGCTTTAAGTTAAATCATCATAATATAAAGATTGGACATGGTAACTGGAATAAGTGTAATTACTTAGTGTTTCATAAGTAAAACCCTCAAAAACTCCTTTTGAGTCTTTAGAAGGTTGGTACATTCAAGAATACAAACATTGGTGTACAATTGTATTTTCAATATTGTATTTAAATTTTTGATGTACTAAAATATTCCTAGATGTCTCTCTGTTTCAATCTATTGCAACAAATTTAGTATTTTAAAGATGTGCTGTTTCCAAAAGAAAATTGTCAGAATATTTCCACACTCATTACAAAGAGAATATATGATGTTAGGAGTCAGTATTTTGTTTACATTATTGTTTGTAGTAATTTGTTCTGTATTCAATACTAGCACTGGTGGCAAGAGTAATATGGAAATGATTGTATAATTAAATGAATGTGTAAATGTGTCTGTGAAAACTAATAAATTGTTCAATAGAAAGTAAATAAATTGAATAGTATTTACAAAATACATACTTCATTTGTTTCAGATTTGTATTTAGCATATTGTCTTTAAGTATTTCAGTTTGAGGTTGTATTAGCTGGCTTTTTTTTTTTGATACATTATTTTGAAATAGATGTGTCTTCTCAGCATGTTACATTAAGTTCATGCTGAATAAAAGGCAGTTTTTAAGCAGATATGTATCTGTAAATCTCACCACTTGGTATATAATTAAATCAAGAAGGGTTTGGATTTGTCCAGCAGTTGCAAATATGTTTATTGGTGACAGATATGTTGTCCTAAACTTATACCTGCCTGCGTTCTTGTTGTATTGGGACCAGTGGGAATAAAAGTATATTTTCAATGTTTGTCTTGAATTGCTTAATGAAAAGACTTAGAGTGATACCACAAGGCTATCACTAAAATATACATTATCAACACAAATGTTTCAAACATATCTAAAGTAATCAAATGTGCTTAATATCAAATGCTTGTTTGTAAATGATGTATTTTATTTAATCCAACTCATGTATAGTTACTAATGTACCAGACCTTTAACTTTTGACACCTTCCAAAGTTGTTCAGAAATAAGTCTGGATAATAATGAAATACTGCTGTAAACTGTATAAGTTGCAGTTTGGTTATTACAATTTATAACATGACTATATGATGAAATTAACTTCTGTTTAGATTCCAAATACACTATCTTTATAAATTCAAACTATGCCAAGTCTCATTCTACTTGTGTATCTCAAGTAGAGTGAAACCAGTCAACTTTCCAGATGCATCAGCTGGGGAATTTTGTGAGATTGGTTCCCAGTACCCATATCAACAGTACGTTGTTCTCGTATACTAAACATCTCGTGGGAAGCATGTAAGGGAGGAGTAATGGACTTTGGCGATAACAGCCTTATGATAGAGCATTTTGCTATGAAAATTATGCTATAAAATATATTGCTTTCAACTAGATTTTAACAGGACTTGGTAACATAAACTGTAACAACATACAGATATTGCTTTCATTAACCTCTTTTTATGTCACTTAATATCAAATTTAGGATCTCATGTTTATTATTGGCCCTACCTTTTGACAATATTTCTCTGTTTACATATTTCATTATTACTATTCTTATCAACTTAACCTTCTACCTGTTCATATCCAAGATTAACTACTTTATTGAAGTTTAACTTCTCATGCTGTCCACTTTTTCATTATGTGCAAATGGCACTACTACGCAAAGCAAAACGAGTGTGCTGTCATGGTGTAGAACTTTTAATTTCCATGCAAGTTTTTTTAAATACTGACATATTAGTATCATTACTTTTCAAAGTATCTTGGCCCAAAATATAGTTTTAGTTATCATAAGCACATATAAATAATGCTCCAATTGTGGCATCTTTCCTTGAATCTTCACTAACCGTCCAATGATAAAAAAAAAGGGGCATATATCACTTGGAAATTAGATTTTTCTGGAGCATGGGTAGCACTGTACCATTATCAAACAATGCTTTGCACCTTCAATAATCAAACCACCAGCGAGCAAACATAGGATCTACACTATATTCTATTTCAGAATACACCACAAAACATCAAACAATCAATTTTGTTTCTGTAAGAAGTTTTAATAAGAAGTTAATGCTTCTTAAAGCACTGAATCAATTGCATTTTTGGATACTAATTCTTCTTAAACCCTTGGAAACAGTACATCTACTAATTTGGAATACTTTTATATTAATACCATGTACCCACCTATTAACTAGTAATATTATTAGCATTAAATATATTATCTTCTCTTGTTACATTTTAGTGTACCTTTGTATGTACCACAATTCTTGTGTGTTTTTTATATCTGCCATACAGCTTCCATTCTGTTGTGATATACAAGGAAAACATCATTTGTGATATTGCTAACCTATATGTTTTTGGAAATTTTTCTTTAACTGTAATTTGCATGCAGTTAACAGTTACTATGACATAGCATGCTATATCTTAAAATATTAAATAGGAAAAATTTTCTACCTTTAATAAACCTTAGTCCTAATTCCATAGCGAGTTGTTTTGTGATAACAGAATGACCATGCATGCCCTAGAAAAATGCACAATTTTTAGTTACAACAGTGCTCAATTGTTGTTCCAGGTAGAAAGTTTTCTGGTACTCTAAACCTTTGTTTTTTCAAATTTATTTTTTTTAGATTACTGCATTATACTATTAACACATATTCATACACTGTTTTTGTCATAACCTTTTCTCTAAATACAATTTTTCTTAAGTCTGTGAGTAGCAGAAGTGTTAGCTTCATTTCATAGAAATGTACATTATTACTAATCAACCTACCATCAGCTCATTTGGATTGGCATATGATCTTTTCAGTCTATTACCTAACTCCTGTATCTTATACCCAGATATATTGATTTGCCACATCACTGCCTAAAAGTTAACAAGTGTTTCTCTCTACCCTTAATCATATTTTTTTCAACATCTAGTTGATGCATTCCTGAACAGCCATAAACTTACGTTAATCCTCGCTTTAGGCAAAAGGTTTATGTATTAAAGTTCATAAAGCTATACTGCTTGACTGTGGATCTGCGGTATCAATATTACTATAAAGAAAAACATTATTTTTTGTTCCACACTTTTTATTTACTGCAGTGTTCAGTTTATTCTTTGCTAAATTTTTAGTGAATCTTGATATCATTTATTCTTAGTAACTTGCATTGTGGTGTGATTGCCAAGGTTTTACTATGACCATGCTGCTTTTCCTGCTTAACTCTGGTGACTTTTTGGGCACTTCCTGATGCAGCTTCAAACTTACCTTTGTAAAAAAAGGAAAGTGCAGTTAAGGTGAAGGGCATTATCAGAGATTATGAGCATCAACTAGGAGTAGCTCTTATTCTGTACCATGTCTACATTCTTTATCTATCCTAAGGATTAAAATGTTGACAGGTGCCTTTGACTTCTGCTGGTTATCTCCTATACGCAAAAGCTTATGACAGTGAACATGAGTCATGGTGGCAATGTTCAATAAGAATGTTCTGATACTAACTGGGATTGTATTTTGGAAGTCCTGTGTATATATTATCTAGTCCTGGTATCACCAGGTATGTATCAATTGCCCATTATCAGCCAGCATTTTGCAGTTATCTTGTGTATCCTATTGCATTCAGGAGCCTTCCAAGTTGCTGAGATGAATATAAAATATGATGACAATTCCTATCAGTGGTCAGTGATGTTGTCTCAACCTTACAATGGTAAAATAAAATTTTGCACATTTTTTAACATTGTAAATCAAATAAGCACAACATAACCATATGTAAAACACCTAGATACTAAGTAGGGAAACAAATATAGACAAATGCAAAATCAAAGAAGCCCTACTTATACAAGAACTCAGTCCAAAATTAGGCCAATATATAGGAACATCATTATACCTATATTAATTAATAGCCTAACATCTAACTGTGACACCTCCTACAATCTTGTACCCATTCACACCCTTGTCCCTAAGATATGTGCCCAACAACAGTCAGTTGCAAACTTTCTTTGTTAACCTGAAGATATTTTGGACTTTGTTTTAATTAAAGTTTTAATACCCATACCAGCTGTCTTTAAAATACATTTTTACTTCAAGTGGATTTCTTGTCACTCATGAATGGTCGAGAAGTTTTTTGGAAGATAACCTACTTCTATCATTTTTTCAAAATAGTGGTGATTTGAAGAAGGCCATCCACCTTGTGTTTAAGGGGGGTAGCAAAAGAAGACCTAGATCAATTATTGAAATGTTTCAGGCAAGTTCTTTATAATGAATGGGTACATAGACAGCTAGTACAATGTATAGTGCTCACTTTACTAAATCACTTCAGAACCAGCTGTCACTGATTTCCACTATAATTGACCATATGAAGAATCAAATGATTCACAGGTCTGGTTTCAAACTGAGCAGTCATCATAACTACATTACCAGATCCTGAAAATAAAGCAAAGCATAAAATTGAATGATAAGAATTTTTAGCTGAAATGAGCCTTGCAATGTGTCCTGTTCAAGATTCTGATGGACATATATTTGATGGGTTAAAGCATTTTCCTGCACTCAAATAAATCATGTTTGTTGGAGAGTTGAAAAAATGGAAGCCATGCTATAAAAAACAAACAAAGACATATCTGATCTATTAAGGTATTTTCCAAGGTTCATTCAGGGGTAATACAACCAATCACAACATTTTGTTGCAAAAACAGTCAAAGAAGGTAATATTATAAAGGTGGTTGCAGTAATGTCTGATTATGAGTCATTATACAGTCCATAATTACTGTAAGCCTCACCTTTGTTAATTCTTCAATGTAACAGAAATACTTTTCAATATCTCCTTAAAATACCAGAAGACTGAATTAATTTCTTTCTAGTGAAGCAAGCAAGCATACAGTATTAGTGGAAAAACATCTTTCACATGCACATATGAGTAAGATTAGAAAAAGATGCGAAACTAACAAAATTATGCAATGCATCTCAAGTTATGCACTAAAGTTACATACTGAAGGAGTATTGAGATTTACTGGATGTCTGGGAGTCACAATCATCTGAATACTCAGCATTTGACTTTAATGTGAACTATCTTATTTGTGGTAATAAGTATTTGCTATAACCATAAGAACAGAAACAAATGGAAATGTACTGTTCAGTACAATGAGATGGTAGGACAGCATATACTTAAAAAATGATAGAGAAAGAGGAGATGAACATTTCAAACTGTACTTTATTGGAAGATTTTTCATTCATTATCTCCTTTGAATGCATACCCTACTACTAAGGATCATGGCCAGGTGGTTAGGGCACTTGGCTTGTAATCTGAGGATTGTGGGTTCAAATCCCCATCACATCAAACATGGAAGCATTATAATGTGATGGTCAATCCCACTATTTGTTGACAAAAGTATAGCCCAAGAGTTGGTGGTGGGTAATGTTGATTAGTTGCCTTCCCTCTAGTTTTACACTGCTAAATTAGCAACAGCTAGTGCAGATAGCACTCATGTAGCTTTGCACAAAATTCAAAACAAACCAAACAAACTGAGTGGTACATTTCTTTACTTTCATGCAGAACCATACAAAGAATATTTGTGTATAGTCATCCCTAATTTTGATGTGATAGATGAAAAGCAGCTAGTAAACAGCACCTGTCGTCAACTCTTAAGCTACTCTTATTTGACTGAATAATGTAATTTAACACTCAGCATTATATAGCACCTACAGCCTTGTATAGTGTTTTTACAATTCATGCTTTAACGTTGTCTTGAGGGCTTTCTTCTCTGTGCTTTATATTCTATTTGAATGTGCCAAATACACTCCACTGAAACTACTTTCTGGCAGTTATTAAAGTAATTAAAAATTCTTCCTAACTTAAAAATGTTTTTTTCTTGCAAAACAAAAAAATCTTCCTGAAATGGCACATCATCAAAGCATATGTCGAATGATCAAGACAAGCAATGGTCACGAAGTCTTTCTGCCTTTTTCTGCCATTGCAATTGTAAAAAGCATGGAAAAATAGATTACTGCTTTATCACTATAATAGTACATTAGCAAATGTTCTCTAATACTAAGCATAGATGCACATCACTTTATACTAAGTAAATTGCTTAGATACAACTCAATAAATATTCTGTTCACTAAAATTTGTATTTTTTCTGATAACACCTCTAAAAAAATAAAGTTTGATATTTCTGTTGCTGGTTTAGTACCATCAGTAATTGTTTTCTCCATTCAATGCTGTTTATAAATTAACTGTTAGGATTAAAAACCTGCTCAACTATTCCACTTTAATACCTGTTGTAATTTATATCATAGTATGAAAAGATGCTATTACAGGAAAAGCTAATTTGTGTGCACATTAATACTTAGACACCAACACAACTATCTGGACCACAAGGACTGTTCCCAAAAGATAGTATGTGAAGACATTTCAATTGTTCCTTTTCATTGCCTATTTCAAAGAGGTAATGCCAGGCGAATCCATATGGCACTACTTTGATCTTGGGTCAATGTCTAATGAACTATTTCTATTGTAGTTTAGTTTGAGATGACTGCATCAAACTGGAACCCAAAACCACAAGAAGCTTACTGCAGTAGCTGATTCTGCCTACAATTCACACTACTGTGAATTTACATGATTTACTTCCCAAGTAACTCTAATAATATGCATACAATGTACACAGTCAGCCTAACTGACACATCCAATTCATGTTACTCCTCTCTGCATGGTTTCCATACTTCATGTAACATACAAGTACAAGAGTTTCCCAGTGCCAATTTCAACAATCTAATCACAGTGCAATCAATAAACATTGCATATAGTATACCTTAATTTGGAATAGCATAAATACCCTTTTCATCCTCCAGATGATTGAAATATGCAACACTTGAGCATATATAACCTTTTCATAGAGTGATTCACCTTTATAGCCTTAATTGGGTGAAATGGATTATGACAATTTATTGCGTTGCCATTTGGATTATGTCGTACATCTGCTACACTCAATGGCCAATGGAGTAATAATGCATGAAGTAATAATATTTCTTGAATTATGATCTTATCATCTTCATTTTGGAAAATCATTCTCTGGCATACATTATTGTACTGCTAATTGTGAACAGGTATTAACACTCCTATGAAAAGTGAGGCCTATTAGGCCCCACTTTTTGTAGGAGTGTTAAATAAACTAAAGAATGAATTAGCCACTATATCTGTATTAGAATATCCAATTCTTGAAAATTTAATCATATTGGATAGAGATACCAATGATCCTGCAGTTGAAGCAGTGTTATCACAGGTACAACATAAAAAAGAATATGTGACTGTCTAATATACCATGGCAGTGAATGCTTAAAAAAAGTGTGTGTTGTACAGCTAAAAAAATAACAAAAAACTAATAAACATTGTTTATGCCCTGAGTAATTTCTATCATTACTTACAAAGGCATTTTACACTCTTAATAGGTCATAAAGTGTTCAACTGGTTGATGAATTGTTTGCATAAAACCAAACAGCAATATGCCTTCAAATAATTTGAGAGTAAAGCTTTAAAATTGTGCATCATCAAAGAGGGAACAAAAAGAATGCTTTTCCATTATTCCAAAGACCTTCTATTAATTAATGTAAACTGTGAAAGATGGAAGTATAAGATAGCAGAAATAACTAACCTAAAGTATAACATAGTAAAGTTCAAAATGAAATATTCATAAATGATGATAAAGAACTATTGTTTCTTTAAGACTGTTTCAAATGCTCCACTAAACTGCAATAGAAGCTAAAATGACTACTTTTAGTAATAGCTTGAAAATGAAGTTAATAAAAGCAGTTTCATTGTGGTAACTGGGTGTAACTCTGACACAATCTGGCATTGCAGTATTACTGGGTTGTTCTTTATCATGCCATAAGACACTCCTGTCCAACGAACTGAAAATTCTGCACTTACCTATAGCAAATATAAAATATTAGGACAGGCTCTATAATTTTACATAGTGTCTTCATACTTTAGTTGGATACAAATCAGAAAGAAGAGATTAAGAGAACAGAAAACTGAGTCTAGGAGTTCCTCTGAAGAAAAATATAAAAGAATATCCTTAACAGTTTATGATATGAGCTTCAAATGATTGCAAAGAAATGATCAATTTACTAAAAGGGTTTGCTTAACATTCTAGACCAGGGATGGACAATACTTTTCACGAAGGGGGGCACACACACCATGATTTTTTATAAGTTGTTGCAGGCCAAGTTCAATTGTACAATACCCCATTTTATTCTTTCTGCAACTACTGAAAGTCATGGTGGGCAGGACAGAAATGTTAAACAGGCTGGATCTGGCTTGTGGGCCATAGTTTGTCCACCCTTGATGGTCAGCCAATGACCAAATAAAATATGTTTCATTTCCCATTTTCTCAAGCACTGGAAGTTTACTAATGTAATGATTAAAAGACTCCAAAAGAACGTTTCTTGTAATGCCTAATACTTTTAAGCCATTGGTAATACTTTCCCCTTTCATGGGTTTTACATGAAGACAGCCTCCAGTGGTAAGGTAGAGAAATGCATCCTTATGGTCCTGAAAGACTAACCACTGTTCATGAGACTTCTATTTGTAGTTGAATTTGAGAAGCTCATCTAAGATCAGAGGTTCCAGAAGTATAGAAAAAACTATCAGAACAATTCTGAAATGAAAAGTGGATAAACCACTAACTCCGACAAACTGAAATTAAATCCCACTGAACAGATGAGTAAAACACTTATTTTTTTAGCCCAATCCTGTCTGTATCCCACATGTAAACAAGCACTGGAAGCTTATAATCAGAAACCTAACTGCTCTTTAACACTCCTGTTGCATGTTTGTAACAGTAACTTATTTATGAATGTTTCACAACATTAAAACTTGTCATTAGAATTTTACTCATGTCTCAGACATGTAACTCAAAATAATCAAGATGAATACACATATCATGTTGACAATATATAACTGTTTAATATCTAAGTAAAAGAAAGATTAAGCATATAAAAATGCTTAAATGAAACAAGTACAAATTTGTTTTTCAAATCTGCATATCAGACTTCTTAACACATTCCCTCTTACCATTAAAGATTTGAGCTGGTAAGAAACCATGAATGATATAGAAGCCTAGCCTACTCATTATTTCACTACTGCACCTGCAGTAAAATAGTTTTATGCAATTAACAACTCATCATTCTAAGGCCAACAAAGAAAAACAACTTTGGTTTCTATTTAAGATTAAATAATTTTTTTCTAAATAAGAAAGATCAGTTATTGAAGTAGTGGCATTATACAATCTATGTTAACATACAAAATAACATTCAATACCTTTCATCTTACCAACTACTGAAACCTCAGAACATATTGTTTAACATTAACTTCATTTAGAGATGGATGCAAGGCTCAGAAGAGAAGTGTTGTTCAACAAAAGCATTATGGGCAATGTTTACAGATGCTATAATGTGGTTTCATGAACTCTTTTGGTTTCACTGACTGTTTGTTGCATATGTAAACTTCAAGTGATGGAGAATGGGTGCTGTAGAAAAACTCTTAATTACAGTGGAACCCCTCTAAAGCAGTCACCTTCGGGACTGAAACAAACTGGCCTGATTAGAGGGGTTCCACTGTACATAATTATGGACTATGTAAACAAAAAAGGGACTGTGATTGAATGACCCCTTTCAAGGAGTGACCGAATCTGCGGTGTGGCCGCTTAGAGGGAGGGGTTCCACTGTATTCAATTACTTTGGTATGTTTACATCCATGCCTTTAATATAATATTCAATAACAGTGAGTTTACTTTTATTGAGATAAACAATAAAACAGGTATACATAGTGTATAATATATGATCTTAATATAATTTAACTTCAGAAAATTAATTTCCTATATCATGTACATTAACATGCTATGAAAACAAAAGTGAATAAGATACTGAATGTCTATGTTAAATCAGACTGTGAAACAATTAGATGCTTCTTAGAAGTGATACAAAGAACAGAGGAAACCTTTAACAGATGACTCTTTATTCCTAGAAGAAACTTAATATTTTAAGCAAAACTATGTTTGTATGAGTTCTTTATACTACAATGTGAATGTTTCAAAATATGCTTGTATTAATTTATGTTTAAATTACTTTATTTAAAATGCTTTGTATAAAAGGACTAAGTGTATAACTATCCTTACTTTTGAAAAAGAGACCCACTACTAATTTTGGTCTTAACTAATAGTGGAATTTCATCTTCACTCTTTATATACAATATACATCACCACCAAGAGTATAACACATTTTTCCAGAAATAGAATGCAATCCATAAGTCCTGAAAATTACATTCAATGAGTGCTCACAATTTAGCCTTGCCCAGGCCATATATTAAGGGCAAATACCTTAATATGGAATGTGAACCTTTGTATAATTTCTTATAATATATTTCAAAAACCAAACACATTTCCATAAAAACATTTTCAATCATGACAGATACAAAGCAGTGGGAAAACTAGTCATTTTAATTTTTGAATAATATCAGTAACACATATATTAATCATGACACTAAATATATTGCTGAAACTAATGTTGCACTTCAAAATACAAATACATAAAAAAAACATTTACATTTTAGAAAGATTGGCAACTGCTCTCTGATGAGTTGATTTCACTTTTCTTTGTCTGTGTGTGTGTGTAAACATGTAAGAAGTTGAGACTTGCATTTGTTTAAAGTCAAATCTTGAGTAACTCAGTATAATATTTCATTACATTGTGGTATCGTTTTTAGTTAGACCTAGAAGTGACTAGCATGCTTTGATACTTGTTTCTTGTCAAATAAATCCTTATAGAAAGGAAATGTTACTTAATACTTGAACTGTCAAAAGTAAACTTAAACAAAACAGACAAATTATGTTACTTTATTGTTTTCAAAGTAGTTATACCAACAAGTGAAACAACACAAAAGCACAATTCCTGAAAGATGGCTTAGATTTTTTTCTTAGAATATGCACTATTGTAAATACAGAATTTAATTATTCATTTTTCAAAAAACAAACCATTTTCACAAGCATGACAATATTATTGTACAATGTGTTCTTAAAGTGGAAAAAAACTACAATTTATAAATGAAATATCTAATATGCAGAATATTTTAATATACATTTTTTACCAACAACGACTTTGGGGTTACTATAATTTTGTTATCCTTGAGGATTTGATAAAGTGCTTTTCTCAATAATGCCAGCACCCAAGTGTTTTGTGTGACGACCCTGAGCAATTAGGAGTCCTGTCTCCTTGTTACGAATGTCCACTGAGAGGAAAGCCATAGACCTTCCTGCCCTCAGCAAGCTTGATTCAATCTGAAGCTCATCTCCAACTCTGGCACCTTTCAAGTAGCTGAAATTCAATAAATATTATTCATCAAAAAATAATAAATTTTTTCTTCATACTACTGTGCTTAAGCAAAAAAAGCTGCCTAGCAAAGCATATTAAAACCCTTACTTACTTCTCAGGGATTACGTTAGTACATGTGATAAAAGCATATCACACTGAATTTAATATGTTATGCTTTGTACAGCCTTTCTGGAATAAAATGTATAATAAACCAATCAAATATAAAATGTTTGATATTTCATCAAATCTTACAATTTAATATCATTTCTGGTAATAAACAAATATCTGGTCAGGAAATGATTAATGTACATCATAGCATGGGAATGATATCAATTTAAATATACATTGTAATTTTCAGGTGTGTTTTTTTTCAAGGTGGAACATTACTAGCAGAGAATTTTAATTATTGTTTGAAAATCTTAGGTATATTTTCTTAACAGAAGTTAAAGAAAAACAACACAATATGTTTAAATATCTTGTGGATTTTGGGTAATACCTTTATAAACTTAAAAAACAACAACTACATATAAGAATTATAGAAATTCAAACTTTTTTTCATTATTCATCTCCAATTTATAATTGGATATTTATGATAAAGAATTCTAACATACAAAAAAATATTAAATTCATCAAATATAAAATTACATAGTTTAAAATGCTCAACTAATATTTAACAGTTACTACACACACAATCATTATTTACTAATTTGCAGAACAAATAAACTTATAAAAAATGATTTGGTAGACATGCACATACTAATTAATAATGGAGGCTACACAAACTTTGAAAAATGTTGTTGTTTACAATGTTTAAGATATGATAATCTTTGTCCTGAACTCGATGTATTTACAATCTAATATATTTGTCTCCTAAAATTATATTTAGTCTATAAATTACACCAAACACAATATTTATTACCAAAGCCAAAGGCATGACAATTAATTTGCTTCATAACATTTATGTTACCTATAAATCTGTAGAAGTATACGTTATTTCTCAACATAATTACTTTATACAACAAAAAAGAAACATACACCTACGTCACATTCAAGTCAACACTAACTCCAGCCATTTCTTTCTCTCCAATTAGATTTAATGTAGACACCACATCAACCAAAGTTGCTGTCATTCCACCATGAAGAGTACCACCTCGATTCTGATGATTATCCTCCACCTTCATCTCACACAAACATTTACCCCCTCCACAGGAAACTACATTCAACTAATAATAACATTTAACTGTAATTAATTGTTTCTTTACTCACATGTATCCATTAAACAAGAAAAGTGACTGGATACTACTTATCTGATTTTGTTGACTCCATCAGTGCCACAATAAATTATTTCAATTTTTTTTTACTCAAAGAAACAATTTTTGCATTAAGTCATACTTTTTCCTACATTTTAACTAAGTGACTAAAACTAATAAACTCGAGATTAAACAAAAGGTAGTTGTTTATACAAATTATAATACTTCATTATACAGTCAAGACAGGCAAAGTAAAGTCACCAGTAAAGAATTATCAAAATTTCAAAAAATATATATACAGGTGAATAACACTATGTAACACAAATTTTGTTTCTGGATAGAAGATTCAGTTTGTGTGAGATTTCACAAGATGAATATAAACCAAAATTAAAAACAAACAAACCTGTAAATGTCACATCATAACTGTATATAAATTAATCATGCTTTTAAATTAAAACTGTTACCAATACAAAAAAGGTTCTCAACTGAGAGAGTTTTATGCCAGAGTTCTTATAAAGAAGTGATTTTTCTAGAAGTAGCTAAGTTTGTAAAATAAAAAAAATTAACCATACATATAACCTAACTTATCTTGAAGATTTAACTATGGACGTTTGAATATCCGATTATTTTGTAAATTAATCTGGACCTCCTAACATATGAACACAAATATTTAACTGTAACGAAGCAAGATACAATATATATCCTTTATAGAAACATTCAGTGATCCATAAAACCAACTGATTACACTATGTAACACAAATTTTGTTCTTGGATAGTATGTGTTATTTCTTAACTGCTTATGTTGTAAAAGTACAGAAAATGGTCATTATTCCCTTCAAACTTTGCTTCTGTGACCTGGATAATGAAATTTAGGAATTAACCTATTTCCTATGTAAAAATGGGCAAATTTGTACATTTTCATTTACATATGGTCTGAATAAAGCAACATATGAATCAAGATTTACATGTATTTATACTAAAGTTATACAAAAATGTTTAGAAGTGAGTAGTTTTTATAAGATTTACAACTGTAATGTAAATCACTTTCATGTATCAGACCCCAAATATAGTCTCCCATCATCTTTTTGTTATATGCTCCCAGGTTAGAAAAGCAAAGTTTGAAGAGAAAAATAGATCTTTTCCATTTACGTTAGGCATAAGCATTTGGAAAATAACACTTTATGTCCAGGAAGAAGAAAATGTAAAAATTTTGTTATATAATGTAATTTAACTAGTCTGGCATGCATATGGATAAATTTATTCCTCAAATACAGGTTACACAATATGCTATAGATAAATAATCAACAAATTACCATGACTTGTATGATGAGAAGATACAAAATAACATGTAAACATATTTTGTTAACAGCGGTATAAACTAATAATGTTAATACATATACAGTATTACCTAGCAAGTATGCTAGCACTAGTAAGTAAATACTGTATTTGACATCAGGTATCTTAATTTATTTCCACGCTTTGAAACACAAACTATTACAAATTCATATGTAAGAAGTGTGTATTTAGCTGATAAAATCCCCCACAACACATTACACGATACGAGTATAGCACCAGCTATTAATTTACGAATAATAAACCTCAGACATTGGAGTAGGACTCGAGAAGGGCACACTGATACACAAAAATATTAGTTTACTTTTACGTATTCTACATTACTAAATTGTATACTTTTCAACATACTTGTTTCTTGAAAACATTAAGATATTATACTCACAGTACTGACTACTTTATCAAATCCTGGTCCATCAATGAGTGCCTTTAATACATCTTTAAGCAGACGTAACTTACTAACCGTCGCCATATTCCACAAATCAAATGAATAGTAATTGATTATATATAGTTAGATAGCAGGATAATTTTTGTAAAGAACTGGAATACCTATGTATGCTATTTGATACAATTCCAGTATGTGATATATTATACACAACGCAAAGAATAAATAAAACAAAGATTTTTTCCTAACATTTTTATATATGAACTTATAAATATGTATTTATGTTCTGGTTAACGTACGTCAATAAATCGTGCTAGATATGAAGCATCATAAATAAAATACTTTTATGTACATCAGTATTTATTAACGACAACTTCTGTCGGCATAATTTTATAGATTTAAATTCCATACACTTATTAAAAGTTTACCTCTGACAACGATTATGATGACACTTATAAGATAACTAGTATTTGTTTGTCTCCATCTATGATGCAGTAATTCTTGTTGATGTATTAGGTTTTGTTTGTTTTGAATTTCGCGCAAAGCTACACAATAGGGTATCTGCGCAAGCTGTCCCTAATTTTGCAGTGTAAGACTAGAGGAAAGGCAAATAGTCATTACCACCCACCGCCAACTCTTTGGCTACTCTTTTACCAACGAATAGTGAGATTGACTGAACATTATAACGCATCCACGGATTAGGAGTCGAACACCTTAACCCACTTGCCATGCCAGACGTCCTGGCTAAAAAGGCTAGCCGCTAGACCACATGGAACGATGTATTAGGACTTGTTCCGATAACGATAATATTTTACGATGAATTGTTTTTCACTAATATTTACATATTTCGGATATGGTTGAAATACTTATTGATTTTAAAATAATTAAAATGTAAGATTTTGATACATCCAAGTAAAATTGAGTATGAGTTTGATAATCGAATAAGTCTACTAAAATAACTGGAAATTTGATCAGGAAATCAGTAACAAAGTATAACTATAACGCTTACAAAACTGAGTAAATATTAAACAAAACAATAAAATCGTGCATAAGTGTAAAACAGAATTAACAATATTTATGAAAACTGTAAAACTCAAACACAATGCGTGTACTAAGCTTCAAACATTTACTTTTTTCTGGTTTCCTCCATGATCTCTAGATATCACCGCTGTTGATATACTTACATAATGTCTCATAAGGCAGTGCTCTCCATGAAGTATAATATACATAAATGACTTGAAACAAGTACAACTTAATGTTTTTTCTCGATCATGAGATGTTTGTTTGCTTGTTTGTTTCAGAGCAAAATCACATTGTCAACTACAGGAAACCAAACCCCAGATTTCTGCAATGATCTTGTACTTTATTAAAAGAAAGCTTAGTTTACTGACCAGCAGCGGGTAAAGGGGTGGTGTCCCCGAGATTCTACCCTCGCCCTTCTAGATGCAAAATGCCCGCAATTTGCAACATATTTTTCATTGTTTTTAGATTTTCTAAACTTTGAGAAAATGATCGTTGTTAAAATTTAAAAACAACTCATTATATAAATTTCATTACGTCATTTTCTCTTTGTGAGAAAATTCTATTTCTGAAGTATAGTCAAATTGACTCAACAGAGTCAAATTTTAAATTCTGTAAAATGACTTTGCAAAGCATCGTTTATCTGTCTTTCTAAAACTATTCCTACAACTGATATAAGAATAATAGGCTTATAATTACTGTCAAAATTTTTATTACTTCCCTTGAAAATAATAATAATGTTATTTAATTCCAATCCTTTGGCACCTTTCCAATACTTTCAAAGAAATATTTTTGTGTATTACAAAATTAGTCATTATTTGGTCAGTTACATTTTGAAACTAATCATAATAGTCTGAACTTTTAAAACACACATGCGTAAACAAATACATCATTAAACTCTATAATTTTGGACGAGTGAGCTTGTCTTCATTACGGGCGAATACATAATTTTTAACTGAACATGGGCCCAGCATGTGGTTAAGACACTCGACTCATAATCTGTGGGTTGCAGGTTCGAAACTCCGTCACACCAAACATGCTTGCCCTTTCAGCCGTAAGGGCGTTATAACATGACGGTCAATCTCACTATTCGTTGGTAAAGAGTAACCCAAGAGTTGGCAGTGGGTGGTGATGACCAGCTACTCTCCCTCTAGTCTTACGCCGCAAAATTAGGGACAGCTAGCTCAGATAGTAATCATGAAGCTTTGTGCAAATTCAACAACTCTTCAAAAAAACCTGTCACTCTTCAGAAAAAAAAAGCACTTTCAGCTCATAAGTGCGGGTCCCTATTTTTTTGGTGGCGGATTACAGTGAAAAGTTAAGCTCTGAACACAAGATTCGCTAAATACAGTATAGCTTGAATAGTAAAAAAATTATCTAAATATTAAAAGTTACATTTGGGAGAATCGTATGTAATACTAGCTACAGTAACGTAAATTAAACTAACTGTGAACACATCGTTAGCGAGAATATCTTATGAAAATAAATATAAAATAAGACGTTAATTAAGGTGTTAAAACTTTAATGTATTCATGTTTTGACAAGAAATAACTTTTAAAATTTACGTCTTCATTCCTTTTAAATAATTACATTTAACAATTTATTCGTTGAATATGCGACGATTGTATTCTTTGTAAACACAAAAGTAATTAATATTTTTCACACCAGATGGAAATTTGATGCTGTAATTCGTTAGGGTTAAACGGTAATTTTTTCTTATTATTTTAAGTTTTATTATTTCTTCCAAAGTGTAAGTAACGACCTTTGCTAATTAGTAAAAAAATGTGAATACAAATATTTAATTACATCGGAAAAATCAAGAATATATTTTATTGCGTAACACAATAAAATGTATTGTAATGTAATATGAGATATTTGTATAGGACTAGGAGTAGGGGAAAGTGAAAATTTAAGTCCGTTTTACCCATAAAATGATGAATCAGGCTGAGTGCACTTTTGGTTTTTGATACTTTGATTCCATAGTACAACAATAAGTATTAAGTTGTAAAAGCTGGTGTCAAAAGTGGTACAACGGTAAGTGTCAAATTGTAAAAAGAGTACTTAGGTAGTAGGTACTTGAAATACACTACACTCTACAGACTACAGTCAGACTGGAGTCTTGTTAATAAAAAAGCAAAAGTTTTATAATGGAGTTCAGTCAGCTTAGACACCTGTAACAGATGAACTAAATGTCAGAGGTCAGTGTTTTTGCTTTTTGTGTTAATGATTTGAGTATGAATAATTCGTAAAATTTGCTGATGGTGTTAAGATGTGATATATCTGGCTGTGTTGCATTTGGTGCGGTGTTGTGGAATGAATTTTATCAATTGGTTAATCAGACAAATAATTATAAATTACCATTAGTTTCACTTGTAGTAAGTTGTAATGCATTTTTCTATAGATGGAAAGCATCTCACTAGTTTTATAGAAGAAAAGGATCTTGGCATAATGGTGGATAAGTCAGTGAAGTAGTGTCGTCTTTCTCATTTCTCATGCTCATAGTTATAACAAAGTGCATAGAATTTTAATGTGTATCTGTATTTGTTTATTGTAAATTAAAATAACTAAATGAATCTTATTACAGATCGCTAGTTTACAGTTAGGTCTTATCTACATTACTGTATAATTTTACTTTTATTGGTCAAAATATTAGAAAGGATGTTGAAAAGGTTTAGGGCTACTAGAAATAGAATGATTCCAAAATGGAATGATTATATTATGGGGATGAGTTAAGATCTGTTATTTTTCTTCAGGACAGAAATATATTGGAAAATGTGTTTTAATTGAAGTTTAAAAGATTATCTGAGGTATAGATATGAAAGCTTTTGATTTTTTATGCTATATTGTATTAGTAACTATAAGAGAACAAAAGTTTAAAAATTGGAAAAGGTTTTTGTTAAGACAATTCCTTGTTTTAACATGATGGCTGGCCTTTGGAGTGAAATGCTTTAGAAGAGGCTGGCACTTTACACAAATTTAAAAGGGGAATTGAAAATTACATGAAGAGTAAAGTGTGAATTTTAAGATTTTACTTTTAAATAGGATAGATTTGTGGAGACATTTCTTGAAGAGCATTTATTTCTTGTTGTCCATATGTTCTCACTAATGTAGTTAAGAAGGAGTAACTTTTAAAGTGTAATTAGATTAACCATTTGCAATATTATAGTAGAATGTGATACAGTGCTGTGAGTGTTAAAGTGTTCTAGGGTATATGAGAGATGCTTTTCCAGAAAACTTTATTCCAAAAAGCAAAATAATGTATTCTAATGCATTTCTTGTATCAGTGTTATTCTGAATTTGAATTGAGTTCAGCTGATTAATTAGTGAGGTGCTTTATAGAAAGCTGCTAATTTTACCAAAATGTGAGATTTTTTAAATGTGGGCATGCAATGCATGAGCTTCATGCTCATTGCACAAGTTGGTAGGTATGTATCTTGTTAACGTATAAGTTGATCTGTTACAAATGCTTGAGATGAAACCATAAAGAATTTCAAAAGTGTGCATTATGTATGAAGTTAAATGTTACTTACATTTTGTTATAGTTATACATGTATTAAAACTCTTAGCTAATACAGTAACATATATAGTCATTAAGAAAAATAGATAGTATAATGTTTCTGTATTTTGGTAGCTTCTGTTATCTAGTATTGGAAGTATTTTAATTTTAAGTGTACTCTTTTTTAACTTTTGTAGCTTTTAACCTTGTTTTAAATCAGAGTGGAAAATGTGTGAGAATTTGAGCTAAAATTCTAGATTATATATGATTAGTTCATTTATCAATATGAAACAGTCATAAGCCAGTTTTGATATTAAAACATGAACATTCTTTCTTACAGTTTGTTTAATAACCAAAAGAATTGTAGTTTAACCATCTATTATAGTACCTTAGAATTGTTCTCATATGAGACAGGATATTGAGTCATTGGAAATTGTTTAAGAGGAGAGCTACTAGGTTGTTTCCAGGAATGAAAAGGTTGTCTTACTTTCTTTGAGAAAAGAAAGGTGTGAAGATATTATTGAAGTTTACAAGATTATCTGTGGGATCGACAGGATAAATGCCTGTAATTTCTTTGTAGGATGAGAGGACATAAGCCTATTTTCCAGTTAAGACAATTTTATTTTTAAAATAGGTTGATTGGCTTATGGAATCGGATGTTTTTGTCATTCATAGAGTCCAGCATTTTACAAAGTTTGAGAAGGAAATTTGTGATATATTTAAAAAGTAAAAGATGATTACAATTTTACTTTCCTCAAGGGCAGATGTATAAGGACAGCCTTGAAGGACTAAATGATATCTTGTGCATTTGTTATGATAAATGAAGGAACTTGAAAGAGGGCTTTATTTGAGTCACTTATGATATTAAAGTTTAAATCAGTCATAAAAAACTTTTAAGTTGAAGTCATTTTAATATTTTATAAATCCTGTCATGTTAAGTATTAATTCATATATTCCTTCACCATATTTTCTTTACAGAAACTTGAATGAGATGTCTTTTATCAGAACTCCTTTCACAGACTTCTTTGGCTGCCTTGGAGCAAGTCAGGGTAATCTACGATGCAGAGATTTTGAGCTAAACATGATGAACTGTTTGGAGGCTTATGGTCTTAGAAATGGTTCTGAAATGTGTAAAAATGAAATAGATGATTATAAAGAGTGTAGGTCTCAAAAAAAACAGGTACATCCTTATAAAAATATATGGGCTAGTTACACTTGCTAAAATGTATTTGAGGTTTTGCAACAGTGTATAATATTAGAACTGGCAAAGCAATGAGCATTATTAGATGTAACAACTCTGGTAAAAATCTAACTTGACTGTAGATGTTTTCCTGTCTTTTAATTCTTTCACTACAAATTTGAAATCAGTATTGTGATAAACATGTCACAGACATTTTAAATTTAATTGTTTTATGTGAGGCATGAAAATAGCATTTCAGGAATAATTTTGATTTCATAGATTCTGCTCAGGTGATGAGTTCTGGAACTCACCTGAAACCTTCTTGATTAGTGATTTGTGGTAAATCTAAAATAAATTTGAAATTTTTTTCCAAAACATACCTCAACTGACACTTATAGCTGTTACATGACCTCCTCTCCAGGGTTTCTTTCTTTTCCTATCTAATCATTGGCCTAAATTTTTCTTTCTTGCATTAGTCTTTCATACTCAACACAGTTCTCTTGATAGTATTTGTCTTGTGATACTTCCACCTACATCAATGTGCCCACCATTCTAGTAGTGTAAATGAGCATTTCATTTGGAAACTGTTTTCACTTTCTCTCAAGAAAGCATTTAGACACAGGTTTCTCTAAAGAACTGCTATGACAGTTAATACCCTTAGATGCACTTTTTGTGTTGATTGAAATCTAAAAAATTCCTCTTTTTCAACACACTGTTTTCAGGGTTAGTGTTTCCAGCAAGGAGGCTAACCAGACTTCCTCTATTCCACTTCTGTTTTCAAGCATTTCTCAAAAAATTGGAAGGGTCACTCACTTGAGGCTATCTGTGATCTGTTGTGAGGTTGAGACATTTGATTCAGGGGAGTTTCTGGAATGTTTTGAAGCTGTTTTTGCCAGTGATTCAGGACATTTTGGATAGAATTTAGACTTGATTCTTCTGAAGTTTTGTTTACTAGGTCAACTTCTTACAAAGCCAATTTGGATCAACTACCTTCTGTTTCCTTTCTTTAGTTAGTCATTTAGGATTGTGAGGTTCTGATGCTTTGTATGGTTGCTTTTGAGTCTAATCCTTTTTTGATGATAGAAAAGCTTTATGGTGACTACTTATTTTTTATGACATTCACCTAATATAGCCACTCAGTGTGGATTCCTGTACATGGTGAGGGGACCTTCCAGGGAAGGTTCTGTTCTTTCAGTTTAACTCCTCATGAATAAAAACATCCATCCACATGTTTGCTGTTCATGGCAGCCTGTGAAGGGGAGGAGAGGATCCTGGTGGTTGAGGGATACAACCTTGACACACCACTTTGGCCTTGAATTCCTGTAGACGGCAGCCTTGGGGTGGCGTCCCTTGGGTCAATCGACTGGTCCACTCAGGTTAGGGTCAACCAAGTACCAGTGTTGGATGTTCTCAATAGGTGTTGTGGACATTATATCTGATGCTGGTGTTTGGGTATAGTGCTCATGAAATCCTGGCATTGTTGCAGTGTCCTTGTTTGACACTGTAGTGCTTCCTCCCATAGGGCTCTGTGGGCAACAAAATTTCCCTTTCTTTATTATGGATACTCCAATTAAAAATCTTAATAAAATAGTGAAAAAAAGTCTATATGTAAACAACCACATCTGGAAGATTCTGAACAGCAATCCTCACCATCCGTACCACCTGTTGTACCTCATTTTCTTATATTGCACTCACTTTCAGACAAACATTTAGGGCAAATGCCTCCCTTTTTCATTCAGAAGGAACTAGAGGGACTTGCTGGCTCTCTAAGGTCAGTAAAAAGCTTCGATCTTGTGACATATTGGTGGAAACATCCACATCTAAACACAGTGAATTCCTATTGCATTCAAAGGCAATTGGGAATATACCTATAGAGGTTACACCTCATGCTATTTTGAATTCATCACAAGGAGTTCTTGTTGAGAGGGATTTGAAGAACATCCTAGAGTTGGAGATTCTCGCTGGTTTCTCCACCCAAGGAGTTTCTGCAGTGAGGCGTATCTCCACCTGCAAAGATGGAACTATGGTGCTGACCAATGTCCTCATTCTGACATTTACAAGGCACTATCAAGGCAGGTTATCTTACTTGCAGAGTATGGCCACATATTACAAACCCTCTCCGATGTTCCAGTGTCAACAGTCTGGTCACTTGAAGATGTCATGTCGTGGTTCCTTGACATGTGCTCGTTGCAGTGGCAAGGACCATGATGCATATGAGTTGAAACAGACCATCATTGCATCAATTGCAATGGCTCTTACCTGTTCTACTTTCGTTTTTGCCCTAAATGGTTGGATGAAAAAGAGATGCAGCATTTGAAAACGATTCATAAAATTACCTATCCTGAGGCTTGAAAATTGCCATCCATTACCTCATCTTGGACTTGTGCTGCTGCACTTTGTTCCACAGTTACTGTGGGAGTGCAGACAGATCTCTCTGTGCCTTCTAAAGAATCATTCTCCAAACAAATGAAAAGTCTTTTGACCTCCATGGTTAAAAATATTGATGAATCAACTTCGACACCTATCTCTGTTTCTGATATACATTCCACCAAACCCCAAGATCCACATCCTTTGGTACCAGGTACAGGCATTTCCTTTGACTCATCTTCCTCTCTCACCCCAAAATGCTAAACAATCATTTGTTCATTTTCTCAGTCTCTGGAATCCCCTTCCAACAGCAAAGACCTGCCCAATAGACCCAGGGCAGGATCCATGGAGGTCAATAGACCTCCCTCAAATAAGGAAAGTAAGGAAAAAAGATGTGGTCATAAACAGAAGGGTTCTCTGCCCACTTCATCTACACATAATTAAAAATAGCCACTGATACAATGGAACTGTCAAGGTTTATGTTCTAATCTGGATGACATCAAAACACTGATTGCTTCTTACCATCCTGTTTATCTCTCCTTACAGGAAACATTTCTGAAAGTTGCTGATACAGTCATCTTTCGGCAGTTTTCTTTGTACAGAAATGATGGACAAGTACATGGAGGGTTGGCACTGTTGGTTGATCACCATGTGCCCACCCTGTCTTTGCCACTCGACACACCCTTGGGGGCCATAGCCATCAGTGTTTCCTTGGGTCATACCATCACTGTTTGTTCTCTCTACCTGTCACTTGGAGAGACGTATGATCAGTGAGACCTTGATGCTCTCATTGAACAGTTGCCGTCTTCCTTTTTCATCCTGGGGGACTTTGATGGACATCATTCCCTCTGAGTTTGTGCTAATATTGATAGGAGGGGTCACTCTTTAGAGCGTATGCTCTCTGATCACAATCTTTCTCTTCTCAATACTGGTTCTTCTACTCATTTCCATGTGCCTAGTCAGTCCTTTAATGCTATTGATCTCTGTTTGCTCCCCTTCATTATTTTACCATTTTTCATGGAGGGCTGACAATAATCCATGAGGCAGTGATCATTTTCCTATAATTTTGAGAGAGACTGGCCGTGGTCAATGCCACCCGACCCACGTGTCCTGGTGGAAGATGGATCAAGCAAACTGGCTGTCTTTCACTGCTCTTGCAGAACTTGATCTTACCATTGTCTGTAAGCCATCAATAGATGACTGTGTGGCAGCACTAACTGACTGTATTATACAAGCAACTGCTCATTGTATTCCTAAAACCTCAACACATTTTTCATCCTCATCCATGGTGGAATCCTGTCTGCTACATGACACAGAAGGCTCAAAAATGACTCTTGGAGACTTTCTGTAGATATCCCACACTCTTGAACCGCATTGTTTTCCAGCTGGCCCATGCACATGCTTGATGGATAAGACATCAATGTCAGAAGGAATCTTGGATTAAATTCACAACTGGCATATCCTATACCACCAGTTCCAAAGTCATTTGGGACAAGATTTGAAAGGTCAGTGGGCAATATCGCTCTGTCCCCCTCTCTATCTTGCTCTCTGATGGCCAGGAAGTACCTGACACCCAAAGCATTGCTGATACTTTAGGTGAAAGCTTTTGCCAAGTATCTAGCACTTCTGCCTCTTTTTCCACCTTCTTAGCCATCAAGACTTGGGCAGAGGAATCACCTCTTTCCTTTTGAGCTGATTGTGTCTATGACTATAATCGTCCCTTTACACTGGTGGAACTCAAACTGGCTCTTCATTGGTTGGACATGATGATATACACTATGAGATGCTGTGCCATCTATCTCTTGCTTCTCTTGCTATCCTTCTGGTTGTTTTTGACTGGATCTGGCAGTAGAATGTTTTTCCTGATGCCTGGCACCAAGCTATTGCCCTGCCTTTCTCCAAGCCTGGGAAGGATCCCAAGATTCCTTTAAACTACTGTCCAATTGGTTTGATGAACTATCTCTGTAAGACCTTAGAGAGGATGGTTAATGTTTGTCTTGTTTGGTTCCTTGAATCAAACAACCTCCTCTCGCCTACCCAGTGTGAGTTTTGATGACAGTGCTCCACCATGGACCACCTGATTCAACTTGAAATGTCGATCAGAGAAGCCTTTCTCAAACGACATCTTGTATCAATATTCTTTGACATTGTGAAGGCTTATGATACAACATGGAGGTATGGCATTTTGCAAAACCTCCATATATATGGAGTACGTGGCCATTTGCCCATTTTTATTAAGAAGTTTTTAATAAACAGGAGATTTCAAATTTGTGTGGGTTTGACACTTTCCTGTTCTCTTTTACAGGAACTTGGAGTTCCTCAGGGCTGTGTTCTGAGTGTCACAATTTTCAGTATAAAAATTAATGCCATCATGAACAACTCCTCCTCACTGTTGCAAAGGGGCTCTATGTCGACGACTTTCACATCTCATGTCAGTCATCGAACATGAGGTATATTGAGTAGCAACTACAGAATGCCCTCAATTGCTTACTGAAGTGGACCACAGCAAATGGCTTTACCTTCTCTCTCTCTAAAACCATTTGCATGCACATTTTCCGCCAACGGGACATTCATTTTGATCTTGAATTTTGTATCAGTGAAGTTGTGCTGCCTGTGGTCTCTGAAACTAAGTTCTTGGGGCTTATCTTTGACCATAAGCTAACCTTTATACCACACATCAAACAGCTACAAGTCAAATGTACAAGAGCGTTGTCCTCTCTACCACCACTTGGGGAGTGGATCAACATTCTATGCTAAAGATATAATGTGCTCTTTTTCGATCGAAACTCAAATATAGATCACTGGTCTGTGGCTCTGCCAGACCATCGGCCTTAAAGATGCTAGACCCTATTCATCTTTAAGGACTTTGGCTCTGCACTGGAGCTTTCCTCACTTCTCCAGTTCAGAGCTTATACATAGTCTCATGAACCTTCTTTGTACCTCTGCTGTTTGCAACTGTCTTTACTATGTGCTTTAAAACTTTGTTCCTTACCAAAGCATCCCACCTGGGGTTGTGTTTTCCTTCCTCGATGAGCCATGCTTTTTCAGACCAGACGGTTTGCTATTGCTCCTTTTGGTCTTCGTATCCAGGTGCAGTTAGATGAATTGTGTCTGTTGTTAGATATCATTGCTGTCTCCACTTCTCAGCTCATCCCACCATGGCACTGAACCATAACAAACCATGGCAGAGCCCACACAGTCACCTGATTTCAAGCCATCTGTATAAATAGGAATGGAAGGATGGTTTGAAACAGTGACTGTGTAGGCTCTGCCATGGTTTGTTGTGGTTTAGTGGTTGCATGCAGAACCTCCTCTACAGCTTCTGTGTTCACTGCTGAACTGTATGCCATTTCTTGTGCCCTGGATCATGTAGAAGCTAAGCAGTACTTGAATTGCATGATTTATACTGACTCGCTTAATTCTCTACTGGCCCCAGAATTGCTTCATATTGGTTCACATTCTGTTCTCACCGACATTCAAAACTGACTGGCCCATTTCTCTTTGACATCTACTTCTATCCAAAATTTCTGGATACCAGGCCACATTGGTATTCATGGGAACAAGTGTGCTAACACTGCAGCTAAGTCTATCTACTCTGGCACTATCACCACTGTGCCTGACCCATACATAGGCTATGGTGCTGTATCCAAGGCTTGGCTCCATGCCAGCTTGCAGTTGACTTGGAGTGAGCAATGCTAAAACAAGCTTTTCCAAATAAAACCCTATAATGAACTGTGGCCGTCTTGTTACCGTAAGGATAGGAAACAGGAAGTTGTTCTAACTAGACTATGCATTGATCATAGTTTTTTAACTCATCATTTTCTTTTATCTGGAACTGATGCAGCAGTGTGTAGTTTGTGTAACACTCAGATCACAGTAAGCCACATTTTACTTTCTTGTCATAGTTATGATTCACACCTTTTTAATGTGGCTCCCTTTTAAAAATCACAGTTCATCTAGGTCAATTTGAAGTTAGAAACTGACCGTAATATTAAGAAACTCAGAACTAGGACTGGAAAGGCCAACTTCAGATGACTGGCGGTGGTTTTTGTACTTACCTGTTAGTCTTCTTGGCAAGTTATGATTATTACAGTCATGCTACAGAAAGTCCTTTACAACTTGAATTACTGTAGTTTTTCTCTTGATGTTGTAGACTAGATCTAAACATTGGTTTTATGCTATTTATTTATTTATTTTTAACTTTGTTTATTTTTTTACCTTAATTTTCTTTTATGAATATTACTGAATTTACTTTTACCTTTTTACCGGACGTTTGGTGCAGATAGTCTATCTGCTTTGTGCCATAAAACACGAAATCAACCAACCTAATATAGCTGTTCATGAAAGGAGGTTTTTACTGTACAGTTACATAAAGGAATAGCCTTGCCTTGTCTCCCATGTTTGTTGGAATAGCATGCTTTGACTTACCATCACCAGGAGGATGCAAATTTAAATTTTCAAAACCTGATCCATCTTTGTAAGTGTGGGGTTACAGAGTGGAGTCTGTGATCGCTTTGAACAGTCATGGTTTCTAGGATTTGTCTGACTTTCACAGCAGTTCTGAATTACTTATCTTTCCTCTAAGTTCTGTTGGAAGCCTCTCAGCAATCTTCACATCGTTTTGATGATAAATTGGGTTCTTGGCTGACTTTTACATTAGTAAGACTGTCAGCTTCTGCTTTCTTTGATTTCCTGGCTTATATGTTGTTTGGACTGATTTGGAAGAAATGCTCTGTTGGAAGTAGTTTGTCTACCTACTGCTGCCTTTTGTGAGTTATGTGAGGCTCCTTTTCTTCATCCCCTGATGTTTACAGGCATTCCAGAGACACTGGAACATGGATTAATACCACACATTTGTATTCTTCCTTGTTATTGTTGGCCTCTTGACTTTCTTTGAATCATGCTAGAAATTGTGTTGCTGCTTGTCATGTGTCCCAGACTAGTTTTGACTTCTCAATCTATGTTTACCCAGAATAGTTTATGTATTTATGAAAGAAGCTCTGCTTGAGCAGACCATCACCAGTAGTATCAGTGACTACCCTGTGCTGGTGGGGTCTGGAAGAGTGCAGTTACAATGTTTTCTGTGCATTGGGAATTTCTTTACCACATATTTTTGGGTACTCCAGCTTCTGGTGTTGAGGTTTGTCATTCAGTTAGCATCTGTACCTACATTATTCCCCAAACCTATGTTATATCAACCCATACAGATCAACTGAGTGTGGATCTTCATTCCAGGGCTGTCAGAGTTGTTCCAGGATTTTATTCCCATTCATTTGTTGTGCTCAAGAAGACAGGAAAGTGGCATCCAGTTATTGAACTAAACCATTTCTTAGGTCCTTCCAGGCTTACAGTGAAGTCCTTTCTCAATCTATGTTGGCATTTTTTTTGTCAGTTCTGTGAATGACCAAATGTAGTCCTGCTGATATCTATTTCCACATTCCCATAGTAAAGCCATTATGCTGCTATTTATGTTTAATGCATAAGGTCAGGTTCTGCCACTCAGGATTCTGCTTTCTTGTCTAACATCTGCATTATATGTCTCTGTAGAGGTGTACAAGCTTTTTTTTTAACACCTTAATTATTTGGCCTTGTGCACACAGTATTATGTGAATGGCTGGTTACTTTTGCCACTATCTAGTCAGTTGGTGGAATGGCACAATCAGATTCTTCTTTCAGAAGGCATCAAGGCTGGCTTTCTTATCAGAGCTGAGAAATCCATTTTTATTCTGACACATCTTATTGTCCATTCAAGTATCTCTTCAAATTTGAATTTAAATATGGCCCATCTGACTCTTATCTGGCTCTGAAACAGGTAGTCAGTCTCTTAATTATGTCTTCTTTTCTTACAGTGTTGGTGGTTCTCTCTCTTTTGGGGATGTGAGTATCCCTCAAATCTCAAATTTCTTTGGAATGAACTCGGATGCAATTTCTTCAGTGGTAGCTGTGCAGCCAGTTGTTTATGAACTCCTGAGTATGGTGGTCCACTCATTGAGTGTTTTTGTTGTTCCTCGATTGGCCAGCCCAACCAAGTTTCCTCCTTTTCATTATTTTTGAGATAACCTCAATCCAACCTTTTACACCCAGAAATTCTGAAGCTGAAACTTCATGCATGGAAATTATGCAATCCATTGCATAATATTGGAGTTTAACATCTGAAGCTGCCTTGTAGTTGTCTCAATCTCTCTCAAGACCTACAATGGCTATATATCAATGGAAATGGCACACTTATTACCAATGGCAATCCAGGAAGAGGAGAAATCCAGGGAAGGGGATAAATCCTTCTCACCAATTCATTTGCTGTCTGCTTCTCACCTCAGCAACTGCACAGACTGAGATAGTTTGTTATATTCCATCAGGGCCCTGAGGTGTTATGTGGCTTTAACTAACGTCTTTCAAGGTGCAATGAGTTGAATTTGTATACATTGTGATCCTTCAATTTCATGAAATTTATCTCTCTGTCTGTAACTTTATTTCTTTAGAAATATGTCTGTAGCTGCCTGTTTAAATTGCTTGCTGGAAGACATCATGTGGGCTGGTTGTGTGGGCATTTTCCAGTACTTTTTGTTACTATATTTACATGATCTGGCAGCTTCTTCTGAGGGTTTTTGCATATCCCATATGGCAGTTTTGACTACCTATGGTTGGTTATAAGGAACAGTATTTTTTTAATCCTCTGGTTCAAAGCCCCTTACCTCATTTTTTTTTTTTTCACTGGATCCCTTTCTGTGATGGGAGTTACCCAAGCAGGTGAGCTTTTATCAATCCAATTCCATACCAGCAATAACTATTTCACTATATTTGTTACTAGTTGCAACAGTCTCTGTAGAAATGAGGTGTTTTGTAAGAATACCTAGTTGTACACCAGGTGGTATTACTATACTGTGCTGAACTGCCACTCATGGACTATCATGAATAAAGCTAAATGGAATCCTGCCAATCCATACTGATCATTGGATTGAGTAAATCAGGATCAGTAAAATCTACTAGTAACAGATTCTACTAGTAGAGCAATGGAGTTTTTACCACACCAATTTTCCAGTCACTGGGATAGTGAAGAAGGGCTTTTCTTCCAGCATGTTAAATCCCTATGCTCTTGGAGAATAGAGTGAATTGGGGGCCCTCCTGTCCAAGTTCCTGGATGTTGTTTCTCCAGATGTCAGAACACCAGTCTATGCAGGAGCCAACTCATAATATTGGTTCAGATTTGATGCTAAACTATCCAATTTTAGGGTGTATGCCCTATTTTTTTTATCAATAATATTTCAATACATTGTTCATGGAAGAGGGTACACTACCTTTTTGTAATTCTGAGTATGGGGTGGCCCAATTCTGGGTTCTTGGTTCAGCACAGTTGTTCCACGTCTTCCTTATAAATCTGGAGGCAAGTGGAAGGCTTCTTGCCCACTTGGTTGGGGAGTAACAATGAATGTTTATAATATCAGACAAGATGAGTTCTGTTTATTTTATTGAGTAAGGCATACACAATTCCATTATTCTAAGCCTGGGGTGTTGCTTTTTCAGGCCTCTTCAAGTGGGAGTAAAGGTTATCCTGTTTTAGTGTTGCATGTCTTTTCGTTGTGATCCCAGTGGTGTAGAACACATCACTCTATGGCTACAGGTTCAAATCCAGTCTAACTTGTGTAAATAACACTGTGGTCCAATTGCCCTAGCCACAAATGTGAAATATAGGTGTCAAGCCCCTTTAATTTCAACCCTAAGTAGAGGAACATCTGCTATCTGGTTGGAGCTGGCCTACAGTGATGACCACTCATGTAAAGTTCCATTCTTGATACAAGAACTAATTTTCAGGTGAAAAGCAAACCTGTTCTGGATATAGTGTGGTTACTCCAATAGGGTACCAGTCTTCTCTTATTGTATTCATGATCTATTCAGATAATTTTTGTATGGATAATACCCTCAGCAGCTCCTTCACGTCAGCGTGGGATTTTAGTTATTAGTGTAAGTGTAGTTGAGCATGTGTTGGAAGTTAATGTTTTTCTAAATTGAAAATGTATTTCTAATAATGCTTTCCTCTACTGATACTCTCCCAGTTTTTTATTAAGAGACTGAGATGGAGTCAGTCTCAAAAAAAGTGATATTATCAGTATCAGGATAGAGGGCATATTGAGTATCATGAAGCAAATATTGCCAAAGGCAGATGAGTGGATTATAAAAGACTGGATTACATATTAAAAATCAAGCCAATGTGTAGAGGGGCAAAAGAATAAACCCTGGCAGTACAGTAATACCTGTACAGGAGAGAGGAGATCAATGTTATTGAAAATACATTTTCTATTTAGGAAAATGTTAACTTTTTATACCTCTGATTTTGAATTCATAATTAAGGAAAATATAAAGAAAAATGTGCAATCAAACAATTTTAACACTTTTGTTATGGTTTTGTTTTTGCTGAATTAATAACTGTGGTACTTTCAGTTTAGTAAGAAATATTTGTGGTAGCTGTTTATTTTTATGGTTTGTTTTGTACCTTACTTCTTTGTATGTTCAAAGTTAAATCTATAGAAAAATATGTCAAAAACATTATTGAGACACATTTCAGATCACCTTACTTTTAATAATAAGTATTAATCAGGTTAATTCTTTTATTATTTAATGACTTGTATTTTCAGTATTTTATAAACTTTTGGAATTTTTTATGAGTAAAATTTTAATTTTCTGCTTTTAATGTTTAGATAAAACGAGTTGAAGCAATGCAAAAGGAGAGGCAGCGGCAGTATAAGTCTGGAGAGAGATCAAAATCTAATCTTTATGCAGAACCTCCCAAACTGGACAGTTACTATGACTATCCACCCGGAACCATGAACGTTCTAAATATCTTCTTTCATTAATGATATATTAAGTTGTGGTATATCCAGTAATCATTTTTATGTAGAATATTACAATTTGGAAGAAAATAGTTATTTGTTTACTTTGGTAAAGTGTAAGGAAATGTAGCTAACGTAAATAAATGCAGTTTGGTTATCCATTGAGTCTACTCAATAGATTTCAATCTTAATCAAGAATTTCATTGATTTCTTATTAACAATGAAGTTTGACTAATGTTACAGCCCAAACTTTACTTGAACCTCAACCACATTCTTTACAAGAGCAGATCCAAATTTCTGAAGTAGCATTACTAAAGCTTGTTGATTCATGTGCCTGTGATGAATAATCAGAATACTTTCCCTGATGAACATTATTTTGATCCATTCTGCTCGTTTTATGATCTGGAAGTAACTGGAAATTATTCAACCTCTTCCAAAGCTTCTGGTGAGTTGAACTTGATAGACTCTAAAGTTCCAGTTGTGAGATTATTGGATTCACTAGTGAGACAAAAAACTGTCATTGAACCAACAATTTATTGATAGTGCATTATGCAGGAAATTTTCAAATGCATTATGACTTCACCTTGTAAGAACCAAGTACTCTTTCTTGTTAGGCCCAGCATGGCCAGGTGGTTAATGCATTCAACTTGTAATCTGATGGTTTCGGGTTTGAATCCCCCGTTGCACCAAACATGCTCACCCTTTCAGCCATGGGGTGTTATAATGTGTCAATCTCACTATTCATTGGTAAAAGAGTAGTCCAAGAGTTGGCAGTGGGTGGTGATGATTAGCTGCCTTTCCTCTTACCTTACACTGCTAAATTAGGGACAGCTAGCACAGATAGCCTTTGTGCAAAACAAACCAAATCAATCTAACTAGTTATTTCAGAGGAAGTTCATTACAGATAGCCTGCTTTATTTAAGTGTTAGAGTACTACATAAGAAACAAACAACTTCTAGATTTTAGTCTAGGAATGAGAATTTCCCAAATCAACAGTTTTGATTTTTTTTAATATAAATGCATTGACTATCTATAAGATTGATGAGGACTCATTGAGAAAAATTTTGAAGAAAAAATGTTATGGAAAAATTTTTTTTTACAAATTCTATAAGCAAAAATGTTGGTCTGATAGTCTGCTTGACTAGTGGCAAATAGCTTTTTAAATTAGGCTCTGTTCTGTTTGATAAATCAACACCATATTAAAACTAGCACATATAAGTTCCTGTCATGTTTGTTTTGAGATGAATTACTGCTGAAAAACTTAACTTTATGGCAGCAAGACATTACTCTGGTGTATTATATAATAACGGAAGCTATCTGAGATGTGTGATATTTCCATGGAAGCACACCTTCCAAAACTCATCAAATACACAAGAAGAACAGATGACATTAGAGAAACTGGTAGTTACTCTTTACTTTTGATAATGATTAGAATCTCAAAAATTTTGAGGAAAATTGGTGAGTTTAATGAAAAAAAATATTTAATGAAATACAGGCATATCAACACTATTGGAATTCTTGCATTTAAATTGCTCAGGTGAAGTTTTGTAATGTTTCCTTGTAGAGCTTGAGCAAATCTGCAGTCTTATACATAAATCAACATGGTGCTGGAATATGTTACTAAGATTACTTCTGTTCATCTGTCAGGGCCGTGTAGTAAGTGCTTCGATATAGCATTATATATTGGCATTGTTGTGTTAATAAAAGAAAAATGTGTGTGACTTTTGCACAATTTTGTCTAAATTATTTGTTGTATTTATATGGTGTAGTAGGTTTCATGATGTCTTGTTAGTAACAATGGTAAAATCACAACAGATCATTTTGATTGCTGTGTTATGATGGCAAAAGTAAAATATTGTCATCCCTTCTGCATTCATTAGTTTATATTGTGTGTATGCATGTACTTTGTAGTTGACCTTGCAAAGCGAGTTGAATGGGTGATTATGGTTGGGATAACCAATTACACTTCTCATATGATTTTAAATTTCATGACATTGTTTAAGGTGAAGTGGTTTAACCTTTTAAGAGGTGTGTGAAGGCCTCAGATGTGCTTAGTTTTTGCAGAAAACACAGTAACACTGAACCTAATTGCTGTAGTTACCAAATATGGTACTGAACAATGAAATCATGTACTGCAAGTAAGTATTGGTTAACATGTGATATTGGATAGGTTTATGGGTTTATTAGCACATGTATCTTTAGATATGGAACAGTTTTTATGTGCTTGATTGTATGGAATAATTTAATTTACATAAGAACATAGTTTTTAAAGCAAATACAGAATCTGGCTTCAATATTGAGATTTGTATATTTGTTGAAGATTTAGACTGCATTAAGAGAGAAAACCACAATATACTTTTTTTTTTAATATTTGGATTGAATATGTTCAGTTTATTGTCAGAGTGAAATATTACTGTGCATGTCTATATTTAATTGAAGAAATTTGATTTTAATTAGTGTTAGTGAGAGTATATTTTGTAGTTAATGTAACTGGAATATTTGTAGATTCTGTGTATTAGTCTTCTTGAAGTGAAGTAACAATTACAAGTTTGCTTAGTGAAAGAATGCATAGCATTTATTTTTCTAAGTAGCTTTGATTTAGAAATTTAATTTATTTGAAACTATTTCCAAACTATGGATATTACCAAATTTTTTGCTTCATTATTTAGGTACTATGTAGTCATTATGTATATAAATTGTTTGTTAGCTACATTTAGTTGTATTGTTATCATATGATTTTTGTATTAACTAAAGAAAGAGAATGCTGGATTCATTTGAATTATTTTGTATCACAAAGGAAACTGAGCTTAAATAAGTGTTGACTAATGGCAGTTTATGTTTCTAAAATAGGGAATCATTCTTTTGTCTTCAATCCTGTATTGTATCCAATTAGATAACTATGGGAAATACTGTGTTCATAGAATATTCAGTATAAAGCATAGCACAGTCACATAACTATGGGAAATACTGTGTTCATAGAATATTCAGTATAAAGCATAGCACAGTCAGATAACTATGAGAAATACTGTGTTCACAGAATATTCAGTATAAAGCATAGCACAGTCAGATAACTATGAGAAATACTGTGTTCACAGAATATTCAGTATAAAGCATAGCACTCTAAGGCCTTGTCTCTATGAAGCCTGCTGGACTGTACATTCGGAGGTACATACTGAATTAGCATACATTGGGCAAGTTACATGAATTCACCATGTTCCTACTTGGAACCACCCATCCATAACCATAAATGAAACATGTTTTAGCTGATAAGGCTATACCTAATTGTACAAAGATCATGGTCTTTCACTCAGTGCTATCCACTGATAACACTTGTGGTGGAGCTAACATTTCTGATACAAAATGAAATAAAATTAGCTATTGATAACTACCAAACTGATAATCAGTGATGACGAGAAAACCCACTTGTAGAGAAAAATATGTATGTAAAAACAGCTGGTTTGGGTTGAGAAAATTTTTTTATGTAGAGGAGCAAACAACATTTCAACCTTCTTCGGTCATCATCATGTTCACAAAGAAAGAAAGAGGTAACTGACTGATAGCTGATCACATACTGACACTGTATACTCTCTATACTGGTAAGTTAAAAAATTAGAGCAATTAATTAAAAAGATCAATAATATGTTTTGGTAAAAAACATACCTCTTATGTGCAAATTCTTCCTAGTTCCTGGATTGAATTCTATTGAATGAATCTATAAAGCAACAACCAGATATATTGTGACAGGTCGACAGTCCTACTATATTTCTCAGTTTATTCAGATCTATATATTTGTGTAGGTTTATTTATTTATTTTAATTTGATTTACAGTTAATGTGACCAGCATTATAATTTTATTTCATTATGGCTCATTTTGATTTTTGTTTATTGTTAATTTTGGGTTGCAATTTTGGCTTATTTAAATCTTACTTTTAGCTATGTTAAGTTTTCAACTGGCTGTTGGTGTTTAATAAAGAAAACCTTTTGTCTTTGTTTAGCTATTAGTATCATGCATGTAGATCAAGGAGGCTATTACTGGAATTTGCAGTTGCCAAAGGCCTGTTGCTACCATGAAGGGCCAATCAGTTAATTTGGAAACCATTTTTCCAGATGAAGCTGTCATGTTCCAGAATTCATTGGTGAACTGTTTTCTCAGCAACAAATGAATTGGCTGTGACAATAAGAGCTAAGAAATCCCAAATAGTGTATATTGCAGCAAATTGTTATACAAAAGAAATGCAGTCCAGATGTATCTAAATGTAGACATAGGCCTTTGCATGTATCTTATGTTACACGTGTCTGTGGCTTATAAAGAGTGTGCCTTCTGAAAATTAAAATACATAGAATCAGAGGTATGTTTACCAATGCAAGGACAATGCCTCAATGCTTTGTTGTCAAGGTGAACTGAGAATGACATTTTGAAGCTGGTTGACTTTGCTGATATTGTTAATGAGTTTGCAAGACTATAAAAGTTAGAAAAGCTGCAAGTATAATAATAAACAATAAAATATGGAGTATATAATAAAATAATAAACAACTTCCTTTAAATGAATTTTATCCTTTTTTATTTACTTAGTTTTCTATCAAAAATAAATTTAGTTTATCAAATTGTATGGTATTTTCTTAAAAGGAAGGATAAGTGGGGAGGTAGCACTAATTTACATTTTGCCCAAGGATGTCAACCAGTGCCTTGATATGTCACTGTGGGAGGATCTGTTAAAAGTAAATATATTTTCATCTGTTCATAAGTAGTAAATAAAATTTTTTCATGTAGTTACAACATTCTTTTAAGCACATGTGGGAAGATTTTAAGTTTCTATTAATCCTTTTGCTTAGATAAAAGTTGCATACTACAACAATTAATTGTTCCATAGATATTTTCTCTGTTCGCTCTGTTTGTGTGATGTGTACCTCTGGAGTGAAGTCATAATCACTGTTATAATTAGGTTTACCTTCTTTGAGTTTATGCATTTGGAATGATTCTTGACATAGATAATCTGAGAATTGTAAGATATCACACTAAGATGTTGGTCTAACTTAAAAATATGGTATCTTTGTTTTTATCCCATATTGTCATGTAGATATATATTTTTCCCAATTTTTTCTTTGTCATGTGTGGGCATGTTTTTCTATTACTCCTACAACCAACTCTTGGGCTACCTTTTTACTAATAAATACTAATTATAATTTCCCCATTGCTGAAAGAGTAAACATGTTTAGTGAGATGGGTATTTGAAGCAGTAATTCTCAGATTATGAGTTGAATGCTCTAACACCAACTCATTTAAGGACGTTTTAGCAATAGTCTGCAATTGATATCCTGATCAAAGTACCAGTTATTGTAGCAGACCTGTCTTACAGTTAAAATCTGTATTTAGTTTTACCTTAATGTTCCATAGAGCTGATAAGTAGGAGGAAACTTACCATGATCACAGGTCATTGTTATCACTGAGTTTGCTATTATCAGCTGAGGTGTGTGTGTTGTCCTTTATTCTTTCTTTTGTGTTACTTAAATTTAAAAAAAAATAATCTTAGGTAATGATATTTCTAACAACAAGAAGGACTTACATCAAGAGGAAGAGATATCACTGAGAGGATATACTTTTTCAGAAAAAGCTGTCAAGTTTAGGAGAAGTCTTTTCCTGGACTTTTGGAACTAATATATACTTCACTACAAATTCTGAAAATATTATATTGAGAATGAAAAATTTTATCATTCAAGAGCACAGTTGCTTCATAATAATTTCCCTTCTTGGATTACAGCTTTGTCCATTTATGTACCATACACAGTTACTTCAAACATTGTTTTGCATGTTTTTGACACTTGATTTCAACAGATGATATACTGTATTAAAAATGCTTCAGCATTGGTGGTAAACTGACTGCCAAAACAGAAAATCATTTTGTTTGATGTATGTACTTAAAGCAGTTGCATTAAGCTTAAAGTTTTCAGGGAATAAAATCTTATAAAAAAATAATAAAATTTTCTGTTTCACATGAATATAAAAAAAATTGAGTACATATCAGTTAGGAAGACTGTGGAGGTTACAACATAAAGAAAATTTAATAGGAAGTTCTCTACATCTGGTGTGGTTATAAGGTTTAGTTTTATTCAAGACAAACAGAAATAGACATTCATAATATACTAATAAACATTCTTCCATTTCTACAGAAACAAAACATTTGAATAACAAAAATTATGTGTAGAGTTAATGACCCACACATAAGTAATGTAAGTGAAATTACTATACAGACACAGATTTTAGAATTATTTCACATCAAATAAATAATCACAAATATTTCATCATGTACCATTTATACATACAGTAAATATATTTTTACAAAAATAATAAAAGATTATAACTAAGAATATTAACAGTTACAATACAAGTTTACTGTAAACTTGTTCCACCTTTTTTGGAAAAAAAAATGTTTAGGTCTTTTTGATAATATGACAAATAATCCAATTTTTATGTACTTTTGTTTACTTAAATCTATTGTTTCAACTGTAATCTACTGAATAATGAAAATAACATTATTTGGCAAGTAAAAGCTACAATTCTTCTGGCTTGTATAATATTCTTACTTTAGAGTAATTTATTAAAATACAAAAAACTCTGGAAACTGCACAGGATATGGGGGAGGAACTGGACATATCTGTCTGAGACAATCATCATTGTGTGCAGATGGATGTGGGGAGCTAGGTCTGCTGCACAGGTCCATTGCTGGTGGTAATTTTCCTAAAATTTCATTCAGCTTGTTTTGTAGATCTACAGTCTACCAGAATGAAAATAATAACTACTGCTGAGCAAAAAGAAATAATACCTTCTGGTTGGAAATACATTACAATTTAAATTAACAAATACTTAGTAGTACTCACAGATGTAACACCACTGACATTAAATTGATTAGTAAAATACTAGGTATTGGCTAAAGTTTAGCAATAATTTAGTTCAGATATTTATTCTTATTTCGTTCCTGTTTCTTTTACATTCACAGAATGTTCCCTTTTCACAGCTGGGATCAAAGGATTCAAGTTTCAAGATGAAATTTTGGTTTAGCATGGGGTTGTTTTGTTCAATTAATATACATAGTTATCCACTGTTTGAGCAGTTCTTTGTTTAAAATTACGGCATTTTGCATAGATATACTGTGGATGTTTTGAGTTGCAATTATGGTAAATTTAGGTATTTTTTTATTATGTTCAATGAATCTGCTTTCTCTGATATAGAATTTTGAAAATTTATTGCAATTTATTTTATAAATTGACACTAAAAGTTTGAAAACAATAAAATGCATCTTGATATAATAACTGCCAGACTTGTGAACACTCAAAGCAACTCGATTCAATGTACAAAACAAATAAAGATGGACGATATTTTTATGAAATAATTTTTTGTCAGTTTGTAATATTTATATGCATATAATAAAAATTATATATGTGTATGTTTATAAAATAACTGTGATTGATGAATAAATTATTTTGCATAAAACAAAACAGTTTTAAGTTATACATCATAACTAGTATTATACAGGGTACCAATATGCTATTTTATCAGACTACCTAGTAGTAACTGGTACAGCTTGAACTTAATCATTCATTATCTTGTTATTGATTCTTTGATTAACAAGTTCCTGTTAGATGTATATTTTTATCATGGTAGATAGGTCAGTCGTATATGAGTGGATACTGTATTCACATTAACCCTCTTGTCCCAGGTATCCTTTACTGCATATAACACAAGGTTTTAGTGTCTTACATTAAAAATTTATTAAACTACTTTTTGTTATACCAATTAGAATAGCATAAAATCTTAGCTAATAATCCATACTTAGTAGTATATAAGCTTTAAGTTCCTAATTATACAAGGCAATATTAAAGAAAATCCTGAACTTCCCATAGTCTGACACACGATGTATTTTCTATACACATCTTGTATCCTGTATTTTATCCACCACTCTGTTGTAAAAGTGTGAAATTAAACACAAAATCATCATTGCTCAGACAAACCACATTTTGTATAAGTCTTCAATTTTGTTTGGTTACAGAGCTATCAAATAGAAACTCAGACCCCTCATGCCACACCTATCTGTCACATCCTCTTTCAGGTTTTGTTAGTAGTTCTCTCTTATGTTTAATTATATATCACCTGTAACTGATAGAAAGTCAAAGTTTTCATCTATCGTATGAAGTCTTGTATAACATGTTCTAAACAGTTATATGCCAATTCTGCCCAGCGTACCAACATTATTTCTGTGAGAAAGTTAACAATAAGTTTGGATGAATTTGTAACAATTGTTGTCGCATGTTTGGAAAGTTAGAAAAATTTTGAGAGGTAAGGGAATTTATTTACTATTGCATGTTATTAGTTTATATTGTTTGGTGCATTATATAATTAAATAAAATGTATTAAGTGTATTACTGTCAGTAGTATATAATAATTAGGGTTAAATTTAATATTAAACAGCAAGAAGAAAGGAGCTTAGTAAAGTTTTATTTCTTGATTTTCATATCTATTCAAGTTTAGTTATTCAAGTAACTAAAACCTAAAAATAGGGATCATTTTAGATACGTTTAAATAAATAATAATAATAATATTATAATATAAATGTTTCACTAGGCAACTCATGGTAACTTGTGGGTAATGCAATTCATTAGTGTAACATGAGCTACATGTTCTCCAAGTGATTTACAATTATAATTGTGTGGATAGTAGTTATACACAGTTCAGAGGGTAATAGAGCAATAAAATGTAATTATACATAGATGTATACTGTTTCGAACTTAAAGCTACTTAGAATAAAAGAATGTAATTTCATGTTAAAATTTGAAGTAATTCTAGAAAGGAAAAGGGTAATTAAGATTTATTTTGATTTTTGTTTGGTGGCTACCTGACTAATTCTGTTTTGAGAAAGCATAGAGAAAATAACATAAACTATAAAATTTTACTGAAAGAAATGTTTGAATGCACTTAGGAGGTTTTAGGAATTACACAAAGAAAATATGAAACATGAAAATTACTTTGCACATGGACTATTAAAATAAATACTCATTATATTCATGGACAAATCTTTATTTCATTATAAAATACTTCACTATAAAATATGAGATTTTTTGTAAGTGAAATATCATAATGTTAACTGAAAGACTGTCAAATTTTGTTAAGACACTATATATTCAGAATTAGAAATGTTAAATCTATAAAGACTTTAAAATAGTACAAAGAGGTCATGCGGTCAGTCAAATTGACTGAGCCGATGCTGAGAGAGTTGAACAAAAGCTCACATTGTTGCAAATGAAATTCCATAGTATTAAACCTATTATTTGTTTTTTCATCATAATGTAATCAGTGTAATAGCAACAACTGAATATTATCAGTTACAAAAATGTTGAACAAATTGCTACAAATCTTTTCTCAAGAACTAATATCAAATAATCGTACCTGTTGCTCAGTCTTTGTGACAAGATCCTCAAAGGCAGCAGTACGAAATCGTTCTACAACCTGTAAGCGACGCTGTTTTTCCTCCTCCTGCTGAACATACAAAGGTTCTGCCATCATCTTCTTCAATGACTCTACAGTAATTTCTTCTTGGGGATGTTTCTAAGTTGCAAAGAAAGTCAGTATCATTGTAAAAGTTATATGCAACAAAAATTATAAAGAATGTAATTAAGTAACGTTGTTATATCATTTACAGCAATGAAAAGAGAATGATAGTTGACTACTTTAAAACATAAATGCTGCAGTGCCTTGCAAAAGTATTCACCCCCACTGCAATATTTCCACATTTCATTCCCACCTGAGCTTGCAGTAATTAAAGTTTCAAATGGGACTTTATATTCAGAATTTATGTAGTGCATTCCAAACTAAGAAAGGCAAAACAAAATACTGATATTATTATGTAAGTAGGTTAAATTTCAAAAAAGAAAAAAAGAGAAAATATTCTCAATTGAATAGGAGGTATTCAACCCCTTAGTTACAGCAACCATAAATCAGTTCAGTTGTGAAAGATTAATTTGAAAGGCCACAATAATTAGTGTGTAGCAGTTTATCTTGACTTCAAAGTAAATGCATCTGCTCAAGTCGCAACTCACATAGTGATATGACAAATTGCTATGAAGACCAAGGAGCTTTCCAAACAAATCAGAGATAAAATAGTAGAGAAACAAAGGCCAGAAGAAGGTAAGAAAAAATTTTAAAGTCACTGGTTAATCCCTTTGAGGATGGTGAAGTAGAATGTGCTTCATACTACCCAGATCAGGCAGCCTTTTCAAACTAATCATCTGAGCATGCAGGAAACTGGTTGCAGATTCCATTGTGAAGCCAAAATAATTTTGAAATTTTTTTTTAAAGATCCACATCTGGAATGAGAGTCAGTGTTCACACATCAACAATATCTTAGACCCTGCACAAAGCTAGCCTGTATCTGCAAGTGGCAAGATAGAAGCCATTATTGAAAAACAATTATCTCAAATCTCCTATGGAGTTTATGAAAAAATAAGTAAATGATGACATGTGGCAAAAGGTTTTATGGTCAGACAACAAAAATTGGGCTTTTGGTCTAAATTCAAAGCATTACATCTGATGCAAGCACAACACAGCACATCAACCAGTCAACACCATCCCAACTCTCAAGATTGATGGTGGTAGCATCAAGCTATGGGGAGGCTTTTCATCAGCAGAAATTTGGTAACTTATCTGGATTGAGGGGAAGCTGGATGGTGCAAAAGCACTAGGCCAAAGTCACACTGGAGTGGTTTCAAAAGAAAAAAGTGAATATCCTAGAGTGGCCCTATCAGAGTCCTGACTTGAATCCAATGGAACAATTTATGGCAAGAATTGAAGACTGCTGTCCATCAATGATTCCCAGCAAATTTTTCAGAGCTGGAACAATTTTGTTAAGAATGGGCAAAATTTCACCATTCCACTCTTCAAAGCTGATTTAGAAATATCCAAAAAGACTCTCACCAGTAATTACAAACACATGTGCTTTCTCAAGTAGTGACTAAGGGGGCAGAATAATTATGCAATCAACAAATTCCAAATTTATATATTTTCTTAGCAAGTTCTGCTGACATCCAACCTTCTTTACACATAAAAGTTATGCCTGACCATTAGAGTTTTAAATAAAACATATTCATCAAAAGAATTGTTTACACTGTCTGTATATAATCAAAATGTGACATTATTAGTAGGTGTAAATACTTTTCAAGACACTGTATTTAGCATTGATGTTATTTTAAATTTTTAATATCCCAAAATTTACTCAGAAACAAAAAGGACAGCAGGGACTGAATAACTCTTTCTTTAAAGAATGACAAATATACTAAGATTTTAATTCTAATCTCACTCGGAAAAGTCCTGGAGAGGAAGAGATACTGTCCACTTCCACATTAATTGAATTCAGGTCACTGATACTTCTGTTTATGTTGACTTCTCCTAAAAGAAGATTTTTTCTACATGAGTTTTATAGTTTGACATGTACTGTAAAACCTGCAAATTTCTGGAATTTTGATAATGAGTTATAAAACAAAAGAAGCAAAACACACTACTCAAAACTTACCACATTATACACTGTAAAATCTAAGAATATGTAACCAGGAATTTATGATAACACTTTTAACATTTAATATGTACACTGATTACTGTACACATGTACATTTCCTCTTCTAGAACAATATCAAAGCCCATAAAAAAAAGTACCACAATGAAGAAAAGGTGCATCCCTTTAAATTTCACAATATTTTAACAGTTTCAATCTTTAGACAAATAATGAAACATCAAAACTGTTGTTTCTTAGTTTTCATTGTGTATCTACAAGTAAATCTGTCACTGGGAGATTCCCTTTTTTTAATCTCTAAGTGTGACAGTAAAAAGAGTTAATTAACTAGTGTAATTTAACAAATACACCACCTTTGCTAAATCAAATTAAAAAAAAAATTTGCTAAATACAAAATACCCCCAAACTTTTAAGATTCACAATATATTATTTCTGTTTCATTCAAAAATTTCTAACAAAGAGTCACTATTACATACAATGTTCAAAGTTAATTACCCTCTGCTATTCCTGTCAGAAAATGGTCAAAGCTCCCTGGTCATACTGAATACACTCTAGTCAAGTAGGCTTGTATATAATTATCATGCTACGTTAAACTGGACTGCTTGTACCCCAAAAGTTTTCACCAGGTAAACCTGACGCAAAATGAAATTCCAATTTCTAAAATTCCATAAACAACCAACAGATGGCAGAAAAAAGCAAGAAATTTTTGTAGCCAACTTATGATTACAGTGAGGCACCTGTTCACAGAATGTGGAGATATATCATTTTGGTAATTGCATTTTTGAGTACATAAAATGGAAAATGAAGATACATTTGATGACAATGATGCCAATGTGTCATACAAAGAACAGGTAGGTTCAGATTTTGCTAGAGTTTGGACTAAAGAGAAGACATCACTGCCTCTTATTACACATGCTCCATGATTTCTATACACAGCTGATCCAGCTGACAGGATTGTCCAATATTCCAACCTTTCTTTTTGATGATGTACTAGATGATGCAATAAAAATCAACAGATTTACAGAACAATGTTTGAAGTAAACATTCTGGTCTCACAATACAAACGAATGGCACTCTACTACCAGTAATGACATTTATGTTTTCTTGGCTATTATGATTTTACAAATTTACTGTAAAAAAACCTTACCTACAAATTTATTGGTGAAATAAATCAACAGCTTCCATAAACCTTTTACAAAAAAAAACAATGTCATAGAAGAATTTTGTAAAATAAATCAATTCTTCTACTTTTCAAATAATGAAGAATATGATCCATCCAAATATGGTCTGTTTATCAGAAATTAATTGATATAATTTGGAATCTGTATGCACCTGAAAGTAACATCACTGTAGATGAGTCTTTTGATTTATAATGGAATACTTGGTTGGGTTCAATACAGTAAGGTTCAGGATTAAAATTTACACACTTGATGAATGTAAAAGTAGTTATATCTATTTATTCATTACATACATTAAAAAAATATATTGATGAACTTTAATGTAAACCTTCAAGTGCCATAGGTTGGTATGTCACTTGTAAAACCTTTATTGAACAAGAAATGTTGCTTTACCAAAGGTAATTGTTATACATCACTAAAATTGGCTGAAATACTCAGAGAAAAGGAAACAGACTTATTTGTGATGGTGAAGTTTCAAGGAAACACATGCCCAAGGATTTGCAAACCAAAACATTGTTGAAAGGAGAAACTGCAGCCTACAGAAGAGGAAAGATTACCATTTTTTGTTGGAAAGACAACAATGAAATGATGCTGCTTTCAACCATAAATAATGCAGAAATGGTGAATAATAAAAATAAAAAGATAAAAATAGTAGTGGATCATAATAATACAATGGGAAAAATGGACAGAGCTGACCAACATCTTACAGGCTACTTTCTTCCAACAAACTGAAACAAGAAGTATTATAAGAGAATATTCTTTCACCTTGTAGATCTACCTGGCTCTGAGGTACTCAAGTATCCTCTATTACAAAACATGCAGTACAGAATAAAGGTGATACAGATGATGGTAAGGAAATATACCCCTGGATTATCCTTAAAAATACAATGTTCAGGAACACCACCACCTCCATTTTAACTTTTGGGAAGACACTCTTACAACTCCGATGTACCATTCTGTGTAACACTTTACTCCTGAATTTACTATTCTTCAATAAATGTCTATTTGAAAATATTATGAACTTTACACAGAGACAGTTTCTTATATGTTATCTTTTTACTTTTTTTTTATAGCTGTGTAACAATTTCTTGCATGTATATGGTATTTCCTTAAAATAAATCTAGACACATTATTTTCTTTACACCTTTCTTGTATTTCATGAGATATCTCGAGTTTATAATAAAAGCATTTGCCTAAAAAGTTAGTGAAACTTATCTATATTTAATGCCTTTTTTAATAATATAAGTTGATTCACTATAATACGAGTAGGACAATCAGTGCACCAATCAGAACTACTGCATGAGAAAACTGTCACTGTGATGCATCATATTTTGAGCTACTGTGTTCATTGACTGTTACAAAACAAGTCATATAAAAACTACTCATGTTATGTAACTTACATTTCATACTACATACATAAAACATTTTTTAAATTTACATTAATAAGGGGTATCTAAATGGAACAACATATATTTTAATTCATTTATTTATTAGTTACTAAAAATAAACCAGAAAAAGAAAGGGATCAGTATTAACAATTATTTCAAGATAATTAAAATTACACCTTTTGAATTTAGAAACTGAAAAATGTTTTGCAACAATTAAATAAAAAATCCTCTAAAGAAAAATTATTGTTAAAGAAAATAAAAATGAGATTCACATTATTAAACTATGTAGTTCTGTTGCCCCACATTAGGTTATATAAGAATGAAAAGCTTGATATTTATTATCAAGAAGTATTAGCAAAGCATGATATCAATTCATGACATAACTTTACCCTATCAAAGTGAAGCTGAATTTTTATGAAAGTTAAAGAAAATTTAAGTATTACATTTACAGTGTAAACAAAGCTGTAACAAGTTAGTTAACATGATGAATGCTTCACACTATAAAAAACCCAATAAGTCTCCATTTTCTGAGTAAACTTTAATGGGCAATTCTCCAGGAAAAATTAACTAATATAATTTGTCACATGACAAATTAACATAGTTCAGAAATATTTGCATGGCAGCTATATTTTATTTTTTTCTGTAACATTCACAGTACAGTTACAAAAGATATTATGAATAAAACAATTTTATTTCAGTTAGAAGAAAAAAATTCATTTAAATGTTCACATATGTAAGTATAAAAAATATTACCTTCTGTAAAGACGTAGGTCCTCTCAAGCTAGACATTTTTTAAATGTAAAAAAACAAAACCAACAACAATATACACTGAAACAAATGGAAGGTGTAAAAAAGACCAACTTTTTAACATTGAAAACAAATTTATAGCAACAGTAAACTTTATGTTTGACTTTTACCAAAAGTCAAAAGAATCTCCCTTGCCTCATGATATTGCATATGTCAGGTTTAGTGAATATCCATCTACTAGAATTTGAGTTTATAGAATAAAACTTTCAATTTTTAGTAACAGTAACCTTTACAGCTGACTTTTTGACCCACAAGTTCCTGAAAAAAAGACAGTATAAATAACTTTAAAATATGAGGCTTATTACTAAATACATCAACAAAAATGAAAATACCTCAGTTCTAAAACATGGCTGTATAGTAACAACTAGCTCACACAGCAAAAAACATGATAAACATAGCATTAAAATATCAAGTACAAATTAAGGTTTACCTAGATTACGAGGCATGTAAGGGGCCAGAAGACGTGAAGTGTCGTGTCCGCTACTCTGTAGGGCATCGGCGACCACAGTTTTATCAAATAAGAGGTCATCTGTAACCTCTGGCAAAGAATTATGAGATTGTTTGTTGTCTTCCCAGGGAAGAAGATATCGAGCTCTTTCACGACGATGTTTAATAACCTGCATGAAAAATGAAGTTTCAGAAAATGTTTCTGACTAATATAGTTAAGTGTTTCATAATTTTGTCAATATAACTGTTAAACAATCAAATTCTGAGGACTATATTTTGTATATAAAAATGTTATACTTTTGTGAAAATTAAGTATTGATAAAAATATTGAATATTAAAAATATTTTTGTTATTTTGTTGAAATGAGAAAATATTAAGATTATAACATGAAAAGGTAAAGCAACTAAATGCACAATTCTTTCAGGGATTCATTTATTTCAGACACTATTGTTAAGAGGCATTTTTAATCCTGGATGTCAACTGCAGTATATGTTTACAGATAAATACAGAATATCACAACTAAAAATTGACAATTTTATATACCAGATTACATATCCCTCTTTCACGAAGCTACATTGACTCTACCACAAGTTAATTTTTCACTTGATAAAAACGTTTATATTGTACCACAAATTGGTTACTTTCACTTGTGAAAAACATACAAATGTCAAAGCACCAACCACACCAAATGTGTACTGGAAGATACCTTAGGTGAAAGTGACACTGTCACACATTAAAAAATAGAAATTTATGCACAGGAAGAGAAGGGAAAGATTTGACTTTGGAAACCAAGAGCTCCATTGACCTCAAATGAAGAGTACAAGGCAGGATCCTGCTAAGGAAGATGTTGAAAAACATCCTCAAATGTATCAAATATTGTGGGGGTTGAGACAGGACTTTTTTAGCTTGACTTGCCATCCTATCTGAGCAGTCTCCTGTAGGAGGAAATGTGAATGAATGAGAAAGGCTTGTAGGGATGGAGCTAAAAGTAGCCAGTCAGCCATGTAGTGAAGGAGCCACAAACTTTAGTCATGAAACTAAACCAAAAGGTAAAGCATGGAACAAAATGAATGTACCATCTGGAGGTTGGATGGATTAGGATATAATTGTATGCATTCGAGATGTTGACTTTTGTTACCCAAAAAACCAGAGTGAATGACTATCAAAGTATGTGGAAGAGAGGTTGATGAAGCATTTGAGGTTGGATAGGTAACATAACTGGAAAGTCACTTCCAAAAAATCAGATGAAGGATGAGGTGAATCCAAATAGAATATACTACAAAAGGAAAAGGTGAGACAGTTGCTCAAATTCTCATCGTCCTGGTTCAATTAAAATAAGAATGGAAAATGCAATCACATTTCTGGAGACATAATAGGGTGCATAAGAGTTTCCAATTCATAAAAAAACATGGCTGAGAACTCCTCAGTAGAAATTGCAAATCTCAAAGCCAGAGAAATAGTAGGTGGATCAGAAGTGGCCACGTTTACAACTGAAGATATTATAGTGACATTAAAGTAAAATTTCATAATGTGGAAATGAAAAAAATATCTCCTCAAGCAACTGAGTCAGCAGAAATAAAATGATAACAAATTACGTTGTCAAACCAAATAAAATTAACTGAAAATTGCACCCAAGAATGATGAAAGCTGCAGAGCAAAATTAAAACTTGACTGTACACTAAAATGCCAAATTGAAAAGTGATGAATGTACTCTACAGTATGGAAGGAGTCAGCTGTGCTAGAATTATGTGTCACACTCCTGTTGGTGAAGGATCGCTGAATGCTTATTTGCATGTAACAGTTCAGCTACACCATGTGAAGACATGTGAAGGTAGGTGGGAGTATCAATTTATCAAGGCAAGCAAAAATTGTACATATAGAAGACAACAGAAGTTGAGGAAAGCTATTATGTGAGCAGAGGTAAGGTATTGTACTGGAACATAAAATGCATGCTTATAACTTTCAAAATAATTTTATTTTGTAACAAGTGATTGTGTCGTGAAATCAAATAGCTTAAATTAATAAAAACAGGAATAAACAAAGTAAATCGTGTTATACTTACCTGTTCAATATGAGTACAGAAGGAAGGAATGGCTGTTAGATGGCCAACTACATACAAGAAAGATGCCACTAGTGCATGAACTGATGCTCGATGGGATCCTGTCATTGCACTTGTAGTGTTAGGTAGGTCCTTTCCCATGTTTAAAAAAAATGAATTATTGAACATACCAGTATATATAATTATATTTATCATACTATATGATTTCAGTGATGACACACAAATGTCTTCAACACAGACAAGTTCTGAGGCCCAAATGTTATACTTACATCAAAGTAAAACAAACTTTTCATTATATTAAACTAAAACAGAAATTCCAAATCTAAATAATCCAGGGCCCTAAAATAAATCTAAATCTTGGGCAAGAATTTAAAGCAGAAAGTCTAGGTATCAAAGGTTTCAATAAAATAAGACTTGTAACATATCTTTTGAACAATAAACTCTATCATTTTTATACTTTGAAAAATATTTCCATTTTAATTTGATACTAAGTTTCATACGGTTTCATGTATAATTTCACAAAATGAAAATTTATTACATCTTGTATTTTGTAATCTAGAAAAATGTTTACCAATGGCATTACAATCTTTTCATCAAAAGCAATTTTCAATCATTGTTTATCTCAAATGAATTGATCAAATAACACATTTAAGTTTTTAAAATTTAAAAATTTGGAGTGAAATTGAAAAAACCTACCTGAATTGCAAATATCAACCTTATTAACTCAATAAGAGCTTCAGAATCACTTCCCAGTTCAATGCACAACAATCCAAGAGTGACATACAGTGCTTCAAAATTTTCCTTTGTGTTATTTGTCAACTGGACATTTTCATAAATGTGTACCATAATCTCAGGACCATTCTTTTTTATGAACATTATGTCCTGACGTGAACACTTGTCTACTGTCAATTGAGGTAGTGGACTATCCACACTATACATAAGAGAAAATTAATAATAATTTCATTTAGAAACTTCCTGTTATCATACATTTGGCTGATAATAAAATTAGATCTGATAAGTATACATCCTACACATAAAAACGAAAAATTAACACCTGGTAATTAGAACTACAGTTGTCTTTTCAGTGGCATGTCTGCAGACTCCAACTGCTGAAAACTGGGTGTTGATGCTTGTGGTGGGCAGAACACAGATAGCCCCTTGTGTAGCTTTGTGCTTAATTACAAACAAACAAACAACTACAGTTCCTTGCAAAAGTCTCCATCCTCCTGTGCTAGTAATCAATTTTAGTTATTTTTATGTGAAAGACATAACTCAAATGGCCAAAAATATTTATTATATTAATCTAAGGCTAGTTTCTAATGATTATAAAAAAACAAAAGATACATTGTTTCTCACTTTAGTCATACAACACAAAAAATCTTGAAAACAAATGTTGCAAAAGTCTTCACCCTTAACATGATTATACAGTTACAATTTGGCTGAAGCTCACTTGGCAATAATGACAGCTGAAAGTCATTATGGATAACCCTCCACAGCATGCTAGAGATATTTTTTCCCACTCCAGTTCTTGTAAGTTGGATGTCTTTGATAACCAGCAATTTTTTAATCTCTCCACAGGTTTTTGAATAGATTTGGGACAGGGCTTTGGTTTGGCCAGTCAAGGGCTTTAATTTTATTTCTCCAAACCCATTCTTGAGTTGCTTTTGATCTGTGTTTAGGATCATCGTCCTGCTGAAATGCAAAACTCTGGCTGAGATTTAGTTTTTCAGTTGACTTCTTCAGGCTTACCTCCAACATCTATGTATATTTTCCACAGCTCATGATCCCTTGAATGCATATAAGTTTTCCAATGCCAGCTGCAGAAAAACATCCCCACAGTATTATAAACCTACCATGATGCCTGTCAGTTGAAACTGTATTTGCCAGATCACAAGCAATGTTGGGTTTCTGTCATACATATCATTTGTCATTTGACCCAAAAAGTTCTATTTTGGTCTCATCTGACCAAAGAACTTTCTGCCACACTGTTGTAAAGTTACTGAAATGTTTATGGGTATAGTCCATTCACAATTTAAGAAATATCTTTATCAGTAATGGTAACTTTCTTGCAACCTTACCACACAAGCTTTTTTTGTGTAAGGTATGTGATATTGTCAATGTGTGTACAGTAACTTCAGTGACTACTACTGAAGTCTGCAGTCCCTTCAGTGTCACTGTTGTTTTGACAGTCAGTTTCTCTGACAATGTTTCTGCTTGTTCAAGCACTAACTTTATTGGTGCAACCTGTTCTTGGCAAGGTTGAGGTAATGTGACATATTTTACGGTACTTAATGGTAAATTGAGAACCTATGAAATTGGTTTATAGCCTTCTCCAAAGTTGTGCTTCTGTACAATCTTCTCTCTAAAATCTATAGAAAGTTATTTTCTCATCACTGTTAATATGTAACAGTAAACCAAATTTTAACTTTCAAAATATTCTAACTAAATCAATACTGATGGCTCAATATTACCTAAAATATTTTTTCATGTAGTTCTATAATATACTTTAGTATCTGATAGAGTTGTTATAGAGTGTGACAAATTTACTATTGTATACCTATTTTAATATTGATGCTTGTTAAGTGAAATTTATACTTAGAAATGTACATAACTCTCAAATCTGTTTTGCAAAATCCCCAGTTATTTATGAAAATAACAGAAGATTCTTGAGTGTAAGAATCAACAATTGATGTGTATGAAAATACTAGTGCATTGTCAGTTTTATTATGCAGGCAGAAATTTCTAGAAATTCTCCTTACCCATAAGTGTAACCAAAGTGATGCACAAAAAGACACTATATATTACTGATTTCTCAAGTATTTATACTATAAACCTCAGAAGCTATAACTGCAATTAATGCTTACTAATTGGAAATTTCAGATATTTGACCAGGAATATTTATAGATTTCCAACATTACAAACAATTTAACTTCAGTGGCTTCACATCAGACATTAGTATTTTTATAAAGACATTACATTAGTTTATTGGTGAAGAAAGAATATAGATAGCTAGTTTCCTGTTAAGTGAACTGTATCTACATCAACTCTAAATTAATCTGTTCATCGTGAATTCTCAACAAGATACAAAGTAAATTCCTGACCAGATAGAAGACTTAAGATTGTTTGTAAGTTTGTAAAACTTTTGTACATAGCTATTATAATAAAGTGTGTTTTTTTGTGTATACTAAAATATATTTGGACCAAAAAAGAAAACTGTGTGTATCAATTTTGTTGGTAAATGTCATAAATGTGATATATATTAACATTTAACTAACTTCTAAATTCAAATTATCATTTTACTCGGTTTCAGTCTATTTCAAATCATAATATGCAACAAGAAACATTTGTAGTTACATTAGCAAAGTAGTGACATAAAGAAATTAAACCCAAAACAAATGATAAACATGTATTTATGAGATGATTATACTATGAATTATCCAACTCCTGCCAAAAAAAAATTTCTGATGAGATGTTTGTGAATGACTGGCTATTACAGGAAGTTTTGCAAGTTTTGCTGACATTACTGTACCATTAACAACCCTATTGAAGAAAAATCAAATGGTCTGAAGCATACCAGTCTGCTTCTGAAAAAGTGAGAGTTTTATTGTGCACTTACCCTGTACTGATAGCATTTTGCTTTGATAAGCCTTTCACATTAGCTGTTGATGCTAGCAACTGTGGTTCTGGTACTATTCTATTAATAACAGGCAAAGGACTGAACACCCTGTTTGTTACTTTCTAGAAAGTTTAATTTTCATGAAGAACATTATTCCACTGTGGAAAAAAAAAAAGAGAAACTGACTTTGGTGTCAGCTTTAGAACATTTCAATGTGCATGTATCTGCATCTCAACAACCAAGTGATATTTACTCTGACTATAACCTATTGATGTTTTTTAACCTAATGAAGGGCAGGGCAAAAACAGAAGACTGTTAAATTGGAGTTTATCATTACAACAATATGATTTTAAGATAATCCATGTCAAAGAAGTTAGTAATATTTGTGTTGATGCACTTTCACATACTATGTAATTTTATGACGATGATGTCATTGGTATTTCTGAACATAGACCATTATTTGTAATTACCATTGTTGTAAATTGTGTTAGTATTTGTATGTTAAAATATATTTGGGTCAAAATATAAAATTGTGTGTATCAATCTTGTTAGAAAATATCATAAATCTGACACACATCAACATTTAATTAACTTCTAAATTCAAATTATCATTTAACTCAGTTTCAGGCTATTTCAAATCATGATATGAAACAAGAACCACTTGTATTTACATTAGCAGGACAGTGACATTAAGTCAATGATGGTAAAAGCTGAGGGGGTGAAGACTTTTGCAACATATGCTTCAAGGTTTTTCATGTTATATCACTAAATTGGATAACAAAGAATATTTTATTCTTTGTAATTTTAGCAACTGGTCTGAGATTAATATAATAAATATTTTTGGCCATTTTACTTATGTCTTTCACAAGAAAAAAACTAGAATTTATTATTAATACAGGGATGTGAAGATGTTTGTAAGACACTGTATAGAGAATAAAAAACCTTGTTATGTGTGGTTGATATACACTTTACAAAAGAAAAATAGTAATGCACGTCATTATATTCTGTGTAGAAAAAAAACGGCAACATTTGGTCAATATACAGTGCAAACAGATCCAGTAATATCTGGCCAACAAATACTGCACATAAAAAACATTTACATCTGGTCAGTAGAACATTCTAACAAAAAATTTAGTAAAAAACGACCTTTACATCCAGATATATGTAAAATTTAATAAAAAATTAACCACCATTTCACCTTTGCAGATTTCTTGAGGTTAAAACATAGGATTGTTTGATATTAGAACATCATTAAGATATAAAACTTTGCAGTAGAATGTTTAAAAAAAGGAGAAATTGTAAAATTTAGTTTTCATTGATTACACAGTAAAGAAAAAGTATCATCTTAGTATTTCTAAAATAGGTACTACTGATATCCTACACTGACAGATGCTAACAGAGACTGTAGATACTGATAAGAAACAACTATAGATGAGGCTGAATACAAAGTTGCACAGATACACAATAACTAAAAATTAGCAGATATGTAGTTAGAAGTATGTAATATGGAGAAAGAGAACATTTTAGGTTTATATCTAGATTGTAATAGCTTTTCAAAACCAACACTGACCTTATTTTTTGAAGTTTTGGTAAGTTCTCATGACGATCTAATAAAGTGTGAAAAATCTGTTGAACAACAAGTCGAACTGCTGGATCATTAGCTAATGACATGTCTAGTAGAGGTTGAAGAAATGCAGATGGAAAAGCTTGAGCCATCTGTACAGTTCGATATTTGGTACCAACCTGAAAAGAACAAATAATGAATTTAACAACAGTTTATTTAAAATAGTCTTTCTTGAAAATACTCTTTCTGAATTAAACTCATTGCCAAGCTATACAAATATGTATCTAAGAAATAAATGAGAAATGATAAAATACATTTACAATATGCATATACACACACATGCAGTACAACATAAATAATATGACAATACAATAAAAAAAGGCTTAAAAATTCACATACATAAATCATATTTCACAGTTAGAAATATTAACTCACAATATAGCTTTTTATCAGCTACTTACAGCATTCAAAACTATTTTTTACTTTTAATTTTATCAACAGTTTTGAAATGATTAGTATCGATAGTGATGTTACAAATCACAGATATGTTTCTTGTATTGCTAGTTTTGTTCTTCAATTGTTGGTATTCAGTATTACCCTTATTTAACAAGAGACTAATAACTGATCCCACATCTTTCATATAAATTTGTAAACAACCAATGGGTGGTTTACAATGTATTTAAATTTAAACAATTGTTCACTTCCAATAACTGCTTTGAAGATACATCTTAACTACACTGTAGGACAATTATAGTACTTTCACTTCATTAAATTATTTTTTAACTTAATAGCATTTTCTCTGCTTAGTAAAATTAAAGAAATAGTAGTTTTGTCAAGTTTTTCTGAAATGCATTTAGAAACAGTTCATAACTATTAGTAATTCTACATGTCTGATTCACATGCTTTTCATTTAAATTCAGTGAAATGCTTTACATATACGGATTACATAACTAAAAAATTATTGTTGGTATGTTTATGATAAGACTTCATTTTAAAACTTCTGTTGTTATGACCAACCATGTCCACAGAAGGTAACTTTGACTGAATATGTTTAATATTAGTTAAATACCTTCTTTAATAAAGTAGATACAATCGCTTATATTAAAAATAGAATTTATAATATGTTCCACTTTACTGGGTTTAGGAAATATAGGTAGACATACATATAGTTTAACAATTTTGCACAAAAATATTTTAATTTAACTCTAATTGAGAATTTTGTTAATTAGCTCTATAAAATTACCACAGTTATTATTCATAAACATATAAAAAAATGAAAGGCAAAGTTCACTAATTATGTTACTGATAAAAATGTACACAAGCAAACAACCCACTAAATCCTTACACTAATTTTAAAAAAACAAAATTAATAAAGTAGAATGTCAATTTTAAGTATATCCTTTGGGAAAACAGATATATGTCATCAGTTACATTGAAATTACTAATTCACTAAGTGAAAACATAACAAAAAACAATGAATATTAAAGTTATGGGTTATATCTGAAAGAAAACCAATATAATGAATTTTCTAGAAAAATTGCCATTCTATAGTACTGTTTTACTGTAATCTGGATAAAAATGTTGTCAAATTTTAGACATTGTATTGAATGGAAAGGTTTTACTTGTTATGTACAAATTTATGTGTGTATGTAAACAGCTCTCTGATGCTTATACATATGTGTAAAAGAATATATATGGAAAGAAACTTGGTACATATCTAATATAGTAAATATTGAAGCATTAGTATTAACTCTAACCATTTCAGGATTGTAGAAAAAGTTAAACATCAGCAACACCTCAGGATCATTTGCAATCTTAATGAAAGACACATCTGGTCCATGCACCCTCACTTGTTTCACAACTTTAGAATTGTAAAGTATACAATTAAACAAACCTACAAATTTAAACTTCATAAAAGTTCTTTTGGTTTTAATAACGAATTTTCTGCAATTCAGCTATGCAGATTTTGTAAATAATATTCATATGAGAAACAATTATTTTTTGGGGGGTCTTGTAGCTGTATTCATATCAATGTTAAAATTTTAAAACATTTTATACCCACCAGACTCTCCAAGTGAAGGATCCAGGGAATTTTAGATTATATATTTACTTGAAAACTGATAAATGCATAGTTCTCATCTTCCTTGAATTCTTAGGGTAATTTATTAGTATTATTTAATTAGGCTTCGAATACTAAATATGCATACACACCTCCAACAAACTTTTTAAAAGAATGTGTTGTAACAGAACATCCGTGTTGCGAGATTCTTCTCCTGATAATGGAACTTTTCCCATGATAAACATCATGATTTCTATTTTCTGGTAGTCAGGTAAATTGTTGGCAAACACACCTAGATGCAGATTTACATGATCAGTATTTAAAAAACAAACCAGACAAACAAATGCATGATGTTTCTGAAAATCAAATGTCGTACAGATAACAGTGCTTTCTTGTGTAGAAAAAATAATGATAAAAGTGGATGCAGAACAAAGAATTTACAAAAGGATGGATACCAGATAGAGAAATGATGAATAGAAATAATAAATCATCAAAAAACAAAAGGGAAATTTCTAATGAAACTTGGCAAGAACAGTTGACTTTAAAGTATTTAAAAACAATTAAGTTATAATAAAACAAATTGTTTGGTTGCATTTTGTATAAAAGCAATGAAAAAATAAACTGAAGACTGTTCTTAAGTTTATATAATGAATTTAATTATATTTCAAGGAAAAACTTGATAGTTTCATTAATTTTTAAGTTAGATATATTTTATCACAGGGATGATAAATGAATGAGGAAATTTCTATCCTTCCAGTTGAAGATCAATATCTGCATATAAAATTTGTTTTAAATATCCTGTAAATGAGAGAAGTAGAAATATCCTGTCAGAATATGAGATGATCTTCAGTGTAGAATAATATGTGATGAAAAAGGAATTATATAAGACTCTTTAGTAAGGAAATATCTAACCCTCTCACAATGGGCTTGGCCAAATCAGCCATATTTTTGACCCCATACTGACCTTCATAGTTTCCATAACATCTAAAATGTTTGCAAATCTTCAGTAAGTTTCATAAACTTTCAATAAGCATTAAGAGTCTTTTTTAAGACAAAATTAACAATTTTTAATGAAGTATTTTCACTAAAAATTTGTCTGAAAATATATGAAGTCAAAGTGTTAACTGCTCTGAGTACAAAGTGAATTTCCTATTAAGATTTAAAATATTTTTCTTCATCTAAAAATGGTCAGAATTTATTTGCATAATGTCTAGAATCTTCTAAATAAATTTAAAATGTTTTTTAGTGAAACTTTATATTTCGTATGTTATTTTCTTTGTACTAACTCTATAGAAGTTTTATCAAAAAATAAAATCTAAATCTAAGTTACCCATTTTTTTCTTCAAATTGTAAAATGAAACATTCGTTTACCCTAAATAGCTTTAAAATCATAACAATATACATCTACATCTATTTGAATGTTATAATGTTATTTTCCTCCATACCATATCTAACTAATTCTCCCACCACAGAAGTTGTAAATCACTTGGAAAACAGGTAGCTCATGAGCATATCTCATGATATGCTTGTATATATTTGTTGTTATTCTTCTTTATTTGACCTTAAAAGTTCCTAATTTTACCTTTTAGTTACTTTCATTACAATAAATAAAGAATATAAATGAAAAACAAGAAAATATAGTGCATACCAGGAACTTTGTTTTTGTCGATAAAACTTAACTCTACTACTATTTTTTTATACACTGATGGTACTACTACAAGAAATAATTTTATTTAATTATATATTGCACCATAAAAACTACAAGACAATGTCCTGTAACCATCACAATTTTCTAGCTTTCTAACTGTGCAACAAGAGCTGTTAGGAATTCAGCTATGCTTGTTGATGTGTTTCTCATAGGAATAAAGTTTGAACTGGAAAATAAATAGACAATTCTCTGTACATAAAGCAATGTAATATACTACATTATTCAACATATTAAACCTCTGGCTTTCTATTGGATATATTTATATATAATACACTATTGAGTGTTATGACAGTGCTACTAGCAATTTGTGAAAGAGTGGATGTGGCAGGTGGGCATGACAAGTGGGGTATGATTTTCTAGTTTGTGGCCCTAAATAATATTAAAGGCTATGAAACTTATCTTCTGTCTGAGCAATGAAAACATTATGATGAGTAAGTCATACTAAATTCCATGCTTCTTGAAGGACTGGTAAGTAAATTAGAGAAGATGAAAAACTAGAGAGCAAATGTCACAATTTTCATATTAGAAGAAACTAAGGATTTAAAAAAAAATATACTGCCTCATGAAAGTAAGAACTTGAAACTTAAATAAAATCAAAGTTTGGATTATTAGTTACATTATTCATATACCATTTAACTACATTTTGAATGCAACTCAGTAAAACCTCATAACTATACAGAAAAGAATGCTTGCATAAAAGGAGTTAAAGATGGCTTCTCATCTAGTTTTTAATTTTTCTTTATATCCTCATTACAACAGGGTTTACCAAATTCATTTATTTTTTTAATTATTTTTGTCTGTTAATGGAAAATTTCTTAATACTAAAGGACTGAGAGTAGATACTATGTATTTTATGATGGATGGGTGCCATTATAAAGATTTTGGGGTTCTTCTACATACACTATAAACATTTGTTTGTAAATATGTCCTCTAATGTAAAATTTAATAATCTTTTGTAAAAAAGTGACAGTTTGAATTGATTCAGCATCAGTCATCTAACTAAAATATTTTTATCAACCTAATATCATAAAGCATGTAACTTCACATTTTTTCTGTAAGAATCTGGCTTTTAATATCACTAAAACATTGATAATATCAGGAGCTATCTCAGTAATATTTCAAGATTAATCAATTAATTTCATAAAAATACAATTAATCAAAGAAAATAGAAAGTAAATTTATTTTTTTTGTTTTTACATTGTGTCATGTCTCTAATTCTATTTGATAACTTGTATTACTTAGCATTGTAGAAGTAGGTATGAATCTATGGAAGGGGGTCAGAACCCCTCTAATTTTTTAAATAAGCTAAAACTAATTTTTAACTTTGTATAAGAGAGTGTGAATTTAAAAAAGGGTTAAAGAGGTCAGACTCCTCTTCTACATTTATCTCTATAGAAACAACACCATTTTTAAACCCTATTAACCCTCTTCTGTGCATATTACTGAGTTTTATTCAAACCTTAATTAAACCACTTTAATATAAATGTATTTCAATGAAATTATTATTATCAAGTAAGTTATAATTTAAACATTATTCATGTTTTATTTAATTTTAAAAAAGAAACAATGAAGACAGCAGTTAAAACTGTAGTATTTGCTGTCACATGATCCATTCTCAACTTTAAGAGATTTATGCAAGAAACTGTGAGTAGCTAATATAGACTAACAGTTAAAGTACACTTACAGATGTCTTTCATTACTGTCTGAAGCCCTGTCAAGAATTTCTCCCCAATTGAAGTATTCTAAACATTTCTAAGTTTAAAGGTCAGTCCTGCCCACTAGTACACATTCTTTTATAAGGCAAGGAATAATAAACAGTACAGGAGCTGGGGAGGACAGATTGGAGGTATAGAAAGAGATGAGTACCTATCAGAAATACATTTTCAGGTAAGGAAAATGTTAGTTTTCAAGGCAATTCACATCTCTTCATACAGAAAGCTAGAACCCCACATTGATATAGTGAAGTGGAGGACCAGTGTCAAAGTTACCTGGATAAGCCCCTTCAGAAAGCTCCAGAAAAAAACCCATGGAGTGTGACACTCTGTAAAGCATACTCATGGAAGACTATAACTTATCTATTTCAGGGTACCCTCTTTGCCCAGATTAGAAGAGAGGAGGAGGCACATAAACCCCATGTGTCACAGGTATGAATGAAATAAGAACATAACTGTACAAGTACTTGCACATAAGAAGTCAGAGAGCCAATATGTGAAGCACAGTTAGGATGCATTCAGATCATATCTAATGTACACTTTAACTCTACTGTCAAACATTATTGGACCAACACCTGCTGCAGCACTAGGGTAAGACAAGTCAGTGCATATGAAAGAGGGCAGGTTTGTTATATGTGCGCACCTCAGCTCCAGTCAAAAACCAGGTAGCATTTTGTGTCTTCTAATGTTCACCTCATGGCCAGAAAGAAGCAGAAAAGACAAGCAACTTTTGTTCCAACAACCCAGAGTGGATACATGTGCAAACCCACTACACAAACCAACACCAAGCCATCCAGGAACTAACACCTGGGTGGCAATATCATGAGGACCTTATGTTGGTTGATTCCACACCATTGCAATACTAGAACACCAGGGAACCACATCTGGGTGATACTAACATGTTATGAGTAGAAGTATATGAGGATTCTTCTGCACTACACTGACAGTGTCACCATTGTCCTACTTCTCACTGAACTAGCATCTGCTTTTCAGCCTCTGGCTATTACTTCCTATTCTGTGGGGGTTCTCCATAGTCCATTACCCCATAGGAAGTATTTAGTTTTAAGGGTCCACTATGCTCTACTCAAAGAAAGGGGGACAAAATTTATTGTGGAGAGACCCACAACCCATGAGTAATCTTATAGTTAAAAATTTTACTAAGGACAGTGCAATGGGTATCTGCATAAACCTGTTTTGGAAAACCAACAAGCATAAGCCAGGAAAGCAAGAAGAGTATCGCTGTCAATGGCTTTTAGCATGACAGTTGATGTAATACGTAATATACATAATATAATAAATCAGAGACTCATCTAAGATAAATTATAATATGTAACAGTAGCTAATGTAGATAATGAGTAAACTTAATCAGTGGAGGTTGGGAGTTATACTAGTTCAGATAACTTACTTGGGTTTTTACGCTAGTATAATTTATCTACTGTACCTTTTGCAATTAGCTTGATATAAAATATACGAGTTTGTATAAACACTTGCACACTTTAAGTATTTATAGTATTATTTTGTGTATCTTCACAAAATTTGACAGACTTTTAGTAAAGATTCCACATTTTCTTGCAAACAGAAATTCAGATTTTTTAATGAAGTATTTTTACTAAAGATTTGTTTGTGAAAATATTAAGTCTGTTTTGTTACTAGTCAGAGTGCAGAGTGATTGTCATGTCATAATCAAAAACTATTCTTTGTCCCATAAATCTCAAATTTTATTTTAGTAATCTTTAAAACTTCCTAAGTACATTAAAAATGTTTGTTTTCAGTAAAATTTTGTACTTTATCTGTTATTTTCTCTACCCTAACTATAAAAGATCTGGCAATTTGACTGACCTTGTAACCATCATATAAAAACAGGATATAAATACAAATTATAATTTTTTCATTCTAGAATGACTACAGATTACAACATAAAAACACAGTGTTTAGTCTACACAGCCTAAATATCACAACACTATATGTTTGTATATATATTTATTATATTCACCCTTCTTCCAGTCTTGCCTGGCTAACAATACAAAAGTTAAAATGGCACAGCACATGTGCACTCACATTATCATATCCAATAATATAAAACTGACCTTTAGTCTTTACAAAGTGTACTATCTTTTTGGGGGTACTATGTTTTATTCAGTACACTAGTGATATATCATCACATAGAGAATATATAAGGTTTTTATTTTACTTCATAGCTTTTAAATATCAATAATTTGAGTTCCTAATTCATACAAAACTATAGTCTAATATCACAAACATCTAATCTGAAACACAACTGCATTTAATATACCATGTGACACACAAAAAATTGTGTGTCACATGGTATATTAAATGAATGTTTAGATGTGTCTTTTTAAATATTTATTTTAAATTGAGAAATTAAGTAATGTATAATATGATACTAAAGTCTTACACCAACATAATGACTTAAATTCATAAAATAGTAGTTGAATAAAATTTTGAATATGAGTCAACAAATGAAATGACATGGCCATTGACCCATGACCCATTGCAATAAGGTTAATCAACTCAACTTCAGCTGGAGGCTGGAATGCCAATACCAGGAGGTAAGTTTGCATTAGCTACCCCACAATGGTTGAACCTTATATTAATTTTATTTTCCTTTCAAATTTTTTGGTAGAGCAGCTACTCTCCCACAACTGTTTCCATGCAATTAAAGGTGATATAGATATATTAACCATCCACATCTTGCTCACTTAGCCCATTCTTATTTTTCTTACTTATTTTATGTCTATTCTTCTTTCTTTAATATTTGTGACTAGGAAATTACAGTTAAGACTGGTAGACAATGTATCCCCACCTTACTGTGAATCATATTTCTTCAGTCACCTCCAAAATCAAAAGCATACCTTATCTCCTACATTAAAGCCCATGCCCTAGCAATATTTTAATTTATGTAGTTCTTTTTGTAGCTGTTAAGGTTTGTTTGATGATTAAAATGTTTTTAATCCCAGATTTGGACTTACTGTTCTTAACTCAATCCTTTCTTTTGATGTCAATATTTATTTAACTGTTGAAATAATATTTTTACATGTAAGTATATACAGAGATGCCAACTATTTCAAATGACTGAGCATAATGATTGTAGATAGAGCCCATTTATCATATGCGGCTACAAGGCTTGACCAATGTCTCTAAGCTGTTTATTATTATAACTATTATTATTTATTACTGCTATAGATTGCTCATTTATAACTGTGTTTTGTGTATTTAATAAATAAATTTAAAAAATTCTTTTGAAATTATGTTTTATTTAGTTCAGAATAACAAACATATTGGTAAAACAACATTGAACATGCACAAACAGTAAGCAGAAAAAGCCTTTGTGTAAGGACTAGTTTATATCATGTTTATGACATTTATTGTAATAGGTTTGCAGCTGTTGCAGCCTTTGCTTTCATGAGAATGTATCTGGATGATTGGGAGTTATAACATTGTCCATTTGACTGCATACACATCTTGTGTGTTATAATACTGCTCAAAACTGAGATGCTCAAGTTTGGTCTGAACTTGCTTTTGTTTTTAGTCACTAAACTAAATATCCTTTCACTGTCAGCATTAGAATGGAAAATTGTACGAATTACAAGCATAACCCTACACAGAATGTCATACTTCTGGTTGCCATTTCCATCCTTAACTGCAGACAGCTGAACCCAAAACTTGTCAACATTCAACTGAAGGACAGTTTCTGAGAAAGAATCAAATTGATAGTTCAAATATTGCCCTTCCAACTTGTCAATAGTGTCATGCTCATGTGTATTGACAAGGACAGGATAACTGTCTGTGAAGAAGCATAGAGAAGAGAAATCTTTGTTGAATTTCAGTTTTGGATCAGCAACCTCTGCCTGAATCAGAAGTTCATCATTTAGAGGGAAATGTTTCATCATGTAATTTGTAGCTGCAATATAGTATTTCTTGACACTGGTGTAGAAGCTAATCAGGTCCAGGTTCTTTTCATATTTAACAATGTATTCCTTGGCAGCATTTCCAATAGAAACTGCCTCATTAGATTTGTGTAATGATTCATTGTTGTAGTCAAGTTCAGTGATGTTGCCTTCAAGATATTCTGGCTTGATGTATCTGACAAGTATATTTTTAACTTGTGTAATCAGAGTTCTATGCATAATGTGTATGCAAGGTTCTTCTCTTTGCAATATCAAATTGGCTTGCTCAAATAGAGGAATTGCAGACTGAAGAAAAAGACAAAATAACAAGTTCATTTTGTTGTTCAAGAAAACTGTTAACTTATCTAACTTGCTCTGCTTAACTTTTCTTGGTTACTTCCTTGCTAGATTTCATTTTCTTTTCTTTTTTCATTGATTGTCTCTTCTTTAGTTCAAGATCAGACTGCCTAAACATATATTAAGTTATATAAAATGTTTCTTTGTCTGATTTTGGAGATTGTTGTCTTGTGTCCCTGTGTGGCTGAGAGGATGTCTTGACTGTGTCCCTGTGTGGCTGGGAGGGTGTCTTGACTGTGTCCCTGTGTGGCTGAGACGACATCTTGAGTGTGTCCCTGTGTCGCTGAGAGGATATCCTGACTGTTAAAATCTTGTTGCCTGACTGAGCTGCACGTTTAGATCCTTTTGAATATAGTTTTTCCTTTTCACAGTGAAAATACTTCTTCAATGGCTTCCACATGTCCAACATTCTGTTGAAACACACCCCAAGTGATATCCATCTTGTGTTAACAAGTTGTAGGATTTTTCTTGTTTCTTTGTCATACAATCCTTGAAATTCTTTGAAATGTTGTTTTCTGCTAACACTTTTCTCCAGAAAATAGTAGATATCTATCAATATATCAGAAACTGAGCAGGGCAGTTCTCTGGAAGCTTTCTGAGCAGCAATATTCATGAGGTGACAGGCACAGCCCATGAAGTAAATGCTGGGCTGTTGTCTTGAGATGTGTCCCATCACACCTTTACCTATACCAGACATAAATGAGGCATTGTCTGAAGAAAAATTAAGACAGTTTTCCCAAGGAATTTTTCTCTTTGTCAGTTCGTGGTCCAAAAGCTTGAAAATATTCTCTCCCGTTGAAGCTTCTTTCCATTCCACCATTATCAAAAGAGAACAAACAATTTTTCCAAGCAAAGGGTCAAGATGTCATACAACCACTGGATACAGTTTCGAGTCATCCATGTCTGTGGATCCATCTGCGGCCAAACTGTAAACACTGTTAGTAAACATGCTTGAAATCATTTTGTCATCTTCACATCCCAACATCTGTACAATTGGCTGTAGTTTTGGTTCTAGCACAACCCTATTTTTTCGCTATATCAGAGTCTGGGAACATTTTCCATTTTTCTGAATAAATGTCCTGCATGATTGGCTACAGCTAGGGGTAAATTATGAGCAATGATGAATTGCGTGAACATCACTTCTGCATTTATGGTTTCATATTCTGAATTCTTACTTATAAATATCCTTATCTGCATCGTTTTTGTCTTCGCCTCAGCCTTTTGTTGGTGAGATGCCGATTTTGTATGTCTGGAAAAATCGTTTATCCCGCCATGCACCACAGAAAATCGATGTGACAAACTGTACAAAACACATGACTGTCACTGACTTTTGATGCAATGATTGGATATTTTGCAGTATATTCTTTCCTAAATTTTTGATTCACAGTTTTAGTCCTTTTAGATTTGCCAAAAACAAGACAATCTGGTGAACAAGGCCTCTTTTTTCCATCTTGTGAACGATCGCATTGGTGTTTCTATGCCGCTTAGAAAACGAGAAATACCCATCTACATGAGCTGATTAGCTGACAAACTCTGATGATGTAACTATGGATTCCCCCACGTACCCAATATGGAGAAGCACTACATTGAAACTATTGGTAATGTCGAAGATACAAATATTTTTTATTATTTGAAGCACAAACATGGTTATCGCAAGTAGCCATTTGGACTATGTCTTTTATTTATCATCAAAATTTATTTGTATCTCTAGAAATTTTCTTTTCACCACTTTCAAGCCCTGGGGGAACAATTTATCACTTTATTGTATAGGCCTATATAATATATAATAATTTGGGAGTTGCAACAAGTCGTAATATTTGTCTGTATGAGCGTATAGTCATAATGTATACACCAAAATCGTAATGATTACACCCAAATTTTAATGGTTGGCATATCTATATATATAATAATGTGTAGCAAAATGTCAAGATGATAAAATAAATAATTAGACTATGGCTGTGCTTTATTTCTTTGATGATGCTCCAAGCAAATTCTCTTTTCTAAGCAAGAAACAAGCCTGTAATATGTGTTCCTATATAGATTTATTACTATATGCAAAGGATTTAGAAACTACCAACTAGAATGGTAAAAATGAAATCCTGGCTTTTGTGTTTCATTGGAAATTTATCTTTTAATTGTATTTTTGTATTTTTAATAATTTACATAATTTTTAACTTCTGTTTACTTATGTCTTTGTTTGTGTACCTGATAATTAGTGACATTGGTTAGTTGCAATTGGTCATTTTGCAACCCAATTAAATGATTAGTACAATGTTATCCAATTATCTTACGTACAAGCAGTACAAGATGCTGCCTGGGAAGTGTTTTCAGTTAATATCAGTAACTGGGTTAACTGGGTAAGCAACTCTGGTGGCAAAATTTCAATTACTTGGATGGTTGTAAAACCTGGAAACTCTAATTTGGAATAACTGTTTGATTTTGTGAAAATCAATATAATTAGAATTCAGATAAGTAGATAATTGGAATAACCAAAAATAGTAATAACTGGAAATACTAATTTAAATTAATCAGTGTATGAAACAATAATAATTGTTATTACTGCTCATAGATAATTGACTAAATTGCCCAGTTCTAATCAGACTGGAAGCATTCTTTTTCTCTGATACACTTGATGCCACTAAAGTTCACTTTTATATGTTGTTCACATTTCCTGCTTATTCATAATGTACCCCTTAAAGAGAAATGTACACAGCTTATTATGTTTCTTTAACTATTACTTATCCACTTTTTGATTGAATAAATAATCAGTTATTATGAATTCTCAAAGACTATAGTGTTTAGATAACCTATTTATATAATTCTGAAACGGTGTTTCAGTTTATAGCAAAAAAAAACAAATCTCATTATAAGATACAATACTGTCAAAGGTACAAAACACCTGACAAGTCATACAAAATTAGCACCTATTCAAAGCATTTTTTTTAGTTTTGCTCTTCCTTAAAATCAGTTTGGTAAAAACAACAGATACCTAATGTATTGATCACAGCTTCTTGGAGAAGTGTTTCATTCTCATGGTCAGCTGGCGTTGTATTCTTGACATCTATTGAGTTCCGAAGATGATTTAGAAGAGAGTTAAAGATTTCAAGCACTGATGGGCCTGAAAAAAAAAGAATAAAAAAGCTATACAGACATCATTCTTTTAAACATCTTTATAATTTATGACTACAATTTTGGTTACTGCAATAGTTTTTAAAACATTAATTATGAGATTGGTTAACTACATAGCTAACCTCAATTACTTTCTTAACACACAGATTAACTTTTACAACAGAATTTTACAAAGCAATTAAGTGTTTCTAATCCAGAGTTTTATCAATGAGGTAACTGATCTCATTCATTCTAGATTTACCAAATAGTTACAAAACAAAATATCATTTGATAACTTATCAACTAGTTATCTGATCCTAACTGATTCTAGATATAAAAAGCTAAATAATTAGACATTCTATTAACATGCAGTTAGTAGAAAACTAACCAATACTCTCTCCAGCTGCTATAGCAACAATGTTTGAGAGAACAGTGACAATGCCTCGGCGTACTTTAGCATCGGCACGTGGACGAACACTAGGTTTTCTCTGTCCTGAATCATCCACTCTAGACTTTTCATCTAGGTGGCTCATAAGAAGCTGAATGACAGCATAGGAATACTGTGCCTGTAGATTATTAGAATACTTTTAGAAAAACCTGTTTTGAAGAAGAAATCTACAGAGTGTTATGCAACCCTTCATATTCAGTTATAGTACGCATATTCATAATTATGAAGTAATCAGTAACGTTGCATAATATCTTAACATTTAAATGTTACAACACAAAACTATTATACCACAGTTAATAATCATACTGAACATTCCAATATTTTAACATAATTATTTGAAGTGTTTGCAAAACAAACATGAAGACAAAAGTATTTTTAAATTATCGTATTCTAAAAGTAAAGTTGTTTTATTAATATCTTTTAACATTACTGGAGTTATGCATCACAAATGTGATTTTGTGAGTTCTGATAACCAACTTACTAGTAAAACAAGTAATTCCATCTTTATGAAAAACTTCCTTTCTAGAAAAATAAAAATCTGTATTGTTTAAAAATACTTCTTTTTTATGTAGCTAGCTTTATAATAGGATAAACAGAACATGTATTCCTTAAAGCTCACCTGAATAGAATACATGATAACTTTAAACATGTGGATTGCATTTTCCTTTACCCAAAGTTCATGGTGATCCAAATGCCTGTTCATGTAAAAAGAAAACATTTGTTAAATATTTTTCTTCTTAAAGCAAGATACAATTATTATTCTACAATATATATAACTATTATTTTACAATTAACAGTAAAGGTTTTCTTTAAACTTGAAAATATTATACATTTTGTAAAGTTTTCATTGTCATTTCTAAATTTCTATTGTGTAATATATGCTGATAAAACTTATAATACCCACTTTTTCAAGCAGTAGAAGCTAATGTCATACACTAAATCATTTTCACATACTTTTACAAAAAACATTTCCTTCACTTTATTGTTTAAAAAGCTGTGGCAGAGATACTGACAAGATGGTGTATCCCTAATGCTTTTTTTATGACTGAAAATATATATGTTTTTTGATATACATTTAGAAAATTTTCTACAATTAGTATAATTCTTATGTTTTTGTTTTCCAAGATGCCACTAAAATATCTCCTATAAACAAAACATAGAGCATACTTAAGAACAGGGCGTATCACAGATCGAATGTGACCAAAAGTAGCCCGGCTCATCAGTTCTCGTAGACAGTTTTCAGCCAATGTCCATGGAGTGGTCTCATCTTGAGGAGAGTCAGGGGTCTCACTGGATACACTGAATTTACAAAGACACATCACATTTCCATGAAGAAACATAACATTTTAAAGATTTTTTTAGTACATTCATGATACATTCTAACATTTTGGGGTGTATATTCCCATCTAAAACACTTCAATTTTCAGCTTTATTTATTTATTATTATAGAGAATAAACAGACACAAGGAAGTTACTTAAATTTCTGTGAGTCAGAAACTTTGTAAAAATTAAAAAATGTAACCTATAACATAGTATTATGTAATTTGTGCAGTCCACATTTCTAACAATGTTTTCAGGTAATTACACTGTGAAATAAATACAAACACAAGTAAACAATAACTGAGACAACAATTTCCCCAAATTTTATAAACCTGAGCAGTGTTTCTCCACTTCTGAATATTTCATTATGTCCTGGTAACATTAGTTGCAAGTATTTTAATTCTAAACTTCAACAAATATAGTTACAAAATTAAAAAAATAGCTTTAAAAGACTGCAATTATATTTACCTTAACCAAGTAATATATGTTGTTTTCTGTTTGTAATTAGCATAGCTGCTGCTTGTTTTTGGCACTAACTAAGTTTCTATTCTTGGACAGAGAAGTTACTGCTTAACACAATGCACTACTAATAATCAAATGATTTCCTTGCTTTATATTTATTACTGTTACAGCCAAAACATTTGTATAGCATTTTGAACCTAAACAAATAATAATCTTTTCTCTGGTACTTGGTTGTGCCCCAGCAGTTGGGAAAACTGAACTATGGGATAAATCATACATTTCTTTGTATCTATTTAACACAATACAAATTCCATGTACTTACTACATAATATATGCAACTGTTCATGCTATTTGAAGCTTCAAAGAGTTTACTATCTACATACTACATGAGAATCTCATATTACTGCTTTACTGATCTATATGGTATACAGAATCTTAGATTGTTTTACTGATCTATGTATATACACTGCTGGCCAAAATCTTAAGACCAATGAATATAAAGAAAAAAATATGCATTCTGTGTTGTTAGACTCAACCACTTATTTGAGTAGAGCTTTGAAAGATGAAAATAAGAAAATGAACAATAAAAATAAAATACTTTTTAGCATTTAATAGGAAAAATGTTAGCACTATGAAATTAGCCTAAATACTCGCTGGTCAAAAGTTTAAGACCATACTGAAATGAAGCGTTAATCTGTAAACACATAGTGAAATTTAGTCATTTATGTTCAAGCACTGGCATTGTCAACATCTCTCACTGACATCCCCTGTGTTACATAGCGTAAAAACATGGCAAAAGCTAAAAGGTTGACAGAGTTTGAATATAGCAGAATTGTCGAGCTGCAAAAGCAAGGTCTCTCTCAACGTGTCATTGCTGGTGAGATTGGGCATAGTAAAACTGCTGTTTCTTAAAAGACCCTGAGGGATACGGTACGAGAATTTCAAGTGGTGGGCCCAAGAAAATTTCGCTGATGTTGAGCAGGAGGATTCAACGGGTTGTCCGACAAGACACTAACCAATCGTCGAACCAGATTAAGGCCCTTATGGATGCAGAATGCAGTTCAAGAACGAAAGACGGCATCTACGAAAGAAAGACTTTAAAAACTGAAAATGTCTTCAAAGACCACGCTTCCTTCCACACCATGAAACAGCTTAGTTAAACTTTGCTGAGAAGCACCAAACATGAAAAGGAGAAAAGTGGAAGAAGGTTTTGTTCTCCGATAAGAAAAAAATTTAACCTGGATGGTCCAGATAGCTTCCAACATTACTGGCATGATAAGGATATCCCACTAGAGAGATTTTCTACATGACAGAGTGGAGGAGGTTCCATCATGATCTGGGGTGCTTTCTCCTTTCATGGCACTGTGGAGCTTCAGGTTATACAGGGGCATCCAAATAGCAGCTGTGACTCTGTCCTTCTATATCAATTTATCTCTATATCCATTCTGTATATAAGCTCCCCATTATTCTTTCTTTGTCTTTTTGAGACTGATAATATTATCAGATCCAAACACTAGCTATCATGGGGAGGAAGGGTGGGATAGTGTGAAAGGTGGTAAGTATTATCAGAAATCCATTTCTGGTGCAGGAAAAGATAAACTTCTGAAACAAACTTACTTCATGCTTTAGCTAGAATTCTATATTGACCAGGTGAAGGGGCCAATGAGGGCAAGATCCACACAGAAAATATCTGCAAAGAAAAATAGGTGTGCAATACAGAGATATAAGTCATATCAGTGAGAGTGTGTGTTACATTTGGAACAGATATGCTTTTCATCCAAAGTGAGACATAAACGTGGCCAGTAAAGGCCAACCAGCTACAGAGTCAACATTGTCCATTGTCATGAGATTCATGATCCAAGCTCCAACCATATACAAACAAAATGTTCCATGTCTCATAGTTGGAATTATAAGACTCAAATCTAGATCCAAGGTGTAGTGGCTATGGCAAGGGGACCATATATGATATAACTGTATGATACAAATATGATATGAAGGGAACCCCACCTGAAAACTGTAGGATACTGCATGTTGAGCCACTAAAATTATGAAGAAAAGGAAAGCAACATCTATGTAAACAAACCCTTACTCCCATCTGAAGAAGCACAGGCAGCCTTATACAGAGCAACAGATGCTAATGATTTGTCAAACAACCATGCCAAAAAATTGAGAGACATGGTACACTGATGATAAGTAAACCACATTCTTTGATAAACGCCCAAAGAATGTAGAATTGAATATGTTAATATGGAAACTGCTCAAGATATCATTTCATGATGTCTTGAGATGGAGTGCATAAAAGCCAGATGTGAAGTCTAATAATGCCAATTTCTGGATGAAAAACGTTTGTCTGAGGCAGATGTAAAAGAGATGGCGTGGGAGAATGGGAAAAAAGACTGATGCTCCTAAAGCTACTGGAGGAATGGAAACCAGGGCTGACTTAATCAATATGGTATTACTAGAAGAACTTGACTGGACAAAGAGTGAATCAATGCCAAAACTGTGGACAGCAGAAGAATCAGAGGGAACACACAAAAATGAAGGCTTATCTAATCCTGAATATGAAATGCTACTCCCAAAACCAGAGGGTAAGGTATTGAAGACCAGAATAACAGGAGCCAAGTATTCCAATGTGTGGGAAAAGCAGTGATCTGTTGTACCATAAGCCAACAGCAAATCCAACAAAAAACACAGGAAAGAAGCATCAATAAACAGTGGCTGTGGAGGTAGTAGAGCAGTGGTTCCCACCCTTGGGGGTGCGAGATAATTTGTTTTGGCCACCTTCATCTTTATTCTTAAATAAATAATTACTGTGATGGGTGCCACAACATATTAAAATTTTTTAGGGGTGCAGGGCATAAAAAAGTTTGGGAACCACTGTAGTAGAGGAACATCTACAGTTAAGTTTTCCCAGTTCAACCACCAACTGAGATCCAGCACATCTGTGTAACTGTTCAACTGATCCAGTAACAACAACTGAAGGGCCCTCAGATAGGCCAGACCTAAAGGAATGAGTGTTTCTAAAGATGCTGAGTGAGTGAAGATGACACAAAAAGATCTGACTATCTAGCAAAATATGTATAGAGTAAATTCCAGTCTGAATGGTACATAATAAATCACATTAATATGTAATGGATTTACCATCATATGTATATTTTAATACCCACATGTGTTTCAGTTTGATGAATGTGATGCATATTGTTGGATGTGTATTCACAAGTCCTGCCATTCTCTAACTTTGTAGAAGATTCTTAAGAGTAAGAATCGACAATATCTGTTTTATGAAAACACTAGTATGTTTTTGAACATTGTTGGGAATTCGAGAATCTCGCACGATTGGTATATAAAACTGATGCACCGAGAGACAATTATTATTATCGGTCAGCTACAGTCAAGATATCATAAGCCTTGCAAGTTATACTTGTGATTAATTCTTATTAATAAAACAAAATACAAAATTTGACCAGAAACATTTATAGATTTTGAACATTACAGACCATTCAACTCCAGAAAATTAATTTCACACATTAGCATTTCTACGAATACCACAGATATCCTCCTCAATAAAAAGTCAGCTTGTTAGGGTGTGAGGCCAGCCAAGAAAAGCAGCACTGACTTGAGCAATGTGTAAAAATATCAACTCAGAATTAATTTGCTTGTTGTAGACATGAATCATTGATAAATCCTTCTGTTCTAGACTGGATGCAAGATGTAGTATTGTCTGTAAGTTTCTAAAATTGTTATATATAAATCTTTATTTGTAATAACCATTAATATCATTTGTATTGTTGTTCATATGTTAAAAAATATATTTGTCTTAAGAAAGAAAATAGAGTGTATCGACCTTGTTGGCAAATATCATAAATTTGATATATACTCTTCAAAAAAAGAAACGCAAAAGGGATATTTTTGTTATTTTAAAGAGAAATATATGTAATAACGTTACAAGCTTAGAGTATGTGATGTTACACGGGTTAAGGCACTGATTGTCAAACCAAAAGACAATAAAAGTTGTGCACTTTGAAAACGGAGGAAAACATCTGATTTTTCAGCAAAATGCATGCGTGTCCAATAAATTTGTTTGAGAGATCTGCATGTTCTGCAAGTGTAACATGTGTAAAATCCCTATAAAAGTGACGGGTTCTCGGTTTCCATAGGTCAGTGTTAAGCCACCAACACGCAATACAGTTATGCCAAGACTGACTGAAGCACGAAGCAAAAACACCATTGGTCGCTTGGAAGCAGGAGAATCTCGAACAGATGTTGCCAGAGCTGTGAATGTCCACCCAAGCACCATCACGAGGCTATGGAATCGTCACCAACAACATGGATGAATTCGTGACCATCCACAATCTGGCAGACCTCGTGTGAAAACGCCCGCACAAGATCGCTACATCCGGTTACTTCACCTTCGGGATAGGACCACCACTGCGACGTCTACTGCCTTAACAGACCTTTTGCACATTCGAGGGAATCTTACAGCTCAACGATACGTCGACGAGATTCTTTGGCCCCATGTGCAACCCATCATGGTGAACGTCAACGACGTTTTTCAACATGACAACGTCAGTCCTCACACAGCCTGACTCACCACTATCTTCTTGAAATGCCACAACATCAACGTTCTTCCATGGCTCTCCAGATCACTAGATTTAAATCCCATCGAACATCTTTGGGATGATTTGGACCGACGTCTGCGACGGCGACAACCTCAACCACAGACTCTACCTCAGCTTGCAGCAGCTTTGCAGGCTAAGTGGACAGCCATTCCACAGGATGTGATTCGTCATCTCATCGCTTCCATGGGCAGTAGATGCCAAGCAGTTATTGATGCTCATGGGGGGCATACTCGTTATTGACGTTGAGTGACGTTAAACTTCACCTAGTGAGCGTGGACTTCGCCTTTGCAGACTTTGGATGTTCAGCAGTGAATGTGCAAAGTTTCACACATGTCATACAGAACTACCCGGAATAAACTTGTTAACAATTTGTCTCATATTTTGCCTTTTGCATTTCATTTTTTTGAGGAGTATATATTGAAATTCAAATTTCCAGCTGTTTGAAATTGTAATGGTTAACGTAAATAACATAATAAATTGAAGACCTGTTGAAGATAAATTACAATACATAACAAATAATAAAAAATAAACTCATGCTAAATGTCTGTTAAAAGTGCTTTAAACACTGAACCTGAAGTACATAACTTTCATGATTTCTGAATATGTTGCTTATAAAAGAGAGTGTAGCATTGTGAAAGCATAAAGTTTAAATGATTGAAGGTGCAACTAATATTATATGACTTATCAACATGGACTTGCTCAAGATCAAGTGATGTACAGTACTGCACAGTCATGTTTAATGTTTAAGTAAACACACATTTTAGTATTCATTGGTACAGAAAAGTTTAGTTCTACGACTTAGATTTTACAAATGCATTAATATATTTGACAACATTTGGCTGTATTAGTTAAAAATAGCACCAAATATCAAATGGTAGATTTAACTTTCAAAAAAATGATCAAAATTAAAAACAAACCATAACACTCTAGATAATTGCCAACTGTTAGTTGTTAAATTTGTAAAACTGCATGAACAATAACAGAAAAACAAAAGTTAAGATTTAATAGGCAAATGAAAATGTGTAAGAAAATATCACCTGATAAACTTACAATAATAACAAGAAATGTTAGGATTCAATAGAAAATATAGCAGTAATAACAAAATACCACACAATAAATTGTAACACAGAATTTATCAAGTCTTTTTTAAAACTTACTGATTTTCTTGCATGTTAAACAACAAAGAGGGTATTATCTTTTCCATGTGTATCTCATCCCAGATATTCACTTGTAGGTCATCACTGACAGTTTTTCTCACTACACCTTGCAAACCTTTCAGTCCAGCAACACGCAGCCTAAATTATATCAAAAAAACACACAGGGATAATAATTTTTATCATATTAGTAGCATTCTCAGTTTCACTAATTTTCTTTCAAGTAATCTGTAAGAAGCTGTAGAATAACAAAACGTTTTGACAGAAAATTTTTATATAGAAAAATTGGAACAATCAAGTCTTGACTACATTAAAATGCTACAAAAGTTAACATTTTCCTATTCTGAAAATGTATTTCTTTAGCCCTCTTCTCACAAAGTGAGTACACATGGGCTTAAATGTTTTATTTTGCAAAATCAATTCAGAATGAATTATCCAAGATATATCACTCTAGCAAATGGAACCAAAAGTATTCAGGACTCCTGTACTCCACTGGAAGAGAACAGAAAAATGCATGTTGGAAAGTCAGGAGAAACGGCACACCAGAGATAGTGCAATGAATGTCTGTGATACCCCATCTTGAAAAATATAATTCCCACTGTAGGAATCACAGTCAGTAATGATGGATGGAATTCCCCCATCTGCTTTACTCGTGAGGTACGAGTATTGGTCCTTTGTAAATGAAACTAGTAATTTTTAAAAAATATAGATATACGTACCAATTGCTGCTGGTGGTCTTACAAGAACTCTCCACCCCAACAATGAGTTTTATAGAATTATTCATATCTAGTGCAAATATAAGAAGAAGCATACCTGACCCAGGCAACACCTGTTACCAGATGGAATCTTGAAATATGATATATATCAACTAAAATTATATATAAAAGTAATATGTTGATTTAACCTAGTCACAGGTGAAAAGAGAAGTAGATTTACTACAGGAAAAAAACGGTACCTTCTTGAGAAAGACACAGACAAGTCATGCAGATAACACTGGGGAACACTTTTTCAGTAACTTTGAGTTGCATTGGATATTTTAACTGATTCTGAAGGAGTTTTAGGCGCTGATTTCAAATCTGAAATTAGTTTTTCTCTACAAGCTCAAGTTTGTATGCAATTTGAGGTTAATGAAATTGTACAAATGTGAACTTGCGTAAACCATGTATAAGCATTTTCACGTCCATATATATAGATAGCTTCTAATATTTTGATCATTCTTCTTTTGTTTCAGATCAAACATGGCTTCCAAAAATAGATATCATTGCAGAAACAAGCCTGATGCCTTCTGCTACATATGTGGATGCTACACACTCAATCGTCAGAGACGTAACATATCCTCGTTCGTCAAGCATGCCTACAATGCATATTTTGAAGTTCATCTTGGTGATCAAGACAAGCAATGGGCTCCTCATGTTGTGTGCCACAATTGTGAGGAAATGTTTCGAGACTGGACCAAAGGAAAACGCAATGGTCTGCCTTTTGGTGTTCCAATGATTTGGCGCGGACCCACCAACCATGTAACTGACTGTTATTTCTGCATGGTAAACACAACGAGTGTTGGGAAGAAAAACCGACATAAGATTACGTATCCGAACATTCCCTCAGCTATTCGGCCAGCTCTGCACTCTGAAGAAGTTCCTGTTCCAGTTTTCAAAGGCTTGCCTTCATTGGACGATAAAGACATTGGACATGATACAAGCGAACAAGACAGTTGTGACAGTGAATTGTCAGAAAAGTGTACACAATCGGAGAACTGTTCTTCAGACACTGAACCTTTCCCGTCCCCAAGCCTCTTCCCCAGGCTGAACTGAATGATTTAGTGCGGATTTAGGTCTTTCAAAGAAAGCAGCAGAGCTTTTGGCATCAAGATTACAAGGCAGAAATCTTGTTGATCACTCTGTTAAAGTATCATATTTCAGAAAGCGTGACCAGCTTTTAGTGACCTTCTTTTCAGAAGACAGACAGTTTGTTTACTGCCATGACATCCAAGGGCTTCTCAAAGAACTGGGTGTACCTTACTATAGTCCTGCTAAATGGAGACTCTTTTTAGACAGTTCAAAACGCAGTCTAAAGTGTGTTCTTTTACATAATGGGAATGTTTATGGAGCAGTACCTGTCGGTCACTCAGGTCATTTGCGGGAAGACTATGATGATATGAGAATGGTCATGGACTTATTAAAATATCATGAGCACAATTGGATCATTTGTGTAGACTTAAAGATGGTCAACTTTCTTCTTGGACAACAGAAAGGTTTCACCAAGTTTCCATGTTTCCTCTGTATGTGGGACAGCCGAGCACGAGACAGACATTGGGTCCAGAAGGACTGGCCTATTCGTGACACCCTTGAAGCAGGCATGCCAAATATCATACAAGACCCAATTGTAAGCAAAGATAAGATCATCTTTCCTCCTCTTCACATCAAATTAGGTTTGATGAAGCAATTTGTCAAGGCACTGGAAACCGAAGGTGAATGTTTCCAACACATCATCACAGCTTTACCAGGGTTATCATTTGAGAAGATCAAAGCAGGTGTGTTTGATGGCCCACAGATTCGAACCCTAATTCATGATGATCAGTTTGTTGCTAAGATGACCGCTTTAGAAAAGGCAGCATGGTTATCTTTTGTGGCAGTTGTTCAGAACTTCCTTGGAAACAATAAGGCGGAGAACTACAGTGAACTTGTGAACAGAATGCCCTCGCTTTGTGATCTCGGTGCAACATGAGCATCAAGCTTCATTTTTGAACAGCCACCTTGATAAGTTCCCTGACAACCTGGGGGGTGTGAGTGACGAACAAGGAGAACGATTCCACCAAGACCTAAAGGTCATGGAAGAACGCTACCAAGGGCGCTGGGACAAAAGTATGATGGCTGACTACTGCTGGAGCATTAAACGAGATTGTCCAGATGAAGTGTACAAACGTAAAAGTTACAAACGCAAATTCCTACCTGAATAAAATACACAAACAAATTGATAAGCTATTCCTATAATTTCCTATAATAACAAAAAATTAAAAAACAAATAAAAATGTCAAATTGCATAAAATCTGTAGCTTGCAGACAAAAACCGACTTCAGATTTGAAATCAACACACTCAAATTGACTATAGAAAGGTCTTTTTTTAAATGCAACAAAATGAGTGTTCCCCAGTGTAATGAGCTGTAACTGTGATGTGAGTTGCCCACATCCCAGCCTATATAATCTATTCCAAAGGTCAACAGTAAAAGACAGTTGGATGATTTAATGAATGTGAAGAAACACTGTGCAGATGATGACCTTTCACAGACAAGTCAGAATATGCTAGTCATATGAGCTGGCGAGTCCAACCATTGAGTACAAATAAGGGTCATTGCACAGGACACAGAGGAAATCTATGGAACAAGTAGATAGGGATGATAATATGAAAGGATGCAACAAAACATCCCATGGAATAAGTATCTGGAACTGAATATAAATACAGGTGGAAAATGGAAAGCATGGAAATAGGAGATAAGGCTAAGCCATTTGTCAGGACAGCACATGGCTAGGTAAGTAAGGCCTGATTAAGATAGAGGATAAAAGAGGAATGGTAAAGGATGCTGGAAACATCAACAGCATAAATATTAGAATGACAACACCTACAAGCAATGAGAAGAAAGAAGACTCAAGGAAAAGAAGATATAAGAAACAGGTAGTAAGTAGGTTCAAATGGAGAACTGGACGACACATGAAGGAAAAAACTGAGATCCAATATGTCAAAAAAACAAAAAACGTGCAGGATGGACAAAACAGAAGGAATGGAAAAGGAGGAAGCTCTCTGGAAACAGAAGAATCTGAAGGTGTTTGACATGGGCACCCTACAACTAGAAACAGCTGACATGGTACAACTCTTATCAAGCAACCTGGCAAAGAACTGGAAAAGGTGAGGTGCTTAAGGATGGAAGGGATAGAAGCCATGGTAAATGGACTAATGTCTGAAGTTAGACCACACCTCTGGTAGACAGACCATTAGGAAGGTTGAATGGAATAGGAAAGTAAAGATGCAACACAAGAGGCGAGTCCCTCAGCTGAAGCAGTTTAATGGACAAAAGCCATGTGTGAAGATGGAATTTGGTGAAGTTAGAATGAATTATGTTTGAATGTGGTTGACAGAGGAGAGACTAAGACAGAGGATGCCATTCCAGTAAAGACCAGAGCAAAGGTAAACATGTCTGAACAGGTCAATATGAAGCAATGAGCAGGACACAACAAGTGGTCTGGATTAGGGAAAAGTCTCTGGACAGGAGTCTGATTGGAGGGCAGGCATATAGGTGAAGACCCTTTCAAACCTCAATGAACACATCTACTCTTACAGCTGAAGGATGAGGGAACCAGAGATCAAAAGGAAGGGATTTTAGCATTATAGATGAGTGGAAAACACATCTATATGCATTGTTCCCAGTGGAGAACACACCCACCAACATACTTGTGGAAGAAGAGACTATTCTGTGGTGAGAATGTAGTTGGGTTTAGATAAGCAATTGGCTATCAGATTCATAATTTTGGGATCACGATATGCCAAGATCACCACGTAGTGGTTGTGAGTCCAGTAAAAAAGATTCATAGAAATTTGGATTTGGTTCTCTCTTGCTTGGTGATACAGCTGACAACATTGAAACAGTCAGAATGAATCATAACCCATCCCTTCAAAAGTGCGAGAAAGTGATACAGAGCCCAATGAAGTGCCAAAAGTTCTAGAATGCTAAAATTGGAAAGTATCCTCCTTAGCAGATCATTAATCAGAAATCTCTTGAGAATCAAAAAAAGCCCCCAACCCATAAAGGTAACACTGGTAACAGATGAGACTCCAAAAGAAGGAGAAAAAATGAGAACCCCTATTGTGGTTAGTTCTAGGTTAAGCCACCATGCAAGGTTGGTTGTGATCCCAGAGGGAAGGGAAATGAGATGGCCTAAGGAAGCATGGGAGAAGTTCCACTGGTCAAAGAGCATCCACTGAAGTGAATGCATATGTGCTAGACCCAAGGGAATGAGAGCTTCCACGAAAACTCACATGCAGTGAGAAGAGAAGGAACAATTATTTAGGTTTGGTTTGTTTTAAATTTCACACAAAACTACACAAATGCTATCTACACTAAATGTCCCTAATTCAGCAGTGAAAGACTAGAAGTAAAACAACTAATCATCACCATCCTTTGCCATTCTTTATCAATGAATATTGGGGTTGAACATCACAATATAATACTCTCATGGATAAAGAGGCAATCATGTTTTGTGGGAAGAGGAATCGAAAACACACACCTCAGATTTTAAGCCAAGCATCCTAATCACCTGGCCATTCTGGGACCAAGGACCATTGAGACAGCCATCTTCATATCCCTGAGTTAAAGTGAAAAAGGTTGGGCTTGACTAGGATGGAAATTAAAAAAAAATCCCAGTAGAATAACATATTGAGTAGTGTTCTAACTGCAACATAAAACCCCATCCAATTAGCTTTCTGAAGAAGTAAGCAGGTATGAATGTCTAAGCAAGCAGAGAAAGAGATGAACAGGAGCCAATCATCCATGAAAAGAAGAGTCTGAAGACCTAGTGAGTGAAAATGAAGAGCAAAAGATACTTCACAAAACACACAAAGCAGAAGGACCGAACAGCAATGACAAGAACTGGAATACATGACCTTTGCAGACAAACTGAAGGTAATGAAATGACACTGGAGCAGTTGCAATAAGATGATAGGCATCTGTTACTATGATTTGATCATCCAGAGTCCCAGGATGATAGGTTTTGATCTCCATTCTTTTGAGGGACAACAATTAGACAGGAGTAAAAACCTACAGACATCTGTCTGAGAATTCTTTTGGATGGTAGGATAGTTAATACTTATTGAATAATTATCACTTTTAATATATTTTAAACTTATTTTTGGTATTACTGCTATTATTAGCTTATTTTAAAATGTATCTAAGTTACTTCAGATGTTTGTATTTCAAGGAGATGATTATTGAACTATAACAGATCATCAAATAGTTTAACAAAAACATAACTTATTGTAATACAACACATGATTCATAATTTCTCTCTCTAGATTTATTGTATACCTAAAGTTTACAGGTAAACCACATCATTTTTCACATGACTGAATACTTCTTAAGTTCTTTGAGGTTAGGGAAATGGTTGGTTGGTTTAGTATTTTATGGTGCAAAGCAAGTAGGCTATCTGCACAAAACATCCAGTAAAAAGTTAAAATAAAATTATTATAATTCCTAAAAAGAAATTAAAGTGAAATGAAACAAAGTTTAATTATTTAAATTAAAACATAAATAGCATTAAATCCAATTTTTATATCTAGTTATAAAGTGGTAAGAGAAAAAGTACAGTAATTCAAGTTGTAAAGGATTTTCTGTAACATAATTGTAATTATCATAACTCGCCAGGAAGACTAACTGGTAAGTTCAAAAATCAGTGTTAGTCACCTGAAGTTGGCCTTTCCAGTCCTGGTTTTGATTTATTTGACATTATGGCCATTTTCTAATTTCATATCGAACTAGAGGTACTTTAATTCTTAAAAGAGAATCAAATTAAAAAAGGGTCTAATTTAAAAAATAAAAAACTTAAATAGCATTGAAAAGATTAATGGCCTCTAAAAAACTAAAAACATTTCTAAGGTGGACAGTGTCACCATCACCAATAAACACAAACCTGGACAAAACATGTTAAAAATGGTGCCATCATTGAGAGTCGTAACAATGGCAAGACAGTAAAATGTGGCTTATTATGACCTGAGTGTTACACAGACAAGACATTGGTGCATCAGTCCTAGATAAAAGAAAATGATGAGTTAAAAACTGTGACCAATGTGTAGTCTAGTTAGAACAACTTCCTCTTTCCAATCCTTATAGAAACAAAATGGCTAAAGTCCAACAGAGAGTTGTATTTGGAAAAGCTTGTTTTCACGTTGCTCACTCCAAGTTGACTGCCAACTGGCACAGAGCAGAGCCTTGAATACAGGACCATAGTCCATGTATGTTAAAGAGAAATGAACCAGGTGGTTTTGAATATTGGCAAGAACAGGGTGAGAACAAACAAAGCAATTCCAGGGCCAGTAGAGAACCAAGTGAGTCAGTATAAATAGTGCAATTTGAGTACTGCTTAGCTTCTATGTGATCCAGGACAAGAGAAATGGCATAAAGTTCAGCAGTGGATACAGAAACTGTAAAGGGAAGTCTGCACAACTGTCGAACCACAACAAACCATGGTAGAGCCGACAGAGTTACCTAATTTGAACCATCCTTCCATTCCTATTTATATGGATGGTTCAGCAAATAACAGACAGTACTCCAAATCGGGAGTATCTGCTTTTCTCAGATAACTCAAAGAAAAGTCCCATTTGGAGATTTTAATAAGCCATGGCAGGATGGGCTGACCTGTGGAGCAATGGCAGATTGTCTGTTCTGAAAAAGCATGGCTCACTGGGGAAAAAAAACACAATCTTAGGTGGGATGCTACGGTAAGGATCAAAGTTTTGAAGCATACAGTAAAAACAGGTGCAAACTGTGGAGGTGTAGAGGAGGTTCATGAGACTATGTGCATAAGTTCTGAACTGGGGAAGCATGGAAAGCCCTGGTGCAGAGCCGAAGTTCCTGATGATGAATGAGGTCCAGCATCTTGAAGACTGCAGGGTCCTGGCAGAGCCATAAACCAGTGACCCATAGTCTAGTTTTGATTGAATAAGAGCATGATATATCTTTACTGTAGAACATCAATCCACTCCCCAAGTGGTGGAAGAGAAGACAAAGAGGATGTTCAGTACTCTTGTACATTTAACTTGTAGCTTACGATCAAAGATAAGCCCTAAGAATTTTGTCTCAGGGACCACAGGTAGCAGAACTTCACTGATACAGAGTTCAAGATCAGGGTGAATTCCCCATTGACAGCAAAAATGCATGCAAACGGTTTTAGACAGAGAGAAGTTAAAACCATTTGCTGTGGTCCACTTCAGTAAACAATTGAGGGCAGTCTGTAGCTGCTGCTCAATATATCTGATGTTAGACGATTGACATGAGACATGAAAGGCGTCGACATAGATGTTGTTTGCAACAGCAAGAGGGAGTTGTTCAGTAATGGCATTAATCTTTATACTGAAAAGTGTGACACTCAAATCACAGCCTTGAGGGACTCCAATTTCCTGTAGAAAAGAATGGGAAAGGGTCAAACACAAATGAACTTGGAATCACCTGTCCATAAAAAATTTTTGATAAAAATGGACAAGTGACCACGTAAGCCATATAAATGGAGGTCTCACAAAATGCCATACTTCCATGAAGTATATAAGCCTCTGCAATGTCAAAGAATATTGATAAAAGATGTTGTCATTTGAGAAGGGCTTCTCTGACTGATGTTTCATGTTGAATCAGGTGCTCCAAGGTGGAGTGCTGTTGCTGGAACTCACACTGGGTGGGCGAGAGGGGGTTGTTTGATTCAAGGAACCAAATAAAATGAGCATTAACCATCCTCTCTAAGTTTTTATAGAGACAGTTTGTTGAAGCAATTGGATGGTAGTTTGAAGGAATCTTAAAATCCTTCTCAAACTTAGAGAAAGGTAGGACAATAGCCCAGAACCAGGCATCAGAAAAACATTCTTCTGCCAAATCTGGTTAAAAACAATCAGAAGAATAGCAGGAAAAGCAAGAGACAGATGATGCAGCATCTCGTAGTTTATATCATCACATTCGACCTACGTACTGCCAGACTGATGAAAAGGGGCAGTTTGTGTTACACCAGTGAAAAGGGGTGATTATAGTCATAGAGACAATCAGCTCGAAAGGAAAGAGGTGATCGCTCTGCCTGAGTCTTGATGACTAAGAAAGTGGAGGATGAAGCAGAAGTGCTAAGTACCTGGCAAAAGCTTTCACCTGGAGTATCGGCAATGCTCCAGGTGTCAGATACTTCCTAGCCATCACAGAGCAAGATCAAGAAGAGGACAGAATTATATTGCCTACTGACCTTTTGAATCTTGTCCCATATGGCTTTGGAACTGGTGACAAAAGATATGCTGGTTGTGAACTTAATCCAAGAGTCCTTCTGGCTTTGACGTCTTACCCATCGAGCATGTGCATGGGCCTGCTGGAAAGTGATGCAATGCGAGAGTGCGGGATACCTATGAAGTGTCCCAGGCCCGTTTTTTAGCCTTCAGTGTCATGTAGCAGGCAGGATTGCACTGCGGATGAGAATATCCTGGAAAATGTGTTAAGGTTTTCGGAATACACTGAACAGCTGCCTGTATAATAGTCAGTTACTGCTGCCACGCAGTCATCTATTGATGGCTTACAGCAATGGCTGGATCACATTTTGTCAGAGCAGTGAAATGGGGCCAGTTGGTTTGATCCAGATTCCACTGGAACACATTGATCGGGTGGCATCAACCAGGGCCACTCTCTCAAAATTAGAGGAAAATGATCACTGCCTCGTGGATTATTGTCAACCCTTCATGAAAAGTGGGAGAATAGTGAAGGGGAGCAAACTGAGAGATCAATAGCAGAAAAGGACTGACTAGGTGAATGAAAAAAGTATAAGAACCAGTACTGAAAAGAAAAATGTTGTGATCAGAGACTATACGCTCTATGGAGAGACCCATCCCATCAATATCAGCACTTCCCTAGAGGGGATAATGTCCATTAAAGTCCCCCAAGATTAAAAAGGGAGATGGCAATTGTTCAATGAGAATATCAAGGTCTCTCCAGGTGACAGGTATAGAGAACATAGAGGACCCAAGGAAACACAGATGGCTACAGCTTCCAAGGGTGTGTCGAGTAGCAAAGACAGGGTGGGCACATGCTGATCAACCAACAGTGCCACCCCTCCATCGAACAACCTGTCATTTCTGTACAAAGAAAACTGCCCAAAGGTGACTGTATCGACAGGTTTCAGAAATGTTTCTTGTAAAGAAAGACATACAGAATGGTAGGAAGCAATCAGTGCTTTGATGCCATCCAGATTAGAACATAAACCTTGACAGTTCCACTGTATCAAGGTGGCCATTTTTATTTATGTGTAGGTGAATTGGGTGGAGAGCCCTTCTGTTTAAGACCATATCTTTTTTTATTTTCTTTATTCGAGGGAGGTCTGTTGACCTCCATGGATCCTGTCCTGAGTCGATTTGGAAAGTATTTGTTGTTGGAAGATAATTCCAATGACTGAGGATGTGAACGAATGATCAATTTGCATCTTAGGGCAGGAGAAGAAGATGTACCTGAGGAAATGCCTGTACCCAGAACCAAAGGAAGTGGATCTTGGGGCTTGCTGGAATGAATGTTAGGGACAGAAATGGGTGTTCATGTTGATTCACCAACATTTTTAACTATGGAGGTCAAAAGACTTTTCATTTGTTTTGAGAACGATTCTTTTGGAGGCACAGAGAGATCCATCTGCCCTCCCACAATAGTAGTGGAATGAAGTGCAGCAGCAAACACCTGAGATGAAGTGGTGGACAGCAACTTTAAAGCCTCAGGGTAAGTAATGTTTTGAATCATCTTCAAACACTGCTCCTCTTCTTCTTCCAACCACTTAGAACAAGAACGAAAATAGGATGGGTGAGAGCCATTGCAACTGATGCAATAAGGGTCTGTTTTACACTCACAGGCATCATGGTCCTTGCCACTGCAACAAGCATACAGTCATGCGAAAAAGTTAGGACACCCTATGAAAGCCTGTGTATTTTTGTAAAAATTTTGGATATATAGATATTTGATCTCAATTTTAACAATACTGAGAGATTATAGGAATATAACTAAACAATTAAAACTGAAGAAAAGACTTTTCAAGATCTTCTGTAAATGTAATTCCACAAAAATGCATATTCTAATTGAGAAAAAAGTTAGGACACCCCCACATTTATTCTCACTTAAAATGGCTCAACCCACACACAGGTGTATCACACCAGGTGCACATGATTAGAAGATCGTTACTCAGCATTTTGAATGAGGCTTGCCCTATTTAAACCTCAGACATTTAGTTTGGTGTGCTCCTGACTGTTGAAGTAAGAGTGAGCACCATGGTGAGAGCAAAAGAGCTGTCTGAGGTCTTCAGAAAGAAAATTGTAGCAGCTTATGAGTCTGGTAAAGGAATTAAAAAGATCCCAAAAGATTTTGAAATCAGTCATTCCATTGTCCAGAAAATAGTCAACAACTGGAGGGCTTTCAAAACAACTTCCAACATGCCCAGGTCTGGTCGTCCAAGCAAGTTCACTCCAAAAGCAGACCGCAAGATGCTAAAAAAGGTCTCCAAACACCCTTTCATGTCATCATGGGACCTACAACAGGCTCTGGCTACTGTTGATGTGAAAGTGCATGCCTCTACAATCAGAAAGAGACTGCACAAGTTTAACTTGCAAGGGACGTGTGCAAGGAAGAAACCTTTGCTCTCTAAGATACAATCAAGGCCAAAATGAAGTTTGCCAGAGAGAATGTAGACAAAGACCAGGACTTCTGGAATAATGTTCTTTGGACAGATGAGTCCAAAATTGAATTATTTGGACACCAGAACAGAGGACATGTTTGGCGTAAACCAAATACAGCATTCCAGGAAAAGAACCTCATACCAACTGTGAAGCATGAAGGTGGAAGTGTCATGGTTTGGGGCTGCTTTGCTGCAGCAGAATCTGGACAGCTCACAATCATAGAATCCACCACGAATTCTACTGTGTATCAGAGGGTGCTTGAGGATCATATGAGAACATCTGTACGAAAATTAAAGCTGAAGCAGAACTGGACCCTGCAACACAACAATGACCCAAAACATACCAGTAAATCCCTTAAGGACTGGCTGAAAACTGAGAAATGGAGAGTCGTGGAATGGCCGAGTCAAAGCCCAGATCCTAATCCCATTGAGATGCTGTGGGGTGACTTGAAACGGACTGTACATGCAAGAAACCCCCTCAAACATTTCACAGCTGAAAGAATTCTGCATTGAGGAGTGGGGCAAACTTTCTTGAGACCAGAGTCAGAGACTTGTAGATGGCTACAAGAACATCTCACTGCAGTTATTTCAGCCAAAGGGGGTAAGGTGTCCTAACTTTTCCCTCAGTTAGAATATGCATTTTTGTAGAATTACATTTATAGATATTGAAAAGTCTTTTCTTCAGTTTTAATTGTTTTGTTATATTTCTATAATCTCTCAGTATTGTTAAAATTGAGATTAAATATCTATATATCCAAAAATGTTACAAAAATACACAGGCTTTCATAGGGTGTCCTAACTTTTTCACATGACTGTACATCAAGGAACCATGACATGATGTTTTCGAGTGACCAAGCTGCTGACACTGGAAACATCCAAGAAGGTTTGGAATATATGGCTGTACCTTGCAATTAAGATAACCTGCCATGATAGTGGCAGGTGGATGTAATGATGTAAATGTTAAAAGGATGACACTGGTCGGCATAATAATTCCATCTTTGTGAGTAGAAATACGCCTCACTGCAGAAACTCCTTGGGTGGAGAAACCAGCGAGAATTTCTAATTCGGGGATGTTCTTCAAATCTCTCTCAACAATAACCCTTTGTGACAAATTCAAAGTAGCATGTGGCATAACCTCAATAGGTATATCCCCAACTGCCTTTGAATGCAAGAGGAGTTCATGGTGTTGAGATATAGATGTTTCTTCCAATATGTCACCAGAGTGAAGTTTCTTTACCGACTTTGGAGAGCCAGCAAGTCCCTCTAGTCCCTTCTGAATGAAAAAGAGCAACATCTGCCCTAAAGGTTTGTCTGAAAGAGAATGTACTATGAGAAAATGAGGTACAGGTGTTACAGATGTTGAAGAATGCTGCTCAGAATCTTCAAGATGTGGTCGCTTACCCATGGACTGTTTTTTCACTACTTTAAGTTTTTATTTGGAGGGTCCATAATAAAATAAGTATTTTTCAGTGCTTACTGACCCCACCCACCATGGAGCCCTATGAGGGGATGCACTACAATGTGAAACAAGGACACTGCAGTAATGCCAGAGTTTTGTGAGCACTATACCCAAACAACAGCATCAGATACAATGTCCACAACACCAGTTGAGAACACCTAACACTGGTACTTAGTTGACTCTAGCCCAAGTGGACCAGCTGATTGACCCTAAGTGGGCCCACCCCAAGGCTGCCCATCTGCAGGAACTCAATGCCAAATTGGTGTGTTAGGGTTAGAACCCTTAACCAGCAGAATCCTCTCCTCCCCTTCACTGGTCACTATGCACGGCAAACGATGGATGGATTTTTAGATCCCAGAGGAGGTAAACTGAAAGAACAGAACTTTCCCTGGGAGATCCCCTCACCATGTACAGGAATCCACACTGAAGGGATTAGGGAAATATATTCTAGGAAAGAGCATCTGGATGGCATTGAAAATGCTATTGCATTATAATATTTATAACTAGAAGAAACAAGCTTCTCCCATTTAGTTAACATATTCTTGTCTTCTTGCAGGTGTGAGACAAACAAATGTTAACATTTACTGTCGGTCTTAAGTGATTTTGTTTTAGCTTATTATAATAACAGAAAGATGAAACAACATGGACAAGATAAAAATAAACTGTATGTTTCAACTAACACACACTTTTCCAATATGAAAAAAAAGATGAGTGTTGAGAATATTAAACTTGTAAAAGTATAAAATATGTATGATTGTTCAGATTATGTTCATCTCTATTATATTAATGTTGTTGTGTACAAAAATCAATAAAGTTGAGAGAGTTAAACAGCTGAGCCATACAAGTGAAAACACAAACTTCTAAAAATTAAACAGCATTTAAGTTCACATAAATCTACTGTAACTCTGACTCAACTGAAATCTTATTGCTAAGCAGCAATTAAAAAGTAAATTTTGAATAATGCATTGGTTTTGATAAACAAGATGCAAATAAAATGTGAAGACACTAATAAAATGTATACAGACATCTCCAGAAACCCATACTTATTATTCTGGCTTACTGCAAGTTCTTCCAACAATCATTTTTCTTAATATCCAGTATCTATAATTTGACTAAATAACATCACAATGAATGTAACATCTTAGAAAACCTTAGAACGGTTAATGTGCATAGCAAGTATCAAAAAGATTTAAAATTTCTCACTTGTTTCTTGTTTCTGGATCATTATGGTTGTTGTGACAGAGAGATGAGAATTTTGAAACAAAGAAGTCATATCTTCGATGATAAGAGGGAGTGTCTTCTTCAATGTTGGCAAACTTCACAAACTGAAGATTATTATTTAAAAATAAAGTCAAAATCTGTAAGCTTCTATACACAAAATCAGTTTTTACATGATTTTTTACTTTTTCTGGTTCCTGAGCAGAAAGTGTTATTTCCCAATTACTTAGGCCTAAAGTAAATGGAAAAGGCCTATTTTTTTCTTCAAACTTTGTTTTTGTGACCTGGGAGCATGTAATGAAAACATGATAGAAGACTATATATGGGGGCTGATACATGAAAGTGATTTACATTACAGTCGCAAATCTTGAAAAACTAATCACTTCTAAATATTTTTGTATAATTTTAGTGTAAATACATGTAAATCTTGATTCATATGTTGTTTTATTCAGACTTTATGTAAATAAAAATGTGCAAATTTGTCCATTTTTACATATAAAATAGGTTAATTTCTAAATTTCATTATCTGAGTCACAAAAGCAAAGTTTTAAATGGAATAATGGCTATTTTCTTTTACAACATAAGCAATTAAAAAATAACACACTATCCAGGAACAAAATTTGTGTTACATAGTGTAATTTAATAAAAGTTAGTAAATATACTAGAACACCTCATTGCTACTGTGGTTTCCATGAGAATATAAAATAAAACTATGGTATTTTATATTGATGAAAAAAGTATCAAAATGATTTTGTTACTTTATTTAATGGTTTAATATCCTACACATTAAATTAATATTAATATTTTCCTAACCTGAAAATTTATTTCAGCTAGATGCCTTTTTGCACTATTAAGAGCTATTAGTTGGTGCACAACTTCTGTGGAATTTTCTGCATATGTCACAAGTCTTTAATAATTTCCCATCTACACCAAATTTTACAAGCAGTGTGCCAGCCCATGATGTAACTTTACCAGTAGGAGGATGATGTAAGTTCCATGTACTGTAATCTCTGCGAGCATTAGCACATGATCATAGTCTCAACCTTCCCAAGGCAAACAAAATGCACAGGAAGTGAAGAGGATGTCACAGAGAAGTAAGTATCTATCTGGAATAAATATTCAGATTAGAAAAATGTTAATATTTCAGAAATTTTAATTAAGAGTCAGAATCACAAATTTAAAGCAGAAATACTATTTCCCAATAATATGTAGTTTTGTTTTTTATTGCAGAGAAATAGTACAGCAAAAGATTTTAGGAAAATCCAGTGCTGGTGGTAAACTGTTATCAAGATGGATGGAATATTAGAATTTGTAGTGTGTCTAAGGTTTTAGGCCATTCCATCTTGGTCAAATACTTACAGAGAAGGAGCTCTCACTTCTGTCCTGAAGCAAGTCTAAATCCCATTTGGCTGGATATATCTATTGGGGACTGCTTAGGAAATAGAGTAAAACTGTCCTGCACTGCACTTCCAGGAAATATTAGCTCTATATCTCAAACTGGAAGTAAGCCCGACTGGTCTCTTACCAGTGAGAAGGTACCACTCAGAAAACAAATTCTCCATATAAGCAACAGAAAGGCTTTAAACTAGAAATAATGGTCTTCCCTTGCTCTACTAGAAGAATGAGGTAAGGAATTGTATTATGTGCATAGGCCACTGTAATTAAGCTACCACAACTTAAGACAGCCAGTGGGAGGGTAAAACCATACTTGGTGCTGAATTTTTTTATTGCAATCAAGTGTGGAAATGGCCAGGTCAATTCTACAGATATACTGCTGAAAAAATATTGCAGAAAATGCCATATAAATGGTGGCACCCAGAAGGTGAATAGGTTTTAACACTTTTTATACTTCCCTGTTTGATGCAGAGTTTGACTAAGTACTCTCTACAAGGTAACACTGACCATTTGGCATGATCTCACGACACCAAGTATAATGACTGTAGTATTTAGTTACATATGATGAGTCTTTTTTTTCTGTGTGTATGTGTGTTTTGTTTCATTTTTTTTGTTGAAAGAGTATGAAAGAAACAGCACATAAATAATGATGTCATGAAATGTGTGAAAGACATGGAGATCAAAACAGATCAGCAAATAAAATCAACAGGCAAAACTCATCAGACCAGGGCCTCCACATAGATTGCAGAATGGTAAGCAAAAAAAGGTGAAAACCAGAGGCACATGAACTATCCTGTGATGTAGGTAATGGGAGAATAATGTGTTAGAAGTCCTCATACCAGCCTGCAAGATCTCCTGAAGGGCAGCATCAAAAGGTAGCATGTTTAATCTATGGAGGTTATATTAAAAAAAGAGTCAACTGAACACACTGAGAAAGGAATACATAAGACAGTTAAGCTTACAAGTCCAACCAGTTAAGTGAAAGGAGGTAAGCCATTAGAAAAACAGGAGATAGGTGTGTCCACGAAAAGAGGTAGTCCAAACAGGAAAGCAAAATACAACCAAAACTGAACATAAATAGCAACTGAGAATGAATGACACATAATGAGGAAACAAAAAGGGGAAATAGATTGGAGAAAATTGATCACCATCCCATGCAACTCAAATATTTAGAAAAAAGGAATGGTTAGAGGCAAGATGCAAACAGTTGACCAAGAATTATTAGAAACAAGTAGAAGGGGAAATTAGTTGAGAAAAAAAGAAAAAATATTGTCAAGCAAGAAGCAAAAGGTTTAGATAACAATGCTCACTGACTGACAATTGTTGGAATAAATGGAGCTAAAAAAAAAAAAAAAGAAAGAAAGAAAGAAAAGAATATGTCCCAAAGTAGATGCTTCCCTGGTGGGTTGTGTAAGAAACAACTATAAAATTGTCACAATGGAAGCAACACCCTGGCGAGAGTAAAGGTGTTAAAAAACCGCTCCCACAATAAGAAAGGAAGACACTGATGTAAAAAGGCAAGTTGGAGTAAAACACTGGAACAATCAAGCAACATGTATAATGGGGGGGGGGATGTATGGAGAGGCATAAGTGCAGCAAAAGGATTGCATAACATGTGCTATAGATACTCCAGACCATCAAAGGGTTGCAAATATAGAAAACCATGTATCCTAAAATTGAAAATTTCACACATAGGAAGGGAAGGAATGTGAAAAGTCTTCAATACCAAGATATTCAAGGAATAACAATGCAAGGGAGATGGTTGTGCCCCACTTTCTCCATGTGGGCATCATAAAAACTCCTACGAAGATGCCAAAAACAAATTATTAGAGGGAGGAGGTTAGGTGAGAGAATGTGGATTATGAAAAGTAGAGACAGACCTGAAAAATGAACTTGTATAACACAGGGGTTGCCAGTGAAGCAAACAGAAGCAATAGGACAAGAAATAAGAGAGACAGTAGCCCCACAAAACTCCTGAGGTCAGGCAGTCAACAGAAGTACCTGTAGTCTAGTGAGTTATGAAAACAGTGAAGGAAGATTGGTGGCAAGAAAAGGGGCAAGATGTATGTCAAGAAAAGAATAGGTGGACACTTGAAAGAAAAGCACTCAGACTATAAAGATCCCAAGAACTGATAAACCAAGACAAAATAAAGGCACTAGAGGAAGAAACAGAAGTCAAAGAGGTAAACAAATGAAACTCACAATGAGGAAGTGAAAGGTGGTTATATAGCAAGGGAAGGTATAGATAAGTTGAAAGCAAGTAGATTGCAGGAAAGAAAAAAAAGAGGAAGAAGAGTGTCCTAAGCAAAGAGAAGGAAAACAAAAAATTGGGGTAGAAAAAATAGAGAGGGATCATGACCTTTGATCACAGCAAAAGAGTCATGAAGATGAGAAGAAGAATGGAGATGACAAATGTGGAAGCAAGAAAGAAGAAGGATCACAAAGTAAAGAAACCCAAGATTTAGTATAATATACAAATAAGAGAGATAGAAAGTCACATGCCTAAGTTATAGGTGTGATAAACAGAAAATGATGTATCTGTTTTTCATCAAAGAGCCAAGAGCAAAGGCTAAATTTGTTCAAAGGTGTGGCAGGTTCCACAGAAAACAACAAAACAGAATACAAAAGATGTGGGCAGAATGGTACCAACCACTTGGACATATAACAGCAGTGACATCACATTTGAAAAACATCATCACTTAACATGTTGTTATATGATGGTTTACTGAAACCCTATTGGATCATGGTAATTTAGTACATCCACTGTAATCATCATATCTTATCATAGATTGAAATCTGAGACTTGTAATACATTAGGCAATTGTTCTAATAAGTAAGCAAAAGAGATAACTGCTAAATGTAAGCTCCGTGAACAGGTAAGGTACTTCTAGTTACTGTTGACATAGTTGGAGAAGATGTGCAAAGAGAAATGAGTGGGAATCAGAAAAGTTTTTTTTTTACTTTTAGAACTTTTCTTTAAATAGTAAAAACAAGAAATGCATCCAGATCTGTTTAGAAAAAACGAAGTTGTAATCCAGTAGATGGAGCAACAGAGTAATGAGAACAGATGTAGTATTAAATAAAAGTAACATTGACTAGAAACACAAAAAAACATAGAAAAATTCACATATGAATACAGGCAAGCAGTGCTAAGGAAAGAATGAGCCTATAATCATGTGATAATGCTCATGGGTATAATGGCTGTTGTGCCATTCTTATATTGGTGAGGGGCTACAACACTGTGACTATCATGTTTTTGTCTAGCACAATACATGTAGTGTTGAGAGTTTGTTCAAGGCTTGTGGCATGTGCAGAAAATTCCACAGCAGTTGTGCACAAAGTAGGAGCTTTTAGTGGTACAGAGAGGTAAATAATATTTCTGAATCAACATTTTAGAAGAAAAGCAAAACATAGCCACAAATAATTAAAGTAATTGCGTGTAAGAGATGTTTAAATGCATATGGATATATACAAGATGATAAAATTTATCTATAGACACATACTCACACACACACATTAATATAGTGTGATGTTGTTATTCAAGTACTATGATGTACATACTGGACAAATACAAAGAAACCTAGCCCTATAGCATCCGAAAAGGCAAGTTATAGAGTTCACTAAAAGATGTTAAATATCTGAAAATCAATTTTTTTAAAAACCAAAAGACGACTGCAAAAAATCTTGATGAAGATATTAAGAAGTCAAGAACACAGTTTTATAAAGTAAAATCTCAAAAATGCTGCAGAAATGTGGTCTTTGGGGAATAGCAGGAAAATGATTCTCACAATGCAAAGGAACTGGCTCATATGAGACAACGTGTATCCTGGTCTTTGGAAAAGTGAGATTAGATGTATATTATAAGTTTGAATTACAAAATTCCAACTGGTATGTATACATTTGCTGAAAAGTCAATTCAGTGAGAAACTGCAAAAGTAATGACTTGTGCCAACAATCAAAGATGCAAGAAGGTTTGTGAAAAAATATCTGCAAACAGTATTGACCAACTTCACAGACTGATGGAATTATTACTCATCAGACATACCATAGTGTGGCATTGCAATTAAAATGATGAAACAGAAAATTTACATCTTTTAATGGTATTATATCTTCTTAGTAAGAAAGAACATGATTAGGCAGAACTTCATAAATCCAAAACATAAAAACCCCAAACATATTTCCAAGAAATACTGAGCTTACTTGACAAGGAAAGAGTGCTCAACAGATCTCCAGTAAATGAAATAGCCACGACAAAGTTTAGATCTTGATCTCATAGTACATGTATGGGATTTAATGAACTCTACATTTGACAAAAGTAACAACTGATCGAAGAAAGCCCTCTTGATTCAGCTTAACCCTTTTACTATGGGTGGGTATATTCCATCAAGCCTGTATATCCCCTAAAGTAGTGTATCCCAAACTTTCTCAGTTCACGGCACCCTTAGTGTCTCAGCAATTGTTTCATGACACTAGGCAATAAGAAAAACCTAACAGTTCTATTAATTAAGCAATTAGGTCCAAACAATGCAATACTTAATAAGTATTTACATCCTAACAACTTAGTAAACATTTGAAAGAAGAATACACATAAACTGAAAATTAAAATATTTTAATTTCATTTCTAAATAACCACAATGTGATACATGTGCCTGTTGAGCTCTGCACAGCTTCTCAAGCCTTGGAATCAGATTAGGCACTGCCATCCTCATTTCCTGTTCCACATTGATTTTCATGCAGTACTTGTTTTTCATCACAGCAACCACCAAAAACTCAGCTTTGTTGAGATATGACGTTGCAAATGAAATTAGGATTCACTGAGCTTTAGCACTTAGCAGTGAATATTCATCTTTTACTGATATTCAAAACTCAGTTCCATGCTGCCAAATTTTGTTTTTAAAAGTTTTGTCAAAAGATAGCTCAATAAGATTTTCTTCTTCTGTAGAGGTAAATTCAGATGGGGCCTTAGCCTTGAATGGGTCTTGGATCCATGCAAACTTCTTCATATCTTCTGAACAAGTAATTTCCAAACTAATCACTGAGCTGTATTAGGTGCTCCTGAAAACAGATTTTAGTTTGTGGGTCAAATCAACTTCATTGGATGTAACAAATTGCTGCAACAGGGGGAAATAGTCTTTGCCACCATCTTCATTCATTTTTCTTCTACACATTAGTAACCTTTTTCTGCAAGTTTCGAAATGTGTGTGTTGCTTCCCTGCAGAGAGAGGTTCAATTCATTCAGTTTTTCAAAGAGATTTCACAGATATTATGATTTTAACAAAAATTTAGTATCCAAGAAGTTTATAGCACGTTCATGTTCTTTTCTGAGATAAGAGTAGAGTTCCTGTTGTAAATCGAACGCACGGGACAGTACATTCCCACAGGAGAGCCATTGTGAGCTACAACAATACAACAAAGATGGGTGCTCAGATCCCATATTCTCACAATGTTTTTTAAAAAACCTTGCCTTTTGCGGCCGAGTTTTTATAAAGTTCACTACTTTCAATACACTTTCCAGAACTAGGTTCAGTGGAGGACTTAGGTGCTTTGACGCAAGGGCTTCCCTGTGGATTATGTAATGGGTTAACAGTGCATCAAAAACTTTGCTTCGTATGTGCACCTGCAATCCTCCATAACAGCCAGACATAGAGCGACCACCATGGGTACAGATGCCAATGTATTTAGTCTAGTCTAAGTTGTTTTCATGCATAAAAGTGTCAAGGATCTCAAACAAGTCTTGAGCCTTTGAACCTGCAGTGATACTTTTATGAAAGAGAAGGTATTTCACAATTTTGTCACCATCCATGAACCACGTGTAGCAAATCAAACGAGCATCCTCGTTACTATCTGTCTCCTCATCCAGCTGTAACATGAATTACTTCCCTTTCATTTTTTTCAATTAGCTGATCTTTGAGGTCTTTGGCCATATGTTAGATTCTATGACTGATAGTATTGCTGGATAAATGCACCTTTGAAAGCATTCTTCCTGCAGTTCACCAACCATAATGTTCACCATACCCACTGCAGCCAGTAAAATCAGTTGTTCTGCCATGGTGTGAGGTTTTTTTACATTTTACGACTCTATATGCCACCTTGTAGGATGTTAGCAAAGCATTACTTGGCATTGATACTTGTTTCAAAAATGTACCTTTTTGTTCTTTCAATTGTTTTAACTTTCTGGTAAAATAATCATGGGATTTACTAGCCATGTTAGGATGATTGGTCTCTAAGTGGCATTTTAGTTTACTTGGAAGCATGCAAAATATTTAGACATAAGACACTGTGGACACCCTTCATGATTGACATCTACCAAAGTAAAACCAAAATCTAGATAACTATCATCATATTTCTGATTTTTCTGTTTCGTCATAACTTTGCCACTGGTCTGTGGTTTGCCATCCTTTTCTTCACTCCCACACTTCTTATTGATGTTAAAAAATCTTTCCATTTTTATGCACAAGGACTAAAAATCCACATAATAATTCACTTTACTTCCCTAGATCTTGCAGATACTTGATCACAACATCCTTCAGTTATTTCGATTATTGATGGATCTGGAGAGTTGACAGGTATTTATACACAAAATCTAAGAAATGTGAATGTTCGAGAAGTTACTGGCATAGTTGAAAGTACATGTGAACAAAAACATCTCAACATTTGAGAACGTCATCAAAAGGAATGTAATATAATCTAATTATAAAACTGTGAACTACCTCAAGCTAGAAATATCCCACAGCTCCCCTGTAAGTAATTTGAGTTTCTAATTCATAAGAAATTACCAACTTGGTATCTGGACATCAAGAACACATAACTTGAACCAAAGCTGCATTCAATATACCACACGACACACAAAAATTGAAACTTAGGACTTTTTTTTTAAACTCATTTTTAAAATAAGAAATTAAGTAATGTATAACACTGAAATTTGAATTATGATCTAAATTTGATACAACACTTTTACTGACATATATTTCTCCAATAGTAGTTCAGTAAACTTTTGAATGTAAATCTACAAATATAAAGACTCACTCTTTGATCCATGACCAAGGGAAGACCTATCTTAATATTGTTAAATAAAAAGAAAATTATACCAAATACTTTAAGAAAATATACAGAGACAACATAGCATGATTCTATGGTGCATTGTTTGTGCCAAATGCAGTCACACTAAATATTATTAACAAAAAAAAAATCCTTAAAAGATATTAATTGTGTGTAATACTACACACAGTTACTTTCTATGGGAAATCAATGAGCACTGCTTATGTAAAACCCATAAAATGACACTTTCTTTAGGGTGTTATAATAAATTTTCACACTATTGTATATTAAATATTCTTAAGACTTAATAACACCCTTCCAAAAAGAACCATTTTTCTTATTCACGCTTTTTTTATATCCTCTAGATCTTTATTTGAACTGAAATTCATATTATAAATTTATTAATAGATATTAAGACATACACCTGTGATGGTATTAAATTTTAAACTTACAGAAGATGTTGCCAGAAGCTGCATGGTTGGTTCATGACTCTCCAACAACCCATGAATCATCTTCAGAAAACTTTCCACAAACAAGTTAAGGCTCTGAGCATGGCAGGCCACAAGGAGCTGATCCATGGCTTCCATGGCAATGACCACATATCTTAAGTAGTGAGAAAACAGTTTTTATTACCAGAATTATTAGTGCTACGACTAAATTGTTCTGTTTATTAAACTTTTACTGTTTTTAAAGCAAAAGGACAACCACAATATACACATACTACATATACTTTAAAACTTGAGTCTTATTATTTATTATATCCAACATTAAAGCAGCACAAATTACTGGTTTACAAGCCCCTACCAAGAACATTTCAGACATATTAAAGTGTAGAAGCATCATACATTTACTTTTTATTTTTGATTATATTGTTGTTTTTTTAATTTAATTATCTGTAGTAATTATATTTAGGTTTAGCAAAATTAAGTATTTTTATAACCATAGAACTAAATTTGCTGAATAACAAAAAACATCAAGTTCACATCCTCACTCAAGGTTCCAAATGTAATATACTTTATACTATATCCTTCCATTGAGTGCAACATCGTTCTGTGTACAAATAAAACCCCAAAACTAAATTATGATATTAAATTTTGATTAATTACTAGAACTAGTCTTAAAATGATCAGTCACAAGTAAAATCCCTGGATGGAAATTGTTTGGTAACTTGAAGATATGTATTTCATAAATAATGCAGCTATTACTAGAAAGAAACTGTATTTAGCAACTTGTAACATCAGAATAGTACTTTCATTGTAGCTACTTAATAAGAGAATCTTTACAAATCTATTAAAAGCAGTGTACTGGCATTTTCATATCTATAATTATACCATGAATCCAATTAGTTCATTGATCACTGGAGTTGCTTTGGGTGAAGTCACTTACCCCATTTTTCAAGTTAGCCCCTCTCCCTTAGTATTATGATTTTTTTATGGTTAGATGAAGAAAACAGTGAAACTATAAATATTAATTACCCTGTCAAAAACAACTTAGTAGAAACTACATATTATTATTGTTAAATGAGCCCCTTTCACAGCAAAATTTATGTTAAAAATGAACTTAATATTATTATTGTTAAATGAGCCCCTTCCACAGCAAAATTTATGTTAAAAATGAACTCAAATATACTGTTACAGCTAATAGTAGTCAAGGGCCCCTATATGTATATATCTTATCAACTGGGCCATGAATATAATCAGAAAGGCCACTAATTATTGTCCGATTGGTTACTACACACTGAATGGAAGAATCCAAATATTCTCATCTAAAAAAGAGAAAAGAATAATAAATGCTTTATAAGTATAAAAATGTACAATACCAGTACTGTCATTTATTGGCAAAGTGTCTTTTCATGTCGCATGACATAAAATGGAAAAGAACTGCCTCTGATAGTAAATAGAAAAGATTGGCTATTGATAATAAATAAACAAGTACCCCTGATAGATACCACAGAAAACAGGTAATATTTTTAGTGTGCTTATATACTTGTTTAATTTTTGTATATCATGAAATCATTATAATTTATTGACCCTGTGTTGCTATAATATAAGCACTGTATATAAATCATAGCTACCAATGAAACTATAACGTTTTTGCGATTTAGTTTTTATTGGTGTCAATAAGTAAATTTTATGATATTTAATCATTTTGTCCAAAACTATTTTTCTGAACTGAATCATGTCACTTCAAAAAGTATTCTGGTGACTTATATTATGAATACCAATATAACCTGATTTCTTTTAGTATAAATTTTGTGTTTATCTTTGCATTTTTTTAGTTACTTTAATATGCATATTTTTAATTTCTATACTGAAATTATGAGTTCCAAAATTAGAGAAAATAAATGAGCAACCCTGAGAAAGCCATAATCCCTTTTCACAATCCTTTGTAAAGACTAGCGAGGCACTTATTAAGCCCAAATTAATGATTTGAGAATAATTTTGAAACAAGTATTAAGAATAAAATAAAAAAAAATTTAATAATGGTTTATGAAGGTAATACTGGGCAGAGTAAATACCAGTGTAACTGTAGCTCTACATTTTCCATTGAGGGTGTAAATCATTTTTATAATGTATCATCTGTGCACATGATTTTGGGAATGAACTGAGTTTATAGTAACAATTGTATTGCATTATTTGCTTTCCTCTGCCCAATTTGATTATAGCATTAGATAATGGGTAAAATATAAAGCCAATTAAATATTCATAATCTGTTCATGATATTAGTGTGAGACTAGAGTTCAACAAGTATAAACTCATTTTAATTAAAAATTGAGAACATTTAGTTGGAATTATTGTTTGGTAGTGAGAAACTCTTGAATAAAATTACTTACTACATGCACATACACAATGCTAGCTGGATAAAAAATTGTTATACCCATTTCTATGCCTAGAAATGTCCCTTGCTACTCGCTGAGCTAAGTATTCTCCAATCCTGTCCAACTTCTCAGGAGATGAGAGTGCATAGAAGGTGAGCTTTTCCATATTATTACGAACCAATCCATCCTGTGAAGAAAATTAATGTAATTTTTAAATGAACAATTGTGTTTAATTTACCTTTATCAGCACAGAGTAACAATACATATATAGTGAATCTCATCAACCACCACACTGTAATTCAGGTTATTTGGAATCCAAATAATTTTTCAAATAGAAAAATCTTCATAAATGAAAATTAATTAATAATCCATATATTTATATTCCAAATACAACTACATATTTCCTTTAAAAGATAAGCATTTCACATTAATATATGAATCAGAAATATATAAAGACTCCACAAGAATCAAGTAATAGCAGCCTCATTTAAGAAAACAGTATATTTACTATGTATATTGTATCCTATAAGTGATGGATTTGAACAAAACTATAATTTATGTAATGATAAAGACATAATATGCCACTCTGATTATGCAATTTGTATAACAATTAACAATGTATAAAAGTTATCTTGTTAAATTGAAAATGTATTTCCAATAACACTTACCTCTATTCACAGTACAGTTACTACTTAACTGCTAGGGGTCTCTTTCCTTTGCCCATCTAAGAATTGGTCTGAATTATTCTCATGTTTCTATCTTTTATTCTCAACTTAACCTTAACTGCCCTTGGCAATATCTGTCACATGACTCTTTCCATCTATATCAATGCACCTTCTATCTTGGTAATATATATAGGTGCTTCATTCAGATAATGTTAATACATTTTTGAGACTGACCCAAACACCTGCTCTTACTGGGGAGGAATAGCAGAAGAGTTTCAGCAGACGGACATATTATTGATAATTTAGGAAAATGTTAACTCCAAAAACATACTTATCTATGCTGACACTTATAGCTAGAATTCCAGCTTAAGAAAGTGGGGCAGTGGTGTTACCCATCTAAAATACATCTGCATAGCTTGTGAATGTATCAATAGAAGCTTAGCACCCTAGTGGGGGAACCACAATACATCCATAACAAGTATGCTCTGCACCTAAATCATGACATTTGGGGGCAATTTGATGTGATTTGTCATTACTGTAGGCCATGCCCCAACCAGATAGGTGAGGTCCCTCTGGAATTATAAGGCTACAGTTCCTAAATCCCATGTTAGTGGCTAGAGCATTTGGATTGCAAGAAACAGTAAAACCTTACTCAGTGCCACTCTGCTTTAAGCTAATTTCTTACAGAGCTCATGTGAACTGAGAGCAAACCCAAAAGAAAGCCTCACAATGCAGCATTCATTCTGTTGGGAGAATCTGTTTGGGTGAAGACAACTGATCTACCACCAAATTCATAATCCCAAAAATTGACAAGTATGATAGAAGTGGCCCCAAAATAGAGTATTTATGATTTGAAAACAAAGAGACATGTAGCAAGTATCCCTGTAATAAGAATTATCAAAGTGAAGCCTAATGATTTTTCCTTTAATAAGTCCAGACCTTAAGACATTGCTCTTTGAACAGCAAGAAGTTCTGAAACATTGTACAAGGAAGCCTTGTTATTCATCTACAGTTCCTGGAATTCCTAACCATTGAAATATGCACCCTCATACCTAAAGCAGGCATCCGTGAAGAGATGGGCTTCTGCTCGAGGTGGTAGCAGAGGAATTCCTATCATTGTATTGTTATGATCTAACCACCACTTGAGACCAAAAATTATGGCCCAAATAATGAAACTGGGAAATCTAGTGAATTGCTGTTCATGATCCATTGGTTGCACAAAGGCTACTGAATGCAACTCTTCTGTGCTCTTTCAAAGGAACAAGGGAGTCAAGCAATGCCCATATCCTCAAAAGTGAAAGAACCATTTGTACAATGGGAGAATGAAAAGTGAGTAAGGTCAGATTGCCTGTTCCAAAGCTTTGAGACAATTAGTATTCAACTAAGCCTAACTGTGATACAAGCTGAAAAAGACACCCAGACTGACAGTATGCAGTGTTAGAGTGAAAACAGATTTTTCAGCTCTGATAATGAATGGTTTCTTTAGAAATTAAAATTCGTTTGTGATGTTCTACCACCTGACCAGATGGTGTTAGTAGTAACCCCTTATCCACGGAAGGGTGTGCACACAGAACTAGAGAAAGGAGGTAAGTAGAAAATAGTTGTACAATTTAGCAGACAACATATGGTGCTGATGCTAGTCCAAAGGGCAGAGCCCTAAACTAAACTAAACTAACGTGGCAGGGGTTTAGTTTAGAGAGAGAGAAATCAGAAGAGTTCTCTCTCCAACCGGGGTGTTCAGGAACGTTGTGGTTCCTCTTCGTCCCCTTTCATGGATTGTTATTAAGATTAAGTGGTAGTTTTTTTTTGTTTTTTTTTATTATTATTTTATTTAATAAATTAATTATTGTTATTATTCTTGACTTTTTGGGTGGAGGATGTCTCTCTAAATGTTGTTTTGGGTGGAGGCAAAGGCAGCAGTGGAAAGAAAGGCCGGGACCTGTCCCAAAAGGAAGAAGTTGGGCAGATGTGAACATGAATATAATTCATTCAAATCCAGATCAAATCAAACGGCACGATTCAGGGTCTGGCAAAAAAGTTGCCTGGGCTGGGATCTAGAAATCCAATGCCTAAAGATTTTGATGTGGGGGGAAACGGGAGTGCCCCGAGAAAACCCACTTTCACACGACAGGGGCCGAAAGTTTTGCCTGTCGTGTGCCCTGTACCTGAAAAAAAGGAATTCATGTTAATAACATGGATTTTATTTATTTAGATTCTTTGTTGAATGGATTGTGATTCTTGAAATATGTTGTAAGGTGATATGTATTTTGTTGGTGCACTTGATAACTTGTGTAGTGATGCCGTTAGTTTGTTTCTATTTTCTGCTTTTAGATAATATTTGAGAGAGAGTTCTGTTATTCTATCTCTTATAGTTGGTAAATTACTAATTTGGTGTAAATAATTTGTTGGCGTAAATGATGGTGAACTGAATGCGGATTTTAATATTCTGTTTTGTTGCACTTGGATTTTCTGGAGTGTGTTGTTTGACATATTGTATGTTACTTGACATCCGTACTCTATTAGTGGACGGATGTAAGCCTTGTATATTTGTATAATGGTGTTCGGTGCGCATTTCAATTGTTTACCAGTTATAGTCTTTAGATATGAAATCCTTTTTCTGATTGATGAGTGTATATTGTTTATGTGTTTTTTCCATGTTAGTTTTGTGTCGAAAGTGACGCCAAGGAATGTGATGTTTTTGCTCATGTTAATGGTTGTGTTTCCAAGTGATAGTTTTATTTTTTCTAGATTTTTTCTTTGCTTCTTTAGTTTTCTATAGAAGGTGATTGCTTGTGTTTTTGTCGGATTTAACACGACCCTCCACTTGTTGCTCCATGTTGAGACGTTGTTTAGTGATTCTTGTATGCGAGACATGGCCATTACTGGGTTTCTGGAGGTGCTCGAGATTGCGATGTCGTCTGCGTATTGTGAATTGTGTGTGTATGTTACATTTGGAAAAGGTATGTCACTGACGAAAATTATGTATAGAAGTGGAGAGAGGACTGATCCTTGGGGCACTCCTGCCGTTATATTAAATAATTTGGATATAGTTTTATTGACTTTTACTTGTGCTGTTCTATTGGTTAAGAAATTTGAAATCCATTTGACTATCGTGGGATTTATTTGTAGGTGATTTAGTTTGTATATGATGGCGTTGTGCCAAACGCTGTCGAATGCTTTTTTGACATCTAGGAATACCCCAATGGTTACTTGATTGTTGTTGTAAGCTTTGTAGATTGATTCGGTGAGTCGTGTGAGGTGATCTGTTGTTTGTCTATTTTTTCTGGAGGCATTTTGAGATTCTGGAAGGATGTTGTTTGATTCACAAAAATGGAGGAGACGGTTGGAGCCCTAAACTGTAGCACCTGAACCTTGTGTATAAATTGGAGAGAGTGGTGAGAAGCCATTGCTACTGGAAACTTGCACACAGGAGGTGGTGTCACTAAACTTATGCACCCACAATCATTGTAAAAAAAAAAAAAAAAAAAAGCTAATGCAAACTAAGAAGTTACTACATTGTGAACTTTGAAGGATATAGGAAATGAAAAGATGAGAAAAACTGATGAATGGATGGCAATCTCAGGTCTTCTTTGGCACAACAAACAGATTAGAATAAAGCCCTGAAAGAATTGGCATGACTCTCTTCAATGTCCCCTACACTAACAAAACTCTTCTAGACCCAGAACAAAGTTCTGAAATCCAAGTACCAAGTATCTGTGGGAGGTGGAAATGCTAAAGATTGAGTGTAGAATGGTGGTAAAGATGTGAAAAAAATGACTAATCTTGACTCAAGAACCTGTAATGCCAATGGATCTATTGTTAAAGTTTTCCACATGTCCAGAAATTCTGAAATCCATTCCCTCCACAGACCCCAGTGGCATGCAAGAATCACCACTTCCAATGGCAGCATTCCAAATAAGTGGAAAAACCTTATGGATATGGACAGAATCTATTCTAGCTACTGATGGACTAAGTGGTTGAATTTGGTAGTTTGGGCCCTTAAAAAGTGGCTGAACAATGACTCACTGTAGAAGCTTAGGATCAAGAGATTAAGAGTGTCCCCCTCAATAGTGAGCAACACTAAATATCAGGGATGGGATAGGAGAGACATGATTTGCCTCCACCCCTGAAACATGCTGTACATAGGCTTGTCAACAAATATTTTTTATTTCATTTTTAAAATGAAAATCAACTAGGTAACATGAAGAACACTTAAAGTATCTCCAACTATCACAGTAACAGAGAAACCTGTTAGTTAACACTTTGTTGAGAAAAAATGACAATATTATCTGGATCAGGTGTTCATATACAGTACTAGGATTGAGTGCACACTTACACAGGTTGAGAGTGCCATGAGATAGATATCTCAAAGGGCAATTAATTTGGGAATAAAAGAATGTTGCAAGCGAGAAAAATTCAGACCAATGCTTAGATGAACAAAGGAAGGAAACCATAGCAGTTGAGTAATAGCTATAGTGTAAGAGAAAATAAGTTTGTTTTCAAACTGTATTCAAGATCAATATTCACCTTTCTGCACCATAAAGAGCAAATATCTTATGCACACTGCTGTGCAAACTACACATGCCACAAGCCTTGAATAAAGATCCCACTACATGTGCCATCATGTACAGCACCAGCCTATAGTGTAATCAGCATTAGACTATAGTCCTCCATCAACAGGATAATAACACTTACTCCTCATGAAGTAATCCCCCTAAACACTAGCTGATAAACATAGGCTCATTCTTTCCACAGTAATGATTGTCTTCACTGTTTCAGGGGAGTTGGGCACCCCACCCCTCTTTTCTCCCACCCCACCCCTTATTTTCATGTTTAACAAAAATCTTACACAGTACACACATAACAGAGAAGCACAAGAAGCAACACATAAAGTGGTAGTTGTTGTAAAATGTCAGGTATCACAGTGGGCTTAAATGGAAAACCATCAGTTGTAACCAAATACTTTTTGCACTTTAAGTTGCTGCAAGAAATATTGAAGATTTGTAACAGAATTTGTTTGAAGAAAATTGTCCAGTAATTTGTTCCAGGAAAATTTCAAAGTAAATTCTTGAGCAATTTAATTGCTAGTTGAAGTAGTGGCTTTTGATTCCAAGCAAAGAAATTACTGTTGTAACACATTGAGTTAGTCTATTTATTACTGTAGCTGTTACCTATGATGTGCAATGTACATACACTAGTTTCACAAAACTTTGACAAAATTTTTTACTCACGACCTATCCTAAATCTTCATGATTTAGGGTCAGGAATTCACATATGTGATATGCGGGATGATTGGATAAGCTTACATAGAGTTAGAATGACTTGCAAACATTTCTTGGGATTTTTGCTATTTGTTTATTTGTTATAATGATAGGTTCTTAAGATTAAAAAATGTCTACTAATGTTATTTCCTAAACAGTTTGATAGGTACCAGGGCAAGGTCTGGATAAATTTTAATTATGAGCCTGCAGAATTTGTTTATGGTACCTAGGGATTACTTCAAATTCTATTCACTGATATTTGCTTTTAATTCTGGATTAATACCACATGAAAATACTATAAATAAATTGAGGATCATCATAAAATACATCAAACTTTGCAGATAAGACCAATAATGCATGTACTTTCTTATAAGAAGCCTTAGGACCCATCATCATTATGCATTGTCATGATCACCATTTGGCTTTGGCTGGTAGGGGGATCTTTTAGAGTATGTCAAAGAAAGACAAGGTATCACAGGGGTCAGATGACTTGTACAAATATTTGGATTTACCAGAGAGGACGTCATTGATTTTTGAAGAACCAATAACAAAATTCTTTTAAAACTTGATTCAAGATGCATCTGTTCTTCAATGAAATGATGGAATAAATGTAAATTGTCATATGAGATCTTCAGATTACATACTTCTGTAGGGTAGTATTAGTGTAGATATATGACCACAAAATGAAATAAAAAACCAAAAAGAAATAATGGAGAACATTTGTCTTTCTTATTTCATTCACTTATTTCAGTTTCTGCAGTACCCTGGCAACAGTACCCAAATTGATAGCATAAGGATCCTTTTGAATCTTAATAGAAAGATATAGAACTGCCTAATCCTGATGTAGGATAAAAGCTGAAATCTTCGAGTTTCTATGCACAAATGTACCCCTTTAACAAAACTCCACACTAACCTTTTTTCAGTCCAACTAGGTGTCCACAATGGGAGTTGAATATAAGACCCTTGAATTATGACCCTCCCAAAAAAAAAAAAAAAACACATCAAAGTTGAATGAACTTGAAGTAAAAAAAAGAATAACAAAATATTAGAAGGTTTAAACTTGCCATTATATAACTTTATGTGTAACAAGAAATGAACATAATAAAGACTTTTTATTACTTGGATATTTGGAATAATTGAAAATCCTGCCTTCATTTACTTGATTATCATTGTCATGACAATCAACTTAATTGTGATTTCTGATTGACTGTTGGAATAAATAAGAACAATAATAACTATAAGCATTTTGATTAATCAGTTAGTTTATATAGCACTGGTCAATATAATCACTGCTCATAGGTAATAGATTAAATCACATAGTTCTAGTAGAAAGTAGCCATTAGGGATCAAGCCTCAGCAACTGTTATTTCACCTAGCATTCTTAAAAAATGATTTAAGAATGCAGACACACCTCTTAATGTGGCTGGAAAAACTCTTGGTTCAGATGAAAGCCTAATCTACCATCATGTGTTTGTGCAAGAAGATGGGCAGATGACAGCCATTAGGGATCAAGTCTCACCAATTAGGTTTTCACCTAGATTTCACTTTCAGCTTTGAAGATAGATAAAAAAACAACAGGCACCGTTCTCAACATAATTAGCAAAGGGTCTTGATCCAGAAGAAGGCCTTTACTAGTCACAGTCATGCTTTAGGGTTGTATCTTCATCATCAACTATACCTTCCTCATCTCCCACCAGTACAGCAGTAAGTCTACAGATTTACAATGCTAAAATCAGGGGTTTGATTCTCCTTAGTGGACTCAGCAGATAGCCCGATATGGCTTTGCTATAAGAAAACACATACATACACACATACCTTCCTCCCTTTTAAGTTCTATGTAATTTCAACAAGTGCTCTTCTATGATATTGATTTACAAACTTTATAGAATTAAAGAATATGACTGTACTTATGGCAGTCATGATATAATCAGGGTTAAGCAAATATAAACCTTTACAACATACTCTTGGTGATAGCTAAGTTTGTCTAAGCTGGTAGTTAAAGTCAATTTCAATTTAAGCTTTTTCTGCATCTAACTTATATAAAAAATCTCCAAATAATGACGCACAGAACACCCAAATTTAATAAGGGTTTTCCCAAATATACTTAAATATAAGATATATTTTACCAGATAAAAAAGGATAAAAAATCAGTTAAGTATGACAAAGCAAATATTAAATGTAAGCCTAGTTCTTACCTGAGGATTTGCTGGGAAGATGCTATCCACGAGACGCTTGTAACGGGGACGAAGTGCTGAGCAGCAGCCACTACATCCTAAAAAGGAAGAAATTTCTCTTTATCAAACCAAACACTTGATTTTTAATTTTAGAGTTGGTTTCTAATAAGCAGATATATAATAAGAATAAAATAATTATCTGTAAAAATGTTCATATTTATGTTGGAAAAATGAACAATAATACATTTAGTCCTAGTGATAACATTTTTGCATCTTTTGAAATTGATGCATATTTTTATAACACTGTACTGTGTCATGAGGAGAAATTTAATGACATTTTTTTAATATACAAACAAATAAATATGTCATGTTTGATGTTATAAATATGGTTTTAAAGCAGCAGAAAACCTTAATACAGGTATAATACCACAATCTTGAAGATAAAGAAAATGACTTTTTTTCTCATCATGTAGATAAAAGTTTATCTTAAGAAAAAGATGGATACAGTTTTGAAAAACTGTTACCAAGTTATATAATGCAATAATTTATATCTTTTGTTATGGTATGAATATTTTGTTTAAAGTTGGTAAAGTATAGTTATGATTACATTTGTCATAAGACATTAGTAAGTAAAGTACAGTTTCCTGTATTGCAATAAAGCACATTATTTTATCAGAAATTTATAGAAGTTAATTCTTAAACATTTCAAGATTAAGAGAGATAACTGTGGCAGAATAATGATCCTTACCGTGTAAATATACGTTTTACATAACTTCACAAAATATAAAAGTGGGTAAAACAATGGAAGTGCCCCAAAGTGTAGTGTGGCCAGAACAAAACAGACCATAGTTGGTAAGACAATTACACCCATGCTGCTGGGAACTAACATCCACATGGTGAGTAGGATGATGATCACACTGTCTTCACCAAAAGTTAAGGAGACTGGAGGAAAATCTAGAACCACTCTGATTCCTAAGTATGACACGTGCTAGCTTCTTTCTATTTATCCAAAGACCCGATATCTGGTGTCAAAATAATGTCTATATAATATAAATCAACTGACTAGAACCATCTGAAATGTGATAAGGTTCATGAAATAAGATAAAATGAATTAGAGCCAAAATGGCAGAACCAGAACAATCTCCTTTACCTCTACTGTGACCCACAACACAGAAGGAGTAAGATCAAAGGAGGCATACAGACAATAATAAACACGTGTAAGGACTTATGTTGATTGGTTCTTCTCTAAATCCAAAATCCAGCCATGGCATACCTACATCCACATAAGGGGAGCATGAGGGCTTCCAATCAAAAGGGTCAACTGCAATCTGATGTCTATCTCCTTTGTAAGTGTATACTGCATATCAGAGGACAGCATGTCATCTATACCTGCAGAACACCACTGCCCTACTCTGCAACTGAATAGTGATAGTTACCTTTATGCAGAATCCATTCAGGAGGGTGCAACCACAGTCACCAATCCCAGTGGCTTGGAACTACAAAATGATAAGGAGTTTCATATTCCCTTTGGAGGAGAGAATGTGATGGATAGTCCAGCAGAACATCAACACCTGAGATAGTGCAATGGGTGACCATGAAAATCTATACTGAAGAGTTGATAATACCAATTTATTTAATACAAAATGTGCCAGGGATATACAGCTGTTTCCTTTTGCTTTACCCATGCATTCTATGTGTGATACTCTCTAGAATAGACATGTTTATTAAGCAATTATATTGCAAGGTTATTCACCTACAAATAGACTAGTGGAACATCCCATTTCAACAGTGATAACTACAAATATAAAACACATGTCAACTTGGCTGTACAGTGCAGACGTCAAGGTGAATATCTAATCAGGCTCAGCTTGTATAGGATGCAGTGAGCCAAGGTCCAGAGACAAAAACTAACCCATGTAACATTCAATCCCTCAATGAGTGAATGCAGATAAACCCCCACCAGACTCCCTACACCTGATGCTTGACACATAGCACTAGTTGCAGGTGTGACCCCCAAAGTAGTAACATGAAGAGTCAACCAATAATGAAAGCATAAATAACAATGTAATTGTAATAAACTGGGCTTAAAGTAAAGTTACAAAACAGTCTTAACAGAAACTAGAAGTGAAATCAATGAAGACAACTCCATAAATATACCAAACATGAATGTGAAACTTTAGACAAACAAAACAGACATCCGAGCACAAACATTGCCAAGCAAGAAAAAACAGTTCAGTACAGGCATATAGGAGTCATATGGATCACAGAAGTATTTCATGGTCCTGTTAGTGGTGAAGTAACATATGATGATTTACTGAGAGACATGTTGAAATCATTCAATTCCAATGGGAGGAGCCGAAAGCTTGTGGCATATGTAAAGAAAATATTTGCACACAGAGGGAAGCACTGGATGAGAATAACTAATCTTATGAGAAAATACTGTATTGGATTACATACTCAGAAATGTAAGTATGCTTTTATGGCTTTTATTTCAAACTTGCTTTATATCTAAGAGCGTATCATTTTCAGGATTTTGGTAGAAAACTGAAAAATGCGGCTTGATAATACAAGAATGCCATCTTCCAAGATGTGTTATCTATCTGGCTGAAAACCTAGGACTATATGTTTAATCAACCATTTCAAATAGGAAAGTGCATTACATAATCTACTTAGTATGTCGTGAAATTTATACTTGCCATCTTAATTACCAGTTGAAGTTATAGATCTCTTTCAGTATTCAGTTCTTTTTAACAGCAGAAGTTCATTCAGATTTAAAATGTACAACTACATTGCACAAAACTTTACCAAAGATTGTAACTGGAGAAAAGTACATCTAATTCTTCATGATTTTCACATCTCCATTTTCCAACATATTATTCCATGACTCAAATATATAATTTTCTTAACAATTATTACTTTCATTTCTCAATGTTTCAAAGAAAACAAAATAAAGCTTTCAGTTTTTATTTGTTGCTAAAGTCTTAAACCAGATATTACATGAATAGTTTTATATTCTAAAAATCTATTCAGTATGCAAAAAGCATAAAATCAAAGTGACAAAATCAATTTCATGTTTCAAAAATCACCCACTGTTCAAAGAAACTATAACATTAAAGTTCTAAGCATATGAAGTAAATCATATCAAAAGACTGTATCTATCCAACAAAAATTAGAAAGAATTCAAACTGTGTAAACCATATAGGCACTTTTAATCACTTTTCTTTTTTAAAACTAAACTCCAACTATGCTTGCAAGTGCAAACCTCCCAGTTTTCAGGTTTGCATTTTTAACTTTTTTATTTTATTCCATCATTATAAAAACAAGAATGTCCTTATTCCTAACAACTCCCAGCATTATATATGTAAAAACGGCTCGTTTGGGTTGAGAAAATTTTTATGTAGAGGAGTGAACAATGTTTTGACCTTCTTCATTCATCGTCAGGTTCACAAAGAAAGAGAAAGGTAACTGACCGGAAGCTGACCACATGTTTGAAAGGGGTTGTGTAACTGAGTGTCGAAATGTAGAGGGCAGGTTTAGATGTTTGAATATATAATTTTATATTATTTATTTTATTATTATTATTTATTATATTATTTTTTAATATAGATATAAAGGTGTTCCTTTGTATTGGTTTATTTTGGGCTTAAGTTGTTGTATAAGTAAGGCTTCTTTAATTTTGCATTTGTTTATGTTTGTTTCTTCATTTAGTATTTGAGTGTTTTGTATGGTTATGTTGTATTTATTTGACTTGCAGCATTTGAAAACGTGTGAAGGTGACTTTTTATGTTCTTTAAATCTGGTTTCCATTTTTCTCCTTGTTTCTTCAATACAGAAGTCGTGGCAGTTATCACATTGTATTTTATAAATAATGTTGGTGTGATGTTTGTCAGTGTAGTTTTTACATAGTATGGACCTTAGTTTTGTGCCTGGTTTTGAATAAATTTGGTATTAACTGGCGATGACCGAAAAAGGTAAAAAAAACGTTGTTCACTCCTCTACGTAAAAGATTTTCTCATATTCTTCAGATGATAACATGATTGAAAAAGACAAATAAATAAGTTGAAACTAGTTTCTCCTATAAAGACTTCTGACAATTTGTTATATTTATTGTAGTTTTTCACTAAAGGGTCATTCCATGTCAAATCATCCAGGTGACTGCAGGTGACACCCACAGAATGCCTTGACAAAATTTACATGTGCTCATCTACCCATATAATGAAAAATTGCCAAAGATTAGATCAATATCCCTAATAGTTTCTGATTTACAGCTCTGTAGAATTTAGTTTATTTTATTTTATTTTTGGCGAATTCATTTTCTGGCAACTTTGGCTGCTTAAAGCTGCAAGAGTGATGGTGGTAGAAGGCTGAAATTTGCTACATTGACTGAATTAATCTCACAGAATTCAAAAATGTTCTCAAACCAAGTTTATCTCTCTTAGGATTTGCATAGTGAGGCAGTAAAATCACCTGAAAACCCAAAATCATAAAATACATTGGTTTATTTAATAAGCCATAGCTCTAAGACTTAAAAGATACAAAGCTGAAGTTTCTTTTCTAATTTCCTATAACATATCAGTTGATAAATCAGCAATTGTTGTAATTAAAAGGCTGTTAGATTTCCTGTAAATAAATTTAGTTGTATGCAACTTTTCATGATTTAGCTAAAAATAGCCCTACTTAAGGCCACAGTTTGACCATATTACCAGTTATTCAGCCTTTTCAGATTTTTACCATATATTCTTACATCTCTGAATATGATCTACAAATAAATGAGAATGGTGTTCAACCTACTTTTTGAGTTATAATTTTTTAAAGTATCCTCTGACCATACATTTTTATTTGAAAAAAATTCAGTTCATGTGTGTTACTGTGTGCAAATATATCCATACAATTTTGAAAAATACCTGTCAAAATTTTATGAATCCCACTGAAATATTCTAACCAGCCTTTCATAATGTTAAATAATTAAGTTGTAAAAAACAAGAAAGAATTAATTCATTTCTGAACAAGTTTATTGGCATAACTAGTTAGATCACATGGCAATGCAAATATTTTGTGTCTGCATTACAGTTATGCAGATATAGCTAAGTTTAAGATTCATAATATAATAAATACAAAGGTAAATCAGACACAAAAAGCACAGTGCTACAACATGAGATAACTGAAAAAGATTATAGTCACACCAAACTGAAATAATCATGACAATGATATGTTTGAAAAGCTGCTTTGGAGATAAATTAACCTTAACAACATCAAATAAACATGGCTTTGTTCAGACAGCTTGAATAAATTTCTGAAATTTGAGTTTGCTCATGTTGAGACCACTTTGACTTAGAACATAGTGGTGAGCACCACTGCCTTGCATGGTAGGTGCACTTATCAGACAAAGAATATGTTGGAAAGGAATCCAGCTTTCATCCTTATGTGACCTTGCAGGCCATGAGAACAGTTCATTTCTTTATTTCTTCACAAATGACACCAACACATCAGAATGTTCATCTGATCTATCTTTTATGTTTCCCACATACCATTTACAATTGTATATGCATGCGACATATTTCCCTGGCTGATAATTGTCATTGCTATCATTAGACCCTATTTGAGCTGCTGCAGCATCACTTTCACTGTTACTACCAACAGTTACAACTGTGTACACATCATCATCTGATAGCCTTTTCATATACAATTTGTTGGTAGAGTGGGGAATAAAGCTATGATGTGACTTAATACCTGATGCAGTTTTGCATTTTTCATAGCTCTCAAGTAGATCAAACTTTACACAATTCTGCAAGACTGATTGATTAACAAGAAAGAACTGAATGCCCTGAATGTGGTCCTTTACCCAATGGTACATATCAGAGAGACTTAAAATTTGATAATTTATTATGTTTCACAACCTTGATTTTTTTTAAGATCACGTTCAGAGATGTAAAAATATATAGTAAAGGCTGATTAGAATATTTCAATGGGATTCATAAATTATTTCAAAGTTGTATGGATATATTAGCACACAATAACACACCTGAATTGAAGTTTTTTTTCTTCAAGTAAACAACGTATGATCAGAGGATACTTTACAAAATTATAACTCAAAAAGTAGGTTGAACACCATCCTGATTTTTTTGTAGATCATACTCAGAGATGTAAGAATTTTTGGTACACATCTGAAAAGGCTGAATAACTGATCACATAGTCAAACTGTGGCCCAAGTAGGGCAATTTTTAGCTACATCATAGAAAGTTGCATGCAATTAAATTTTTTTACAGAAGATCTAACAGACTTTCAATTACAACAATTGCTGATTTATCAACTGATATGTTACAGGAATTTTGAAAACAAAATTCAGTTTTGTATCATATTAAGTCTTAGAGCTATGGCTTATTAAATAAACCAATGTTGTTTACAGTTTTGGGTTTTCAGGTGATTTTACTGCCTCACTATGAAAATCCTAAGAGAGATAAACTTGGTTTGAGAACATTTTTGATTTCTGTGAGATTAATTTGGTCAATGTAGCAAATTTCAGCCTTCTACCACCATTACTCTTGCAGCTTTAAGCAGCCAACATTGCCCAAAATGAATTTACCAAAAATAAAAAAAAATAACTAAATTTTACAGAGCTGTAAATTAGAAACTATTAGAGATATTGATCTAATCTTTGGCAATTTTTCATTATATGGGTAAATGAGCACATGTAAATTTTGTCAAGGCATTCTGAAGGGCTCACCTGGAAAATTATCCAAAATCTGGATGAGTTGACATGGAATGACCCTAAATACTATACATAATATTGTGTTATTTTATTATTCTTATTACTTTCCCTCATTTTCACATTCTTCCTGTAGTGCTTATAAGACAAAATATTACTCACAATGCTATGATTCATGCATAACTATTCTTACAGTTATATATGATAACTTTCTCATATAAAGTCCTAATACTCAAGCCAAGTGCATACACTTTATTTTCCCCATTTTTACCATAGCTAACCACAATAGAAAGCTTTAGTTTAAATAACAATCAAATCTAAATAAATTATTTTCCTTTTCTATAAAACTAATTATCCTATTTCTCAAAAATCATGTCCTTCATAAATTTTCATTCTCCTTCACAGATCAGTAAATACTTCTTGAGAATGAAACTAATTTGCACAAATATTGTTCTACTCATTCATACTACTAGGTTTTACTGAACTAAACATCTTTCAGAGAAAAATGACATACTGATAGTCAGGATAGGGTTATATGACTATGAACTGAGATCTGGTAGCTCAAATCTGCTATCTGAGCTACCAGGTCACAAGTTTCACATTATTGACATTAACTGAAGACATAAGGTTAAAGCTACAGAGAAATGGTATTTCTTAACATCTTGATTCATTATATTGGTACCTAACTATTGACTGTATTCAGCATTATCTGAACTAAGTAAATGGTAAATTAAAATTATGTGATGGTTCAGCCCTTGTTTTATTGTACTTATCATTCATTGTCTATGTGATATATATTTGCCATACATTTATAAATACATGTTATATGCTTGCCCTTGATGTTTTGTTATTAAAAAGGAAGTAATTCAAGAGAAGCATTAGGCCAAAAAATACCAGTTGGACTGTCACTACTTTTATTCTTACAATACCAATTGAATCTCTGTTGAACACACAATGTAGGGTTACTTCTATCAAATTTAATGATGTCAAAACATATTACATTGGTAGAGGAGTGAGAAATATTTTATCGCTTTCTAGTTTAAGAAAGTAATTAAGTGTTTAATGCATTTATGCAACTTCAAGTTGGAAGTTAACATTCTTCTTACCTAAAAACATATTTTAGTTACACAGTCACCTCTTCACATACAGATAGCTATCTTTCCTGTGTATCTGCCTTAGAGATTTACATGCCACTAGTTTTTAGGCAACTCCCACCTAATCTCACAAGTTTTCTCCTGATTTGCACTACTACATAATGATATTGTTATACAGCAAATGCCCTCCAGTAATAGAAGGGAAACACAACTTCCCTGCACACTGTCACCCTATATGCTTTTGTACTTGTGAATTTTCATTTTATGAGACAAGTATGCCTAGTGTGCATTGAATGAGGGCAGGAAGTGTAAGAAGTGAGTGTCTATCAGAAATACATTTTCAGGTAATGAAAATGTTAACTTCCAAGGCAATACACACTTCTTCACACAATGAAAGCTTGAATCCCATATTGATATGGTGGAATAGAAGGACCAGTGCAAAGGTTGTCTAGATTAGTTCCTTTCAGAAAGCAACTGAAAGAAATCCATGGAGTATGATAACAAACAGTAGGGGCTCTATACAGCACACCCATGGGAGACCATATCTCCATCACAGTACAATCTTCATCTGGAATAGAAAGGAAGAAAGAGGCATACCAGATCCACATTTTGTGCAGATGGGCAGAATAAGAATATGGCCATCCAAGCACTTGCACATAAGAAGTTAGAAAACCAATAAGTGTAAAGTGGTTAGAGAACATTCAAACCATACCTAATATACATCTCAACTCTACAATCAGATATTATTTGACCAACACCAGATGCAAAAAGAGGGCACAGAAAGTATTAGTGCATATTCATTTGAACTCTAATGTCAGACTCTTGGACCAGTACTAACTGTGAGAGAAATGCACAGAATTCATGCTTTGGTCTGTGTGTTTAGTTTCAATGTATACTCATCTCAACGTTACCATCAGACATTTGTACCAATAATAGCTTCAAGAGGAGGGCAAAGAATATATGTCATGAAGTATGTAATATTAAAGATGCACACCTCAACTCAACTGTCATCCACTATGAGAAAAGTGTACAGCTCATTAGTACATGTTCACCTAGACTCAACTGACCAGAAGACTGTAGAAGTAGGGTACACTATGTACATAATGTGCACACCTTGACTCTATTGGACTATAAAATGTAAGAGGAGGCCATATATCCTAGAATATGTTCATCTCAACTCTACTGTACAGTTCCAAACTGCAAGATGAGGACAAAGTCTTGTAATGTGCTTGTCTCAACTCCACTAAACAGGTGCAGATTGCAGAGGAGCACAGTACTGTATAAAGTGCTTCTGGTTTAGACAATTGTCAAATATCAGAATATACTTCCATGGTATTGCAGAACACTTCATCTCAACAATAAGCATATATGAAGCCAAGGCAGATGGTATGAAAACTTTCCATTATCCTGGCTACATGCTGACATTTGGGTAATAGGTGTATCCTGAGATGTACCACCAGCCAGTTGGCAGGGTCTTTTAAGCAAATAATATAATCCAAAGAAGAATGTGTTCACCTGTATAAAGACAATAGGCAGACTGTAGAATGGAGGGAGGCAGTGACCTTCAGACAACAAGACAGCCAGTTGGTGCTAGCTTGAATGATCTTGTCCAATAGCTGTTGGAAACAAGTGTGAGAGAATGAGTGAGGTAAAGAATCTGATAGGATAAAATGCAGACCATCTGTGAGCAACAACACTCTATAAGGAGTAGACCAAACAGAGAAATTGGTGGACTGTACCTATAAAGACAGAAAGATATCTTTCCCTGGAGGAAGAAGAATCACAGAAAACGTAGAGTAGAAGACAAAAACTTTGAAAGTGAGAGGTAAAAGTTAAACAGCAATGAATGGCATGAGCAGGATACAAAAGTCTGTCCAGGTCCAAACAGCTATCAATCTAGGGAAGAAGGACTGATATGGAGATCTAAGAATATAAGGACAATGAAAAGGGGCCCAGGATGAGCTGCTGGTATAATGATCTAAATGACAAAAGTAACAGGTGAGAAGAAAGACGAACGTGTATAAAATGTGGTAGAAGTTATTGGCTGCCAACAGCTCAAAGGAACACAGGTAAGAGCATGTAGGATGACACTGAGGTTTCAGTCAGGCATGGAAACAAGGTAGAGAGAACAGGGGAAAAAACACATTGGTTTTGTAGTCTGGTTTAATGGGTAATAGAAGGACATGATTCCTTGGTGGAAGGGAGATGGAAGATGTAGAAGCAAGTAACTGTATAACTGGCAAAGGATAAGGGGGCTGGATTGTCATAAGGGATAGAAGAGGGAACAAAGGTTAAGCAAGCCAGAGGGGTACCACCAAAAGTATATAACAAGGAGTGTCTCTAGCCAAGCCTGGGACACAAGGTAAAATATGGAAAGGTAGGTGAATATTATGACAAGTATAAGACTAGACCTGCTGGACAGCAACAACACTCAGGGCCAAGACATGGAAAAGAGACAATCAAAAAGAGTTCTAGATTAGATTCCTCATGGCATTAATGCAGAAAAACCAAATAGTTGTTGGAATGGAACATAACAAAAGAGGGAAACATAGGTGAAGAAGTGTAAGTCTAACTTGGGTAGAGGTAATGGAATATGGAATACAATATGGGATTGGTCCAGTCACCCATACAAATACAAGAAGAGAGGAAGAGACAGGAGAACTACTGAGGTCAAACAACCATGTGAAGCAGTCTATGGTTGCACAAGGACTGAGTGAGGTGGTGCATATATGTGTGACCTAAAGGGAGAAGGAATTCCCATGAAGCCATGATCAATAATCACAAAAACTTTCACGCAGAATGAGGAAGATAGGCATGAACCTCAGCATCTATAATTTCCATAGCTCTCAGGCAGAGTATGAGATACTGGATGTTTAATGTCAAATAATTCTCTCCAAACAGTTAAGAGCAATCCCAATTGTTACAAAAAGATGACTACATTGAGGAAAGAAGGAAGAAACAGGAAGAAAGAGACATGATGTCATGAAAATGTAAGTGGTCCAAGAATGGTAAATGAGTAATTTAGGGTTAAGAAGTAAGGAATAACAAGAATACAACACAAGGAAAAGAAAAAAAATGGTGCATACCTATGAATTTAAATCCTGAGAATGTAAAAAATTTTGAGGTTTCTCTTCAAAAGTGAGAGAAAATCACAAAGCCTAACCAGGAGAAGGAGTAATCAGATTTACCTACTTCATTTTCCCTACAAACATAGGAAAATAATACTTAAAGAAGAGATTGGAATTGAAGGTGCTAGTTACACAAGGGATCCCATCACTCTATTCTCCTTGGCTGCCATGTCATTCCCAAGACTGTGCCTTCTTAAGCAAAATGAACTTATGAACTTGTTTAGCCTTCTCATGAGTAGAGAACTTTTGTTGCATAATAACACTGTTAAGCAGCCGTGTATTCATCATAAAACTTGTGATATTAGGAGAGAGTTGCCTAAAGACTACAGTGGCAAGCAAATCTCTGGCAGGCACCCAGTGAAGACAGCTGTCTGTGTGTGAAGAGGTGTGTATTGTCATGAAGTTACTGGATTCATCCTATATTAAGTCACATTGTGTTTGTTTGTCCCAGAACTCCACCTACAGTTTAACAGCTAGCAGGAAAAAACTTGACAAGCAGACTAAGGGTGGTGGCTCAGGGTTATCCTTATTTATATGGTGTTTGCTTCACTATTAAAGGAGTATCAAGACGCTCAAAAATCTACTTGTAGGGCTAACCAGTCATGATGGTGTTCTAGGAATAGGTTTGTAGGGGCCCCCGCTAGTGCAGCGGTAAGTCTACGGATTTGCAATGCTAGAATCAGGGGTTCGATTCCCCTCGGTGAGCTCAGCAGATAGCCCAATGTGGCTGTGCTATAAGAAAACACACACAGGTTTGTAGGGTTGGTAAACTTGAACCTCACATAAGATTTTTAGTTCTTCACTACCAACATCCTTAAGATCCCAGGGAAATATATTTTGAACCATGTTCATACCCTTATGCACAGCTAGAATAATAAAATTTAGTACTTGTGCCCAAGTACCATGGATGGGCATCCTAACATTTGGTTTTAATATGGATCCCCTTGAGGTAGCTAGACTGCTCTTAGAAGTGAAACAAGGCAATGTTGTTTATATATATGAATGGTTAGTGGTGAATACTCTGATAATGAAATAACACAGTGATGCAACATATAATGGAGACCCAGTACATCACAAAAAAATTCCAATGAGAATTTACAAAAAGAAATCTTGCCATACAAATTTATTGTTTTCAAAAAAGTTACTTGTTACTTGGACAATGGAAAGGGTTTGGGTTTAGTGTACTGAAAGTGTCACACCAAAGGTTTACTGTGAAAATATCAACAACAGAGACTGAGAAAGACCAGTTAATTAAATTATATAGTGGTTGAATGAGAAAAAACAAAGAGTTGTTGAAAAACAGAAGTCCAATTACACTATATGTTTGTTATCAGTGAAATGATTTAGTTATGTTTTGGCATTTATTTTCTTATTTAGATTAATAATCTTGCTAGGAGCATTATTGGTAAATTAATAAAAGTTGTTCACACTATTCAACTATGGTATTTCTACCTGTATTGAGGATATTAAAGTCCTACAAAATGACTTAAACAAACTGCTAAGTTGGACAAATATTTGGCAAATGGCCTTCAATTAGATTAAAGTGGGTGGTAATATGTTTAAAGGCCCGGCATGGTCAGGTGGTTAAGGCACTTGACTCATAATCTGAGAATCATGGGTTTGAATCTCCATCACACCAAACATGCTTGCCTTCCAGCCATGGGGACATTATTGATGGTCAATCCACTATTCGGTGGTAAAAGAGTAGCCCAAGAGTCAGCAATGGGTGATGATGACTAGCTACCATCCCTCTAGTCTTATTCTGCTAAATTTGGGATGGCTAGTGCAGATAGCCCTTGCGTAGTTTTGTGTGAAATTCAAACAAAACCCAAACCATTATGTTTAAATTATGACAGCTTATATCACAAATTTAATATAGATAGAAATCCATTCAATAAAATGTTTAAGAAAATGCATAGTAGTGAATAAGACACTTAAACCATCAAGACAATGCTCTGTTGCTCGTAGTACAGCTAATAGGATTCTCGTGTGTACTTCTAGACATACTTATTACAGCTTGAAATACATAATTATCAATGTGTACAATCACTAGTTAGGTCTTAGGATATTGCATAAATTTTTGGTCTCCCTAGCTATAAGTGGATTTTTAGGGTTATCTAATTTTTTACTGAAAAATGATGGGTAAAAGGTGGTCTAAGTTAGTTTACCGTATTTTGTGAGTTGCATTCTCAGAAACTTGAGATAAGACACAAGTTTAAGGCTTAGAAAAAGTTTTCTTTTTCATAAAGAGTGATTGGATTATCAAATGAGTTCTCTTTGATAGTACTGGAAGCATAACTTACACAATTTTTAGAGAGTAATCAATGATTTCCTGCAAAATAAGTGGTGGGTTTAAATTTTTAATTTATCAAAGGTGGGTATACAAAGACAGCCTTGGAAGCTAAATAGTCTACTGTTGTTTATCAATGTCAGAAAAAAAAGGAAAAATAGCAATATCAATATAAGAAAGTTATCATTCAAACACAAAATACACACTTCTATGCAATCAACAACACCACAGGAAGAACAGAGGTGATGATGTATTCAACATCTGACCATATTATAGTTATGTGCAATGCTTCATCTAATTTTCCAACTGATGTGCAGAATAAATTTTTTTATGTGCACCAGTATCAATACAATGTGCAGATTAGTGCTACCAGTTGTTTTATTTATTTATTTTTTTAGGGATGTAGTATTTTTAAGCCATCAATTCTTTTTTGGATCATTAGACTGCACTGGTTATTTGGGCCTATTAACTGCCAGAGCTATTAAGGCCATCAAAGTATTGAGACTCCTTACCATCAATAAGGATGTGTGTGGCACTTAAGTGGTTGTTGTGTAACCATACAGATTGGAAGGAATAGTAATTTTTTGGTATAAGAATTTGTAGAATAGTTTGCTAGTTTTAAAGAAACCCAAAAACCAATATAGTTATAAAAATATGTAGAATATGACATCTTCATTGTAGGGTTTCAGTCCAGTGTTTGTATAATTCACACAAGTTTATGTACAAGATAAACTTAAGCTATTCCAACCAGACAACTCCTGTTGCACAGTTGACAATCAACTACACTTTAAAAAAATAATGAAAAGCAGTTAATATTACTGAGTTACATAACTAAACATATATATATTTAAATTTGGCCATGGTATAATAAATATTTTGACTTTGGACCTATATATACAGTATAGTAGATAAAGCAAAATATGTATTTTAAAATATGAAATGATGTATACATCTTAAAATGTATGCTTTTTTAATTTAAAATTTCTCCCGATGCTTCTTTCATTACACAGATATTTTTTTCTTGTTCCTACCAGAGCATCATACATAAATCTTAAAAGTTGTAAAAAATGTCAAACAAGGGAAAATAATTTATAAAATTATAGCACTCTAAATACTCTTTAACTGATATTTGTAGATGTAAACTCTTCTGCAAGTTCTGGTAATGTCACAAGCTTTCTGTTATTTATAATACTACAAGTTTAATGAATTAAAACAAAATGCTCCTTCAACCAGTGTTGAACAAAAGCACAATTTATTAACTTCACTTGCCATGTTTGTAACAGCACTTTATTTTAGTCTATAGTACTAATATCATTACAACTAAATTTAAAATAGAAAACTTAAAAGTACAAATGCTAATGCTTTTTTAGAAGTTAGAGCTTGACTCAAAAATATGACAAATAATAATATTAACAACTCAATCAACGAACAACTTTGAATTTTAAACTAGATATAAGTACCACTTCATCTTAGCTTTGCAGTTGAGCCCTATTGTTTTAAGTTGGGAAAAGTGTTCATATTACATAAATGATCAAATGGTACCACAGCGTAAAAATCCTTCATCTTTTTTTTTTTTTTATATCAGTTATCTACACTGACCCTGGCGTGATGCAGCAAAATAACAGGACACATTAATTACCATTAGGAAAAAGTCATTCCCCTTTATTTTACTTGGTATACAACACAACGAACTTATAAACTTGTTTACTTGAATATTTCATCTTATGAAATGAAGTTTTATTCTATTACGAATACTTTTATTAAAAATACAATTTACTTTAAAATTCTAGTCTCCCTCTTTTCTTCAAAATTAAATAGCGTCATTGCAGTATTATTTCAACAAGAAAAACCTTACAATGTTACATACGACATTTTGGCTGAAGTATTAGAACTACTAGTAGTTCAGACTTTCTTGTTTACCAGTTTCAACGTAGTAACTGAAGGTTTAATCAGATAATAATTTATTACTAAAATGTGCTATAAATAAAGTACCATTAAACAGCGGTTTACTCTTACAATTATGTAATAAAAGTATGACAGATTAAACTACAGATTTTACTTCTGAAAACTTACCGGCAGACATTATGAAAATATAGTCATCCGACTATATATACAAAACAAAAACAAAACAGCTATGTAGATTACTCGAATATTTTTTAATTTAAGACGCCTAAGCATATAAGATTTATCAACAAAATACATTAAATTAAATATTTTGAAGCATCAATTCAATTTTAATTATTTATTTTTAAAGAAGATTAAAAATTATAATATATAATATTATCCTACTCTGTATCTCAAGTCGGCTGGTGTGGGTATTAACACTTTTACTAATAAAGCAGCGAACAATGTTTCAACCTTCCAGTGGCGTAGCTAGGGGGGAGCAAGGGGGTACATTGTCCCCGGGCGCAGCATCGGGGGTTGGGGCGCTAAATTGATGTTACATAATTAGGAATTATGGTTTACATTTTGTCACGAGGGGGCGCGAAAACTGACTTTGTCCCTGGGCGCTGAAAACCCTAGCTACCCAACTACAACCTTCTTAGGTCATCTTCAGGTTAACTAAACAAAAGATGACCTGAGAAGTTCGAAACGTTGTTCTCTGTTTTATTAGTAAAAGTGTTAATACCCATTCCAACCGTCTTGAGATACATATTCACTTCAAGTGAGTTTCTCATCATCACGAATTATTCTACTCTCTTCTTCATTACAACTTTTTGTCTAATGCTTGCTATTTAACATTAGAAATATATAGTTAATACAACTGGTTTAATATAAGTGTTTCAATCTTTGTATCCAATCTTCCATCTATTAGCATTGATAATCATTGCGATGATTACGTTCAAGCAGTTATATTTTTGTTGAAGAGATATTGTAATTCGCTGCGAGAAGTAATACTTTGTTTTTGATGTTATCAAATTAACTGAAGTTTAACATGTTTCAAATTTTGTGATAGTTGCCATTATACATTATGCAAATAAACTCATCAATGTCCAGTCAGTGTAAATTACTACAACCCTTTCATAACTCAAAAAAATGTATATTTATTTAGGTTGACCTACATTTAGCATGTTGCATTGTCTGGTGATACAACTATTGATACTAACTGGTAGGAAAAATATGTTTTAAGGTAAGGAAATAATAATTTTTTAGAAGTTGTTTGACTTTTATAAATTTATCATTTCCACTCTTTTGAATAGTAATAATAGCTGATGTAATCTCGGCTTATAAAGTGTAACATCTATTTCTTTTATAAAGTTTGGTGAGGAACTGCTAATTAATTAATCAAAACGTATAATAATAGCAACATTTATAACAGAGAAATTATGTTCGTTTGTAAGTTAATGACAGAGCTACATGATGAGCTATCCTTGCTCTGCCCACTATGAATAATGAAAGGCGTTTTTTAACGATGAAAGGCTTCAGATATAGAGTTGGGCCACGAGGGGAATAGGAAAATTCTCACTTATTAATCATTAAAGATAAATTCTAACTTTAATCATTAGAAAGCTACAACACATAGTGTCGGGTGATCATCAACTACTAGAAATGTAATTATATATATCTAAACGGAAGAAGAAATAGCTAAAACTCTTTTGGTAAAGTCATAAAAACCAAAGCTAAATATATATATACATGAATCTTCTTACCTATACTAGTATTTTATACATTTTATTTTATTATTAAAATTCATTTAAAGTCGCCCTCAAGCTTTGCTCTTGACATCACAAATCCATAACGTTCTTTGAAATTCACTCCTTTATTGAATATAGCGATTACTTGATGATGACTTGATAATATGGATAAAAAATTTACAATCATAAGGAATCAATAGATTTCTAATATAAGAGTTATTATAATTGTATTTTTGAAATTATTTAAGTTAAGTTTTATTCCTCCTTCACCCTATAACACAGTGGTTCTATGAAGTATTATATAAAGTTAAAAAACAGAATTTCGATATTTATGGTTGGTTCGGGTAGCGTTGATGCTGGAAGCTTCCATTACAAACGTTCAACGATTTTAAAACATTAAACTTCAGTTAGCACGTTAGATATTGTATTATAAATAATTTGAAGAATGTGAAAGATAACAGGTAATTGTCATCTACTGAGAGAAAAACGAACTATTATAATATTTTCATTTTTTGAATGTAACTTGCTATTTTCAACAACGTAATAGAACAGCGCTCAAATAATGAAATATGAATCTCATACTTTAGAAAGTAAAAATGAAAAAAACGACTTATATATCCAATTAATTGATAAGACAAACTGAGAAAGCAAAGTAAATATATACTAAAGAGTAATTCTAGGTTTCTCAGAGTTCTTGCTCTATCCATGTGATTGTTGGCCATTTTCATCAAAACCTAACTTTTAGGCATCAGTAAACCTGCTTTGATATAGCATGTGCAACTTTATAGCAATATTTACAACGAGAAGACATTTAAATGAATTACCCAAAACAAAGGTGTAACTTGGGCAAATAGAAAAGTTAAGCACTTTATGACGAAAGTTTTGTGTTCATTAAATTAGATACATCTGCATAAATGAAAAGTTTGAGTAGCTGTATTTCAAAGAAAAGGGTAGTAAACTAATTCTATGCTTGTTTATACGAGGTGTGATCAAAACGTTTTAAGACTTCATTTTTATTCCGAAGAATAATGTACATACGTCAATTTTATACACTATCTCATTCATAGTAATCTCCCTCAGCTGATACACACTTGTTCCAACACACCTGCCATTTTCGGAAGCAATGCTGGAAGTCTTCAACTGTTATGCGACTAAGATCTGTTTTCACATTATTATGGATGGTTGGAATGTCATAAGATCTCTTTCCTTTCAACTTAATTTTGATTTTTGGGAACAAAAAATATACACGGGGCAAGATCGGGAGAATACGGGGTGTGGTATCACAGGAATGTTTTTTTTTCTGCCAAAAATTCTTGAACAGACACAACAGTGTGTAAGTGTGTTGTCATGATGAAGAAACCAATGACCATTCTCCCACAGCTCGTAGCGGTTTCTTCTAACTTTCTCCTTCAAGCGAATTGAGACCTCTTTATAAAAGCCCTGATTAATTGTCTGGCCATGAGATACGAATTCATGATGAACAATACCTCGAACATAAAAAAAAACAAACACGATCAACGTTGTCTTCACATTTGATCAAGACTGTCGTGACTTTTTCAGACGTGGTAATGATAGAGACTTTCACTAGGACGACTGAAGTTTTATTTCAGGATCATAACAGTATACTCATGACTCATCACCAGTAGTAATGACGTTGATGAAATTAGGATAAATTTCTAGCCTTCTTTTCAGATCTTCGCACACTTGTCGACGGTGAAACTTTTGGTCATCTGTCAATAGTCTTGAAACAAATGTTGCAGACACTCGACACATACAGAGTTTTTCAGTTAAAATCGCCTAATCCCCAGGAATTCTCTAGTTTGTCAGCAATTTCGCGGTTAGTTAATTGTCGATCACTTCGAATTTTTTCTTTCACCTTAGCGACCGTTTCATTAGTGGATGATGTTGACTGTCGCTCAGAACGTGGGTCATCTTTGACCGATTCCCAGCCATCTTGGAAGCGTGTTATCCAGTGATAAACGACAGCCTCACATAAGCAGACTTTCTGTTCCTCCTTTATCATTTCTCACACAAAACTTGATGCAAACACGTTGCTTTTATTTTCTGTCCATTTTTGCTAAATGGATCAAGAGATACGTCAGCCTTTAAACACGATTTTCGCAACACGGGAATAAGGTCTAGAGAAATGGTTTGTTTGTAAGGTATATCACTATTTTTTCTTTGTATACACCTTCTTGAAGCTCATTGCCTCTGTACTGGCATCTGTAACAGAAGGATTCTCAGAACGTTTAAGCAGATCTTGTCTTCACCAGAGGTAAAATTGAAAAAAAAAAAAAAGATTTATGACATTGTGCCTTTCTTTGATTAACAGTACTCTACACTGTGGATCGTAGTTTCGCCTGTTGAAGGTCAGCAAACTAAAGAAATAGCATTAGGTGAAGTGAATACAATAGCTATGGTGTGTGAGTCCGTTTTACTTCGCGATATAGTAATATAAGTTGAGGTTAATATAAGTATGTGAATAATGTTGCCATTTCATCAGATTCGATTCGAAATTTTACAGTGAACCAACTTTCTAATGACATTATAAGTCGTTTGTACATGCAAAAGATATATTTTTTCAATGAAAGCATTTTACTAAAGGTTTGTTTCCACACATATTGGGCTTGGCATGGTCAAATGGTTAAGACACTCGACTAGTAATTCGCGAGTTCGAGTCCCCGTCACACCAAACATGCTCACCCTTTCAGCCGTGGGGGCGTTATAATGTGACGTCAATACCACTATACGTTGGTAAAAAAGAACCCAAGAGTTGGCGGTGAGTGGTGATGACTAGCTGTCTTTCCTTTAGTCTTATACTACTAATATATGAACGGCTAGCTCAGATAGCCCTAGTGTATCTTTGTGCGAAATTCGAAACACACCAAACCGAATATATTGAGAATGTTTTGACTTGTTCGAGTGCTAAGTGATTTTCATGTTAAGATTGAGAATACTTTTCTTCATCTCAAATGTTATTTGCGTAATCTTCACAATCTGTCTAAATGGATGTTTAATGTGGATGTTATTAATTAATTTATTTTATGAGTAAATATTTTATTGTTGCTTTGTTTTGTTCAAAAAAGAAAGTTAGAAGCAATCATTTTAAAGTAACTGTTATGACAAGTTTAGTTACGTAGTTCGATAAGTGATAAGTCGTGTTTATAACACTGATGCAGAGATTACAAAACATCGCGTGAAATTTAGTAACGTAGTGGATATAAAGCGAGCAGGGGATTTAGTAATAAACATATAAATAATACGAGACGAGGGGAAAACAACAGACAGAAATAGCAAAAGAGAGTTAAGTTACTGCTTAGGAAAAGTTCAGCGTGAAGGTAACTGCTGTAAAAGTAATATATCTGATGTTTAATATATTAGAATAAGAGTAACAGTGAAAAAAGGAGATAAAAAGAATATTTTATTCCGACAAAGCGTAGTTTTAAAGTAACTCAATTGGCCTCAGTGGGCTTTCACCAAACGATTCTCATAAATACATAGAAAGAGAAAGGAGCAAACGATTTTAGAAGCATAGGATAGTAACATGGTATCTCGACGATAAAGTTAGTGAATTATACAGGGTGTTCGGACAGTCACTGTGCAGTTTTGTCTGTTAATAAATATATAAGTGCACAGTGACTTTCCGAACACCCTGTACTTGGATGGTTTGGCGATAGTATTAGTAAAAAGGTTCGGCTGATCAACTGGAATTTTAAAGTAATTAACTAGGCCTAAGTGGGTTTTTGACAAAAAGAAGAGTCTCTCTGGGTGTTTTCCTTATAGCAAAGCCACATCGGGCTATCTCCTGTGTCTACTAAGAAGAATCGAACTCTTAATATTAGCATTGTAAATCAGCACACTTATTGCTGTTCCAACAAGAGACCAAACATAAGAGAACTATATAGTATTTATGATATGCCTGTGATCTCTATAGTGTAAATAAAATATGTGTTGTATATACGTTTAACTACTTCTGAATATATATATTATTTTGAAAACAAGTGAAGTCAGTATTGTTCCTTTATTTTTCCTAATTTACCGCCATCAAGTCACACGCATCTAATGTAGAAGAACCCTTATTCCAACAACATTATGCAATATATATTTTAACTTGCTATATATAACATAAAAAGTTGCCTGACATTTCTAAATGTTTTTTCATTTAAAATTTTATATTTTATGTATTATTCTTTTTCCCTAACTCCATACAAGATTGATCACTTTCACCCAAAAATCTAAATTACCCCTTTTTTTGAATGACTTCAAACTTTAACATGAAACTATTTATTCATCCTAACTATCTTTAATATAAAATACGTTAATTTCTGAAAGTCAGTAGGAGCCTGGTAAAGTTTAGTTGACAGTTAAATCAATCTCTACGTATATCGCACCACATTTTTCCACTCCAGATAAACGATATAAAGTTTAGGACATTCGTTTATGTGTCTGGTTATATTTCGTATTCAAAACTGAATAAAAAATTTTGATGCCACATTATTTTAAGTAATTGTAATTTTAGGTTATAAAATGCAGACATTCCAGAAAGAAAAACTGATAATTTTTTAACTTATTTTATATTTTTGTGATGGTTACAATGTCGGTAAAAATGACCGAGTGTGTATAAATAGAGTTAATAAAATACGTAAGACACTTTCTCTTTAGCATAATTTTGTCCAAAATAGTGGTTTGTTTTGAATTTCGCGCAAAGCTACACGAGGGCTATTTGCGCTAGCTGTCCCTAATTTTCCAGTGTAAGACTAGAGGGAAGGCGGGTAGTCATTACCACCCACTGCCAACTCTTGGGCTACTCTTTTACCAACGAATAACGGCATTAACCGTAACATTATAACGCCCCCACAGCTGAAAGAGCGAGTATGTTTGGTGTGACGGGGATTCGAACCCGCGGCCCTCAGATTACGAGTTGAATGCCTTAACCCACCTGGCCATGCCGGGCCGTGAAATAATGGAACAAAATGGGTTTGAAGATGCTTGCCTCAACTGTTTGTATTCAGACCATTCTCTTATTTAACAGAAACTGCTGTAAAATATTCTACCGTTTCAAAGATTGTGTGGAACTGTTTTATTTGAACATCACTTATTACCATTGTTGGCCTAATTATACGTGATATTTTGCGAAATGAAATATACATCTAGTGTTAAAAATGTTTTTCTTTACAAACTATTTACATGAAAAAATTGTGTATTTCCTAAAGTTGTTGTATGCACTTCAGTGTATTTGTAATTTGTACATGATAAATATCAAAATACCGAAGAACAATGTTTTGAAATCATCATTATGCACACTAACCAAATTGCTCTAATTCATAAAAATGATTTTACTTCGAAGATTCATCAGCATCTTATACATAATACCACCAGACAAAGCTCTTAAAAATTAAAGCATTTAATAGGATAATAAGTATTACATTGCCAAATTAGGGACGGCTAGTGCAGATAGCCCTCGTGTATTTTGCCAGTAAAATAAAAAAAATATCATTATAACGTTAAGGTCTTCTCATCTTTGCAATAAATTGTTTGAATTGAAAATTCAGAGTGTTATAAGTGCTTTACATTCTTTTCTCAAAATTTTCATTTTCTTAAATTAACATTTCTGAACAAACTTTTCTGTCAGTTATAGGAAATATCAAACATGTATACGGCCATTTTCTTGTACGGGTGTTTTAATCAATAAATTTTCTTTTAGAAAAGGCTTTATGAATGTGTTTTCTTTAAATATTTTAATTTATTTTTTCATAGCTGTTTTATGCTAAATGTTTTATACATTTACGTCCATAGGTTATATAATTACTAACTCAGTAATAGACATGAATGTACGAAATATTAATTTTTTAAAGTGAAGTAAACTTTATCTTAGTGTTTTTAATATTACGAAAAAGATTTCATGATATCCTTAATCCAATCTATGTGTGTTGATATTCGTGCGTATCCTGAGGGCCCATTCTTCACACCACACAGACCAGAAATCATGTTGTTTTTGGTAACGTAGCTCGCAACTCCAAGCACTTCCCAGTGATCATCGAACTTGCACGATAATGGGCCTCCACTGTCTCCCTGTAATAAATTTTGCCTTATTTATTGAGTGGCCTTCATTTTGTAAACGTCTTAAAATAGGATTTACCTAACATTTTCTAATCCAGTAGTAATTTTTATCAAATATATTTGACAATGAAAGAGATGAGGTGTGAAAAATTTATATTCAATTGTTCTGATTTATTAGTTTGAAAAGAAAACCCAAAGGTTTCAGAGTTACAAAACAAGAATGATAAGACAACAAAGATGAAAAACACCCGAATTTAAGACTTCTACGTTCTCCACGGGGTAAGAAGGTCGGGCTTCAAGTAGTTAGTTAAATTTACTATGTAATTACGTTTCATTATAATAAAAAAAGATGTGACTGTCAAGTGCTTCAGAAATAATGCTAATGAACAACAATAACAAAATCAGTTGGCTAAAGTTTGACTAGATTGTTCTTAAGCCTACAGCTACATAATGGACTTCCTGTGCTTTACCCACCACAGGTATCGAATCCCAAACTTAGCGTTGTAAGTCCGCTAAGCCAATGGAGAAGGCATGGTACGTTAGTGAAAATTAAACTTTGAATAAAAAAATAATTATATCTTTTAGTGAAGACAAATAACTATCTGTGACAACCTTAACTGGTTGAATTATGCTAATGACACAAAAACTGGTATTTGTTTAAGTGAGCTACTACTGGACAGCTCGAACCCCCATCCCCATAAAATCAAACCCAAAACATTCATGATGACGAGAAAGCCACTTGAAGTAAAAATGTATCTCAGGACGGCTGGTATGGGGATTAACATTTTTTTCAGGTTAACCTGAAAATGACCTAAGAAGGTCGAAACGTTGTTCTCTGCTTTATTTTGATAAAGTGTTCATACCCATACCAGCCGTCCTGAGATACAAAACCCAAAACAATACACTCACATGACATACTCCATGACCGCCAGCTTGTGTTCCGGTGCAAATCATAGTTGTGCTGTTGAAATCAACGAATTCGGTATTGCAACTCGCTTCATCAAGAATTTCCGATTTAGCTTGTTTTAAAACATCATTTCCTCCTGTTCCTGTGTACAAACAAATAATCCTATTCGTTAAAAGTTGAGAACCAGAAATTAAGTGAAGGACCTAGATCGTAAAAATGTCTTAACGTATTTTTAACTTATAAACTGGTGCTGAACTTGGCTTCATTGAACAAACAGATAAGAGTGGTTAACTCCTGGAAGCCATGCCAATTCGTTGCAAGTAAATTGTGCATTATTAATATAAGTAGGTATACAATGCAAATATTACGTAAATAATATATTTGCCTGTACGGAACTGAGCCAGCGTAAATTCACGTGTTCATAGTTTCACAGTGACACATAGTGTTATAGCAGCATAATTCCTATAAACATAGAGTCAGTAATAGACTTCTCAGCATTAGTGTGACAAATGCATTGATGAGTCCCAGGACAGAAACAGGTCACGAGAAATGTATAGAAATGAAAGATTTAACTACAGGAAGCTACTACATACTGAGGCTACATTACATCTTTCGGTAGAACTTGCGTGGACCATTTGAAGGAGGTATATGAAACCATTTTTACTGATAATAGGAGTGGTGTGGTAGAAGAAAACGAAACTCTTTAAAACTGATAAGTAGCTTAGGGTATGTTCTTTACACTTACCCAGTAGAAATCTTTCCAATTATGTAACTGTAAGCTCGTGTATAGATGTTACCTCCAGAACAGTAACATGCACAACAGTACAAAGTTGCTTCTAAAGACGTGTAACTGCTCCAAAATTATTGCTTAGAAGCCTTAACCAATTGAAGAGACTAAAATGAACATCATACTTTGAAAAATTGAAAAAAAAAACACGTAGAAATGTGCTATTTTCAGTTAAATCACATTTTATATTGTTTAGTTATCACCAATAATAGTTTTGTTGATGTCAGAAAGAAGAATGATATCATAGTTTGCGCACAATTTTTTGCAATGAACCAGTTGGGAACCAGTCATAAGTGTGAGCTACATTTGAGACAATAGTATTTGAGATCTATACAAAATAACAACTCTCTGACTGCTCGAAAGTGCAGGCAGATTCTCATCCATCACGTCAGAAATAAGACCTATTGGTGAAGGGTTCATCTTCCAGCAAGGCATCAACTCCAAGTATATAAAAAATTTGGTTTGATGATATCTCGGAAGGAAAATAACAAAAGAGACGTGGGAAACACCCACAATGATCGTTTGGTCTACACAAAGTTATTATTTAAAAATATGAAGATTCTACTGTTATCTGAAAAATGAATAGCCACCAAACAACTTAGTTAAATTGTGCGAAGTAGTATAGGGCACTAGGAAAATATTTCACGATCACATATTAGTAATATTGGTAGCAAAAAATCAGGTGTAATACTCCGTTTAAAGAAAATATCAAATGCTGAAAGATTGTACAACTTATTTATAATTACTTTGTATTTATTATAATATTGTATTAAGGTTAAACTGGCCATTCGTGACTCTTTCGTGTATGTCATCCATGCGAGTCTAGCATCCTAACCATCAGGACATGTAAGGACTTAGAAATTACATGTACATATGAGATGAGATTTCTAACTTTCGGAAGAGACCAACTAGTACCAAAAGATTGCATTTTTTTTTCTGGAGATATTGCACAACCCTCTGCTTGCTAACCCCCTGGTAGCGACATTCTCATTAGCTTCGGCTTTTTTGCAGACCAGTCATGTTAGTAATCCCCCCTTCCCTTCTGTAGCTTAGCTTCTTTCTTTCTTTGTCAGTCAATTTGTTTTTGTACCATTCCTCTTTTTATTTGTCAATAACTGTTCAGAAAGAGTAGAATTGTCGGGCTTTATCTTACTGCATCTTGATTTTTTTTTAGTCTTTGTCCAGAGTGTTTTTCCTTTTCCCTTATGTAAGATAATGCACATTGCTGGATATTGGGTAATTGGGAGGTTATTTTAACTTCTGTCCTGCTTTAACATGGGCATGCAGCTGAAACTTCTTGACTATTTTCTGGATGTTGTAACTTATTTTGGTAACAAATAGAATGGGAGTTTTAGCTTTCTGTTTTCTTCTTTTGTTTTTACCACAGAGTAAACCAAACAGGACATTATTTTATTAACTGATTCGCCTACTAACAATGGCCTTCAAAGAACTTCTGGAATTTTGATTTGTGAAGCTTTTGTCCACTTGAAATTCTTGGTTCAGTTTAGTAACCATAGTCTTTTCTTTGTGGGAATTGGCTTAAGGTGTGCTTTTCGTCCACACTGGTGTTTCAAACTTTCTTCTGTGATGGTTCTTCTGCTTCCATGAGAAACATTGAAAACATCTGTATTCGAAATTCTATGTTTAATATATCCTTTCAGAAGAACAGTCACCCATCTTTTCACTCACAGGCCTATCTCATATATATAAGTCCTGTCAGTATGGTTTGTTTTCATAGGAGGGGGACAACTCTCCTAACATTCGTAGCATATGAATATTTTACACGCATTTTCATAATATAAATGATTACTTATAGCAGTGCCAGAAACTGTTTTCTCCAAACATGTATTACACAAATATCTGTTTATAGAGACACTCTAAAATAAAAAGAAAAAAACTAAAAATAACATTTTCCAAAGTTTTCACTTTAAATGGAAAACAAACAAAATAAATCAGAATGTTACCTCGAGTTACGCCCCATCCAGTGACATAACAGAAACTTCCCACAGTTAATTCGTAATCTTTTTGTGGAAGGCAAGCTGGACGAATATAATCCGTAAATTTCAGAGGTGCATTTAACTTGATAAGAGCAAAGTCATGCATTATATCAAAATCTGGCATGTCAGTAATCTGTTAAAAAGTAACATATATAATATTAGAATTATAAAATATTCTATATTAACTGTTATCCTAATGACGCACTCATCCAGTCAACTACACAGAATATTTACTACATATACGTAGAATGAATATGCTTTTACTTAAATAATAAGTTATTTGTGTGTTTAACAAACAGTTTAGTGACAGGTAATTACTGTATTTGACTGTTTTATTCTGAAAAGTATGAAGGGTGTCGATTATTCTGAAAAAAAGTAGAATTTTAAAGTGTTACTGAAATTATTATTAGTTCAGTTCTTAACATTATTATTATTACAGAAAAATTCATACGTAACCGATACAGTATTCCTACATTCTGAAAGACAGGATATAAAATTATCAGGAAAGATAATAAATTAATGTATTATTATGTGGAAACCAAACAAATCTTAACAAATTATTCCAATTTCGATATTAAAATAATTCAGTGTCATTACTATTGGTTCAATGAAAGTTGAACATTCCTGGTGACAATGCATATACTACGAACATCCAACTGACAAAAAACAAATTAACTCATATTTTCCATGCATGATAAAATATGTTCAGTTCAAGAAACAACAAATACGTGAAGCACTTTTTACTCACCTTTTTATTCACTTCCCTGGGGTATATAATATATGTGTCAATGTACCTGACTTGTTCAGTTGGATCTATGACGTACGCATTATGTTTACCCAGGTGCAGACGGTATTGATGTTTCTCAAGACCACTGAAAGATAACGATTCTGAGGTACACAGGTGATAACTGTTCTTTATAACTATTCCTATCTAATCTTTAGAAATTTCCTATTTATGAAACAATGTTAGTCTGTTTTATAATTTATGCATAGGGGTTGTCTGTGCATATCGTCCCTAGTTTTGGTCTGACAGACAAAATGATTGGAACCTAGTCTGTACCTATCGCCAGTTCTTGGGCTATTTTTGTCTTCTTGTCAGACCGAATACTCTTATTTTACAGTCACATCGTAAGTACATCCAGGACCTCAAAGCAAGGGGCGTGTTTCTTGCGACAATTGAATAATTATAATGAATTTTCAGATTCACAGTCCAGTAACGCTATTAGGCTACGCCGATCATCATGAAACGTAAAGCAGATTTGAATAATTGTAGGCCTATTTTTTCCCTTTTCTTACGTTCAAAATATACGATTTTGTGATATATAAAGGTATGTGAAAATTTAAGTTTGTATGATATAAAACACGTGAACAGAATTACCATTTTATAAGTTTGTTGCGATGGGTGGAGACCAAGAAAACATCCTTTCTTTGTTCTCTATTATTTATTACTTACGTGCCTTCAGCCACTTTTACAGCACCTTTCGACTAGCATTTAGTTCGATATCAGTATTTAGTGATAGAAGTTCGTTTCTAACCAGTTTCATGTTTCTGTTTTCATATCCATGAATATTTGGAACAGAATAAACCCAGTTCAATATATGTCATAATTGTGTGAGTATGTTGTTAATTTTGTGTTTATGTGAACTTGCATATATTGTTGTGTTTTTGTGAACTTAACGTTTCAGTTCGTCGAGAAAAATGTTACTGTTTTTGTTTAATCACCAGCTTCTCATTCATTACCTAATCTTGCAATCTTCTATCTGTTACGGCCACAACTTATATATTGACATTTATATACATCAGAATATCGTGTGTTTATGTTTTTGTAGTTAAGAGTGCTGTATTGTTTTTGAATTTCGCACAAAGCTACTCGAGGGCTATCAGTGCTAGCCGTCCCTAATTTAGTAGTGTAAGACTAGAGGGAAGGCTGCTAGTCATCACCACCCACCGCCAACTCTTGGGCTACTCTTTTTACCAATGAATGGTGGGATTGATCGTCACATTATAACGCTCCCACGGCTGAAAGGGCGAGCATGTTTGGCGCGACGAGGATGCGAACCCGCGACCCTCATATTACGAGTCGCACGTCTTAACACGCTTGGCCATGCCGGGCCAAGAGTGCTGTATAAAATTATTTATTTATGTAATGGATTCAAGAAATATCGTGCAAATTGAAGTGCCTCATCTATAATAATCAACTATATTTAATTTATCAAAAGTAGGTGAATCAAAAAAACAATTATGTTGAAATGCATAACGTAACATTTTAAAAGTTTGCTTTCAACCAATAGTTAAATGACATGCGTAGTTATTTTTATATCAACAAATATTTTAACCAACTTTAATTCTAAGATATAATTTTACCTTGTTGAGAAAAAAAGGATATAGTTTCATCAACACTCGTTAATTAAGTGGAACTTTACTTTTATAATCGCACTTTCACTAAATTTTACGTTAAGATTTTATCGTAATATTAAGAAAATGTCCACTATCTTTTACGTTAATAGACGGGCCCGGCATGGCCTAGCGCGTAAGGCGCGCGACTCGTAATCCGAGGGTCGCTGGTTCGCGCCCGCGTCGCGCTAAACATGCTCGCCCTCCCAGCCGTGGGGGTGTATAATGTGACGGTCAATCCCACTATTCGTTGGTAAAGAGTAGCCCAAGAGTTAACGGTGGGTGGTGATGACTAGCTGCCTTCCCTCTAGTCTTACACTGCTAAATTAGGGACGGCTAGCACAGATAGCCCTCGTGTAGCTTTGTGCGAAATTTCCAAACAAACAAACAAAACAAACGTTAATAGACTTCTCTTAAAGCCAAATGGTTCTTACAAATTACAGAAGTGTAGAAGGCAAACTAAAAGTGCCGGGGGTGCAAAGTTTATTACACCGAACGAAGGAGGGAATATTCGCACCCATGAAGACCGGGGTCCATGACTCGCCTAGAGCCTCAGAAGATCTTGAATTCTGTAATAAATTTTGTGCATTCTCCTGTTATTTGGAGAGAAATTTTCCTAATTTTGATATTTTTACTGGGACATTGAAATGTGAGGTTCTGTTCTCCGAAGTTACGCCCTTAACTATTATGCTAACTAACAGCTTTACTTCTATGTAAAAATAAACAAACAAGTTAATTTTCTGGGTCATTTTCTCAACAGACATTTTTTATACTTCATCAACAAATAAACACGCACATCAGTTTTGTATTAAAATACACTCTCCTTTGAATTAAACAGCGACTGATTCTCAGAAGCTTAATTTCTTACTTCTATTCTGATAGAAATTAACTCAATCTTATTTTCTAATCAAGATTTATGATGGAATACTCACTCTAGAAAACAATGTGCAGCGGTTAGAACCCAGTTAGCATTTAATATTGTTGCCCCACAAACATGTCCATTGGGAAAATAAAATCCACGCTGTAACTCTGCTTGCCAAGGCCAGCTGCCTGGTCGAACTTCCTGACCACCGATTATTCTATCAACGCCCTCTATTGGAGGAAAAATGGGTTGGCCACAAGGTGGTGCAGGAGGAAGTGGTAAATCTGTTGGTAATCCACATGTTTAACATACATTTAATTTCTTAGTATGGAAAAAATACTAAATAAGAAACTTGATGTAGATTCAAAATTTAAAGAACACAAATATTTATATCTTAAAACTGAGTTAAGCAGTATCTTCTGTCTTTCTAAAAAGTAACATGGGATGGTGTTTTATACACATTTATGTTCTAAAACTGTTTGAACTGAGCTAGACAAATCAGAATGGACTTGCACTTCTTAAAATCAAATCACATATAAGCCAGAGTGGTATTTCGTGCCTTCTACTCTACAACACGAAAACTGAATAGAATTGAGACGACAGTTGTTTACCCAAAGAACGCCAACTCGGGGGTTGGGTCGCCAAGTGAATTGATATCAAAAGATGTCGTCTGAGGGTTACACAACTGTTAGGTAATATGCAAATTATACTGACATCTGAGGGTTATACAATTTTTACTTAGTAAGCACGAGAGGCGATGACGCTTACAAACGAGCAACAGATGGTGCATTGATATCATGATCACGGAGATGGTTCAAGATTGAATTACCAGAGGGTGATGTAGATCAACATCACAAACTTTATAAGAGCAATGAAAGTCTTAAAATTAATAATTTAGTTTGATTTACATAACATTATGTTTGCAGCTATTAGAACTAAGATATTTTTTTTATTAAAATTACGGTTTTGTTTTAAGTGACACTTACATTGAATCTATTTTAATCTTTAGTTCTTTCCAACTTTATAGTTTTTGTTTACATATTTAGTTTCATGTTTCACGAAGGTAAATGATGTTACTAGGATTCTAAATGCATATCATCTTACAAAGGACAGTGTTTCTATAGGCCGAAATTGATAATATATTTCTGTAGAATATCTTAATAATTAATTGTATTACATGTGTTGTACAAAGCCAATTAGTATTTCTATAAACAGATAGTTCATTGTAAGGTGTCTTACCATGTGATTATGTCATAGATATTGATGTTTACATTTAATTAAATGTCCTAAAACATTACAAGCAAAAATCACTGTTAATACGAGACAATTATCATAATACTGTTACACATCTTAAATTTTCCATTATTTAATGAGGCAAATATAGTACAGTTGATAGGTTGCTTTACCTACTTTTTCATTATTTTGTCATGAAAGGATTTTATGGTAAATAATGTATAATGTTTACAAATATTATATGAAACAGTTAGTACAATCTACTTTGTTTTTAAGTATCGATTTGTTATACAGTTATTGTGCTGATTATAGTTTATTTCTATATTTAATTTGTATAATACACGTTTGCATTTCCTGCCATTTTATACGTAAAACACTTACTGCTAATTCACTTCTACAATAGTATATTGTACAACATCTATCCACCCTGACAATGATACTTATATAACTCTATAAATAATATGTAGCAATTTCACGTTTAGCTTTATAAGTTCATTTGTTCCACTAAAGGTTAAAGGTTGTACCTAAATAGTTATGTTCAAGTATTACTATTCTTACCTTTCCGTAGACATTTTCAAAAATATTTGTTTAAAACCTGTTTCTTTTTGGTTTGAAATGTCATATATATAGCCTCGAAAAGCAATGTTCTTACCATTTCGAAAACGAATTTTTAAAACAGATAGGTCACCCTTTGTTTTTATTGCTGGGAGATCCCACATGACAAATTCGCTCCAGATTAACAACTCAGATCAATGCATCTAAGTTTGAACTTCAAGACTGCTAAAAAGCGCGACAAATTTTGGCTTTAAGAAAGGTAAAGGGTAGGAGAGGTCGCCGTATGGCCACGAAATCAAGTTCCCTCTTAAAAGTGGTGGATCAAGAAACTAACTTCATCAAAAGTTCTTGAATTTAAAAATTTGTTAAATATACATTTTTTTTTGTAAAATATATTCATATATTCATATATAAAATATATGAAATTAAACATTGAATTTATCCCGAGAAATTGTAGATGTCACTACATAAATAAATGAATATAGAATTCAAACTTGTTCATTATAGTTAAAGACTATTATTTTCTTACACCAACAGAATTGTGTGTTTACACTGCATGTTTGATGAACGTGATATTTCAATATTTGGCTTAGAAAAACTAGTTTATCAGCTATTTGAAAACAAAGATATTCCTCACGTTAATTTTGAAATGTTTTGGTACCATGTATTATCTTTTCACTCAAAAGTTATTTAAATCATCAGTTACTAATCAATGTTCAGACAAAAGAACAAATTTGGTAATTATATGTCCAGTTTTGACTTTTATAATAAAATACACCCTATGGATAACAGTTTATAACAGGTATGCCTGAATATCTATTACATGTCTCTATTTAAATGTTTCTTGTATAAAACTCATATTTTATCATAGCCTAATGTGCTATCATTAGTATATGTGAGATCACATATAATAAACATTCGTTGACAAATTTTAAACTAACATAATATTCACCCAAACATATCGTTTATAAATTACTCACATACAGCCTGATTTTATTACACCTGTGGTATATACGTTTTCTAGCATGTTTTTACTTAAATGGAATAATCCCTGTAAATGAAGCAAAAGGGACTTTCCACAAAGTAATTGGAGCTAATATGATCATAGAATGTGTCTTTATTTTCAAAATTCTACAAAACATATATTTGAAATCCATAACTAAATTCAGTATCCTTATCATGCTGGACTTTCGGACACTAGATCAATTACTTATCGCTTAAAAATAGCTTATTTCACTATAGCCTAATATACTTTCATCAATATATGTAAGTAAAATCACAGACTTGTCAAGCATCACCCATTTCTAAACATTTATTAATGAAATTTCAGATTGGAAAACGACGACTTTATTTACAATCTATGGAGACTATGTGCATATATTATATTTTTGAAACTTTTAAGAACGAAATCTATAAAAGTTCTTGAAAAATATTTCAATTTTGTTATTTCTTATAATAAACGATATGTTCTAAAACAAAATAAGAGGTTTGATTTATTGTTATTGTTTGTTTGTTTGTTTTGAATTAAGCACAAAGCTACATAATGGGCTATCTGTGCTCTGCCCACCACAGATATCGAAACCCGGTTTTTAGTGTGCAAGTCCGCAGACATTATTGTTATTGTGGACAAAGTTACACAAAAGACTATCTGTGCTATGCCCACCAAGGTTACTTTAGGAAGTTAATTTCTAGTTTTTATCTGGAACTTACATGTTTGTAGTTTAAAATTACTATTTTTTTAAAATATAATTTAACAAGATGTACATGGATAGTCTATCTTCTTCAGGTTGTATTTGTTTAGGCGGATATAAATCATTCAGTTATGAATTTCCAGTACATGATTTGTCGTGTAGAGTTTTAAAATAAAGAAAAGTTCTGTAATTATATTAGCTTGAATCACTTCGGGGAATAGATCTCCTATATTTCGGTTATAGAAATTTGTTTTAGTTGACAAATAACATGCTAGAATAAGTATATACAACAGGTATTATTACTGTAGGTCAGCATTTTATAAGCTGTTTTTGTAAACATTATATTACTATATTTAATTCTTGAAAATTTGTCAATATATTTTTCAGTGTATATGACACTTGATAAGTCTGTGCTTTTACTAACACACGCACACACAAATATATATTAATGACAATATATTGAGCTGTGATGATACATTATTTTTACATAAGAAACATAAATGTATTATGTGCTTAAAGATAATTGTTAGAAACTATTATTCATTGGATGTAATTTATTATAAAAGATTAAGCTAGGCTTCCTAGTGGCATAGTGGTATGTTTACGAACTCACACCGTTAGAAACCGCGTTTCGATATTTATGATGGGAAGAGCACAGATAACCCACTGTGTAGCTTTGTGTTTAATTCTAAATAATCAAATCAGCTCAGATTAAGCAAGACCTGTAACTATCTGAAATTTGCTCTTTAATCTGAACATTAATTTGTAACTGATGTGAGAAACATATCTGTTTTGAAAGAGTAGATAAACTAGTTTCATAGAGCCTACAAACTGAAATCTCAAATGAACTGAAAGAGCAGTGTGAACAAGTAATATTGTTGGTGTAACGAAGTAATTATGTTTGACTATTTTATGTATGTTCTTTCTTCGGATGTTTAAATAGTAACACGTTTAATTTTATATAAATGACACATAAATGAAAAAAATCGAAACCCTAACTGAAATAGCAACATGAACATAACGTACAACATTTGTATGAAAGCTAATTCAGTATTTTATAACAAAGATGTTTATATTATATTAATGTAACCTTAAGTTTTGTTAATAAATATTTTAATATGTTTGCCAAGACCATGATTTTACATTGTTGTCATAAAGTATACTCTGTAGTTACAGCCAATAAACATGTGGGATTTATAAAAGGTGAAAGAAGAATCACTTGGTTTATAATTAAAGGTCATAATTAAAGATTATGACTACTCAGTTATAAACTACGTTCATTTGTGACAAAATGTTTTGATCCTTTGATGAGCTCTTAAGATTAAATGTCATAGTGCAATATATTTTCTGCTTTGTCAATAATATTTAATATATATTTCTATATCATTATAAACTGGTATGACTTTATTTTTGTATACATCATTACAAAGTAAAAAAAAATAATTTTTTCTTCCAAAAAGGCTTATGTCTATATGTAACACCAAAATTTTCACTTCCAGACCCTTAAATGTTATCAACATTTTAGTAGTTGTTTGACCACGAGACAACCTTTCCCGCTTTTTATGTTTCCTAAAATCAAAGTTTATCTAGCCTGTCAACAATTTTGAAATTCAGAAAGCTAGATAATTTGATTTAGGTTGTATTCTTAGGCCAATTTATCAGCTGGGATGTGTCAGCGACGTGATTAAAAGACTGATTTCCTGTATTAAATATTCGATTTTTAAAATGATAAGAACATTGAGTCTATAAATACATAATATTTCAAACCAGCAAAAAACAACTTTTAGACAAATGTTTGTGAAAATATCTACAGAAAGTAAAGAATAATAACACAATTATCTAGGAAGATCCTTTAAACTTTAGTAGGACAAATGAATTTATAGCGGTAAACATGAAACTATTGGATATTATTTAGAAATTTAAATAAATATCCTTTTATGGCGAATATACGTTACGCAATATATTTCTATGTGAGTGAATTAGCAATAACCGTTTTACACGTAAAATGTGAGGAAATGCAAAACTTATGAGATGCAAATTGAATATAAATGTAAACTATTATCAGTGAACTAAATTCATATAAAATGATATTTAAAAACAGAAGAGGTTCAACTAACTGTGTCGTTCAACGTTTATAAAAACGATACATTATGTATGATACAATCCTTTCACGACAAATAATTGTTAAGGAAAACTAAACAGTTATTTTCCTGTGCTATAAATAATTATTTCTTATGCAGATGAAAAATAAACGAATTTGATTTCATTCTATTTTATGGCCAACTGTACTAGCTCCTCTACAACAACTTTATATAGTCTGGGTTACTAAGGTTTGTTAATCCTAGTATTCGTAAGTTACAATTCATTCCGAGATGGTTCGTTTGGCAACATTTAAAAGCTGATGAGTTTAAGAGTTTAGGAGAAGAGTTTCTCGGGATATCGCTGGGTTCTCGAAGGGATGGGTGAAACATGTTACCTTTATGTATACGTCGGGACAGAAACGATTCGTTTGGCACCATTTTTAAGTCGGTGTGACCAGCAGTTTAGGATAAGTTATGTAACACACACACACACACACACACTGAATCTTATTACACAGACACTACAATTCTCTTTTAGGTTCTACTAGGTTTGTGTATGTGTGAACTTTTCTTACCGCATCCTTCTTCGTCTGTTCCGTCACCGCAATCGTCTGTTCCGTCACAGAGAACTTCGTCTAATACGCACTTCCGGTTCTTACACTGAAATTCTTCTGGGTAACATAGGACTATTAATAATAATAATAACACTGAACTGTGAATATTATCGTATCTAGTCAATAATGAGATTTAATCATATATTAAATAATGAATTCAAGCGACATATAATAAAAGTTGTGAGGACTAATTTGTATGTTATTTATTCATACTTACACCAAATGAAGAGTTCTGTGACGTCAGATAGAATATTGTTAATGGGTTCGCTCCAGAAAAATAACAACTCATCCGATATCTACAAGAACTATTACAGAAACAAGCAATGTTGCCTGTAGGTCCTATTCCTTGAAAAACTGCCATATCTTCCAATAATCTGTCATATCTAATGTTCATCTTTTAACAACAATCTTGTGTAGGTAATGAGGTAAGTTTTGTTTAAAAATATGATTCTATTTCTAAATTTAATTAGCTGCTAATAATTTAATTTGTTGGCTCAAAAATTTTATATGATGGCAATAAATCGGATTACAAGAAGTTATTTAGTGTTTTCATTATGTTTTATAGTTATATGTATATTTCATTAAGATAATATTGCAGTTAAACAAACAAGAAAGTTAATCAAAATTGTACTGTATTAAAATGTGAAAACGTAATATGATAAAACAATGTTATTTGTATAAAAACGTTTGGGCCAGAGCATTTATATAGATGTATAAGTATAGTATGTTATTCGGGCGCAGACAGGGGTCGAGTTGTGAAAAGTTATCAATTTGAGCTTAGTTGAGGCAGGTGATCCAAGACTCACCAGAGTATCTTATTTCGATTATTTAATGACGCCACAATGCATGTTGACACGGAAAAGTAATTCAAGTGTAGAAGAATGGCACATCGCTAAGTAGGCATACAATGAAGTAGGCCTGCACAAACAATATGAAATAGTAATGTTATGACAACGTAACATTAAATTTACTAAGTCCTTGATTATTTTAAAACATGAACGTTTTCATAAAAATTCATTACAACAAAAAACGATCAGGTTCACTGCCCCTTAGTTTAAGCCTTGTATAAGAACGCATGGGTGATAGTCTAGAGGATAAAAACATGGTTTGTAATAAACATGTGGATGTGCAGGGTATAGGTTACAATTCTTTTAAACAGATAATTATAATTCACGACTTTTATTTTGGTACATTAAAAACAGGAAGTTCTTACGATCTTGATCATCTAACAAAATCTATCTTTGGTTAAAATATTACATTTAATGGCATTTGTGAAGATAAAATATTTTTTTATCACAAGACTCTTTTATCTACAAGCCTAATTACTAAATGTAAAAATATGTTTTGTAAACGATCCTCGTATTGTATCTAATGGAAGAATCAAACTTTTTGTGATACAAGAGTCTTTCACAAGTACGGTATACTTAGAGCATTCGAAAGGTTAGGATATTATGTTCTAATACATATATTCATTTACTTCCCATACTTACACAAGTCAGTAGTAAGCCAAGTAAGACTGAAACCTCTCGCTGTTATTAGAGGGTCGCTGACAAAGCGAATAACAAATATTTCTTTCAGCGATATAATATCTCTCGGGAGGACTTTACCACAAAAGACTGCTTCTCGATTTTCAGTCTCATTAATCTTGTTGTAAACAGCAAGGTAGTCGTACCTACAACTGGAGCTAGTCTCGATATCAAGGAAGTGGAAGTTTAATCGCACTCGCTATAACAGGAAACAAAAATCAAAGCCTGAAACGTTACTGAAGGAATATCAGATTCACCAGTAATACACAAGTAAATGAAGCAATAGAACAAAATTCGTTCTACAATGATAACACTCCAACGTTAGTCTTAGCTAGAACGTTATCGTTTTCAAATTAGAACTGAAATGAAAAATTGAAACCCACGTTCATGATCAGCTTCTCAGAACAGCCGAACTTTCAACCGATTTTTATTGTGTTTTAGAAACAGAACTTGTATGTTCCAAAATAGGAAATATTTATTAAATTCACATACAAATATTTCATTTTCTACGTACGTTAGAGAAACATAAAACAGTTAGTTATATATTAATTAATAAAACTGCATAAAATACAAGTTTTTAGAGAAAGCACAAAGACCTATGGTAACAAGTAGATGTAAAAACGGTTTGTAAATCTAGCAATTTAAATAAAACGAAAAGTTTCATGACTGGTTACGTTTTTATACGGAACAATTTACAGCAAAACTAACCTTGCCAGGAGGTGCTTGTATTTCATATGTGCATTGTATGGTTTCGGGATAGTTTTTATCGTCAGAAAACCCTGGACTTTGAATGGTACCTGTAGAGCCCTGTAAAATCTTAGGCTGATTAGGACCACAGGCTTCATCGTCCCCTGAAATGATACACTTTCAGTGAGAACTTAAAAAATACCAAGCAAAAAAGAAAAAAAATGGAATTGTTTTACTATGACACTTAATATTAACAACTTGGTTTTAAAACATATAAATTTATATGTAATAAAAATTTATAGTAAGCTGTATGTAGAAGGAAGATGTTAGTAATATTGGTGATAAATGCTAATGAAAAACTGATTGCCTAAGATAAATTTATGGTAAAACTCATAAGTTTTAAGTACCGTTATTCCTCTCACGCAGACTTAATTAATGGAAAAAGTCAATAAAAAAATTCATGTCAGGATATTTCACAATGGAAATAAAAAATAAATCGAAAACTAAGGATGCCTTTCATCTTTGGCAATTACCTTCATACGAGTCAAGACAAATATTATCTTCCAGCATGACTCCTGTTTAAATTTAAGTCATGTTAACATCGTAGGATAAGTTTGGCGTTTGGCAAAACCTTCTGTCTGGTTTGACAGGCTATACAATTTCAGCAGTATATTTTGTATATGGTCATACTTTAAGTAAAAAAAAGGATTCAAATGTGTGTGTGTGTGTGTATGACAATAGACTAACCCAGTCGTAGAATTCAAACTCCTGAACTTATTGTGTAAATAAGTGTTATAAAGCTCAGTTTCATCTAATTACAATGGTACCTCGTTTCTCGAACTTAATCCGTTCCAGAAGGCTGTTCCAAAACCGAATCAATTTTTCCCATAAAAATACTGTAAATTACGCATTATGAAGCATTATAAGTAAAAATATTGCTTATTTATACCTGTATAATAATACTTACATGCATAAAGTCAACCACAAAAACTATAAACACAATAAAAAAACAATAAATGAAAATTTAACTGCACTTTACCTGTGCTGAGGAGAGCTGATGGCGTAAGTGAAAGGTGGTGAGGAACGTGGAGAGTAGGAGGATTATTATTGTTTGGAAGGGGAGTCACTTTCCATAAAAACATCAGGTAACTCTCCTTCTGGGGTTCTTTCTATTTTTTGTCTCTTTGCACCGCTACAACCTGCTTGAGACTCACTGGACCTATTTATCATTAAAAACTTTTCTAATGAGGTTTGTTTCTGCCTGAATTTTAAAATGTTTCTGAAGTAAGACATGGCATTGTCATTGAAAAGGTTTATGCTGTGGTCTGCTACAGCTTTGTCAGGGTGAAATTTTTTTACAAAACTTTGTAACTCTCACCATTTTCCACACATTTCCTTGATTAGTGAACTAAGAACATCCTCCCTTCCCTCCTCCTCATCTGAAGACACTTCCTCAGTTGCCTTCTGTTGCTGCTCCTTCTGAAGGTCTTGGAGTTCTTCCGTGGTGAGCTCAGTGTTGTGGTCTTCCACCAACTCCTCCACAACATCAACGTTCACATTCAAGCCTATACACCTGCTTAGTGAGACAATATCCTCGACAACAGGCTCAGTCTCAAAACCTTCAAAGTCTCTATCTGCTACTGAGTCGGCCACAATTTCTTCCAGGCTGAGTTCATGGTCCTCAAAGACACTTCCTTCTAGGCTTTGTCTATGATCCCCAAGCAATGGAGGATATTAAAGTGATTTTTCCAGAACTCTCTGAGGGTTAACTCTGTGTCAGAGGTCACTTCAAAGCGCCTTTGAAACAATGCTTTGGTGTAGAGTTTCTTAAAATTGGATACGACCTGCTGGTCCATGGGCTGAATGAGAGGAATCGTGTTAGGGGGCAAGAGTTTCACCGTAATGAAACTGTACTCCTCCACCAACCCGTCCCTAAGCCTGGTGGGTGAGCAGGTGCATTGTCTATCACAAGAAGAGCTTTGAGTGGCAACTGTTTTGCCGTGAGGTAATTCTTTACACTTGGGGCAAACACTTCATGGACCCACTCCATAAAAAATTGTCTGGTTACCAATGCTTTAGTATTAGCCCTCCACATGACATTTAGTTTACTTTTCAGGTCATTATTTTTCTTAAAACCCTCGGGTTCTCAGAATGGTACACAAGCAAAGGCTTAAGTTTTACGTCCCCACTTGCATTACTACACAGCAATAGAGTTAGCCTGTCCTTCATTGGCTTGTGTCCTAGCAGTGACTTCTCCTCCTTGGTGATGTAGGTCCTCTTTCGCATTTTCTTCCAAAAGAGGCCTGTCTCATCACAGTTGAATACTTGTTGGGGAATAAAACCCTCAGCTTCTATATAGTCCATAAATTCCCTAACAAATCTATCAGCAGAGTCTTTCTTAGAACTGGCACCCACCAAATGTCTCACCACACTATGTATGCAACTTCTCTTCCTAAATTTTTCAAACCACCCTCTACTAGCCTTAAAGGCATCACTTGTATCAGCACTCGTTCCAGGGGTGTTTTTCAAGAGGTCAGCATGCAACTGCTTTGCTTTCTCAGAAATGATGGTCTCAGAAATGCTAGGGCCTGGCATGGCCTAGCGCGTTAAGGCGTGCGCTTCGTAATCTGAAGGTCACGGGTTCGCGCCCGAGTCGCGCCAAACATTCTCGCCCTCCCAGCCGTGGGGGCGTTATAATGTGCGGTCAATCCCACTATTCGTTGGTAAGAGAGTAGCCCAAGAGTTGGCGGTGGGTGGTGATGACTAGCTGCCTTCCCTCTAGTCTTACACTGCTAAATTAGGGACGGCTAGCACAGATAGCCCTCTAGTAGCTTTGTGCGAAATTCTAAAAACCTAACCTAACCCAGAAATAACCCAGAAATGCTATCACCAGCTAACTGGTTTTCGTTTACCCAAATCAACAACAGTTTTTCTACCTCTTCCATTGTTTGTGATCTTTGTTTCGTAAGCACTGTCACTCCTTTTGCAACATTAGCTCCTTTGATGATTTCTTTATTTTTCAGTATGGTGCAGACAGTAGACTTCTCCATACCAAACTGTGTAGCAAAGTCAGACACGCGAACATCATTCTCATACTTCGCTATGAGATCTTTTTTCACCTCTATTGTGATTCTAACAACTTTCCTTTTTGGTTTGCTGCTTTCATTATCCTTCTTTGACCCCATGGTGAGTTATTTAAGCAGAATATTTAGAAAAATGAAACAAAAAAAGGAAAACGAAAACGTTCACAGCAGAGTTTAGCGGGTGTGTGGACTGAGCGACAGGTGCGGGTAAAATGTTTTGGGCAAGCTTGGCGTGGGCCGAAAATGGTCGAAGGGTCGTTCGGGTTATTTCAGGGGTTTGGGCCACGACAGCTTGGTTCGGGAACCGTGTTTATGTTCGACAACCGAGACATGTTTTCTCAAACAATATGTTCAAAAACCGAATTGTTCGAGAAGGGAGTCGTTGGAGAACCGAGGTACCACTGTATATTACGATTTTTGTAATTACACTTTCCTTTACTGACTTCTCTGTAGTTTGTCCAAAATAAGCGATATTATCACATGATTAAAGTAGTACACACATTTTATACACATATGAAAGGATGAAATGCTTTTCATTACATAAACCATTATGAAAAAAGGTGTCGCGAAATTTTGGAGGGTATAAGTGTTTACACTAAAGACGGATGTTAACAATATAATAAATAATAAAACGTCATAATACTATTTAAGATATATAGATAATTAAGAATATCAGACTGATCTCACCCAAACTTTGAGGAATCACTACCAGAAGAAAAGACAGAAGAGCAAGTAATGAAACCATGATTCAACGTAGAAAGTATGGTGATAGTTGGAACTATATATCCTTTAAGTTATTTCGTACGAGGCATAATCTAATTCAATCGAAACACCTGTGCTTTTCTCAAATTCAGATGTTAGTTCTCAGGATTTCTTCATGTCGTGTACTTAGAAAAGTAGATAACTGTTTCCACTGTTTTTATTGGCAAGTAAGTCTTTAGATTTTGTACCTGGGCCTTCATGAACTAAAGCTGTCTTAAGATAGAATAATTCGTTAAACACTGTTTGAACTGGAAGAACTTCCACAACCCACTTTTTAGCTTAAAATTTATTATTTGTTTCTATTTGTCTGTTTAAAGAATACTTTACTAATGTGAAGTTTAATATTGACGTATTTATTGCATTGGCCCGGCATGGCCAGGCGTGTTAAGGCGTGCGACTCGTAATCTGAGGGTCGCGGGTTCGCATCCCTGTCGCGCCAAACATGCTCGCCCTCCCAGCCGTGGGGGCGTTATATGTGACGGTCAATCCTACTATTCGTTGGTAATTGAGTAGCCCAAGAGTTGGTGGTGGGTGGTGATGACTAGCTTCCTTCCCTCTAGTCTTACACTGCTAAATTATGGACGGCTAGCACAGATAGCCCTCGAGTAGCTTTGTGCGAAATTCAAAAACAAACAAAACAAATTTATTGCATTTCTATTAAGATCTTTGAGTAAACACTGCATACAACTAACTTGTAAGATTATTAATCGGATCCCACTTTATTGAAATACTCCATGCAATTCATATCTTTTTACTTATATTGATTTGTTGTTATTAAGGAAAAATTACACAATATGATATCTGTACTGTACCCACTGAAGATAACGACACACACGCACACATTACACGTGATGTCCTATAGCGGCAAAAAACGGATTACGACCCCGTCATATTCGATTTCATTACCCCTCCTCCTCCTTCGACACACATGTGAAGCCCTATGATAGCGTGCCCTGTGAAGTGCAACCCTTACTACTTATATCTAAAATGAGCCATAGCAAATACTTCAATAAACAAAGTGTGAATGCTGATTGTTAGAACATGTCACCTGCAATGAAAACGGTGATGCACAAATATTAGTTTAATATTCTAACACTAGAGGGATTCACTAATTACACAAATTTAACTCAATCATGAAGAAATTAAACTGTATTATTTGTAGTTTCTCCTTTTTTATTGGATTGTTTATTTGTAGTTAAGCAAAAGTCTACACAACGAGTATCGAAATCCGGTTTCTAGTGTTACAAGTCCACAGACATACCGCTGTGCCACATGGGGTCTTTCTTTAGTGAAGGGTGCACCATGTACATGAATACATCAGTAAAAGTTATCATTCTTCCATTTTATTCTCTGTAATATATTTCTTCGTTTGACGTCATATCATGCACACAGGAAAAAAGAAAGTGTGAATGATTCAGGATGAACGAAATTGTTTTAAATTTTATAGTTTGTACATTAGTCAAACTTTTGTGTTTAGACTTACATAACAGATGATTGAGCTGTCTTCATTTACATAAATATAATTTTTGTCAGATTTAGTTTAGTAAGTCATGAGGAAATAATTTTTGAAAAGCTTGATATTTAGCATGCAATTCAACTATTAATATATTTTCAGTTTTCCATTAAGGAAAGTTTGTTGTTTTCAAATCCAGCTAGAGTCTATCTATTCGTTCGATTATAATCAGCTTTAGATAGGAGAGCTAATTACAAAAACTGTGCGAAATCCTTTCTTTATAGATTTAATTTAAATTTGAGAAGAAGCTTCACCAGCATTTTATTGCCTGAAAAACATCCTATGTACCATATTGTGACCGTGGAATTAATCTTTATATATCATAAGGACATTTATGAGGTTTATAAAAATCTAGAGTAGATATTCTGGAAACAGACAATAAGGCAAAAGTTTGAAATGGCAGCTGAAGGCGGCAAATTGCCATAACTCATGTTCTGGAATAGATAGCACAATTATTTTGGTGTCTATATGTAGGTTTTGAGGGGTCAAAGTAATCACTGCAACATTAATAACAAAGTTAGTGTTGATCCATTTGATAAGTTCAAAATGTTTATCAATATCGCCGCCGCAAGGAGTAAGTATCCATATTTTGTATCGTAACGAAATAGCAAAATGATTTAAGGTTTCTAGAGATATGTGCAGCAGATCAAAGAACCTATTTATGGATGTAAAAAAATGAAATTAGCCCTTAGCTGTCTGAGAAGTTCAAAATGGCTATCTTCCCATGCACAAACTTGCCTATTAGAAGGTAAAGGTGACCAGGGATATGTTTTGTCAGTCTTGTTCAAGCTGTCTCGTTTATGTGATTGGAACTTTGATAAATGTTAAGATTACCCTGATATCATTAAGTGAATAGTAAACTAATATAAAATCATTAATACAATGACTACTACAAGTATCTTATTTGTTGATCTGCTGGTAGAACTACTCCTAAAGAGTAAATGCTGTATTTGTTTTTTCTTTTGATTTAATAAAACCAGTTATTTCCCCATGTCATGTCATTATCAATTCACTATGTGTAGCAGAGACAAACAGTTTTAACTATTTAAAAATGCTTAACACTGTAGTATAACCATTTGTACTGAAAATTCGGGAATTCACCCTTAAAGCAGCAGGCTCACCACAGCCAAATCTGTAAGCTGTGAGAAAGCTGATATCCCATGCAACACAAAAAATGGCACAACTCATTGTCATACCATCCAATGATACTGATTTTCTTGTCTTGGGCACCCACTATTTCAGTTTGCATCAATGTTGTGGACTGAATGAGCTCTGGATGACAAGAGGTGTAGGAGACACTAGAAGGTGTATACCTCATCACACTCTGTCTCACATATTAGGAACAGAAATGTGCAAGGTTTTGCCTGTATGTGTTAACTGGGAGTGATAGAATTAGTAAAGTAGGCACTAATGCTGCTTCACTAAAATAAAATCCATCAGCCTATTTGAAGTACCTCTAAAGTAATTTAAATCATATAGAGGTTTCTCTCAATAAAGCTGATGAGTACTTGGCCCAGGTATTTATTAGTGACGTCCCCTACAAGACGATGGATCAGCTTCGTTATTACAGTTTAAAGAGCATAACATTTTCGGAGCTACCACCATTCAGCTTTGTTATGAGAGGGCATATTTTACATACATTATATATTACATATTTGCAGCGGAATGTAATTGTTTGGACAACCCTTATCTAAACTTGAAAGAGTATAATTTCGAGGAGGAAGATGGACTGTTTGTACCAAATATGTACGAGGTCTGTTCAAAAAATACGCAAACTGACGTCATAAAACAAAACGTACTTTATTTAGAAGTTACAGGTCTGGGACCCCTTAAAAGTACTCTCCCCCCCAACGCACACACTTATCCCAACAGTGTTTCTACTTGTTGAAACAGTCCTGGTACGCTTCTTTTGTAATGTCCTCCAGCTCCTTCGTCGCATTTGCCTTAATCTAGGGAATCGTCTCAAATCTTCTTCCTTTCAAGGGTCGTTTGAGTTTGAGGAACAAAAAAAAATCGCAAGGAGCAAGGCCAGGTGAGTAGGAGGGGTGGGGAAGAACAGTGATCGAGTGTTTGGCCAAAAACTCACGAGTTCTGAGGGCTGAATTTCGCAGCAACGCGGTGCATCTTCAATTTTTCGGTCAAAATCTCGTAACAAGATCCAACTGATATCCCACACTCTTCAGCAAGCTCCCTGACAGTCAGACGTCGAGTTGCCCGCACCAGGGTGTTGATTTTGTCGACGTGTGGGTCGTCAGTTGACGTGGAAGGACGTCCAGGGCGCTCATCATCTTCAATGGACTGTCGACCATCCTTAAAACGTTCATTAAACTTGAAACATGCCGTACGCTTCATAGCAACATCACCGTAAGCCGTGTTAAGCATAGCAAAAGTTTCAGTCGCAGATTTTCCAAGTTTAACACAAAATTTCACACCAAGTCGTTGCTCCTTCAGGTCATTCATTCTGAAATCCGCCAAACGAAAAAATCGCACTTCACTTAAAACCGCGTAGCTAATACACAAATGAAAATATCTGCAATCGGGAAATGGCATCGTAATCATCTGATCTGTGCAAACCTAGCGACACCAAGCGGATTCCCCTGCAACCAACTGGAGCCGCGCAATTCAAACAGTCCGCGTATTTTTTGAACAGCCCTCGTACAAGTAACCAGTGGCAGAAGATTTACCTCAGAGCTGTATATGTACAAATTATGCTACCTGGAGTTGTTTATATCGTAATAATGGTATATCACACTGCATTTACTCCAAGTGTAAAGTATTCCAATTAAATGGAACAGTTTGCAAATATCCTAATGTTGTTTTAAGTGTGCATGTGACATTGATACTATCAGCATGACTGCTTCATAGTTGTTCAATGTTGCTGTACGCTCTTCATAGTTGTTCAATGTTGCTGTACGCTCTGCATTGAACTGCCAGTCTGGGACTGATATAGAATTATGGGATATGAAATGTTTTTCCAGAACATACATGCTTATACGATTTATTAATTACTTATACTTTGCTATATGTAAGTAAGTAGGTCAACTTCGTCTAACACGATAAAATGTGACGATTTTTAGAAAAAGATGTATATGCTTCTCTGGTTTAATGCTAATAAAAGCTTTCGATGTGTAGTGTGTGAATTTATTTTAATTAAAATATTTGAAGAAATTTATAGTCGCACATCCGCTGCTATATATGAAGTACTTTCTCGTTACGATGATCATTCTTAATATCTTTGAAAGCTCAATATTAATTGTCGTATATACAACATAAATGGATTAATTGACTTTTAAAACTTATATTTTAACATCACTAATTAAATATTTTTTCCATCTGACTACCCATACTTCAATAAAACTACTTCCAATTTCGATACATTTATTAGCGGAAGAGAGGGTGATCTCTCCTACTTTTCCATTTCCCTCACTCAATATTTAAGTGATATGGATATGTTCTAAAAAACTGATGGGAACTTTCTAGGGTCTAATTTTATTAGTCATTCTTTATTATTTTAAAGCTGTAATTTGACCTTATCTGAATTATATCTACATGTCATTAGTCTCTAGCTATGATTCCTTTAATCATAGTCTACAGAACTTGGAATTTCACGCTCTATAATTGGCTTTCATGATGGGAAAACCTAGTCCAACTCAGGAACTTTACGAAAACGTTTATTTTCCATAAAAGCCCGGCACGGCCAGGTGGTTAAGACGCTCGACTCGTAATCTGAGGATCGCGGGTTCGAATTCCCGTCGCACCAAACATGCTCGCCCTTTCAGCCATGAGAGTGTTATAACGTGAAGATAAATTTCACTATTCGTTGGGAAAAGAGTAGCCCAATAGTTGGCGGTGGCAGGTGATGACTAGCTGCCTTTCCTTTAGTCTTACACTGTTAAATTAGAGACGGCTAGCGCAGATAGCCCTCGTGTAGCTTTGCGCGAATTAAAAAAAAACACCAGACCAATCTTTTTCATAGATTCTGGTAAATTCACAACTGTTTATAGACTATAATGTCGTCTTCCAAGTGCTTCATTTTCTGATTTTTAGGCTAAGTTTGAATTCCGCGCCAAACTACACGAGGGCTATCTGCGTTATTCGTCCCTAATTTAGCACTGGCATACTAGGGGGAAGGCAGCTAGTCATCACCACTCACCTTACTCTTTTACCAACGATTAGTGGGACTGACCGTTACATTATAATACTCCCACGGCTAAAGGGCGAATATGTTCGATGAGACAGGGATTTGAACCCAAAACCCTCAGTCTGCGAATTAAGCGCCCTAATCACGTGGCTATCCGAGGTTTCTTACGCTTAAACACTTTTGTAGTTTACAGAACATTCCTTAATCTTTTATGTGAGTGTATTGCCACCAATTGATATTAACTACGAATAAACCTCCGTACAGAAAGTTAACTTTGAATATTTATAATGTTAACTGAACACTTTCTACTCCTTTATACGCACACTCATTGCAATCAGTCATAACTCCTATCTCACTGTAACTACCTTGCTCGGCAATCAGCCTCTTGGATGGAATTAACACAAGTATAAACAAATAGATTTCTAATGAGGCCAAGCCTTTCACTGCGAACATATGTGAAGTACCATAACTATATAAAAATTATTAGTAGGGCTTTCAAGGAGTTTCGTTTATTATTACAATCAGTGAACTTTTGCCTAGTCGTATTTTTGTACTGATTCCCATAATTTATTTTGCAAAAATTGGAACTTTCGTGATAAACATTGAAATATCAAAAGACTGAAAAACAAAGGTTTTTTGTTGTTGTTCAATTGTTAAAACGTACTATGCTAATTGAAATTGTTACTTACATGTGTTCATTGGATACCTTTGAAATTCCTTTCAACTATTTTTTTTAGTTTAAAATTTAACCCGTGAAATGAGTATGACAGACAGCTTTGAAGAAGTTTGTACAAAAGTAAAGATTTTAATTAAAAGCCCTTCTATTGCACATGTTGTTACTATTCCTACACTTATTATGACATAAAACCACAAACTATTGCACTTAATTGTAAGGAGACTGGTCAGATGCACAAAAGTTGTAAATTATTTTCTCCAGGTGTTTCATTTATGGTCACTTATCAGATGAGCGCAGGTAGTAATTATGTATCAATTACCTGGAATAATTCTATCACTGTTAATAACGTTACTAAATCAAAGATGTAGACAGTTTCTAAAAATGCAGTACTTTGTCCGGTATAGCAGAATGAACTGGATTTTTATAGTAATGGAATTTACTCATAATACATATAACATTTTTGAAGGCCACGTTTCTTTGGTATTCTAATCGTGTATGTATAAATATGGTATACCAACTGTCCACTGACGAATATTAATATACGCCGAAGTGTAATAAGAGAAATTCTCATTTACTTTAGCACACCAACCATAAACACGTTAATCCTATTTATGAATCATGCCAACAATAGTTTTATGAATTAACTACCATGGCGATAGTGAAGAAGTTTGGTCTTGGATATATATGCAAGAAGCATGACTTATCACATATTGAACTTCCATCATATATCGACATCAACTCATTAGTGGATCAGAATTTTTCAATAATTAAATTTTTTGCTTTTTAAAAATGCGTTTGAATATTAAATATGCCTATTATATTTCATCCATCTCTATAAATAATATGACTGCGTTTGTATGTTCAGAACTTTTTCGCAAATGTTTTGATCATACGATACAAATCTCATATACTTAGACTTTTGCCCAAATAATTTAATTGTATATTGGCTTTCCTCTTCAGATCGCCTTACCTGTTTTATACTTAGACAAAATTTTTAATGCAACTATTATTCTATATAATTGCACAATATCGTTGTCATTACGTGATGACATCTTTCGATTTAAACAACTTTCTTTGCAAAGTATTTCAAAAAAACATTTAACCAGTGTGTAATTTCTTTAAAAAATAAACATTACACTACACACAATTTTTAGGAGCTTTCTCGACTTATTTAGGTCTAAAATATGGATAGTTCGTTCAAAATTACATGCTTATCAATTTGGGGACACTCATTCAGGGGTTTCTACATATTTAGTTAGGTTTGTCTTCATTGCAAACTTACACTTCCTTCACTTTGCAATAATATAGTTCTGGTTCGTTTTATAGACTGCTATAAATACTTTTTAGCTATTTTTTCCCTTTTAGTTTTGATTTTATTTTCCATTTTTGTGAGTTTCTTTGCTTCAAATTGTGTAACCGTGTCGCATACTAAACGTTCAAAACTGTTTCATAGTCTGTGCACTATTACAGACCAATAATTTACTGTTTAAGTGTATTTTATTAAATGAGGATATGTCTACGTGTATTTGTTTGTCTGACAGCTTAAATTTCTTTTCAAATAGACCAGGATTTATCGACCCAATACATAATTCCTGCAAGAAGGCATTGCTTAAATACCATGTTTGAAATTAACAGAATAAGAAAAATTCAAGAGAATGAGAAGGGAAAAGTTTTGTGGGTCGTGGTTAATTAATATTAATAGTTTATGTAATCCTAACTCGTTTATTTTATATAATGCTTAATTAAGCATAATTAAGGTATGTTATGTATTCAGGAAACTCGCCGATTTCTGCCACTACAACGTATCTTCAATTTGCAAAACAGCGACATAATATTACTTTAGCTTGATGAGTGATGAATTCTTGGAGTTGTGGAGTCTGTATATTAGCTGAACTCTAAAGGGAGATATGCGTGTTTCACGTATTAAACATTTTTTTAAGTTGTGGTATTTTGAATTTGATTATACAACGTGTATTAATTGTAAATGCAGTGTTATCTATTTAAAGTAATTAATACAGTTACGTGACTTGCCTAGACTACTCAATATGAGGTTAGGTAATTAGTTTTTAACAAATCTGATAGCTGTTCTGAGCATTTCGACGACCGAAAGGTTAAACCCATTCCATAATATGTGACACCCAAAGAACTCCTTATATATCATTTCAGTTTTTATCCTCTTCTGGAGGTAATATTGTTGTAGTACCAAGGTTTGTGCCTAAAATCTTTAGGTTTATTTTGAGGTTTGATATTAGTTTTCTGGACGCCATACTCTACAAACAATTAGTACAAAAACACACCAAGCTGAAAGGTGTGATCAAGAATAAGAAACCAATCACGTTATCTCGTAAGATACAACATATCTGTATTCCAGCTAAACTTATAACTCTAAAATCTGGGTTTCGATACCTGTCTTTGGCACAGCACAGTTCAATGCGCAGGTTTGCGTTTAATAACAAATCAAAGTTTCCCATTTTAAGTCTGTTCTGCTAAATAATATTTAACTTAACTGAAATTTATATTTGTCAAAAACGTTCTAATGTAAGTTTATTTAACATCACTTATAGTTTGAATCACACGATTTACAAATATTATTTTTTTATGAATATATGCGTGAATTAAGAATTGTGAAACCAAGAACAATAAACTGATGCAACTAGTTCTTTTAATTAGAACATCTTTAACTCTTCTAAATACATTTAATATCCTGGATTGTTTGATCAGTGTTGTTGGTTTTTATTATTCAAAAGGAATATCAAAATATTTACAGTTTAAATTTTAATATACACCTGTGAATATATTTCCCAAAACTTACTTTCTGTACATGTCCAGTTTACGTTTAACATAATACTAACTGTGCCCATATTTCCTGAAAGGAATATGCTTTGAACCTTACATTTTGAGTTATGAAAACAAAGTATAATGATAAAAAACGGTTCCATACATGGTTATCTTGATTTTCAGGTACGAAGTGTTATACAGATTAGTTCAGGAATACATACAATGAATAGAAATAAACGTAAACTATATTCATTAATTTCAAACTGAATGATTTAATATTTTAAAGATAAAAGTCTGGTTCAAATAAATTGGTATTTATCTTTTAAACTACAGTTTACTGTGGCATAACTTGACTGTGAAACATAGATAAATTTAAAATATTTTCCGACAAATTTAATTTTAAAACAAACTTAGAACTGAACAAAATATAATATTAACAAAATATTAACTTTATATTATTAATATTAACTTTGGGATCGCAAACAATCATGTCTGTTGTTTACTCGTTTCTTGAAATTCCATTATGGAAGAGGACTTGCATTTTGGACACTTCTGTATATCCATCAGATGTATGGTTAATGGATGGGCAGAGCAAGACTGACCTTTGCGTCCATTACATATATGACCACACACACAACAGATGACTTTTCCCGGTGGACGATTACAGTTACATTGAATATTTTTTTTTGCAGTCTAGATGAAATATAACGTTACGAATTACACACAAAACATAAAATATCATACACATGGGATAACAAATTATTTATTTGCGTGTGCATATATGTTATAAAGATATATACTATAACAATAGAAACTATTTTTCAAATTATAAAATCTTAGAATTCAAAGTTCTCAACCTGGATATTATGGTCTCTGCCGTTTCAATTTTACTTTGGCTAGGATTGGTTAAATAATTATTAAGGGCTTAGAAACAAGCTTATCAACATTTTCCATTGTATTGATAAAGACATTCGGTCGCCTAATGAATATAAATCGGTAGCAGAAGTCTTTAAGTCGTTTCGTATGTATATGTTAATTATTTAGGTTTTAAATATGGTGGACTGCAGAGTGGTTACATGGTTTAATTTCTCATTATATAGGAATCAGGATAGTTTTCTTGTCCAGAAGTACAGTTTTGTTCCGACCTTTATGCAAGTAGCAGTGGTTTGTAAAATTTCCTCAGATCAGTCTAGCTGTCTGGTTATCGTTTATCATTTCATTAAATGAGGGTTTTGTGAGTAACGATAAAACAAAACTAATTTGTCGTTTATTTTGTAAAAGCTAATATTTCGATACGACACAGAAGGACGTAGAGATATGGCAAGGAAATAGTGTGAAACACGCGTGTATCTTGTCGAAGCCTGTCGAAATCATGAATAATAAAAACCATAAATATAATAAAAAAATCTTTCTATTATAACAATCTCGGAACCCCTTTATAAATCACTATAATTACAAAAACTCATAACAATTACAGTTTTGAAATTACATATTATCCAGAACCAAAACATTTCATGTCTCATATGGGCAGTTTCAGGTTAACAAACAACACTATAGCAGTGGTAAAGTGTTGTGTTGCTGTAAGCCCAAATCGGTTTATAACATCGAAATATGTGCTTTAAAAACATTTTAACTTCAGTCACTGTTTCGATAATAAATTTTATTCACTATCAAAATATTTAATTTAAATATTGTCGTCTTAATATACGATACTATTTTAGTGAGTGAATGCTATTTTGTTAAAAACCCTGCAGAAACAGACATTATACCTCTAACACCAAAATATAAAACATCGGAACACCCTTAAAACATCACTGCATTTCAATTACTATAACTTTTAACCACCTCTAAGGAAAAGTTGATAATCTGTAGAGGAAAAATAATGTTTAAATATCCAGACGTACCATTAACGCTTCAAAAACAAAAAAAAATCTAAAAATAAATTAATATGCAAGGTATATCAAACGATGTCATATCTTTGTTTTGTCAAACCAAACATTGATTTATATTATTTCCCTTTTGCTCAAATTATCGTCTCTGATGTACTTATTTTTTAGAATTCCCATATACTTGTACCAATGGCATGTCCTAAAGATTCTGCTTGAACGAGCAGCACACTGATCAAATTTACGGTCTGAAATAACTATCATGGTACTCCATGCAGTGTCTTAACTATGTAGAAAGAAGATAGCAAGGAGCTACCATATGGTACCGACATATTACCATATGTCAATTTAATAGCACTCCCAAATAAATCTTGATAAAAATAGTGCTTATTAAAACACTGCATATTAAGTTATAGAACTGCATAGAACTCCGATCTCAACCCAATTGAGCAGAAATTCCAAAGGACACTTTGATTAAATATGTTGCAATAATGTCTGAAAGATTGCCTGCAGTTAGTAAAGCAAAGGGAGACGCACAGAAATTGAGTTTCTGTTGCAGTAATATAAAGATTAATAATCTTTTGATGTTTCACCTGCGATTTATCTTGCTCTTTGAAAGCAACCTGAAATCTAACTTTTGACTTTGTCCTCACCCTTTTGCACAGTACTGTATTAGTTCATTATGTTGTCGAACAAGCTACCAACACTTTTAAATCCCATGGCAACACAACCGCGTGTTAGAGCAATGCATTATATGGCCTTGTATATGTGCATTCAACAGTATCGTAACACGTTGACCCAATGCTTTATGGCAGTGTAAAGATAAAATAAGGTCATGACGTATCGACTGAATTCTTTATCAGAAAAGAAAAAAATATGAGTAATTCTTGCTACAAGCTTAATTTTAAGTAAATTATTTAACATATAGGCATGAATTTTCTAATGCTTCCGTATGTTATGGGAGTGCTAACAAGATGTGGCAGGGGTAGGAATTACAAATGTTAATCTTCCTGGCTATATTACATAAATCTGTTGTTTCACTTTGCTGACATTCATTATTCTTATTCACATGTCACACTTGCTAGCCGACACAGCGATATTCTTAAATAAACAAATACACGGCCCGACATGATCAAGTGGGTTTAGGCGTTCGACTCGTAATCTGAGGGTCGCGGATTCGAATCCCCGTCGCACCAAACATGCTCGCCCTTTCAGCCGTGGGGGCGTTATAATGTACGGTCAATCCCGTTATTCGTTGGTAAAAGAGTAGCCCAAGAGTTGGCAGTGGGTGGTAATGACTACCTGCCTTCCCTCTAGTATTACACTGCAAAATTAGGGACAGCTAGCACAGATAGCTCTTGAGTAGCTTTGCGCGAAATTAAAAACAATCCACTATTTTGGATAAAATTATGCTGAAGAGAAAGTGTCTTACGTAGCCCTCGTGTAGCTTTGCGCAATATTAAACAACTAAAAACAAATACATGAAGTAAAGTGAGTCCATACAGCATGACCCTTTAGAATTTAGATGGTAGCCAACAGGTCCGTAATGCGTTTATCCAACACATTGTTGAACATCGCGTAGAGTCAGTACATGATGAAGCTGTTGGCTACTATCTAAAACGTAACAATGTGTTCATGCTACGTATAATAGGAAGTTCGGCTATTTATTAAAGCCATCAGTCATGGTCCCGATAGTTTGTCGTAAATGTTGACCAGTGATATTCGAAATTACAACGACCTTTGTTTAATAGGGTGATCTATCTAAGCTAATATGGCAGAAATTGAAGGTTTAGTATTTTTGTTAAAACTGTGTTCTTATGTGATAGTTAAATGTAAACAAAAATTAGTTACTAAAAATAATGTTCGAATTTAACATTTCATAATATTCATGTATAAAACTGAATGTTATTCGAGCAATCCTATAAAGTGTCAACACACACGTTAGCGAGTCTTGCGACCAATAACAAGAAAGACAACTTGCCACAGGACACAATGTGCTTTATGAACGGAAGTGACAGTTTAGCGATTTTACACCTTCTATGCCTTGGACTGTAGTAATCTCAACTATCACATTTTTAGTGGACATGCTTTACTTGTGGCACAGCGGGATGCCTGTGGACTCACAATGCTAGAAACAGGGTTTCGATACTTGTGGTGGGCAGAGCACAAATGGCGCACCGTACAGATTTATGGTATGAATAAATTTCATACAAATTTTAGGGAAATCTAGTTAATATCCAACACATAATGTCCTCAAATTTGATTTTCTTCCTTTTTCTTTCTTCTTTACACAAAACGTACGGAAACTTTAATAGAAAACATATTTACTTTAAAGTTGTTTTTTTTCAATTTGGTACACTGATAGATTTTTTTGCGCTACAATTAGGAGTTTGCACATGGATAATACTTATCTCAAGTGTAAGTAATTTAACAAACACCGCTCACATTTAACTAAAATGTTTCAGCATGTCTACGCACAAATTGACGTAAGCCAGCGGTCTAACATTTTTACTACAGTTTCACCCAAGAGTGAAACGACCATTTTTAGTGCTTTTCACTTTTGCATTAAAAACGGTTAATTAAGAACAGTAAAATTATAAGGAGAAAGAACGTGGAGATACAAAAATATTGGTTAGGCTAAGCAAAAACAAACAAACTAGATTAGCAGTTTATAATTTAAGTTTTCTAGAGAATTATACCGGTGTACGGTTGTTATCGATTATTCATTACTCACTTTTATGCACAATTTTATAAAATTTCATAAAATTATCTTAATTAAATAGCGCTTAGCGTTACGTGATTTTAACCTTAGCAATTATCATAAATACTGGTACTTGATACGGCTGTACCGATTGGCTAGGGGTGATGAGAGCAAACTGTTACTCTAAATTCCACGGCGGTAGTATAAATGCAGCTATTAATATGGTTTAAAAGAGTAAAACTAACAACATATATGAATCTGGTTAGCTTTGTAAAGTAAAGGTCTGTTCCGAATAATAACGTTGCAATGCTACTACTAATTACTGCCGAGTGTCATTTTCTTATATGGTGTGGTTTGTGTTATGTATTGGCAAAAAGTCATGATATATAAGTAAACACACCTTACGTGCGAGAAAAATAAAATATGGCAAAAAAAAAAAAAAGATTCTGTATGCGACTAAAGGGAATGAAATCAAAACTGGTGGTCAAACTGGTAACTATACTTATAGAACTGATACAGCACTAACGAATAAATATTTGTTGTAAAATTGTTGTTGTTGTTGTTATAAATGTAGGTACGAGTTTTGCCGCTAAGTTTGAGTTATTTTCTTTAAGCCGCACACTGAATAATTTTTAGCCGCACCTTTTTAATTCACACCCAAGGTGTTTTTTATTACGCTTCAAATTAACTCGAGTATTCAAGTATCGGGACAAAACATCAAAAATATAACATCTGGTTTGAAAGATAAAACTATGAAGCTCCAGTGTTTTGCATTGTTTGATACGTGTAGGTTCTGAGTTTGTTTGTTGTTTAGCGCAAAGCTACGTAATGGGCTTTCTGCACTGTGCCCACCACAGGTATCAAAACCCGGTTTCTAGCGTTATAAGTTTGCAGACATATCGCCATGCCAATTAGAGGGGGGCCTGTGTTTGTTCCAAAATAGTTTTTAACCGAAATAATATTGTTGTTAACTCGAAATTATTTATAGATGATATTTTAATAATATATCTTCAAAATAATATATTTTGTGTTTATGTTTTAAATGAACTAAATGTTTACATTTTAAAACGAACACAGCTTACGATTTAGATATTCTAAACGACACTTACAAAATCTCGTTATTCAACAATAAATGCAATTGTTTCAATGGAAAGATAAAAATAACGAAAATATGTTGGTGCCTGACGTTTCATATTTATACTTTCATAAATGTATTTTTTATGTGTATTCATTTCAGTTAACTTGCAAACAAAATACGCTTTTACTGTGTAATAACAAATCCCCATCTATACTCTGTTTTTGTGCATGTTTTTTAATTTTGTATTCATATTCTTTGATTTGGAAGAAATACACAATTTTAACAAATAAGCGTCTAATAACAAAAAGGTCTAGAAGTTCTTAATTATGCAGATTTGTTATAACAGTAATACATTCTAGTGTTATTTACGTTTTGTATAAAGTTACTCTGCTTACTATATTAATGTTTGGTATTTGATTAAATATTTATACTAAGTTTGAGACATCCTTGGCTTGTTTGATCTTTACATCACCATTTGCACAAAGCAAATTAACACCCAAACCCCCATATATTCACTTTATGAAAACTGCAACCTGTACCCTTCGGCCACTTGTCTCAAAATACCTCCTGTTGCAAAATCAGACCCTTCACAAGCTGAACGAGTATTTCGAAATTATAATATTCGAACAATAACTTCCTGGGAAAGTAAGCAAGTTAAGCCTTATCTGGTATGGTTTAACAACTCAATCTATTACACTACGGGAAGTAATTATTTGACTAAGATGGGTATTAAACAATGACTAATATAATGTATCAAAACGCATTCAAATGAGACTAGATTTACTTTACTATAATTTTATAGCAAGTTTAACGAAACGCAAGAACTGAAATGCGAAATTCTGCAGCTTGCTAATATTAATATAAAATACATCCAGAATTATACAAAATTTATATCAAATTTCATCAAAACGCGTAGTTTGGTAACTTATGACAATAAAGGCAAAAGTTGATAAACTCGTAATAAAAACAATAAAAAATTTTCATCTTCAACTAACCTTTTCAAAAATTCAAAATTCTGATTTCATCGTTTAACAATTCTAATTTCAACGTGTTTTGTGCTAACGCTGTTGTCAGCGTTAGTGCCACAAATTACTGCAATCAGCCTACACTGAAAGTTCTGTTAATATGTATAACAATTTGAAAAATGTGTTTATTATTATTATTGCAAAATTCATCTTCTATTCTATTTTCCCTTAAAACCTTGCTCTTGAAGCAAAGAGAGCTGTTTCAGCCTAAAGCCTCATTAAACATTCTGCTAAGAAAAAATACTTGACACATTCTAAGCAGGTTTTATAATATTAAAATGGCATTACTAGTCTTAAAAATATTAAAAAAAACAAACGAAATTTTGTTAATGTTGAAAAAGCAGGACAAGATATATTTTTGTTAACTGGTAGCTATCTTTACCAGATCCATTACGTTCTATTACTAGTATCACTATCAGCAATGGCAGTAGAGGTAACTGGCAAAACTGAGGATGTTATACTTTAAATTATAAGATGTTTTAGCAGCCTCCAAATCCTGTCTCTCAAACCGCGAAAAAAGAACAATACTTAAATTTCAACTGAGTTACAAAGAAGATATTATCTACTTAATAGTAACATAACATAAGAGACGGAAAACAAATGTAGATTTTCCCCTTAAGTTCAGGAAGGAGCATCAGAAGATAATTTCTGTGAAGCATTTCTACCCAGTGCAGATTTACAAATTACGCACAAATTACTTCATTGCGTAGTGCCTCCCACCTTAATTTTTAGGCCCACGTGAAATCATTCTTCTTTGCCTCCTCCCCCAAACATTTCGTGAAATAACGCTTCTGTTACTTAAAGCCCCAACAAAATTTAAACAAAGCTATCTAACAAACGAAGATGCCCCTGGCTAATCTTAAACCCGACTGAATTGTCGAGACAAATATCTAAGAAAAAAATAACTTCATGTTATGTTGCCAACTTTTCTTAACTGTCCCGGTCCTGTACTTTTAAAAGTCCTCTTTTTGTATAATATATTACTCCGATTCATAAATTACAGTGGATGTCTAGGTTATCGATAAATCTACCTACTGTTAATAATAGTTCGATCTTGAAATGGATCAGTGTACATAAAAACAGCTGATGTTCGTCATACTTTGTACTTGACATCACATTCAAATTTTATAAAACCTCTTTGTAAACTTGGAATGATCAATGGTGGTACTACTGTGTACAAGTTAAAAAGTTCTATTAAGAGAGGATTCACTATTATATTATGAGATATATAAACCAGATTATCGTGACATTATCTTAATGTAATTAATATAAAATTATAATACATTTCTTAATATATTTACATTGCTTACAATCACTTACCATAAACCTTTTTTCCGCTTTTCACAATCCATTCTTACCGCCTTTTCAAACAATCATTAAATAATTTATTGTTCTATGGATCACTTCTCGTCAACTTATCTTTGCCTAAATAAGAATGGTTCATGATTACGTATTATCTGGGAGAATGCGTAAATTGCATAAAACTTATATTGAAAAAAATGAAATATATCTACTTCGATCATTAAAAGTAACTTGTATCAAATATATCATTAGAATAATAATTAATCACTTTACTGATAAAATATAATAGACATAGGAGATCAGGTATAATTTTGTTGTAAAATAAATTCTACTAAAAACGAAATATACACAACACAAGAGTAACTATTTAAACATGCTGCTAAATTAAAACTTGCGGTAAGCATCACTTGGCTTAAATATATTAAGATAGTAGCAGGAACAACTGTAAATAAAATTACAGCTAATACCTTAACTATTGATAACGATAAATTTTGGCTTACAGAAAAAAGACTTCAAAAGTTAGTTATTCCAAGATAGAATTACAGTGGTACCTCGGTTCTCGAACTTAATACGTTCCAGAAGGCTGTTCCAATACCGAATCAATAATTCCCATAAGAAATACTGTAAATTAAATTAATCCGTTACAGACCTCCAAAAATTACGCAGTATGAAGCATTTTAAGTAAAAATATTGCTTATTTATACCTGTATAATAATACTTACATGTATAAAGTTAACCACAAAAAAACAATAAATGAAAATTTAACTGAACTTTACCCATGCTGAGGAGAGCTGATGGCGTAAGTGAAAGGTGGTGAGGAACGTGGAGAGTAGGAGGGTTATTATTGTTTGGAAGGGGTGTCACATTCCATAAAAACGTCAGGTAACTATCCTTCTGGGGTTCTTTCTCTTTTCTGTCTCTTTGCACCGCTACAACCTGCTTGAGACTCACTGGACTTATTTATCACTAAAACCTTGTTTCTGCCTTTATTTTAAAATGTTTTTGAAGTAAGACATGACATTGTCATTGAAAGGGTTTATGCTGCGGTTTGCTACAGCTTTGTCAGGGTGAAAGTTTTCCACAAAACTTTGTAACTCTCACCATTTTCCACACATTTCCTTGATTAGTGAACTAGGAACATCCTCCCTTCCCTCCTCCTCATCTGAAGGCACTTCCTCAGTTGACTTCTGTTGCTGCTCCTTCTGAAGGTCTTGGAGTTCTTCCGTGATGAGCTCAGTGTTGTGGTCTTCCACCAACTCCTCCACAACATCAACGTTCACATTCAAGCCCATACACCTGCTTAGTGAGACAATATCCTTGACAACAGGCTCAGTCTCAAAACCTTCAGAGTCTCTATCTGCTACTGAGTCGGCCACAATTTCTTCCAGGCTGAGTTCATGGTCCTCAAAGACACTTCCTTCTAGGCTTTGTCTATGATCCCCAAGCAATTGAGGATATTAAAGTGATTTTTCCAGAACTCTCTGAGGGTTAACTCTGTGTCAGAGGTAACTTCAAAGCACCTTTGAAACAGTGATTTTGTGTAGAGTTTCATAAAATTCAATATGACCTGCTGGTCCATGGGCTGAATGAGAGTAGTCGTGTTAGGGGGCAAGAGCTTCACCTGTTATGAAACTGTATTCCTCCACCAACCCGTCCTCTAAGCCTGGTGGGTGAGCAGGTGCATTGTCCATCACAAGAAGAGCTCTGAGTGGCAACTGTTTTTCCGTGAGGTAATTCTTTACACTTGGATCAAACACTTCATGGACCCACTCCATAAAGCATTGCCTGGTTACACATGCTTTACTATTAGCCCTACACATGACATTTAGTTTACTTTTCAGGACATTATTTTTCTTAAAAACCTTCGGGTTCTCAGAGTGGTACACAAGCAAAGGCTTAAGTTTTACGTTCCCACTTGCATTACTACATAACAATAGAGGTAGCCTGTCCTTCATTGGCTTGTGTCCTAGCAGTGACTTCTCCTCCTTGGTGATGTAGGTCCTCTTTCGCATTTTCTTCCAAAAGAGGTCTGTCTTATTACAGTTGAACCCTTGTTGGGGAATAAAACCCTCAGCTTCTATATAGTTCTTAAATTCCCTAACAAATTTATCAGCAGCGTCTTTCTTAGAACTGGTACCCACCCAATGTCTCACCACACTATGTATGTCACTTCTCTTCCTAACTTTTTCAAACCACCCCCTACTAGCCTTAAAGGCATCACTTGTATCAGCACCAGAGGTGTTTCTAGGAGGTCAACATGTAACTGCTTTGCTTTCTCACAAATGATAGTCTCAGAAATGCTATCACCAGCTAACTGTTTTTCATTTACCCAAATCAACAACAGTTTTTCTACCTCTTCCTTTGTTTGTGATCTTTGTTTCGTAAGCACTGTCACTCCTTTTGCAACATCAGCTCCTTTGATGACCTCTTTATTTTGTCAGTATGGTGCAGACATATTCGCCATACCAAACTGTGTAGCAAAGTCAGACACGCGAACATCATTCTCATACTTCGCTATGAGATCTTTTTTCACCTCTATTGTGGTTCTAACAACTTTTCTTTTTGGTTTGCTGCTTTCATTTTCCTTCTTTGACCCTATGGTGGCTTATTTAATCAGAATATTTAGAAAAACAACAAAAAAAAAGCGTGAACGTTCACAGCAGATTTTAGCGGAGGTGTGGACTGAGCGGCAGGTGCGAGTAAAATGTTTTGGGCAAGCTTGGCGTGGGCTGAAAATGGTCGAAGGGTCGTTCGGGTCATCAGTCGGGTTATTTCAGGGGTTCGAGCGAGCCACGACAGCTTGGTTCGGAAACCGAGTTTATGTTCGACAACCGTGACATTTTTTCTCAAACAATATGTTCGAAAACCGAATTGTTTGAGAAGGTAGTCGTTCTAGAACTGAGGTACCACTGTATTACACATCTGTATTCCTTTCTATATTAACCATTTATTTCACCTACAATACGATTAATCATCGACTACGTTACAATCACGGCATAGGTTAGACATTCCTTGATAACTGCAAATATTCTGGCAGAAGTTCAAAAAGTACAGAAGTGTTGAAACAATTGAAAAACTATTAAGTTCTTCCTTTTATAACTTCAAAATAACATATCCTTATTTAGATAAGTAATGTTTCAGTTTTGTTTTTCGTTCAGAAGTTCTAAATATGGATAGATCATGTTCTTATAAACTGAATCCACAAAAGTCATAAGCTTGCGCTAATTATCTAGCTTAGACAAATGTTACATACTACAAAGTTTGTTCTTTAACATCTGCCTGATCTTATTTCTGTGTATGACCTTCTGTTATGTAGCCATTGTCATTTGAATAAGAGGAACAGACACTTGTCCAAATTAGTGTGAGTTAAGTATTTTCTCTCTCTGAAATGTGTAGAATTGCAATGATTGTTGATGTAAAATTGTGGGTTACCTGACTAAGCTCTTTGTTTTGAAAGTGTGGTATCATAATTTTGAACCTTTCCATCTCGTGGTGGTGTTCTGTTTTCCTTCTCTTCTATCAGAATAAATCTTCGTACAGTATACTTTACTGTTATATGAATGCATATTTTTATTTCATTGTTTACGTACTTGTGTTTGTTTGATTTTGTTTTCTGTGGAACATCGATGTTCCTATATGTAACATTCGGTAAAATAAAAAAAAACCTTTGTGTGAACAATAAGTGACTGCTCATGATCATAAATATCACTAGTATAAAACTGATTTGCATTATACATGCAATGGAAGAAACATCCACTGAGGATGTAGCTCAGATTTAAAACATCTCCAGTAAAGAGATATCTTTAGCAAGGTTGAATAAAAAAAAAACACACTCGAGGAAGATGATGTTTCCCTTCAAATGAACCTGAAAAGAGAGATTCCATTGATGATGCAGTGATGTTGCTCTAATTAAGATTACGACAATTCTTAAAATAAGAAGTCTACTGGAAGACAGCTACTGGAGACAAAAGAGGAGAGGGTTACAAAAAATAGTTCTTGTTGTGATGTGTATTTATTCGTCCTAGATGATATTGGCTGAACAGAAGCAAGAATGAAAATGAGCTGATATCTCATTATTATATAAGAATAATTTTTGGAAACTATGAAAGAACAGCTATGACAAGAATATCTAAAAAGATAAACATTCAACCAACAACTCAGGCGTTACTCCATTCATAAATCGGTCATATAAAAAAAATGAAAAATATGAAGCTGGAAGCTCTTCAAGCAGCTGTGAAAAAAACAAAACATTTTCTGACGAGAAGATTCTGTTATTGATGGTGCATTAATTAGATAATAAAAATTGTAAATACAAGCAATAATAATGGACTCCTACAAATACTATAATAAATGTATGTATGCCATTAGAATATCACGAAAAATATGTATTTGTGTGCAAGTCCAAATATTTATGGCATGGCTAAAAGTCTCATAAACTCCATTTTGTAGTCAGTTTGTTTTCTCTCTGTATTTTAGTGATTTCTGACTTTAAAGCAAACAAAAACTGTATTACCAAACCAAGGGATGAGGTTGATATGGTTTTAAACTAAGGCCTGTCATGGCCAGGTGATTAAAGCACGCAACTCATAAACTGAGGGTTGCAGGTTCTAATCCCCATAACACAAAACATATTTACCCTTTCAGCTGTGAGGAAATTATAATGTGATGGCCAATCCCACTATTCGTTCATGAAAGAGTAGCCCATGAATTGGCGGTGAGTAATGATGACTAGTCCGTCAATCATGTGGCCGGCATAGCCAGGTGGTTAAGGCAATCGCTCGTATATCCGAGTGTCGCGGGTTCGAATCCTCGTCGCACCAAACATGCTCGCCCTTTCAGCCGTCGGTGCATTATAATGTGACGGTCAATTCCACTATTCGTTGGTAAAAGAGTAGCTCAAGAGTTGGCGGTGGGTGGTGATGACTAGCTGCTTTCTCTCTAGTGTTACACTGCAAAATTAGGGACGGCTAGCGCAGATAGCCCTCGTGTAGCTTTGCGCGAAATTCAAACCAAACCGTTCATCTGATGAGTCAGAGAGCACTTTTCAATGATATCTGGATACCTACAAAATTCACTAATGATTTTGATTGGATATGTGGGATTAATTACCTGAAAACATGGTACGATAAGGCCAAAGGGTGAGTCAATCATATATTTGTAAATAATTATGAAATATTAAACATTGTATGAAATTATGAAAATGGAGAGTGACAAGTTTCAGTCTGTTCGATTTTGAAATATAGGCCGTTCACTTGTGTATTTCTGAAGAACGTGTTGAGTCAAAGAAGTTATACATGAAAAATAATTTTCTTCAATGCTTGCCAGAAACATTAGTGCTAAAGCTATATGAAGAGAACTCATTAAAAGAGAAAACTTCGACAACATTTGTAAGCTTATTTCAAGCATTTTGTAAATCATATAATGTTCAAACTGTTAACCAAAGTAACTAATTCTCTGTTCTATGCTAAATAAATTAAATCAGACACCCTAACTATGTAACAAGGAAACAGTAGGTATCTTTGACTTGTTGGCGATAAATTCAAGAAATAAGTGAACAGCACTCACTCTCCTTGTTTTACAATAATATATTCAAAACAAGTTAAATGTATTTACAACAATTCATTTTTTATACCATGTATATCATAGTTGTACCTTAAACACTACACAGTTCTGTTCTTGTCAAAAGTCTACTTAGGCCAATTCAATTGTTTTAGAATTCAGATGGCAAATCGAACTATTTCTCTGTATTTTTTCTGTATTTATAAAATCCACTTATTCCTTTTCTCTCTTTCTTTTTCTGATCACCACAGTATCGGTGTATAATTCACTTACACTGTCGTTTAGTTACCGCAGGTGTATCCTGAACTTAAGATACTTGCCTGTTTTACTTTGTTTTTGTATTTAGACCTACTTCCAATAAACGTCTGCTTTCCGCATATAGACCTACTTCAACACAATCGCCTGCTTATTGCCAAAGTCAACACAGGCAGGTTCAGTTGCTTTAGAGAACACTTTGACAAGAAAAATGATTCTTCTTAAATGTCAGAAAATTGTTTTCTCATTTTAACCACCATTAGGTTATTTTCTCCTACGACGGTTAACAGTTTTACGTTTTGGCTTTCTTCCAGCTCCCTTATTCGTTTGCTCACAGCTATTTATTTATACCGCTATCACTTAAGCCTTCTAAGAATATCTATATCCGGCATGGCCAAGCGTGTTAAGGCGTGCGACTCGTAATCTGAGGGTCGCGAGTTCGCATCCCCGTCACGCCAAACATCCTCGCCCTTTCACCCGTGGGGGCATTATAATGTGACAGTCAATCCCACTATTCGTTGGTAAAAGAGTAGCCCAAGAGTTGGCGGTGGGTCGTGATGACTAGCTGCCTTCCCTCTAGTCTTACACTCCTCAGATTACGAGTTGAACGCTTTAACCCACCTGGCCATACCAGTTAAAAGAAATAAATATTCAACTTGTACAAAGTCTGCATTAAGATTAACTCCACCTCTGCTAACAGTACTAACTCAGTACCATAATTAGATTTTTTTGTACCCTAAGCAAGCACTGATATTAGGCCCTTCTCTCAGATGCCCATTAAATAAGTAACATGTTAGATTTCTTGTTAGAAAGAAAATCGTATGTATTAAATAAAAAATACATGTAATTTTTAATTCACTAATAAACATAAACTGAACAGAACATGCATATCGCAGTCATCAAAAGAAAAATAAATTTAAAAATAATGGTTTAATTAAATATAACTAACCACAAAATCGTTAACAAATAGAACTAATTTAATCCTTATACCGTAACGCAGACAACACGTAATACCTACTCATACCACTATCAGATGATAGTTATAGTTTACGTGCACAACAAATAGTAGGCTTAACTACCATAACTTAGGCCACTTTGTTAAAAAGTGTTGTTGTAAAAACGTTTAAGGAATTAAATTAATATAAATAAGTATTTGTCTCACTCTATTATATACATAAAAATTTATTCATGAAGTACTTATAATAATCTATCTAGCATTTATTGAAGGACATGTAACCATGAAGGTGAAGTTGCGTTTATTGTTCCTCACTGCAAACACAAAAGTATGCTACGTATCGCGCACCAGTCATTTCATCAAAAGACCAAATAATTAACTTTATGAACAATAAATTAAGCCAAAAATAAACAAAAAAAATGCAAGAAAACCCATCAAGTTAATTCATTACCTTTCTGTGCGTTGTAAACAGAAGATAATTTTGAAATCGAACTCGTCACCAACCTTTCTTGATAAATATCGCCTCTGTTTCGCTACTGGAGACAACCAGGGCTCAACAGTAACTATATCGCATGAAAAAAAACTGAAGTTTTGATCATATATATGTATATATATTATTATAATATATACACCAAATGGTATCAAAACTTACGTTAAATACAAATTTAAAATCTAAACATTTTAATTTGCATATACTTTCATTAAGACAATTATTACAAAAAAAAAAAAAATTGATGGCGCACATCTTCTTCGGGTTATATCCCAAACATGTGAACATGAAAAGATTAAAGTAAGTCCAGTGTCTCAAGGTTTTTTAAAAAGAAATACCGACTCTGATCATTCGCGACGACACAAAACAATAGAAAGAGCAGTATTATGTAGGTTTTTTTTAGTGTATATATATATATATAATCACTATTGTTCCCCGCTAGTACAGCGGCATGTCTACGGATTTACAACGCTAAAATCAGGAGATCGATTCCCCTCGATGGGCTCAGCAGATAGCCCGATGTGGATTTGCTATAAGAAAACACACACACACGTACTTCTTCCCCTCCCCCCCAGTGGCCCAGCGGTATGTCTGCGGACTTACAACGCTAAAAACCGCGTTTCGATACCCGTGGTGGGCAGAGCACAAATAGCCCCTTGTGTAGCTTTGTACTAATTCAAATAAACAAACAAACCTTTTGATTCACAAAATTGCTGGGAAAATAGTTAAACAAGTCCTCAAACAACACACCGTGTGTTACAATCGTGATGCTGTTCCAAAATTTACTTACCATCCCTTTTTTAAAGTTAAAACTTTCTGACGATCATAAAAATGTAAGTGACATTTACGCAACAGAAATGAATGATGAAACTGACATTTTGAAAGATGTGGAACTTACCAATATGACCCTATCTGATACCTTAAATTTCTTGTTGGAAAATAATTTATATTTATTATACAGTCCTCATGTTATACAACAGTGTGCCTCCAAACTTACAATGCTAGAAACTGAGTTTCAATATCTGTGATAGGCATAGCACAGGTCGGCCATTGTGTAGCTTTACTGCTTAACTTCATTAAAATAAACAATTTAGTATTTTCGAACATGTTTGCCGCTTTAGGAATTCTTCTAACATTACCAGTATCATTAGCACCAGGAAAACGGTAATTTTTCAAATTAAAAATTATATTAGATTAACAATATGTACAGAACAACGTTTCGACCGTCTTAGGTCATCTTCGGGTTAACCTAAAAATGATCTAAGAAGGTCGATACGTTGTTCTCTACTTATTTTAATAAAGTTTTAATATCCATACCAGATGACTTGAGATACATTTTAGTATAATTGTTATTCCTTGTTTTTGTCAAAACTGATTATTTATTTTTCTCTAAATTTTAATTTTTTACCCGCCATGTTGTTTGTAATATTAAACCCACCTGAATATTCAAAATCAAAAGAAATATTCTGAGCGCCCCCAGTCAGATAGATTCAAATCGAAGCACGTTGTATGTGCTCCCTCTCTTACGTGCGCAGCTTTTGAAACGGAATGCCGGAAGTGGCCGTTGTAAATTCGGAAACAGAATAATGCTCCCATAGACACTACAGTTCACAGTATATACCGGTATACCAGATTTTAAAGTTTGTTCGCTGGGTAGGATACAAAATGTCAGTAACCTATATAATGTCCTACTTATTAAAATAAAAATAACTGAGTGTGCCTACTTGCACTTTTCTTGTATTGCTACAAATATCATGTAAATACTTTGTCCCGAATGATGTAACTTCGAACGCAAAAATCGAAACAGATTCAAAACCAGAACCACTTGACGCGTTTTCGAAACCATAACCGATGACATTATGGTATACTATTACAAAATAACAGTTGCCTAACGGATTTTAAATGCGAATTTGAATTAAATAAAATTAATTTTTACAAACGACACAATACAAAATTTATTAGATAACGTTCAAGTATATTTTTCTAAGATGCATTTTGAAACTCGCTTTCTCAAAATGAACTTAACGTCTCAAACGATTTACACTTCTGAATAACACGATGCTATATAGTAAATTCTGCATTTATATTTTTTGCACAATGCACATTTTTATATTGAAACGTTTGTATTTTAAGTCTATTATTCAGTATGTTGAGCAAACTGAACCACCTGTTAAAACACAAACGTATATAATTGGATATCAACATCAAAGCGCAGAATCAAATGAATCTAAACAACTCTGAAGTAATAATTTACTCAAATTTTTAACACATTTTACATTTTCAAGATAAGCTGTTCAACAAGATTATAATGACATCTTTATTCTGTTTCAGTCAGCTTGGTTTCAAAAAATAACATAGTAGCCTATACTTTAATGAAGTTTCCTATACTGTGGTATTTTGTTGTTCAAGTATCAAATCATATTATTAATAACTGGGTATTTAAGACCTCGAGGCAGTTTAAATTACCAAAGACAATTTTCAAGTAATTTCAGCTCCTTGCTACGACTGTTATTAAAATCATTGTGGAAAGTAAAAATGTAGGCTACAGCCGTTAGCTACTACAACAGAATTGAAGAACATGCTCGCCCTTTCAGCCGTGGGGGCGTTATAATATGACAATCAATCCCACTATTCGTTGGTAAAAGAGTAGCCTAAAAGTTGGTGGTAGGTGGTGATGACTAGTTGCCCTCCCTCTAGTTTTGCCCTGCTAAATTAGGGAAAACTAGTGCAGATAGCCCTCGTGTAGCTTTGCGCGAAATTCAACAAAACAAACAAACTATAAGTAGGAGACGGAAAATAAAAACAACATGAATGTTAGTATCATTTTTTTCTTACATTTGTTTGATCTTAAAGGATATAGATCTTCAGGCTTTAGCCCACTTTTGGACCACTTCTGTAACATTTTAAGATTATAACATTTAAGAAAAAGTCATTAATAAAACATATACGTACACAGTTGAAAAAAAAAAGAGAGTAGATTTTCAATGCTGTAATTAAGTGAGATCTTTAAGCATTTTTGATAATATCTTGTTATGGATGTGCAATGAAACAAATAATATTAATCTATACAGGCATTTGAAGCATTTTTGATAATATCTTGTTATGGATGTGCAATGAAACAAATAATATTAATCTATACAGGCATTTGAAGTACATCGTAGAAGTAGTAACTCAGAGTAGATGCTTTTTAAAATCTGGACAATTTTCATGTCGGTGATAACTTCATCCGTTCAAAAACCGAAATTAAAGAAACATATGAAAGTAGACCATTATTGGATTGGGCAAAAGGAATGTGTAAAATTTACACGGTACACAAGAGAAAAGAATAATTACATAACAGCATGTTCCTCTTTACAGGTATATTTTATTTTAATCTGATTATATACAGTACTATGCAAAAATGTTAGGACAAAGTCAGAAATTAGGTTTTAGGCTGCTTTCGAAGAACAACGGAAGGTAATCAAAGGTGAAACATCAAAATTATATTAATATTCAGACTTGGTACAACAGAAACTCAGTGGAAGTGTTTGAATTGAACAAACAGATAATATTTTGTGTGCCCCCCTATTGTTTTAATAACTGCAGACAGTCTTTCAGGCATTGTTGCAACACATTTAGTCAAAGTGTTGTTACTTATTACGATTTATCCCGAACGAGCTCTCAGTTTCTTATGTTACGTATTATATTTTGAAATAGTCTGAAATTGAGCTAAATTTTGGTTCAAATTTAGAAGTTAATTAAATATACAGATATATCAAGCTTATGCTTGCCAAAAAGATTGACTTACACGATTGTCTTTCTTAATACAAATATATTTTAATACGCAAACAATAATACAATTTATAATAAGGGTTATTACAAATAATGACTTGTGTAAAAATGTTTTACAAGCTTACAAAAGTATCAAGACTTCTATCTGATCTGGAATTTCTTTGATATCTTATCGAAGGGTCACGATGAGTGGATTAATTTTAGGTTGATATCGATACAATTCACTTAACAGGAACATTGCTAGCCCTTCGCTGAATATTCGTGAGATTTTCACAGTTAAAGTTATATAATGTTTTCGTAAGAATACTAACGTTCGATATTGATCTCTTGAAGGTAAACGATTTTTAATGTTCGAAATCTATAAACGTTTCTGGTCGAATATCTGTAGTTTCCCAATTAATAAGCGTTAGTCAAAACTATAGCTACTGACGTTTATAGTATACTAACTGTAGCAAACCAACAATACAAACTGTCTCTCGAAGTGTTGGTTACCTTTCATAAGTGTTAAGTAGGAATCTAGAAATTTCAGTTTGTACAAAATTACTGGCATTTACATACACATATATATTGTTGATTCTTAGACTCGAGAATCTTTTACAACTTTAGTGAATAGATGGGAATTTCGCAATATAAGTTTAACAGTATAACTTACTTGCCTTTTTAAATATGCACTGCTAGCCAAAATATTAAGGTCAATGAACATGAAGAAAAAATATGCATTTTGCGTTGTTAGACTCAACCACTTATTTGAGTAGAGCTTCGAAAGATGAAAATAAGAAAAGGGAAAAAAAAAACCTTTTTAGCATTTAATAGGGAAAATGTGAACACTATGAAATTAACCTAAATACTAGCTGGTCAAAAGTTTAAAACCATTCCAAAAAGAAGCCCTAAACAGGGTAGGAAATGCCCAACAAGAGGTCTCAGTAGTAAGTTGCACGGCCGTCACTGCGAATAACTGCAAACATTTGCTTTGGCATGGTCGATATAAGTGTTTGCAGAAGACTGGCTGGAATGTTATTCCAAGTGGTGAAGATGGCTTCACGAAGATCATACACTGTTTGGAATTAACGTCCATTTCTATAGACTTCCCTTGCCATCCACCCCAAAACATTTTCAGTGGGATTCAGTTCGGGCGATCACGCTGGATCGCCTAAAAGAATTACGTTATTCACCATGAAAAAGTCCTTTGTCCTGCGGGCATTGTGGATTGCAGCGTTGTCCTGCTAAAAGATCCAGTCATTTCCACTCAAGCGAGGGCCTTCAGACAATAAGGATGCTCTCTCCAACATGCCAACGTAGCTAGCTGTTGTTTGACGCTCCTGTATAACCTGAAGCTCCATTGTTCCATGGAAGGAGAAAGCACCCCTGATCATGATGGAACTTCCTCCACTGTGTCGTGTAGAAAATGTCTCCGGTGGGATATCCTTATCGTGCCAGTAACGTTGGAAGCCATTTGGACCATCCAGATTAATTTTTTTTTCTTATCGGAGAACAAAACCTTCTTCCACTTTTCTACTTTTCATGTTTGGTGCTTCTCAGCGAAGTTTAACCGAGCTAAGAAATTTGCAACAGCAGTTTTACTACGCTCAATCTCACCAGCGATGGCATGTTGAGAGAGGCCTTGCTTTTGCAGCTCGACAATTCTGCCACGTTCAAACTCTGTCAACTTTTTAGCCTTTGCCATGTTTTTACCCAATGTAACACAGGAGATGTCAGTGGGAGATGTTGACAACGCTAATGCTTGAACACAAATGACTAAACTTCGTTACATATTTATCCATTAACGCTTCGTTTCAGTATGGTCTTAAACTTATGACTAGCTAGTATTTAGGCTAATTTCATAGTGTTCACATTTTACCTATTAAATGCTAAAAAGTTTTTATTTTTATTTTTCATTTTCTTATTTTCATCTTTCGAAGCTCTACTCAAAGTGGTTGTGTCCAACAACGCAAAATGCATATATTTTCTTTATGTTCATTGGCCTTAAGATTTTGGCTGGCAGTGTATATTTAACTGAAACAAACATTGATATAAAAAAAATACATAACAGTAAATTCGTCACAGTGTCCTTTGGGATTCTACTCCAAGTATTCGTAATACTAATGCGTTCCCATAAAGCTTCTTTGGAAGGAATTTTTTATTTATGAAGTTTTTGATCTATTAAATCTCTGATATGCTTAATTCAGTTGAGATCGGGGCTCTATGGGGTCCATTGCATCATTTGAATGACTTCATCAGCTTCAGGTGAATGTTTTTGGTTATTATATTCTTGGTAATAAAATATTTTACCAATAATTCGCAAACCATTGGGTAAGTCATGACGGATCAGCATCTGACGGTACTTGCGCTGGTCTATTATTCTATCTATTTTGCAAATATTTTCTGTCGCCTTGGCAGAAAAAAAGCCCCAAACCATCACACTACCTCCTCCATGCTTCATATTAGGTGCTATGCATTAAGATAAGTAACGTAAGTAATCCTATGAAATTTATTTAGTGTAAATGTTTATACTATTAGTGATAGGCATTATTGTAAAAATATATATTTTTATAACACATTAATTATTCATAATTGTTAAAATTACGGATCACCATCTTTTTATTATTAATTTTGTGAATAGGTAAGAAATATAAACTGATGTAAGGACTGCTGAAGTTAAATATCTTAATTAAATTAACTTTAACGTGTTTATTCTTTCCTGGTATTCTACTGGATTAGCTATGATAACGAGACCTATTCAATGATAATTAAAGCGTCTCAGACAAATTAGTAAACGAAATTAGAAATATCTTTTGAATAAGAATATTAAACTTTATTACCTATTGTGTATTCGTAATAGTTCAGTTGATGCTACTATTTGATGAAAAGTTAGAAACATACACTTTTTTAAAATATGAAAAGTTTGATATAAATGTACCGACGTATTCACAATCGTTTAGTTGATGCTGCCATCTGTTGCAAGCTAAGAAAATACATTTTGTTAAAATATGGAAGGTTTGATATAAATGTACCGGCAAATAAATACTGAAAAGTCTTTTAAATATTCAAATTAAATTTTTATTAATATTCTTTAATTTACACTATTAGTGATAATGTTTAAAAAACAACACAAAACTTTAATTTAAATCTTCAGGCATTTCCAAATAACATCATATATTGTGGATTTTATTGTTTTTTAAGACATTTTCGCTGCTGTGTTCTTAAAGTACTGTATAATTGTGAAATCTGTATATTAACAAAGAGGAAACTGCATTTTGAATTTCTGAACTGAACTATAAAAAAACATTATGAATTATAAATTATTCTTATAAAAGTGTATTGGGGGAAGGGAGAGAACAAAGTAGTGTGATAAAAGTGCTTTAATATATTTCCCATTGGAATGAAATATTCTAGTGTACTTAACAGATTAATATTGGCATTCTTTATAAAAAAACGAACAAAAAGTAAGTAAATATGAAACTTGTTAGATAGCCGAACAATTTAAATAACAGTAAATCTTTCTTTCGTTAAGTATCTATCTAGACCAATAATACGAAAATAAAATTTTTCATGAAATTTGTGTTAAATACCAAGTGTAGGGGCCTTGGTAGATTTGATGAAAAAAAATTGAAATACACAAGTATAATAGCGAAATGTCGTATTATTTCTCTTTATGTACTTATAACTAACTTGCCTAATTATATCGTACTTGAAAAATAGACATCAACAGAGACTATTTCATACGTGTTGTGTTTAGTTTCACATATGCGTTTAACAAACATCTTGAAAAACACGAATTCCTCGCATATTCTGTAAATATGATACATGACAAATCGTAATTTTTCGTTGTACTTGTTAAATTTATTACTATCTAGAACAGAATAATTAAATTGGAAGAATTCACTCAAATGTGTTAATAAAATAGCATGTTCTATATGTATGGCTAGTTCTGTACAAGGCATTACATACTATTAAACATCAAAACATCTGAATAATACAATGCGTGTCTGTATTGTATCCAGCATGAAGGTAAGAATACTGCAGTAAATTGGAGGCTCATCAGAAACTGTATGGTCGAGTATTTCCGAGTTTATCCCAAATTATTTAACTAAAGAGATTGGCTACTAAGTTATACATACAGAAAACAACAACAACAACAAAGAAAACAAAACATTTTATTTATTTCCATGAGACACAAGGTGAAACACTTCACTAATTCAATGAACATATTGGAAACACTGGTACGCTGGACAAAGATACTGAAAAATTTCCAGCAGATAGTATATATATCTCTGTTATCTTTCTAAAACTGTATCGTCACTGATGTCACTGGTCACTCCCATTAAGAAAATAGAAAGACGCTCTTCAATGATTCTGGATAAAACAAGAACATCCATCAGAACAATCTTATAGCAAATAATTTGTCAGCAATGTTATACTTGCAGAAGCCAAGAAAATGACCCTGGATAACATATGGCTAACTCAAGAATGAAGTCAACAATTTGGAGCTGGTTATTCATATAAAAAACATGAATACGCGCTCTGTTACGCTTACGTAAGAAAAAGTCCTAACGTGAATAAATATTCATATTTGTAAACTAAAAGCAAAAGAAACAAATGAAGTTTTTTAAAGGTACTGTTGGCCATAATTTCGCAATTGTGATATTAGCTACACATTAAAACTTGATGCCAAATTTCAGTAATGTGAATGCTTTTTAAAGCAGACAGTTAATTATATAAACTTCTCTTTGTTTGATTGCTTTTGTAACTAAGCACAATGCTACGCAATGGGTTATCCGTGCTCTGCCCACCACTGGTATTGAAATTTGGTTTCTAGCGTTGTAAGTCCGAAGACATACCGTTGTGGTACTGCGGGACTAATTATATATTGTAAATTGTTAGTGATCAAAAATGGAAAGTATTTCTAAGGATGAAGTTTAATATTTAACATTATATTGTATATTGTTTGAAAATATTCCAGAAAAGTGTTGAGTATGAGAAATTTAAATAAGCGACCCTTCCCCCTCAACGGTATGTCTGAGGGTTGGTATAGCTAAAAATTGGAATTTGATACCGACGGTGGACAGAACACATATAGCCTATCGTGACGTTTGCCCTTAACAAACATGAAATATCAATAAATACAGTGAAAGTATAACTAGTATTCAAACCCGAACTCAATTTAGAATTTAATAAAATAATTTTGTACACTTTGCCAATATCAATGCAGTGATATATATACATATATATGTAGGGGGTACAGAAACATAACGTAAAAGCACTGTTGGCTAGAAGTGAAAAACATTATTCTATTAAAATAACGGTATTACATACACATAGAGCTGATCCTAATTAATTTTATGTGTAGATCTATCTGTGCGCTGTTTATTTATGTAAGTTTATTTTAGTAAGCTTATATTTTTAGTTAAGGATTTTTCATTATTTACATTATGAGCTTTCGTGAATTTGTCCTATATTCCTATAAACTGTTTTCTTCTGTTCCTGAAATATGAAATCATCTCTATGATTTGGTTCCTTTTATTTAATTTTTTAATTATTATTTAGTGTATATCACACATCGTTGCTGATTGTCTGTCATTCTTTTTAGACATTTATAAATTATCTTTTCAGGAAACCTTTAAATTTTCAAAAGTTGAAATGTAACTTTACGTGAACAAAGGCAGATAGGAAACAAAGATAGAGTGCACCAACACACGCAAACATGCATCAGTAAGGTTTTTCGTAGCGTAACTTATACAACTGACTGACTTTCTTACTTTTTTCTAAAAGAGAAAACTATGAGTTGTTATCTCATGTGAAAGTATTTATTGGTTATGTTTTTGTATTGATGTTGAACACAAAGCTAAACAATAGGTTATATGCGTTATTCTTACCATGGATATTGAAACTTGTTTTTATTTATATAATTATTAGTGTTATAAAGTTTAGACTTACCGCTGTGCCACTGGGAAGAGATAGAAGGGATTGGTGACGTTATCGAACTTTGTTTGTACTTCTACATAAACCAGCATAATATTAAGTTATTCCATACCTACATTTATATGACTATGTTGCTATAGGTTGGGCTACCTATGTCTACTGTACTTGAAATGCTACTGAACTTACGTGCCGATATTGTTGGATCACGAAGATGATATACATCTAATTGATAAATACGTACTGCCCTCTTCGATGCCAGCATCTTCTTTGTTTGTGTCGCTGTGTTAAATAGGACCGCGTGTTTTAGAACTGTATTAGCTTTCTGAACTACGGAGACAATGGTAAAGAATGCTTCATAATAATCATACTGAAGACAAAGCATAACTAGTTAAAATAATCAAATACTTTGAGGTGCCCAGTTAACCACAGGGAAGATACACGCCGTAGCAGTTTGAATTACAAAAATAAAGTTGTTTAGTATGCTTAAAACTGGGAAACACTTTGGATTTTGGGAGAATATGTCAAGGACCAAAGCTTTTCAACTCACCACGCTCAGCAAGATATCCTTTCTTTTTCAGTTTTTTCACTTTATTAAGGTCTTATCCTTTTAATTATTTGATGCTGGATCTGCGTAACAATGGAGTGGCGTGGCCTAATGGTTAATCATTTAGACTTGTAATCGTGCGGTTGCGAGTTCAAGATTTGCCTGAGCCGTACAGTATAATGTGGACCTGTAGGTAATTAATTGGGATTTAATCTGCGGTTGGCTAGGACCCTATCCAGGAGAAACGTGTTACCACCCTCATCCACTTGCGCCATAGGAAATTGTAACTAAACATTGTCCTTATGTGATTTTCAGGTACAAAAAGGATTACCCTGTTTATATATTGAATATCATATAATAAACAACAAATTGCAGTAAATAAATAAACTTCACTGTTTCTTAAAATGAATAATTATTTATGGTTAACTATGAACCTTTAGTTTTCACTAAGTCAACAACCGGCAAACATTACAGAAAGCACATTGTTTCATTTATTTATTTTTTGCCATCTCCATCTGGAAACACTTGCTTTGATTTGTTTGTTTCTTTAAAGTTAAACACACGGCTACCAGGGGTATCGAAACTCGGTTTACAGCGTTATAAATCTGCAGACATACCGCTGTGCCACTGCTGCGGGGAAGGGGCCTTGCTTTGATGGGTTAATAACTTTGCAATGTAGTAAATACATTAAGAATCATGTCGAAAACGTACATACTTGTCGAGATGATTAAATGATTCAAGGTACTGTCTCGTTTATTTTCACTTCATCGGCTGACTTGTTTCACCCTAACAAAAACAGACGTCTTGTAAACAATAAACGTCTTTTAATGTCGTGCATTAACCTTGGAAAACTTTTAGTGATGCATTCACTGAAAGAATAAAAGATACCGAACTGGTGCTCGCTAATGGTACAACAAACTTTTCCCATTAAAGACATTTGCTCAACCAATTATGGGTAATATTTTATTTTTGGAACAACTCCTGTTGTAAGTATTAGAGCAATACACGTATACGTACTTCCGCACTGAAATGTCATGATTTCCGTTCTTTTTTATCGTAATTTACTTCTAAACATAAAATATTACTGAAATGATCATTATTAATTTAACACTTTAATTAATTTCACTGGCTTGAATCCTTTACTATCTTTTGAAGAGGATTTTTAAGAGAATCACCTAATGTCCTTTATGAAGTTGAGAAAAGTCAAATTCTTACAAGCATAAAACTAAGTAGGAATAAAAACATTGTTTAGGTCACAAATTAAGATAAATAAATACTTTTGGGTCATATAACAACCAACTGTAGATTTCGAAAACAAAAACTTGTTAATTAAGCCATTGATACTCTCTACTTGACCAACAATATTGATGTAGATAGTTATATCAATATAACAACAACCATTGGTTTATACACGTGAATTTCAAAGCAATTACTGTGGCTCGAGTCTAGGGATACTGACTGAAGAAATATTGTAACAAAGTTAAACAACGTCGAATAAAATACTAAAAACTTAACGCAATTGTAGTTGAATTGTTTGAGTAAGACAAAATTTTCCAAACATGTTCGCTCTTTCAGCGTTATAATGTGACAGTCAGTCCCACTACTCGTTGGTAAAAGAGTAGCCCAAGAGTTGGCAGTGGGTAATGATAACTAGCTGTCTTCCCTCCAGTCTTATACTGCTAAATTAGAAACGGCTAACGCAGATAGCCCTCGTGTAGCTTTGCGCAAAATTCACAACAAATCAAACAAAAATCTTTCAAGTGCTATCAAACTTAGTTGCCCTCCGCTAGTACAGCGGTATGTGTCCGGATTTACAATGCTAAAATCAGCGGTTCGATTCCCCTCGGTGGGCTGAGCAGATATCCTTTCGTGGCTTTGCTTTTCGAAAAACACACACACACATCAAACTTAGCAATTACATTTCTCTAAGTATCTACGTTATTAAGTGTTAATACTTCATGTCATACCCGTTTAATAACCAGACAATCGATACACGAAGATAATAAACTTGACAAATTGATCATTTTGTCTTCCTGGATATATAATGTTAGGCTTATGAGCTAAAAGTTATAGATTATTATGTACAATGTGTAGTTATGAGTTTTAATAAACACCAACCGCGATAACAGTAAATTTTTGTTTGTCTAACTTCTTGGGTGAGGCTTAACGTTATCGTCTGTCGTAAGTTTATTTTCATTAAATGGCTACTTGAATTGTGTTTCGTTTAAACAATTCGAATAATGCAATTTGTGCAAAATTCAAATAAAAGTTGAAGTTGGGTTATAAGTAGTTTCCCACTCTCAGAATTGTTGTTGTTTTGAATTAAACACAAAGGACTATCTGTGCTCTGCTAACCAAGTGTATCGAAACCCGGTTTCTTGTGGTATAAGCTCGCAGACATATCACTGTGCCTTTGGTGGGCACTTCTAGAAAGCAATTAATTAGTAAGACCATTTTGCTTGAGCTTGTTTTAATAGAGAGTTAAGTAATAATTGAGTTAAAAAGATAAATGGTTATTGTTATTGTTATCTAGCAGTATAGTATTTGGTTTCCTGAATGTCGTGAAAAGATATAAACGTTTATGATGTTTTATATCTTATGCATAATTCCTTATATATGTGTGTTAATACGGTGAGAATTGGAAGTTATCAAATATGTTAAGATCCAAGTTGTTGAAAAGGGAGAAAATAACTTTATAGAGAGAAAAATTCAAGGACTTTGTGTGAATCGTTTTGATAGTATTTTAAAAGTTTTTATATAAATAGTAAAACAAATTACAATGATAAACAAGAAGTAGAAGACAAGAATAAGTGTTTCATTTTGTTAGTGTCAGTTAAAATGTCAACTAGCATTTGGCAGAAGTGGCTTTATGTCTTTACAGTTCGTCACATTTCACTCCAGCTTGATGATGGTTGCCGTAGACAGCATAGGCGGCCTAACACTAACGTTGTATACTAAATTTCAGGACAATAGCAAAGTCTTAAAGTATCTTTGACTCTTTATAAGAAAGAGCTGCTTACATGTCATCTTTTATGTGTTGGAATCTCTTGATGCAACATGTATCCAAGAGTACCTCATACATTCTCGAGAGGACTGAAACATGTTAGCCACTCCATTTAGTATATCCATTCTTCTTGAAAAAATGTCTTGACTAGTTTAGTACATACGTTCGTATAACATGATTCATATAAGGGGTAGCATAAACGGTGCTATTCCACTTGTGAAGATCAGTACTGTTATATATGTTAAGTTCCTGTAAGAAGATGAGGTTGGATATGTTAACAGTTTGTCTCCAAATAATAATATGCCTGTTATCTTCTGTAAAGTGAAGTGCTGTTCGTCTATGGAAACAACAACAGCAACAAAAATCATACTTTAAAAATTATGGTTTAACGCCGAAAGCAGGATGGTATAGACATCCTGCTTTCGGCGTTAAACCATAATTTTAGTAAATAGATATAATTAAAAAAATATATCAAACATTATATGGGTTGTTAAATTCTTCAACTTTTCCAGAAAGATCTTGGAGAGTTTCGCAAAAATGGATCTGTGGATGCAAACAAGGCTGGCTTAACAGGGTTGTAAAAAGTGCGAATCACTGGAGTCCCCACAGAATTGAGCTCTGTAATATTGGGTTGAGGACTAATTCGTAAGCGTTTTTTCAAGTTAAAAAAATATATTCATAAATGAAACGTTTTCGCAAAATATTTCATGTCATTTGGTAGATAATTTTTTGCTCTAATGGATGGTGTGTTTGATTTTCATATGTTTTTAATTTTTGCTTTCATTTTCAGCTCATTAAATGGAATGTCAAGTGGACAAAATCGAGCATTTTCGACACCATCTGCTTTTCGCATTTAATTTCTTGCAATTTCGTTTAAAACAATGCATACTATATTCCTAGGTATTACATGAAATAAAGTATCATAATAAATGTTTTGGGTGTAATGTGTTCATGCATTGAAGTATTGTATAGTCTTGCATGTAATGCTTGAATGAAATTATTTAAAAACGCTCACGAATTATTCCTCAACCTAATAGAATTATTAGGTATTCAAAATACCTTGTCTAGTCTTGTCATGTTTTTTTTTTTTGTTATTTTTGTTATCCAAAAGTCACTATCTTGGAAGCGTAATGTAATATTGTAGTTCTATAGACCTATCATTATTGAATGCTAAACAAGCCAGTGACAAAAATTAAAAGGCTTAATTAATCTTAATTAGTTATATTATTATTAAGTTAATCTTATATGCGCCTACCCTGGCGTCTATTTTAGTAACAATAAGCTAATATTTATGTTATAACATGAGAATCATTACTATTCTATGTGCTCATTCAGTGGTTTTTCCACGCAGTTCACTCATTTTCTTTTATATGAATGAAAATTGTGTTTTATTTATTCCATTTGTTTGCAGTTGCATTATTCACACTTTAATCCCGGGCTTTGGTGCTGTGAGTCCATTGTTCGCATACCGTTACTACCAAAAAAGTCGTCTTTGCTTTACAAACGTGTCAATGAAATCGTGCTAATTTGCCTATGACACGAAAAAAGCGAAATAAAAAAGAAATTGAAAATTATTTAAAGCAAGTTAAAACTGGACTGTTAACTTGTGTAAACTTTGAAAACATCTGAGACTCATGATGACATTAAATCTTGGACTAATTCAGTTAAAGTTCTACCAACAATTATATTAGAGCTATTTCTACTCAAAAATGTAAAATGTCAAGTCAATAAATACGAAAAATTGAAAGAAATGTTTCTTGCAGATTTGCAGACAAAAGAGACTTCAACTTTCACAAAACGAGGTACATGTAGGCCTAATGTTGATTAACGACCATGAAGAGAAGCCAAAGAGCACTGATATTTTGTTGAAACAATATAATTTTTCAAATATCTTTTAAAATAAAAAAAAATCCAAAAATTTAGTTGTGGAAGATCTTTTTCAACACTTTATTATTCAATAAGTCATTGATGGAAAAACATCGTTCAATTGTCAAATTTATTTTATAAGTAAGAATGCTATATTAAGAACTACATTACTTGCAATCATTTACAGACTACAGAAACTGGTACATAATTACAGAGATTCTAAAAGATCATGAAGTTCATTAGAATGAAACATTAACTTTATCTGAATGCAGGGCTTAAAGTATATATCATGTATTGCCAGCTCTTTACAAGAACGTATTGTAAATAAAAAGTGTCTTTGGAAGACATTTTACACTTAATAAGGTATTTTATGCTTTAGCTAACAATACGAAATTTGGTATTCATATAAACACGTGAGGTAATTAGTTCTCCAAACAATGGTAACTTTCAAAGTCGTATTACAGAAGGTACAGAAAGTTTAATTAAAAAATAATAAAGCAGCAAAGTAGTACAGCATGCAATTAGTTATGTCTCTCCCATCCCACCCCATTACAGTAGTGTTTAGTAATATCATAAGAGATCTAGAAGTAAAGGAAAGAGTTTCATAAACGTTGCAGTCCCAACTGGCAAATGTGTAGGCTGATATATTTTCATTAGAGTTTCAAAATTATAGCCTTTGCATAAATAAATGTATGTAAGGGACAGGCATATGACAAGAGAAAATAAAATATAAAAATAAAACATAAAGATTTACAAACTCGTAGGAGGACCACAAAACAGCTCTTTAAATTAGCTTTAAAAAACAAAGAAATTAGTAAATTAGCCCTGAATAGAGAAAAAACGTACCGTAAGTGAACTGGCAGAGAGCTGTCTCCCTAGCTTATGGGCTACAATATTAGAGCTCCCCCACAAGAAGAGACATTTCAGTTACAAATATAGAAGATAATTTAAGGCTCACAAGAACTCTTACAAGTCAAACTCGTTCTTCCTTAAATAGTTTTTAGCGTAGTTTCTGCTTCTGAAACGCATTCAGCTGCTGCATTACAATGGAGAAGGTTCTATTACAACAATAAAGTATTATCAGAAATAATACAATTAATCAGATATTGCACCGATAACTTGTAGTTGCTACTGACACACAGTGATTATTTTTCACAACAATGACTTGGAGTCTTTTAACAATACATCACCTACAGTAGCCCTTTACTGTATATATCTCTATACACTTCAAGATGTTTATTCGTGTTTGTGGATTGGACTAGTTACAATTAATGGTATGCCCAATTCTGTTTTTGTGGCAAATAATATCTTTTCTGAACCAATATTTCAATGAATTAAACTACGATACGTAATTAGTTAGGATAAACTAATTAGTTTCAGTGTATTTTCAGTTGAAAATTATATCACCTCTAAAATTCATTAGAGTGTTATTTTCGTCTGTCTATATTATTCATGAATATGAATTGACTTCTTTGTTTGCACCCAAATTGATTTCGTTACTTAATTACAACATAAATTGTGTTGTCGCTTTTTTTTATGTTATTTGTTAATTAGGTACATATTCTACGTTAAACATACTTAAATAAATAAATAAACGCATGAAAGCCTAATTATAAACATATAAAGAAATTGGACAAGAAACAAGACATTGAGAAAATGAAAACTAATGAAACATTATTAATAAAAATACACAAATCTAACAAAAACGACGTTTTACTGCCATTAAATGCTTTCTATTACACAGTTAAACAATTAATAAGCCAGTATATATTACAGTATGTACTTCTTTCACCGGGCCAGGCATGGCCAGGGTGTTCGACTAGTAATCCGAGGGTCGCGGGTTCGAATCCCGATCGCACCAAAATATGCTCGCCCTTTTAGCCGTGGGGATGTTATGATGTGACAGTCAATCCCACTATTCGTCAGTAAAAGAGTAATCCAAGAGTCGACAGTGGGTGATGATGACTAGCTGCCTTCCCTCTAGTCTTACACTGGTAAATTAGGGACGGCTAGCGCAGATAGCCCTCGAATAGCTTTTCGGGAAACTAAAAAACAAACAAACTTATTTCACCAGCAGAGGAAATTTTGTTGATATAGGATTTAGTTTCAATTGTTTCGACAGAAACTGAACATCTTCGGAAGTTTTCAGTGTTCCATTTTGCATTTTGTCTGTTCTTTCTTAAGACTGGCACAAAGAAATTAGAAAGAGAGTTAAGCCTATTGTATGCTATAATTATACTGACACTTATTACATTGGCTGGGAACCAGTTGTTAGCCTTATATCTTTGTTTATATCTAGAAATAGCTAAGATATAACGACAACACAAAATTAAAAGAAAGAAATGGTAGTTGCAATTATGTTTATCCAAATAACCTTCACAAGCGCTTTTTTAAGTAGTTTTAACTTCCTTTTTTATCTTCATAACTTATCACAGTACAGCTGCATTTGTTTGATATGAATGACGAGTGACATTGCTTAACAAAGTGCGTTTTCATTCGTTTTTGTTATGTAATGTACGGAGTAATTAAACGTGACAAATATATAGGATAAATATAAACAAGTAAATATACATTAATAATAAATAAAAGGATAGAAATAAACAAGTATATATACATTAATAATAAATAAAAGGATAAAAGTAAAAGTTGCCTATAAGTAATAATTAAAATAATAAGCGTAATGATTATGTTTGAATAATACCTGTTGCAAGTGAGTTTAATCACAGGCAGATTCAGAATCATACGTTTGTTTGATAGTTCAGACAAATAGATTGTACGACAAACTGCTAAAAAAGATGATCAATATGGTTTTCGTATTCTTAGTTAGCATATCACGTCCGTGTCTAGATCAAACTACTGCAAATATTTGTTCAGAACGCAATACTGACACACACTTTACTCAAATCACGAGTCTCTTATTGTCACGGTTTAAAGACAAGTAAAAGCCAATGCCAGTTTACGAGAAAGAAACGATTTAAGTATTTAGTATAATATGGTTTTGAAATACTCTATAAAGTGTTAAAAGTTTCCTGAGTGAAAGTTCTGAATTTTAGTTTTTATCTGTTGAAATGTTTCCCCCCATAAGTCAAAGAAGTTTCAAGATTGGATCATTTTAAATTTGGAGTTTTTATTGTAAATACTGAGCATGTTCATATGGGGAAATTGAACTATATCATTCTAAGACATAAAAATATGATTGAACTTACTAGTACTGTTGGGATACGAGGGCATTTGTTTATACCCGTTTTAAAGAAATGTAATTCAGTTGTCATTACCCTAAACTGGTTCATCTCTCAGGCACAAAGGTTCACCGCGTTGTTTCTAATATTATCATAAATATATGTTTACGGTGTGAAGTACGTAAAACCATAAGAAACTTAGCGATAAAGGCCCGGCATGGCCAGGTGGGTTAAGGGGCTCGACTCGTAATCTGAGGGTCGCGGGTTCGAATCCTGGTCGCACCAAACATGCTCGCCCTCTCCAGAGATACCAGCTATTTTAAATGACTGAGCGTAATGATTGTAGACAGAGCTCTTTATCATTTGCGGCTACTAGGCCTGGCCAATGTCTTTAAGCTGCTTATTATTATTTATTATTGCTATAGATTACTCATTTATGACTGTGTTTTGCGTATTTAATAAATAAATTTAAAAAAAAATTATTTTGAAATTATGCCTTTTATTTAGTTCAGAGTAACAAACATACTGGTAAAACAACATTAAACATGCACAAACAGTAAGCAGAAAAAGCCTTTGTGTAAGGACTAGTTTATATTATGTTTATGAAATTTATTGTAATAGATTTGCAGTTGTTGCAGCCTTTGCTTTCATGAAAATGTATCTGGATGGTTGGGAGTTATGACACAATTGTCCATTTGACTGCATACATGTCTAGTGTGTTATAATACTGCTCAAAACTGAGGTGCTCAAGTTTGGTCTGAACTTGCTTTTGTTTTTAGTCACTAAACTAAATATCCTTTCACTGTCAGCATTAGAATGGAAGATTGTAAGAATTCCAAGCATAACCCTACACAGAATGTCATACTTCTGGTTTCCATTTCCATTCTTAACTGTAGACAGCTGAACCCAAAACTTGTCAACATTCAGCTGAAAAATTGATATGACAAACTGTACAAAACGCATGATCGTCACTGACTTTTGATGCAATGACCGGATATTTTGCACTCTACCATTTCCTAAATTTTTGATTCACAGTTTTAGTCCTTTTAGATTTGCCAGAAACAAGACAATCTGGTGAACGAGGCCTCTTTTTTTTCCATCTTGTGAACGATCACATTGGTGTTTCTATGCAGCTTAGAAAACGAGAAATACCCATCTACGCGAGCGCTGATTGGCTGACAAGCACTGATGACGTAACTATGGATTCCCCCCACGTACTTACTAGTATGGAGAAGCACCGCACTCAAACTATTGGTAGACGTCGGAGATACAAATATTTTTTATTATTTCAAGCACAAACATGATTATCGCAAGTAGCCATTTGGACTATGTCTTTTATTTATTATCAAAATTTATTTGTATCTCACTAGAAATTTTGTTTTCACCCCTTTCAAACCCTGGGGGAACAATTTATCACTTTATTGTATATGCCTATATAATATATAATAATTTGGGAGTTACAACAAGTCTTAATATTTGTCTGTATGAGCGTATAGTCATAATATATACACCAAAATCATAATGATTACGCTCAAATCGTAATGGTTGACATCTCTGCCTTTCAGCTGTGGGAGCGTTATAAATTACGGTCAATCCCACTATTCGTTGGTAAAAGAGTAGCCCAAGAGTTGGCGGTGGGTGGTGATGACTAGCTGCCTTCCATCTAGTCTTACACTACTAAATTAGGGACGGCTAGCGCAGATAGATTGTGCGAAATTTAAAAAAAATAAACAAACAAACTTAGCGATAAAAGCTTTGAATAACTATGAACTAAAACTAAAATGAGTATTTTAGGAGCAAAATGATGGAATACTTTGTTGACTTATAACCTTCAAGTCAAATCTTTCTTGTTTCTAAGTATGATTATAGTTTTATTTATCCGGATTTAAACTTTAGTCCCAGAGTAATCTGAATGTGTTTTTGTCTACTAATTTCTCTTCGAACTGAGAGTGGCTTTTCAACAAAACATTAATTCTATATATGAATTATTTGTTAATTAGATACATACCCTACGTTAAACATACTTGTATAGGTAACAGTATATTAAGAACGGTTGATAAGCGATTGTTAAATATATGTTTAGTCCTACATATATTGTATGTTTGTAGGTATATGTCCATTGATTGTATACGTGTGTACGTTATTTTGTAGCTGTGTGTCTTATGTAAGCTTGTATTTGTTTTAAGTTAGTGGAAATGTATGCATTGTTGCTGTACATTTAAATAAGCCCTACAAAAAATAGTGGTTGGTGTCTCTAAGGAAGGAAAATATAGCCATGTGGAAACTTAACCAAGCATCAAATTATTTTTTATAACAGAATCTTTTCTTATGTGAATAATATATTCTTTTGCTCTTAGAAAATATTTTACTAATTTCAAGTTTAAAATGTCTATAAGGTTTAGACAAGACGTGATTGTACATATAAACGTCTAGCTGGAGCTTTAGTAACATAAACACCTTTTTATGAAAATAATGGTATTGCTAGGAGTAGTAAAAAAAAGAAACATTAGAAAGGATACCGTAAAATAAAACAACTACAACAATAAAAGTATGTGCAGAACGTGAGGTTAATGTATCCAGATCACCCTTGCAGTAATCAGCTTTCCTGTTGAAAATGTAATACATAAGTGTAAATTTGTCATTGGCTTTAAGGAGTTAAAACTTTAGAACTGTAGGAAACAAAGTAACACAAATTTAAACTATATGCATCACAAAAACGTGAAATATTTATTTTGGGGTAGGATATTTTATAATGTACCTGTACAAATGGATGACATTAGCAGATATTTTCCATGTTACACTGCAAAATTAGGGACGGCTAGGGCAGATAGCTCTCGTGTAGCTTTGCGCGAAATTCAAAACAAACAAACAATATGTCTATATATATCTATTACTATAATTTATATATATATATATATTACTATCTTTAATTAATTAAATTGGTATTTTTATTGGCCAATAATACTTCCATCGTTTTCTTCTTTCTTTTTTTCTTATTTTTGTTTTCCACGAATGTGAGTTTGTTTTTCAAGCAGTATTTCAAGTCCCAAAAGTTGTTTGCAAATAGTTGAATAAAATCTACATGGTATTAAAACATATTTGAAAACTTGCTCTCTCCATAAGAGTATAGCTGGGATCTTCCGTAAAACAATAACTGAAGTTAGAGATCTTCTTTTTGTTGTTTTTTTTAAGATATTTAACTTTTATTAAAGTTATATCTCTTTCTATTGTGACAAATTAAAATTATCCCCTTAAAATTTTGAAATAACGAGTTCAGAAGTAAAGGTACAATTTGCTAAATATGATGTAATTTTGTACTCATTAGTTCAGTATTCATCTGTTGCCATGGTGAACCGAATATCCTAAATGACTGATACATTGTATTTTTTCATCCAACCAAACAACAGAGAAAACACACAATAGCACACTTTAGTGGCTGATGATCAGTAGTGGAAAGTAGTTGAAATGTATTCTCAAGATGGCTGGTACAGGTATTAGCACTTTAATTAAAATAGAGAACATAACAACGTTTCGACCTTCTTAGATCATCTTGTTAACAAGTAAAAGTTAACAAATTGAAAGTAGTTAATAAATAATGCCTAGAGCTATAGACGATACAGGTAATTGCTTTAACTGAACAGCAATTAGCGAAACATAACAAGAGCTAAGAGAAAGGGAGCACTTACACGAAACTTAGTGTTAATCATTTTTATTGTGGCTCGTAGAAGTTAATTTACAGTCGACATCTACTTATGCGACATCACAGATCACAAACAAATTTAGTCTGAAACTAGATCTGTCTGTTTCAATCTTAATTAGCCTACAGCAACCTGTTTCGGTCAAGACAACTTAAAACAAACTGCACCAGATAGGTTAGGGTTGTACATATGTTTATAAAAAACTGTTAATAATACAAATAAATGCAAAATTTCGAATAAACTGGTGCCAACAAAAGTAAGCCAAATATTAAACGGACTTGTTTATATGTGATGAAAACTTAAAACAAGAACACAGCCTCTAATGTTTTCTTCCAAAGATTAAGCATAATTAAGGTTATGTTATGGTGTGAACAGGCTTCTATCAAAATAGTTTAGGGTTCATGATTTCACTAAAAGGCAAAGAGTCAGTAAATGGTTACTTAAACCTTACTGTGGACCAAGTTAAACCTACCATGAATATGCTATTCCCAAATGGAGATAGCTGGTTTCAGGAAAACACCGCACCAGTTCATTTTGATAAAATTGATTTTAGCTGATGGAAGGCTATTAATAAAAATTTTTGGAATACAGATATCTGACTGAGTAAAGCGATTTGACTGCTGCTCTGATAGCGTACCCACATTCAACAGTGCGATTTTGATATGTTGTGAACCTAGACGAGGGGTCTACAGTCTGGGGCTCTTTAAACAATTAGCTGTTTAGTTATTGGAATAAGGGTTACATGCACTGTGATTCTCAGTATCTTGCATTTTTACCGAACTTGAAAAAAAAGGTTCTTCTTGTTATTTGAGTTATCAACCCCTGGCTTAAACCCCTTAATTCACAGTCGAAGAATGTTAATCATTGAGCCACGCCTGGTCCGTAGAAAAATGTGTTATAACGTTAAATTTTCTGAATTGTCTCTAATTAAGTACAAATTAAGAACAATAGGCTATCTGAGTTCTGTCCACCATGGGTATCAAAACCCGGTTCTTAGCGGTGTCAGTCCACAGACATACTGCTGGGTCACTTGGGAGCATTATGACGTTATAAACGTAATCCAGGTACGTATAAATATATGTCCTTTAGCAGTTTTAATTTTTTATATTTTTATACTTATAAGGGTTTTACGTAAAGAAATTTATAAATTTTGACAAAAATGTATTTTTATTTGAGGGGAGATTGTTTTAGATATCTGGATAGATTTATTTGTTAATAAAAAGTTTCCGCGACGAAAGAATAGTTTCAACTAAGCTATAATTAAATTATCGTAACAATAAATATGATTTCATTAGTTGGTAATGTGGATTTGCTTGTTTGTTACGAATCACAAAATCACACAATGGGTTATCTGTGCTATGCCCAACGCGAATATTGAAATATGATTTTCAGTGTTCTAAGCCCTCAGACTTACTGTGTAGCCACTAGGGGACAGACTTGTTTTCTGGAAAAGTGACACAAGAAGATGATGGAAAAGGAACAAAAAGTGTAAAAAATGGTTCTGGTAATATACGATGAGAAGAAATAGTTGTGTGGATAACACAGAAAGTCAACGTTGTCAAAAACGGAAAAATGAACATGTTCTCAGAAGTAAAGTTAACATGTTGTCAGTGTACATGCGTATCTTTGGAAATTAACTTCTCATTTTAATAAAGTTTCGGTTCAACAGGATGGCGCGTATACTCTTTTAATAAGCAAGGTAAAATCAATTGTTTTATACACAGTACTGTGTAAAAGTATTAAGAAAGAGTAAACAAATTAGACTTCAGGCAAAGAACACAAAATAATCATCATACTTAGTTAAACCACAGGTGAAACATCAAAATAATCATCATACTTAATTAAACCACAGGTGAAACATCAAAATAATCATCATACTTAGTTAAACCACAGGTGAAACATCAAAATAATCATCATACTTAGTTAAACCACAGGTGAAACATCAAAAAATAATCATCATACTTAGCTCAACAGAAACTCAGTGGAAGTGCTTGAGTTCAACAAACAGTTAATATTTTGTGTGTTCTCCTTTTACTTTAATAACTGCACTCAGTGTTTCAGGCATTGTTGCAACATATTTAATCAAAGTGTCCTTTGGAAGTTTACTCCAAATGTTTATAACACACTTCCATAAAGTTTCTTTGAAAATAACTTTTGATTTGTCAAACTTTTGATCTATCAAATCCTAGATTTTCTCAGTTTGTTTGATATCAGACCTCTGTAGGGGTTATTGCATCATTTGAATGACTCCATAACTTTCTTTCTTGACTAGGTAATTCTCCACACGTCGGATGAGTGTTGAGAGTTACTACTTTCTTGGTATTAGAATTCTTTACAAATAATATACAAACCACTCACTGGGTATACCATGACAGATAAGTATCTGATAATATTAAAAACTGCTTTTATCAAAGTTTATTTGTGGATTGCTATTATTGTGATTTATTATAGCATATACCATATACAAGCTTCTTTTTATATAGTTAAGACACTGCATGAGGTATCACGACAGTTACTTCAGACTTTAAAGGTGATGATCGTGTTGATTCAAGCAAAAATCTTATAACAGGCCCTTCGCATAAGAACATAGGAATTCGAAAAAGTGATGAGTATTCTTACTTTGGCTCATTCATTTGTCAACAGAGGTCAGTGAAAAATTACTTTAATGTTGAAATTTACATTCTGTAATGATTAGTCCCATAAAATGTTCCCTTGTTCTAATACTTTTGCATAGTACTGTATAAAATTAAATATTTTATGAAGTTCGAGTTCAAAAGACTTATGTTAACACTCAAGATAACAAAAAGTCTCCAAATGTATGTTTTATGTCATGACTAGGATTACCAGAAATTCTAGTTTTAAGTCTTATTTTTTATGCCAGTCTCAAACAGTAAACATATTAAACTGTTCCACTAAGTATGTCCTCATTCTCATTATGAATTTATTATGCATAGTTTATCGTTATGTTTAGCTCATTCAAATCTGATTTCGATAATCGCACGATACAGTTTTATCTTCATTTTTGGTAAGTTTTCTCAATCTTTTTTGTCGTTGGACAGGTAAAAGAAGTAAGATCTGAAGACCTGTCCAGATGCAAAAAAAACACCTAAATAAACAACATTTTTCTTTTAAGTAACCCCCAGTGGTACAATGGTGTGTCTGCAGATTCATACCGCTAAAAACCGGGTTTAAATATTTGTCGTGGGCAAAGCACTGATAGCCCATTGTGTGGCTTTGTTATTAATTCTAAACAAATAAACAAAATATTTTAAGTAGGTTCAATGTAACTCGAGAACGTATTATTCTATTAATTATTATTTTAGCTAAATAAGCCTTCAACACATTTTGTTTGCCTATGATTTGAAAACACAATGCCATACACATCACATGATTTAACTATAAAGTGTGGTAATGTAATTTAAAATACATAAGAGCTGTTATAGTGTTTCTTTGTAGGGGAAAAAGCATTTTTACTCTGGAACTGTGGTAATCATAATTATTATTCTTGTATTGACTCATACTTTTGTCAGGGAAACGTTAACTTTTGTGAACTGTTTCTGGAAGTACTGATGTTATGATGATATGTTGAATGAAACGTCGACAAACATCTTGAGTTTTCAAATGATGTTCACAAGGCAAACTTTTATAGTAATGATTTGATCTTTAAAGTATTCAAACTACTAGTAAGATTATATTGTTTTCGTTCTGTTTTATAATTCTATGCTTATATAGGCATTTAACAGATTAAAATGTAAGTATATATTTTGATTGTATAATGTTTGTTTCTACATATAAGTATAATAAATATCTCAAAGAAATTATTTACGTTTACTTTAATGCATATGTTTAGTTTTGCTGTCTCACAAATGGTTTTCTTTTCGTCTCTCTGAACGCGAAAATCAAACAAGTTTCGTGAAGTTTAGTATTGTGCTTAATCCATGACATAAGCGATGTTATTTTATTTTTGGCATTTGCAAAAAAAAACAAAAAAAAACAACAAAAACAAAACCGATGAAAGAGCACACCTGCAACCCATTATCTATTTCTTTTCTTAACGTCCAGTTATAAAGCGCGAGCATGAACCTTTTAGTGACAAACTAAACAATGACTTTGTGATACTTTAAACCTGTTTTTTCAGTATTTAAACGCACATCATCATTACGTAAAGTCATTAAAGAAAGAAATCCTCAGTAGGTAAATCTTATTATTGTCTCATACAGTGTGCAGGTCACCGTAAGTGCAGTAGACATACAGACACTACTAAAACACTGCCATAAAACTTTGGTCGCTTGACCTGTTCTAATAATTTATTGCACGTAAAGCGATTCATTATTCCTATGTAAAAAACAATTTTAGAAATTCCCCATTAATGTTAGCAGGATCTTTTGGTGTAAACTATTTTTAAGAATACTTTAACGTCAACAGAAAATATATATAGAGTTTTGAGTGTATATTTATAAGAATAATACTGAACTTTAAGACAAGATGATTTTTTGAAGTAAAGCTTCGTTTTGATTGGACATCTCTGGTAAATGTCATAAAAACAGTTTAGCTGAGTAATTTTGTGGTGATAAATAATTAGCTTGGGACAGTGTGAAGCAGAGTGTAAAAGTAGAAAGTAATTCACTTAGGATAGTATAACTTAGTTCATTAATCTAGTAGTTGAAAGGAATTAACTTAGAATAATGTAATGTACTTCACTAATCTAACAGTATAATGTAGCTCACGAATTTAGTGGTAGTAAGTAATTTATTTAGAGTAATATAACGTACTTCATTAATTTAGTACTGGTGAGTACTTGATTAGAGTAATATAATGAACTTGTTATTGCTGGAATGTCATTTTCGAAGGATAACATAGAAGCTGTTGTGAAAAAATGGACGAAGTTTTGGTAGAAATATAAGTTGATGAATATACCCATTTATATATAATGCCAACTAGCCAAGCCATGTGTAAGTTTTTAAAGAAACTTTAGTCATTTGTTTCTTTGAAATTTAAAAGATTAGTTGGATATAATCCTACAAAACCCTGTAACTAAGTTCGTCTGCACGATAACATTCAACAACAAATTACATTTTGCTTTTATCAAAATAAAATGTTGGTTTCCAAAATGGAAAGTTGTGAAACAGATGTTTCCCATTAAATTTCCTTACTAGTAAATCGTTTTCTTATTAATGAAGGAAAATGTTTCTGACCGTTTTTCTTGATATCTTTGAAAACATCAAAAACATGTTGTTTATTGACCAAAAATTTACATTCCTCTGGAGTTTCCTGTAATTTTTTTTTCGTGATAACATAAAAACCTTTATATGATTATAGTTGTTGTTGTAAATACTGTGAATATTAAGACGTTTACGCTCATGATTTTTTTACTGTAATTTATCATGGGATTTTACTACAACATCTATTTGACGATGTACCGCCGCTAGTTTTGTCTATGACTCCTGTGTTTAAAATGATTCGTTGTGTCTTTCAAGTCACAAAGAAAAGTTTCAAACTGCTCTAATTCGATAAATTTACAATAAAGGGGGCTCAACTGAACTCTAATATTATATTACATGTACGTGAAATGATTCTCGAATTACTGTTTCGAATGCCTTTGCCCGAGCTTTGTTGTTCTGAGACTGCAAAAATATAGTTGCTTTCCATATACAAAGCCATCTCAGTCCAATAAAAAATAAAACAATGAATATAGCCAGGTTCAGGTTGCACACTAGGTAGCGCTCTATTCCTCTAAGATAACGCTGCAATGCTCTCAAATGTTTTATTTCTTTGGTTAATGCTTTCTCAAGTTTCTTTAGTTTTCTGTCCAAGCTGTTTGCTACTTGAGTAGTGACTTTAGTTTCAAATATTCGTTTCTTAAACACCTCTCTTTGTCGGGATCTAGGTCTTTAAAGACCTGGGAGGGTCAGGTTCGTTGACCTCTTTCTCTCCTGTTGTATTATGTCATATGGTTTCTGTAGAATGTACGCGTGTAGATACACCATGAGGGACAGAGTAAAATACACTTACTTCAACCCATTTCAAGGCAACGCCAATGTATGTATCAGCGGTTAAATTTATGTGTCGTAATCACCATAGCTTACGTTCGATATTACAAAGTACTGTACTTCACGAACAGTTCAGTATGTATTACATACGTTTCACTATTTCTAACCCTAATTTAAGAACATTTTACATATAAAATCCTTCTAAATGTTTTCAGTATAGTTTAAAACTAATGTGGTTTGTTCAGTCTGACATTAGGTGTGGCCTTCCTAACATTTTATTTATAAAATATATGTTAATTGTTAATTGGCGAAAGGTACTTAAGTGTATTTCCATCATGTAGGTAGTAGCGATCGACTTCGCACAGTAGGTTGTTTTTATGCCGGTTTTTCATAAGTAATTTAGAGAATTATACCAAGTCTTTCAGCGATAGTTTGCTTGTTTGTGTAATTGCGTAAAAATTCGGATGACGTGCTACATGGTTCTTTGTAGGCTACTGGAGGCAATCAGTTTTGTATTATTTGTTCATTTATTTATTTATATAAGTGCTAAATTTATCTATACTGGGAATGCATATGTATATTTTCTTAAACATAACGCACTGTACAGGTTTGGTTTTAATTTCGCGCAAAGCGACACGAGGGCTATCTGCTCTAGCAGTTCCTAATTTAGCGAAGTTTTCGGCTGGAGCCTACGATTTTGTGATCCCAGATAATTTTATTTTACAGTATAAGCTAAACAAAATATTTACGTAAAGAAAAGAGAAACCGATCTTGTCAAATACGTCTTCCGTTTCTCCTATCCAAATAAAATCAAGTCCAGTTTTGTCACAAACTTATTAGTTCAAAACTTCACGATTGTGGATAGATAAAACACTACCAATATAATCTTTCAGATCTTATCTGTTAAAATATTTCCAAAACAGAGTACCAGGGTGACAGTGTGGTTCTGTAGTGCTGAGTTGGAATCCGTTCAACACCACAAAATATTCTTCGCACTTTTAAACTGTGAATGCATTATGAGAGTGATCATTCTATCAATGTTATTAGTAGTTCAAATTAAGAGACATCGATATACAGTCTTGGTGGCTTTATCATAACTATTAAAATACGAAGTTGACTATCTGTACTGGCCCGGTTTGGCCAGGTGGTTAAGGAGCTCGATTCGTAATCTGAGGGTTACGGGTTTGAATTCCCTCATAACAAACATGCTCGCCCTTTCAGCATTATAATGTGAGGGTCAATCCCATTTTTTGTTGGTAAAAGAACAGTCCAAGAGTTAGCGATGGGTGGTGATGACTAGCTGCCTTCCCTCTAATCTTATACTGCTAAATTAGGCATGGCTAATGCAGATAGCCCTCGTGTAGCTTTGCACGAAATTCAAAACAAACAAACAAACAGTAACCGCATTTAAATTTCTTTAATTATTATTCTGTGATCCTGAGGAGTTAATGAAATGTTTGAACATTTCAGTTATTCAAGAATTACTAACAACTGTAGAAAAATGCTTAAAGTAAACTTAATATTTGACATTTGTGAAAACTATCGAAGAAAATCAAGAATAATGTGAGCCATTGCTGTTAACAGCCTCCATAAACCACATTTCATTTCATAAGCTGTGGGTTAAACACAGAAACAATATGGAACTGTTTTACAGATCGCCCTTTATTAGTCGAAATTCCTCGCTGGCACAGCCATAAGCCAGCGGATTTATAATGCTAAAATAATGGGTTCGATTCCACTCGGTGGACACAGCAGATAGCCTGATGTGGCTTTGCTATAATAAAACACACACAGACACAGACCGTACTCTGTTGTCTATTAAAAATCATTGTAATATTATATGTGTTATTTCTTCACTGCTTGTTTACACAAAATTGGCTCTAACAATTTGAATAACTGCAAACGGAGGACTTGGAATAAATCACGTTGTGTTCAGTTTTTGTATCATTCTGTAGTTATAAATACCGCCAAACTGAACAATAGCACATGCTGTTACGTTATATACTTATCTTCCTTCACTACATTGTTACGCCATTTCCGTTGCAGATAACTTTGGGTAATTGTATTCGATTTTACATTCACAATTATTCATGTATATAAAATTATTAAGCTGTTTTTCTGATTGAAAATACTATTAACATTATAATCGATGAGACAGTTTTTAATATGGAACTTTGTTACTTGGCTTTGACTGAAATACCAGCATTATGTCACATTATAAAAAAAAAAACGTTATAGTTAAATTACTACTGCCGTTTATCTCCATTTCAATTAACAATCACCGTCTAGAACCTTTATCAAAAATTACAAATACGACATAAAATTTTCAGCACAAAAGGATAATCATTCAACCTCCATCAAACACTACCATCTGAAATCTTTATCAATACTATCAACTACCACGTAGAACTCCCAACATACGTTATCAACTGCTACCTAGAACTTCCATCGTACACTGTTAGCTACTACCTAGAATTTCCATTATACACTATCATTTAGTTCCTAGAACCTTTATCTATTCTATCAGTTATTACCAAGAGCCTTTATCTATACTATCAAATGCCATCTAGAACCTTTATCTATACTATCAGTTATTACCAAGAGCCTTTATCTATACTATCAAATGCCATCTAGAACCTTTATCTGTATTATTAACTACCGCTTAGAACCTTCATTTACACTATCAACTATTGCTTAGGGCCTCCACAGTACATTGCAAGTTAGTACCTTAAATCTCCATTATGGACTAAGAAACATTGACTGGATTTTCTGACATAGGTTATCACTACCAAACATGTATAATTAATAAGGATAACTATTATCTGGTGTCTTAAATATATGCTAAGCATTAGTACTTTAAACACTGCAAGGTTTAACGTTATAGATAACTCGATTTTTATTTCAAACTTTTAAAACGATTTTCTTTTTCTACATTTTTCTATGTTAACTTTTCTGTTATTTTTATCTTATATCCCTATGTTTTAACTTCTCTTTCTTTATCAATACCAATTTTTTGTTTTTGTAATGTTTTGATTTTATGTACACTAGTTATAGGACTACACATTGTAATGTTTTGATTTTATGTACACTAGTTATAGGACTACACATTGTAATGTTTTGCTTTTATGTACACTAGTTATAGGACTACACATTGTAATGTTTTGTTTTTATGTACACTAGTTATAGGACTACACATTGTAATGTTTTGTTTTTATGTACACTAGTTATAGGACTACACATTGTAATGTTTTGTTTTTATGTACTCTAGTTATAGGACGACACATTGTAATGTTTTGTTTTTATGTACACTAGTTATAGGACTACAAATTGGAATATTTTGTTTTTACAGCTAAGTAATAAAATATTATCTTTTCTAATCGTAAGGTACGGATGATTTGTTAGTTGAAAGGATATTTGTTTCCCGCTGGTACAACGGTAAGTCTACGGATTTACAACGCTGAAAACAGCGGATTCGATTCCCTTCGGTGGGCTTAGTAGATAGCCTGCTGTGGCTTTTCTATAAGAAAACACACACAAAGGGATATTAAAATATCTATTTTTGTTTTCGTTGATAAAATCATTTCTCCTTTTCAATTTTCTGAATTATCATTTATTTCACGAGAGTTTACCAATTACCTCACCATTTTTATTTTTGCCTGGTGCTTTCTTTATGTTTAAATAAATTTACTGAAGGCTGTTTGACGCTTTAATTTAATGATGGTTTCACGTTTTTGTTCTGGCTTGTTCTTGAATAAATTTGTCAAATAATGTTTTAAGTTCTTGTTTCTATCCAAAATTTCTGATGGCATCGATTTCTACCTTAACATAATGAAGCCTTCCTCACAATGTACTGATATCCCCCTAGTTTATTTATTGTTGATAACTTCTTTGCATCCTAATTTATTAATAATCTCAACTTATTTGTTTCTGAAAAATTTTAGGTTTTTACCTCGTTCTTTAAATTAGGGGTAACCGTTTTTTTAAATTGAATTTCTCTTTTATATATTCCTAAAACTTATAAATTTCATACGCAGGGTATATCGGAATTTAACGAAAATGCATATAGTCCTATCATAATATTTGAGTCTTTTTCTAACATTACCAATTTAGTGAGTTTTTTCATTGCTATAAATTAGGTAAATATTTTTATATTGTCGTAAAATCACGAAGACAAGTAGAAAGTCTTTGTTTTCACCCAGCATGCAAGAATAAACTGTAAACTACATAATATGGTAATAAAGATAGGAATAGGGTTACTTCGCGTTTCTGTCATATTTTACCTATAATGTGACATATTTTTCAAAACGTTGCCTAAGTAATATAAAGGGTGATGGATCTTGTTCTTTTAAGTGTTTTTCGAATTGTTCAGTGTGATAGCAAATTACTTGTTTTTAAACATTTTAAAAATTAAATATTTATTAATAGGAAGCCAACGTCTTCCTTTCAAGAAAAGAAAAGCAAAAAACACCAACAAATATCTTTTTTGTATTACTGTATCGAAGAAAGAATACTTTTTTTCCGATCAGAATGCCATGTTGTTTGTGTCAATGGAATCATAAGTTAAATCATTGTACGGAATCATGAACACATTTACTTCAATGGTTTCTTCAGTAGCATATTTTATGAGACTGTTCTCCAGTTTATTAGTTTCGTGAGACTACTATTATCCAGGAATTTTGATATAAGATAAAACGTTTGGTCTATTTAGTCTAACACAGACTACGTATAAAGAGCAGTTGAATACCTAGTCTGTCACATGTACATTCTGACCACAAGTTTCTTTTTCGACCTCGTATCAAGTAGCAACAGCTGTTTTGAGAAGTTGTATTTCAGTCACGTAAACGACATTCGAGGTCAATATTTTTTTCTTCCATTTCTTTGTTTTAGTAAGTAACTACCAACCTTAAGAATATGAGTTAACACAACCAAGCCACATCTATACTCATTTTTAAACTTTATAAGACAATAAAACTGTTTCTGTATTCATTTCATCTAGGAAGATGTTGAGAAAATGCATCCTTAAGCACAACATACAGAAGAAACAAAAACTGTATAGTCAGTAACAACTATATGAATTTAGTCGGTTCTGGAATGTTAATCATCATTTCGTGTTCGATTTCTGTTAAACTTTCTCTGAAGTAAGTTTTATGTGTTTTTATTTTGCCCTTCCAAAGTACTGTAAATTAAATATGTTGTGAGTATTTTTGTATCTCTTTTCCAGACTTTTAAGTACGTCTTAGCTTGGTCATACTCTCGACCAAAAAAGTTTTCTAATTTTATTTCTTCCATGCTTAGCAAGGTTGTTGTTTTTGAATTAAGCACAAAGCTACACAATGGGCTATCTGTGCTCTGCCCACCACGGGTATCAAAACCCGGTTTTTAGTGTTGTAAGTTAGCAGATGTACCGCTGAGCCACTGGGGGTTTATCAAGGTAAACTCATTGTTAATTTTACAAAAGCAAAACAAGATATCTAGACCAATTTCCATTCATGTTTATGGAGTGTTTAATACACATAGAAGGATGAAGTGGTGAAAATAAGATATTACATTTTAGGGATGGTTTGTTTTTGTTTGTTTTTGAATTTCGCACAAAGCTACTCAAGGGCCATCTGTGCTAGCCGTCCCTAATTTAGCAGTGTAAGACTAGAGGGAAGGCAGCTAGTCATCACCACCCACCGCCAACTCTTGGGCTACTCTTTTACCAACGAATAGTGGGATTGACCGTCACATTATAACGCCCCCACGCTTGGTCATGCCGGGCCTTTGGGGATGGAATAAGTTTTGGTTTTGTTATTGTTGTGAATGGGTTTTTAAAAATAAAAACTTTTTCCTTTCATCTTTATTCTATACACTAGTACAATGGGACTACAGTCTGCTTTCAAAGTTAGCCGTAGTGATGCATTGCAATGAACGACGTATTATTGATCATGCATTCGAGATTTTGCTGCTACACTGGTTTTTGAGTACTGTTCTTAACGTACCATTAATAGATTATTAAACCTTCAAAATTATTATTAGCTATCAGCAAAATAAATCATAATCATGAGTAAGTATAATAGAACGTGTTGATTTTCAAGCAAAACTACGACTGAATAGGTAAGCATATTTGATGAAAGGGTATGCGAATCTACACCCTTCACCGGGTGAACCAAGCCCTCTAACCACCTGGCCATGCTTGTAACCGAACGATTATCACTTTAATTTATAGTTAAAATATTTCTACTAGAAAATGTAATGGTATCATTGTTTTACATTGTTGTGGGGTCCAACAAGTTGAGCAATGTAAATATTTAAAAGCAGTCCAATTTGTTACTGAATTTTAAAAAGTCGATTTTGGCCAACAAATAATAATCATAAGTTGCCAAACCATTCGTCTAGTTTGGTAACACCAGTATTAAGAGGTGAGTTACGGAAATTTCTAAACTTCTTTTAAGACAAAATATATAAATAAATACAATTTAAACCTTGTTATGTAAAACGGAAACCCTTATAATCTTCAGCGACAGCCTCCTGGTTGTTTGATTCCCTAAGATTGACAGAGCTAAGATAACTTGTTGTATGTCTTTGACATAAATAACCAAAACTATAGCGACATTTGAGTTGATGTAAAACAATGTGTATTATGTTTTAGCAGGTTTCAGGGTTAACCTGATAAATTATTAACATGTTTCTATATTGTTTGCTACCGGTGGGGTCCAAATATTATATTAAGTAAATGCTTGTTTTTCTCTTGTTTAAACAAATAGTTTATAGAAGTAACGAAAACAATGGACGCAGTCACCCAATGTTTATGTGAAGTGTACAAGAGGATCCCTTCAGTAATGATTAGGATTATTTGCGATATTGGTGATGTTTTTGTGGTCAGTATTTTGTGACTCATATGTTATTATGGTCCTATGAACAATGAAGTCATTCATAAACAGTTTGGTGCGTAAATAGCTTAAAAAATTATGTTTCAAAATACTAGGGTACATAAGCCCCTATAAGTAATTCTAGGGTTAGATTTTATTTTTAGGTTAACAATAAAAGAAATAAAGATGAGAGAAGTAAAAATAATTGATTTAATGACTACGTTAAACATTTTTCTGTTAAAAAACTAATTTTATCTATTTAGCTTTCTATGGTCTGAAGTTAATATTAATAACTAGTCTAGTTTTTATTGGTTGAATAAGCTGTTCATACAATTCTTTTACTTTATAGGTAACTCAATAAGAAAATATCTTGTTCTTGTTAGAAGTTATAATTAATATAGTTTTTCTCTTGTTGATGCTGTGGTGACAGAGGGTCAAGAGGATTAGCTTACTTTTTCAGGGAAGGCCAGGTGGGTTAAGGAGTTCGATTCGTAATCTGAGGGTCGAAAATTTGCATCCCCGTCGCACCAAACATGTTCGCCCGTTCAGCTACACTAGGGTTACCTGCTCTAGCCATCCGTAATTTAGCAGTGTAAGACTAGAAGGAAGGCAACTAGCTATTATCACCCACCGCCAACTCCTGGGCTGCTAGTACTTTTACTAACGAAAAGAGGGATTGACTTTAACTTTATAATAGCCCAACGTTTGAAAGGGCGAGCATGTTTGGCGCGACAGGATTCGAACCCGCGACCCTCAAATTACGAGTAGAACTTCCTAACCACCTGGTCATGCCGGGCCGATACAAAATTTTGCTTCCGTATTTAATAATTGTCTACCTATTCAAATTTCTTTTATTTTAGCTTAAATAATCACATTCTGCAAGTTATGAACTAAAAACAAATTTATGAAAATAAAAATCTATCCATTCAGGTGAATAATCATGTGTGAATTGAAAAGAAATGTGTTGCTTTAAAGCACGACTTTAAATTTGTAAAATCATAACATAGTTTAGAGAAGCAAGAAACACAGGTATCAGTAAACGTGTTTTTATATCACTGTAAAAACTGAAGTTTTTTGTTTCATGTTAAAGGCTGAATTAACAAATGTTAGTTAATCTTGTTATTATTTTTGTATGTAATTTAATTGCCATGTAGATTTAGATTAAAAACACATTGTTTTGTAAGAATCCAGTGTAGTTTTCCAGTTAAGCACTCTGGATTTCATTAAAAAATACATTCTTTTTACGTATATTATATTACTAAAAGAACTGAAACAACACAGTTTTGATTGTGGATGTCTTGGTATACTGTTGTATAGATGTTATGAATCTCAGAAACTATCACTGCCAATTACTTAAATAATAGTAAGACAGTGAAGCTTTATAGGTAAGAATATGACATCTTGGCGATGCTAATATTGGTATTTTAACCATTATAGAGGTAGAAATGTCAACTTCAGGGGTTGCACTTTACTAACAATACCAATAGTACAGTTTCAAGCATAACTGTTTTGAATTGTATTTACTGTTATTTCATTAGAAACATTTATATACTCACACCTGGTAACAAACAGTGAACAGTAGATATAGATATGAGGTGTTATAGGCCTGAGGATCTACATCTGTTCTTAAGTTTAAGTTATACTTTTATTTCACATGTGAAGATTGTAGACTGAAATTCAATTCAATAGGTGGCGATAGTGAAATTTTTTTTTGAAGATACCTGTTTGTGTTTGAATTTCGTGCAAAGCTACTCGAGGACTATCTGCGCTAGCCGTCCCTAATTTTGCAGTGTAAGACTAGAGGGAAGGCAGGTAGACATCACCACCCACCGCCAACTCTTGGGCTACTATTTTTACCAACGAATAGTGGGATTGACCGTCACATTATAACGCTCCCACGAATGAAAGGGCGAGCATGTTTGGTGTGACGGGAATTCGAACACGCGACCCTCAGATTACGAGTCGAACGCCTTAACCCACCTGGCCATGCCGGGTCTTTTGTAAATACTCATGTTACTTTTTTGTTTTTCCTTATACCAAAGCCACATCGGGCTATCTGCTGTGTTCACTGAGGGGAATTGAACTCCTGACTTTAGCGTTGTAAATCCATAGACTTACTACTGTCCCAGCGAACGACACCTATCTTACTAAAATAAATTCTGTCTTTTAGTTTAATTTTTCTTCTATATGTGCAATGTTTTACGTTTCTGGCCTCGTTTTTTAAAATACAAAAGAAATAAAAAATGTACTTTTGTGATACTCTTTTTTTCTCTTACAAATTAAAACGAATTTTATTGTTGTTTTAGCTTTTTGAATGTATATATGTGTGTGTAATTACATTTGCATGTGAATATATGTATAATCTATTGTTAAATTAATTAAAAAAGTTCAGTAGAGTATGCATTATCTGACTTCATGTGTTATAAAACTTTAATTAATTTTCATTTGGAATCTTTTAGTGGTGCACGAGTGTGGCCTGCGTATCGTGTATCTCGGGTTCGAGACTTGATACTGTCAAACTCACTTTCATCTGTGAGGTACATTATAAAGGTAAGAGTCAACCATACTATTCGGTTAATAGTAGCTGCTGCTTCAGCCAGTTGATGCCACTGATTGATTATCTTGCCTCTAATTCATAGTTCAAAATTAAGGAACAGTTATACCTGTGTCTCACTTGGTCGTTTGGGTGATAGGCTCAGCCGTAATGAAAATGGCCACTGATAAGGTATTTATTTTGACGATACGGATCTACAAACCATAAATTGTAAGCAAGTTTGTACCTTACATAGTCCCACTGCAATAAACTGTTTATTACTAGAGGGAAGGCAGCTAGTCATCACTACCCACCGCCAGCTGTTGGGCTACTCTTTTACCAACGAATAGTGGGATTGACCTTCATGTTATAACGGCCCCACGAATGAAAGGGCGAGCATGTTCGGTGTGACAGGGATTCGAACCCGCGACCCTCGGATAACGTGTAGTTTTAGTCCAACCAACTTATACTCAACTGCTGTTTAATCTTATTAATGACTAGGTTTCTGCAATTTTATGTTCTGAGCATTCACAAAATACTTCCTGTATTTAAGAAATTATAAAAATGGTTGCATTTTACGATACTTTTTTGTCCACCTTCTGGTTCTTTTAGTTGTTGCAACAATTAAGCAAAAACTAGTTATGGTATAACCTTTGTTTAAGGGCATAGAGTGGAGTAAAAAAATGGGCTCCTCTGATTTTAATTACACTGGTAAAGGTATGTTTTAACTACAGCCAATTCTGAGTTTGACTGGACAATGGTAGACATTAGATTGGTATATAAAACAACAAGATTTATAATATTTGTGTGTGTTATGTTTATAATAAACCTATTTGAGTAGGCCTTCATCTTCTGTCCTAGGGCGTTTATCCTCATTACACGACAAGATAAGGCTTTATAAACAACAATAAAAAGAAGGAAAATATATCTCTTTTAATGAGTTAAATACAAATAGATGATACTATCATATATTAAGTTTTTTTGTTGTTGTTACTAGAACTGTTAAACATTTTTCTGCTCTGAACATGTCGAAGTAGCGTGTTGGTTTTCAGTCAAAGTCGGCGATACTTACGTAACTTCAAACGGTTTAATGATCCTAGACACACAGATAAGCCTTCATTAAGCTAACACAGGATGTTAGCATGCGTCCGTCCCTTTGTTTAGTAATTGTCTCTGTATATACGGATAATTACTTGATGTAAAGACCCAGAAAGGAACGAAAAAATCAATACGGTGCTTATATATTATATATATATGTGTATGCATGTATATACGTAGTTATTCGATTACATTCACTATTTTATTTTTTGCTAATTCTGATATTAATGAGTTAGGCAGTTGTATCGGGTTGGTGCTAATCTATATCTATGTTATGAATAAAAGGATTATAAATGGAAATAAAGTACGCTTGAGTTAGAGAAGATTGACAGTCAAGTTGAGGTTAGTCAATGCTTGAGTTAGGGAAGTGTATGATCTAGTCGAATTAGATAACCCATGGCCAGAGTAATAGAAGAGATGGTCTTTGTTATAGGTTAATTCATGCTTGAGTTAGAGAGAAATGATAGCAAAGTAGAGGTTAACTGATAATTTAGTTAGGAAGATAAATGATGTACATTAAAGGCTAATGTTTATCTCAATTAGATAATAAATATTGTATTGTAGAAACTAACCTGCATATGAGTAACGAAGGGATAAGAGAAGAGAAGGTGTCCTATAGAATATAACCTAAAATAGGATAAGAGTGAATAAGAGGGCTTATAGAAGATAATGTAAGATTGGATAAGGGAAGACAACCCATCCTATAGAGGCCAACATTGGATAAGAGAAGATAAGGTGTCCTCTAGAGACCTACGTAAGATTGGATAAGAAGAGAAGGTGTCCTATAGAGGCTAACTATCGATTGAATAAAAGAGAAACGCCTATCCAGAGAAGATAAACTTGCTCCGAATGTTATAGGTGAACAAGGTCCACCAGAGGTAACCCTTACAAAAGATCAAGAGAAAAATTTATCAACTGGAATTAATCCACATAATCTAAAGTAGAAGGAGTCACACTTGATTTTCAAGTTGAAAGAGTCAGAAGACCACTTGATAAATATAGTCGTGATACCTGTTAAATTCCATAACTGCCCATGCTCACATCTGTATCATATGTCATGCAGGAAATATTTTTAGGCTTCTTGTGCCTATAAATATTGGTTGCTGCAGCAACTTTCGACATACTCAATATGAAATTTAATTGAGTACCTTAGCATATCCAAATGTTTTCTATTGAAAGCAAAAGCAGAACAATGAAGAAAGAATATCTCGTTTAGATGGAGCTAAGAAACGCTAAGTAATTTGATTACAATATCTTAAACTCGAACTGTATATAAACTAATGTGCTAACTAACCTGTCCCTTTTCAAATTCAAAAACAAGTCTCATTTTGAATTGAAACACGGATCACGTAGAAATTTTATAAAACCGATGAATATTATTCAAACACGTCATAAATTAACTTTCTCATTTGTTGTGTACTCATATTCGCTCGATATAAATTTAGTTGAATTGTTGCAATAATTCAAAAAGTGTTTTCGTCGCTTTATACTAGAAAATAACTCGAAAAACGTTTTGTTCAAATACTATTATACTTAAAACAAATAATACATAGTTTGGTGGTTGTAAATAATACATAGTTTGGTGGTTGTTGTGAAAACAAATAATACATAGTTTGGTGGTTGTAAATAATACATAGTTTGGTGATTGTTGTGAAAACAAATAATACATAGTTTGGTGGTTGTTGTGAAAACAAATAATACATAGTTTGGTGGTTGTTGTGAAAACAAATAATACATAGTTTGGTGGTTGTTGTGCACAAAGCTACACAATGTGCTATTGAAATCCGGTTTGTAGTGTTATAATTTTTCAGGCTTACTCCTGAACCACTGGAATAAATATAAATATTTATACGTTTCTTAAAATCCAAAATAGTTAATTAAGTAAAGGAAGCAAGGTGATTAAATCAAAAATTTCAATACGGTCTTGACGATTCTACCTCCAAAACGCAAGAAAATACATTTTTTGAAGTGAAACTAGCGATAAAAACGAAATTAGTTTAATCGTATTATAAGCCACGTGATAAACACTAAGACAAAATGAATTAATTTTATAACGTATTTCGATTAGTTCATTCACTTTGGCTGTTATATATCCAGGTTGGACTACTTTCTTCCATACACTGCAGCTGTGCAGTATATGTTCCTATTCATCTATATTCGATCCATGATGTTGACCAGAGTGGGTCATGGTCAGCGTCGACCTCTTCCTCCATCTCAGGATTTGTTATTTTATTTGCACCCTTACAGAACCTTAGGTAATAACCCTTGTTACATTAGTATTGCATCACCATCGGCATGTTAAATTTTGTCCTTTGTTTACAGCTTTAATTAATATACCATTTTTGTGTTATCTGCAATTCATGCGGTAATAAAACTCGTATATTTTCACTAGATTAACTTACGTATTACCGCACTATTAACCCGTCTATACATTTCCACTTAGCAGTTATATATAAATATATATATACACACACACGCATAATACTATGCCCGGCATGGCCAGGTGGATAAGGCATTCGACTCGTAATCTCAGGGTCGAAGGTTCATATTCCCGTCACACCAGGGCTCGCTCTTTCAGCCGTTGGGGTGTCATAACGTGACGGTCAATTCCACTATTCGTTGGTAAGAGAGTAGCCTAAAAGTTGGCGGTGTGTGGTGATGACTATCTGCTTTCCCTCTAGTTTTACACTCATAAATTATGGACGGCTAGCGCAAATAGCCCTCGTGTAGCTTTGCGCGAAATTCAAAACAAACCATGATTCTATTTTTTTCGTACAAAACCCTTATAAAGTGGAGCTACTCTTGTGTCTAGGATTTAGTTGGCTTAGCACCGTCCGGCCTGTAAGATTCTTATTTAGAAATGTTTAGAAGGAAGAGGTACTTGAGGCTTGGTTCATCGTGTTTTATCTAACTTCTAGTTTGCTCATCGGTTTATTGTTATTAATATTTTTTGTTATAATATTATAGTTGTATAGGAGTCTGTCTGATAGAGATGACTTGTTTAAATAGTTGTGTAGAAATCTGAGTTGGGTGATAGTGAGACTCTAAACAATTTTGTTAAAATACAATTTTGTATTTGCTGTAAGTTGTTGATATGTATTTCTAATATAATGATGCATGTTATACAGGTATATTTTACGACTTGGTATTATGTAGTTCTATTATTTATCACTTAAATAATGCTTTCCAATTATAATTTATTCAAAATGATAGCCTTCCCTTTCCCCAGTGGCTTAACGGCATGTCTTCAGACTCACATTGCTAGAAACCGGGCTTCGATACCTGTGTTGGACGGAACACAATGTCCTATTGTGTAGGTTTGTGCTTAATTCCAAACAATCAATTAAAATAACAAGGTATCAATGAAAAAGAATAGACAAACCAAAGAAGAAATCTCCAGAACGAGGTATATTACAAAAAACATTAACAATAAACTTATCGTCACAAAAAATGTGCAGTTTTATTTTTAAATTTTACGTGTTAACTTATAAGGAATATCTATGAGTGTTGAGACATTTTCCATCTACCAAAGCATTGTCCTCGAACAATGGGGCAATAATGTGTTTATCTCTTCTTCTAGTAGTCCTCAAAGTGTAAACGAAATCCCGTATACGGGACAGCCGAAATGTACGGAAGAATAAAAAAAGTTCGACCCTATGCGTAAAAGCCGCAATTAGTTGGATAAGTCACTGGCAAGATATTGTTAGATAAGTGACATTGAATGTAATGTGTTGCGTGTTTAAGAGCTTTGTCATTCTGTCCAGATGTTATTTATCATTGGTCATGATAACTTTGCGAATAAATTCTCTTATGTTAAATGACTAAGTACGTATAAATCAAAAGAAGCTCTTCTGAGATAGCACTGATCAGTTTCAGTAATGATATAACAATAACAGATTTCAATTAGATAAAATATGACAGATTGTGTCTTCACAATTAATTAAAAACTGAAGTTTTTGTTTTGTCGTTTCCTTTTGCTTTATTATATTTCATTGTATCGGTAAAGTTTGAAATTAAACCAATAATAATTACATGGCCTAATGAATGCTCTGACAACTACTCAATACAATCCGAATCATCTGCAGAGAGGGAAAAATGGAGTATTATTCTTTGTGTGGTATTTGAACAAGTGGCAGCTGTTTGTCTCTTTCTCGTAGCATGGAAATGTGAAAAAAATATTGATTCATGAAATTTGAAAAATAAAAAAAATTCTCGCTTTAAATGCGTTTGCAACTTTATTTCTATATAATATACAAGTTTTGAATTATGAACTGAGTTGACCTTAATCTTAGGACAGTCATACATTGTCCAGGGTAATTCCTTCCACTATCGTATTTCTAATGGTTTTTATGAACATATCAGTCATATTAACGTGTAGAAATAATGAATATTAGCTCTGTTTTTGTAGGATACAATGTACATTTTGAGAGATTTAGCCAGGTTTTAGTCTAAATATTATTCTTTTGACGAAATTAGTTCGGATTAAAGAGCGTGAAATTTATTTCGCCTCCCCCCATGTGAGCAGAATCAGCGTTCATCTTGTCTGAGCATTAATAGAATATTTTTTTTCTTCACTAGAACTTTGTTTTCTAGCCTCTATCTTTAATTCACATGTGTGAAATTTAGATACACTCCCCAAACACTTATTTCAAACCTATAATTGTTTCGATTCACCCGATCGATGTACCCACTTAACACCGCTTGTGTCTATTTCAGTGTTGTGAAAGGGAGAAAACCTTACAGTGTATTGATACTGTCTATATGCTCGTGAAACTTTGGGAAAACTTTTTAAGAGTGTAATCACCTAACTAACATCACGTACTTACTGTCGATAAAAAAATTAAAATTTCCTATTTTACAGGTTCCATTAAAGTATTGAAGAAAGGAAAGATAATTTATATTCATGAACGTGACCAGTAACATTGAAACACAATTTCTTTCACTGAGACAACCAGACGACTCCATATGAAACTAACATATGTACTACTCTTTCATGTAGTAACTGTACTGACGTTATCACATTCCTACATGAATAAACAGATAATGTAGACAAAGGCATTAGTATCTTTCCAATGATATACCAGAAAATATCCATTTAATGTTACATTGTCAACTAAAAACTACCTCGTATAAGTACTTACTTAAACTATTATGGTGTTGTAGCAAAACGCAGTCGTGAACTTATGCCTTGATTTGATAGAGTTTACAGTTTGTGGAAAGAAAATAAAAAAAATACACTTTGTAGAAAAGAATTGTTGGGACAATTTAGACAGATGGCTCTTTGACAATATTAACTAAATACACTTTCGTAACAGGTAATATCATTAATATCAAATTACTTTATAAGAAACAATGAATGTGGACGTAAGTGCTTGAATAATACCGCACTAAACTAATAAAAGAAGATAAAATACAATGATGTAATTATTTGATGAAAACTACTTAATGCTATTATGACTTAAATAATGCTACGCAATGCAAAACGGGCCCGGCGTGGCCAGGTGGTTAAGGCGTTTGACTCGTAATCTGAGGGTCGCGAGTTCGAATTCCCATCACACCAAACATGCTCGCACATTTAGCCGGGGAGACTTTATAATTTGACGATCAATCCCACTATTCTTTGGCAAAAGAGTAACCCAAGAGTTGGTAGTGGGTGGTGATGACTAGCTGCTTTCCCTCTAGTCTTACATTGCTGAATTAGGGACGGCTAGCGCAGATAGTCCTCGTGTAGCTTTGTGCGAAATTCACAAACAATTAAAAATATACTCACTATATGCTTTATTTTCCATTGCTTGTTTGTTTGTTTCGAAAACCAGGGTTCTAGTGTTAAACTTCCAAAGACATTACGTTGTGCCGTGGAGAATAAAGATAGTCCATTGTGTGTGTTTAGGCTTAATTACAAACAAGCAGCAGGCAAACAAACTGATAGCTGCTTTATCTTTGGTCAGTATTCAAATTAAGGACAGTTATTTTCGAGTCCTTAGCGTCCTGTCTTGACTGTTTAGTCCATGTGCTCATAAGATACTGTCTACAATGAAAATACTAATATTATTAAATAAGATTTTGAGTTCAAAATAAAATTAAAGCTTGTTATGATAGTAACCACCAAACAATCATTATTTAAATACTTAACCTGGTAGATAAAACTGTCTAAGTGCTTGAAAAATAAACTCATTTTAGACATAACTGACAACTACTATCATTCAAGTGTTGTTGAAGAAAAACTTATTATGGTACTGAGTAATTACGCAATTCTATAAAGAGAAAGCGAATTGTCTTACCTCATGCAATCGTTTCATATCGTTTAATTGCTGTTGAAGGGCATTTTAGTATAAACAATGCCGTTGGAAACCAGTAAATTGGATTGATCACCTTATGGGCTAGAGTGACTGGAGAATATTAGAAAATATATATTCAAATCTTAAAGACTAGAAAACAACATATTTATGTATACATAATTGAAAAAAAATTACCTTGAGGAAAACACGTTATGTGTTGTAGAAAAAAAAATAATTAAATGTTTTGAGCGCACTTTATCTTGACTTGATAAATGTAATTCATATACTGTAGAAGGAGAAATTATTGTGGTCATATAACCATTAAAAAATTCACTCTAATTAATTTGGGGCGGGCGTAAGCTTATGATTAGTGTGTTTCAACTTTAAACTTGATAGTTTATGATATTTTCTCGTCCAGTGCCACAGCGGTATGTCTGCGGACTTACGATGCTGAAAACCGGGTTTGGATATTCGTGATGGGCAGAACACAGATAGCCCTTTGTGTAGCTTTTGTACTTAACCACAAGCAAAATTATGATATATTTCCCGTTGCAGGCAGAAATAGTCAGTCACACTATTGAGCCATGGACACGATTTATGAATGATAGTAAATCCTATTCGTCGTTCTGACAAGAATAGCAACAGGAGCTAACGATGGGCGCTGTTGACTATGCTCATTTATTGTAACATAATATTTCGGAATATTAGGGGCGACTACGTACAAATAATCAACGTATACGCAGTTCGCGCGAAACATTCGTAACTAACACACCAGTTAACATTTCTAAAATGCTGTAAAAAATGAAACAAAAAAGGCACGTGGATACGGATGCTCGATTAATAGAAAAATAGTTTTGTAAAAGGGTACAAAAATCACCTTAACATATTTAAACTATTTAAAAAAAATAACATTCTTATTGTTGTGACCATATGAGAAAATGTTAAGAAGTTAACTAAAACATTTTTGTGATCATAACTGCTTGACTAATACTGTATGATCAAGAAAAGAAGCTATTACAAGGTTTCCAGCCAGGAAAGGTATTTTCAGGGATAAATGTAGGCCTATTTAGAGGTACAATCAGGGAAGTTTACAAACTATATTATGGAAAAATAACGTAGACATTCAACTTAGCATAATGACTGACACTCGTAAGCATCGATAATTATACATAAGTAAAGTAATTATTAATGATGTTCATTTGTTTGCTGAATTTTGCAACTAGAGTTAGTTAACAGCATCAAACACTAGTTTTTGGGTTACTCGTTTAATAAGGAATAGGGCCCTGCATGGCCTGGTAGTTAGGGCACTTAACTCATATTCCGAGGGTCGCGGATTCGAATTTCCGTCACATCAAACATGCTCGCCCTTTCAGCTGCAGGGTCGTTATAATGTTTTGTTTAATCCCATTATTCGTTGGTAAAAGCGTAGTCCAAGAATTGGCTGCCTTCCCTCCAGTTTTACACTGTTAAATTAAGGGCGGCTAGCGCAGACAGCCCTCGTGTAGCTTTGCGCGAAACTCAAAACAAACAAACCAAGGAAAAGTGTGGTAAACCACCACATTATAGCCTCAACAACAAGTTTGATGCCAGGATGCGAACCTTTATGTTGCGAGTGGAGCGCCCTAACTACTAGGCCATTCCAAATAGACGCGAGAAGAAAATTTGGTTTATTCATATGTTTCACAAAATTTTTAAACACGTCAAAAATGCACATCAATTTAAACAAGGTGTTAAAATATAAGAGCTGCTAGAAATACTGCATTAATCTGAGACATACATCAGAGTTTGTGTAAAATGACGAACCATCTAATGTTATGCCAATGAATACTTCAGAGATTTGGGAACGTTTCATTCATAAAATACGTATTTTAATGATTTATTTGAATTTCTTAAATTGCTATGATATCTTACTTTAACTTCATATTTAAACTAACAACGAGGTAGATTTAACCAGGAGCATCCCAGTTATCTTAGGGAAAATGATTATCTGTACTTATCTTTATAGATTACACATTTCTCGTTTATATGCCTTTATAAGAGCCAACAGAAATATTCAGTAGCTAATTATTTTTCCTTATTTTCTATATGTGCATAAAATGGACTTAGAATTAAGTTCACACATAAAATTATCATGAGCTTCTGAAATTATAGTTTTGGTAAATTATGATAATAATCTACAACAACAGATGGCAGCAACGTATGTTTACTGTACAGCGTTTTAACACTAACGAATGAATTACTGTCGCGTTTACTGACCGAAATGAAAGAGAGCTAAAGCATTTCTTTATCAACATACCAGTGGATTTCTTTATTTTATTTTACTAGCTTTCACCAATCAAACTAAGAAACCAACAGGACTTTGTTGCAGGAGCCCTGATATTGGTTTGTTTTGTTTTGAATTTCTCGCAAAGCTACACAAGGGCTATCTGCGCTCGCCGTCCCTAATTTAGTAATGTAAGACTAACAGGAAGATAGCTAATCATCACCACCCACCGCCAACTGTTAGGCTGCTCTTGTACCAGCAAATAGTGGAGTTGACCGCCACATTATAACGCCTCCAAGACTGAAAGACTGTTTGGTGTGACGGGGATTCAAACCCGCAACCCTGGGATTACGAGTCGAGTGCCTTAATCGATCGCCATATCGGGCCGTCCCTGGTATTGGCGAAAGTAATCGTCAATACTGTATACAGAATTTTAAATATGTGTGAGATCTTAACACATAGTTATAATGAAATTGAAACTTAACCTCGAGTATTTGCACTATTATGCGGTTCTCCATACTTGATTATTTATTATCGGCTTCGGCTAGTATCCAACAATGTCATTATATTAGAGGGCAGGGAAAGAAACGACAGTCTAAATATACAGGTAAAATTGTCTTCATCTTAAAGTGATGTTGGTAATGATTCAATTTTAAAACTAAAAGTACATTTGAAAGATACCAGTGGAATGATAACTACACTGAAGGTGGTAAGGCGAAAGAATGTAACAATAGTAAAACAAAGCTGATGTTGTTTTGTAGAATGAAATTAAAGACGGTTTGATCTCAAATGATGAACACACAACATACGGACAACAGAGAACGCCAGTTAGCCCTACAAGGCTGTTCTTGCATAACCTTCTTTTTAGAAAAATTAACATTAAGTCCAGACTTTACTTTTCAGTAAACCATAGATTTCTCTTCTAAGCTCTTGTAAAGTGCTGGTCTCTATCACTATTGAGGGCAACTTATTTCATAATTAATTATCTTGTCAGGAAAAACAAAGCTCTCAAACTGGAGCTTAGACGTTTTTGTTCCATGTATCTAATAACCACAGAGATGATTTTAGTGTCTTGAAATTTTTACATGCTCTATAGTAATTGTTATACACTGAATCCAAAAATGATATCAGTTTTTCTCCATCAAATACAGATTTTTCACAAAATGTCGTAGATACATTAAAATAAATGAATAATTTTCATTGAAATTAGTTCACATTTTGTTAAGCTTAAAATGCTTACAACCACTGGCTATAGAGTTCTTTAGACCAATCGTGACAGGTCCGGCATGGCCAGGTGGTTAAGGCACTCGTCTAGTAATCTGAGGATCGCGGGTTCGAATTTCCGTCGCAACAAACATGCTCGCCATTTTAACTGTGAGGACCTTATAATTTGTGATCAATCCCTCTATTCGTTGGTAAAAGAGTAGTCCACAAGTTGGCGGTGGGTGGTGATGACTAGCTGCCTTTCCTCTTGTCTTACATTGCTAAATTAGGCAGATAGTCCTCGTGAAGCTTTGCACGGAATTCAAAAACGAAACAAACAAACCAATCGTGACATGAGAGTCTTATCGATCGTTCTGGAACCCAATTGTAACAAGCAGAATAATAAAAGAATGTTCATTGTGATAAACGAAATAATAATTTTATCTATGTTAAAAAAATTGTTACGTGACAGAAAAAATAAATATTATTTCCGAAATCTGCGTAGAATTATGAAAAGCCTGTCATTAAAGCCAAAACAACTTTTATGAAGTTTAAAGTCGTAGGCTACACTGTATCTAATCTAATCGCCCCCCACTAGCTCAGCAGTATGTCTGCGGGCTTACAACACTACAAACCGGGTTTCGATACCCGTGGTGGGCAGAGCACAGATAGCCCATTGTGTAGCTTTGTGCTTAATTAAAAAACGAAAACTATGTAATCTAAGATATTCATAATGTTAGAAAAAACGTAAGTTTAAGAAGTCTTTATGGAAATGAATAAAGACTCTATAACCCGAGCGCTTTCTTCTTTAGGTCCACCTCTCGAAAGCGATCGAGTTGTACGGTTTTTATTCATTTCTATCAAGACTTCTTAAACCTGAGCTTCCTATCATGATAACATTTCTTGGCGTTGAGTAAAGCCGTTTTAATAACGCTTCAGCTTTCAGACTACATATATTGTCTGAATAATACTTTGTTTATTAAAATACATTTAAAGACTAAGTGAACAAACTTTAGTACGAACTGAAACAACTTATGACAACGGTTTAGGTATTTTTTAAAGTTGAGTATGTAAGCATTGCATTAAATCCATTACTTATTTTCGTTCTAGCGACATAATCCTTTTATAAGGATGTAGTTTTTATAATAATATTTTAAAACAGTTGAACAGTAAGTGATAACTCTTTAAATTCATTTTATATTTTGTCTAAAATCCCCACAACATAACACGAACATGCCGAAATGGGTATAAAACAATTTTGAGAGAAAAATTTAGTGTCAGTTGCTTAATAGACCCTGAAGCTTCACTGTTTTATCACAATCTCGACCTGTCACGCACTGATATGTACATGTTCATGACTGACCGTTGACCTTCGATAAAGTGAAAACAGAGTAGCCTCAGGCAACTGCTTTGTCTTGAGAAGGTAGACTGCTGGTAATTCTGTGCAGTGTAAAAACTTACATTACTAAGCAAATTCCTCGAGAACTTGGATATTTGTAATCCATAAAAAATATATACAAAATACATCTTAAGTCATTATAAAGTTTACTGTTTCGCCTCGAGAGGTTCCAGCTGCAGGCACTAATTTGTGAAACATTTGCTTCATATATAGGAAACGTATAAAATAACTGTGGAAGGAAATAAATACATGAAGAAATATTACATAAGTACGTGCGTTAACTTATAATATTTGATAATTTATTTTCTAACAATATATGAAATAACTATTTATACAATTAGAAATTACAGCAGTATTATGATGTTAGATCCTGTGTATTTAGAATTTTGTTCGTAATTATCAAAATTTATAAACTGAAAGAGCCCTCTGGAAGTTAATATATTTTTAAAGAGATTTTCAGTTATTTTCTGTAGCTTTCAACAAGTCTCGTGTAATTACTACAATCAATAAAATGGAACAATTTTAAAGCATTAGCTTACCAATAGAGGAACTAAACTATTTTTCATTTTATATACAGCATAAAGTGAAACACCTAAGTTTAAGGCGACTACAAATTGTCTTTTGGCCTCTACAGTTTCTCTAATACTAATTTATTTTTCAAATATTTAAGTGTTTTGTAAACCATGAACTTAACTTATTTCTGTTTCTTACGCATAAGACAAATCGGTAGTTTGTTGACAAAAATTAAAATATGAAACAAAACTTCTGAAGTGTTTTCCGTTTACGAAGTTGTACATTATGTTTCTTCTTCTAGTTCACAGTTAAAATTATTTATTTGTAGCTATGCACAAACCTACACAATGGAATATCTATGCACTGCCCGCCACGAGTATTGAAACTCGATTTCCAGCGGGGTGAGTCTGCAGACATACTGTCATGCTACTGGCAGCCAAACATTAAAAAAAAAAAAAACTTGCTTTGGTTTATGCTGAATACTAAACATCTCTGGAACAGGTCGACCGAATTTCATTCAAAACCTTTAACTTCTTTGGATTTTAGAGTCACGTTAAACCTTCCAGGAAATTTCAACATTTTCAGTACCCACAATCTTTGAACGCCAATAACAAACGTTACAGCAAGTATTCTTTTTCTTAATGCTATGTAGGGCCCGGCATGGCCTAATGTGTTAATGCGTTCGACTCGTAATTCGAGGGGCGCGGGTTCGAATCCCGGTCGCACCAAACATGCTCGCTCTTTCAGCCGTGGGGCGTTATAATGTGACGGTCAATCCAACTATTTGTTGCTAAAAGGGTAGCCCAAGAATCGGCGATGGGTGGTGATGACTAGCTGCCTTCCCTCTAGTCTTACACTGCTAAATTAGGAACGGCTAGCGCAGATAGCCCTCGAGTAGCTTTGTGCGAAATTCAAAAGCAAACAAACTTAATGCTATGAATGTGAAGAGATACACTTTAGTATATATAATTTTGCCAAGCGTGATTGTTAAAAAATTAAAACTGGTTTTAAAATCAATCTGTATTTTGTTATTATTCGCAATTAAAAATAACAAGAAACTCCAAAAATATTGTTAAATACCAACTGTATTAACGAATGTGGGACTAAAAGCTTATATTACGAGAAACCCTCACAACCACGTGCAGCTGGTCATTCCTACTACTACTGCCAAGCATTGAATTCTTTGTACGTGAACTTAGAGTTGCAAATAAATAACTCTTTTACAAAGTATGCCATTCAGCGATTAACAAAAAAAATTGGTTAATAGAAATAAAAAAATACTATTATTCTCTGTATGAATTTGCACTCGTTCCCAGAGATCATTTCGCAGAGTTTAGCCGAGAACGAGAGTACCCACTGAGATCTCTGACACTTCTGGCGTTTTTCACATGTTGTCACCCTCATAGGTCATACTTTCTAATCCCATGTGTTTTATTTTATAAAATGTTTAATATTAAGAATATTCTGATCTAAAAATGTATCTCAAAATGGCTGATATGGGTATTAACATTTTTGTTGATAAGCAGAGAACAACGTTTCGACCTTCCTAGGTCATCTTCAGGTTAACCTCTGCTTAGCAATAAAAGTGTTAATATCCAAGCCAGCCGTTCTGAGATACATTTTTATTTCAAATGGATTTCTCGTCATCCAGAATATCCTGGTCTGTACATTACTACTTTTTATTAGTTGTTTTCTTTTGAAGGTAAAATTGAAAAATAATGATCAGAGTGCGAGTGTTTTGGGTCGATGAAAAAAAATTAGTGAAATTCGTTCAAAAACGCTTGAATGAAACAAAAAGACAACTACAAATTCAAAATTGTATTTTAGCTAAAACTACTTAGCTTCTAATCCCCGACATCACGTTTCGTCCACGCAATGGTTAATTAGTAGATAAATTAGGAGCTAAGATGAATGTAAATTCAGTTTTACAAAATACCAATAAAATCATGCAGTGTGAACTTTTACGTATTATAACTGGTCTTGGACGAGTCTCCAATTTATTATGTTACGTACGTTACGTATTACGATTTCAAATAGTTAGAAATTTTAATTTTATTTTAGAAGTTAATTGAACATACATATGTATTAAATTTATAATATTTGCCAACAGTTTGATACACACAACTTTCTTGCTTAACACAAACATGTTTTAATATAAAACAACATTACTATTGATAATAACGGTTACCACAAATAATGGATTACATACAAAAGTTTTACAACCTTGCAAACAATACTGAGTCTTTCGCAATAACGGGAAACCCATTTGAAGTAAAAATATATCTCAAGACAGCTGGTATGGGTATGAAAACTTTTAATAAATAGAGTAGAGAACAATGTTTCGACCTTCTTACGTCATCTTCAGGTCAGCAAAGACAGAGATTGAAACTGACCATTGCCAGACAGATGTCTTAGGGACGAGAGTGTAAACGGGTACGGAATTGTAGGGGGCGTTGCAGTTAGATGTTAAATTATTAATTAGTATAGATATAAAGTTGTTTCTTTATATTGGCTTAATTTTGGTTTTAGTTGCTGTATAAGTAGGAATTCTTTGATTTTACGTTTGTTTATATTTATTTCCCTTCGAAGTATCTGGGTGTTTTCTATGTGTTATGCTGTGCTTATTTGATTTGCTATGTTCGATAATGTGTGAAGGTGTTTTTTTGTGTTCTTTGAATCTAGTTTCCATTTTATGCTTGTTTCTCCAACACAGTGGTCGTTGCAGTTGTTGCTTTGTATTTTATATATAAGTTTTTCCAAATGTTGGTTATTTTTTTCGCTGATGTCACTGGTAGTATACGTTATATGAATATATATCAATATGAAACCCAAGCGAATGAAAGGGATCATTGATATTTCAATTTGTTGTAACGTGTTAGTGAGTCAGACTCAGTGAACCCATACAAAAGTGTTCTAACTCATTCATTGTTCCCTGTCGTTAGCTAACATTAAAGTCTGTTTACTAAAACTTGATGTTTGCTTGAGTTTGTGTGCCGATCTCGCTCAACAATACATTGAAAATTTGTTACGGATCACTCAGTTATTCAGATTGACATGATTAATGTTACCAAATAATACCATTCTAATTGTTGACGTTGATAAGCCAGAAGAATGTAAAATATTATTGTTGCCACCAGAAAATTGTTTAGCATGTTGTAAAGGTATAATAGATATTGTACAAATACAATGCACACATCTTTGAATCTACTATAATCACATCATCCCCATCTGATTGTTAAATAATAAGCTTGCAGATGTTTTATGTAAGAAAGAAGTATAGATCGTCAGTATAAAATTATGTCTCCTGCACGATAAAGTAATAATTGTTCAGGTTCGTTAAGTTTACGTTCCATTAATGTCCTGTTCTATAATATATTCACAACTTTACATTTATTGTAACCGTAGTTTAAGTTTTTTGACTACAGTTTAACAAGACCTCAGCGCTTCCGCGCTAAGTCGTAAAGAAAAGTTTGTTCAACTGTGTTTCCTGCAACGTTGCGTGTCTGAGCTCAATTTTATCTTCAATCTTATGTTATCTGCGAAAATAATAATTATTGACGAAGTGACTTGAAACTAACAAGGTTGAGTTCAAGATCTCTCTAATGTATTTATTATCATTCTCACCAAAGATAAACCTTCCATAAATTTTTGGCGCCACCACACTGTATTTACATCCTTACACTATGTTTTTTGAAGCAGGGTCTGACCACTTTCTCAAAAACCATAAGTAATAGCAAGTTGCACTATAACTTTGAATGTGTCCTATATATTTATCTCTATTCACTCGTTACTACTCAACACAGTTTACTGGTAGTAGAAGGTAAATAAATCATCGCTGAACGTACTTGATCAGAAATGTTGATGAGGTGAGCTGTGGCATTCATTCTGCTTTTTCAACGGACAAAGAGGCCTGAGGTACGCTTGAAAAACATTCCTCAAACCATGACTTCACCATCAGAGGTTTTGACATGAAATTTTTAACCACTGTGACATCCCCTATAGTGCTACTTGTGAACACTACAATATGTTTGCCTTTCCTTGTATCTGTTAGACTGACTGCAAACATGCTTTTCCCATCTATTCAGTGTTGAGGAACTGATATGACACATCGTGTAGTCGACCTAACTTGCACATGCAGCTCAGGTCTGTCCTAGTTCTTAAATAACACATGATTCCTATTAAAGATAATAGACGTAGCATATTTAAATTGTATAGAGTATTAAATTCTTCTATTTGTTATAAAAGTTAGTATCTGTAAACACTAGATAAACTGTTTTACTCCTAGAACGTTTTTTCAACTTTATCACCTTTTCGTTCCCATGAGGTTGGAGATATGCTTTCCTGGAATCTTTTGATTTTGTTACTCTTAGTTCATCCTCTGTTTTCCTGTAATAATACATTTCTCAGACCCAGACGTTGTTCCCTTCTCTACTGATCCCACCCATCAGAACACGTTGTTGTTATAGTGTTCTATAACGTCCAAAAACCCAGCTACACTAGTAAGCATATTTAAACAAGTTTAAATCCTAAGTTTCATCCTAAGTAAGTACGTTATAAAAATGACGGTTCAAATCTTACAATTTGAGTAAAGTAGCCAAAGATGTAGCGATGTGAGATGCTGACTAGCTGTCTTCCCTCTATTAGTTCCAAATTAGAGAAGACTAGCTCAGGCAGTTTTTGTAGCTTTTGTCTGATTATCCGAAATATTAATTTTAATAAAGAAATTAACAGTTGCTACTCTTTAACTGCAAATAATGTCTGTATCTGTAGAGCTTTGTTGAATAGAATATTATCTAACACGTATTATTTTCTCTGCACTTTGTAAGCCGTATTTAGTCAGATCTTATACACCAGCTTTTATATACTTAATTTTAACTTATTGTTGAAACACACAGATATGCATTTTTTATTTTTGTAATTTGAGAAAAGACCTTGCACTGTTCAGTCAGAAAAGTGATAACATCTTTTATTTATAATATAATGTTTCAGTTGAGAACCTAAAGCGCTAAAATTAGTGGTTTGATCACTGCTATGATATAGCTTTGAGTTATAAGAACAAACGAAATGAAATGGAATATACAGTTACAAAGAAGACTTAAGCAATATGTAAGATAAACATCACTGTATCATATTCAAATGTGGAAATGTATATTTTGCACACATTTATTATTAAAAACAGATGCTACTTAGAGTATCTTGTAAACAGTCACTTAGAACAAATATATACGTGTGTGCACATTTCATACCAAAGAGTATATGAGAAAAGCTGATGTACTATTTCGTCTAAAAACACAATAACTAAGCAATTTCAAGTATTTACATAATGTGATTTGAGCATTTGGTAATGTTGTATGTACGACCCTATAATTAAAATTACATTAAGGATAACCTACCCATAATTGATGTAGGATGTTTTTTTTATAAGTTTCATGTCCTCTTTAAATACATTTTCACAAAATTGTTATAGCCTGTTCTGAAAGTGATTATAGTTATAACATTACTGTAAAGTACACGGTCTTTGCTTGTGTCTGCAAATTATAAATGGTTTGTTTGTCATTTCACGTCGTAACATTGCTTGAGCATGAACTTAACATCATTAATAACAAATATTTAAAGAGAACAGCTCGTGCATTTTACAGATTCTTTTATTGGCACTGTGTTTTCACAATTGTATCGTTTATTTACACCTAACAAGCCTAAGAGGGTAAAATGTACTTTCTAAGAATCATTTACACATGGTAATACTATTGCCTGTCACCACAGATATAGCATCCATATATTTAGTTCACAGCGCGTTCCCGACCATTTAAAAATGCAATAATGTAGCAACGGAATTATGGCTGAAGATACACCATTCTCTTCTTTGACGAAGGATGTTTTATAATGAAATTGTTAAATGATTTGGAACCAAAAGACACGACATTTCAAGCAAGAGAGCTTTCAACGTTTAACACGGCAGCAAGATCCAAAAAACATGTCTCAAACTAATTCAGACTGAAGTCTTCATCGCCATGTGTAGACTATGATTACAGAATAAAATTTGCTGCTTCACGAAACCATTGTACATGGCCATAAGTCATCAACCATGCTTCATAATCAATGGCTGAAGAAACTTGAATCACACTAATACAGTTCGACACATACAAACTTGCCAACTAATGATGCAGCTCTAATAGTGTATTTCGCTTTTATTCTGTTTAAACAATGTCTACGTACAGTAAAAGGTCTGCGGAAGGTTTTACAAGATGTGTGGTCTAAGATTAGAGTTGACGTTTTTCGCAAAAATTTATTACAAAGAAGATCGTGGATCGTAATCATGGTTATCATATAAAGCATGATCGAATAACAAAGACAGTAATTTCAAGAGTAGAATACAACCTGGAACATCATATCGTTCTTGCGAAGCGTGATTATCATCCTAGACTATAGCATTAGTAAAGGAGAATTTAATATACAACTCACAGAATTTTTCACAACAAAAGTTTCAATAAAGATGTTTTTTATTTATATAAAAGTTCGATAGAAGAAGAGATGGAAATTGTATATTTCATCTAGTCATTCATCAGATATGTTAAATAACATGCACAGTTTTAGTGTTAATTATTGATTAGATTTTAAGTTATATTTTAACCATTAAAAAGAACAACGCTCTCATTTATCAGTGAGTATATCGCTAATAATGATAAGTTATTGGTTACCAAAGAAATTCTTGATAATTCTGTGACTACAGAGTTGTTTAATTGGTACTTCTTGTCTTAAGAAATGAAAAGTTTAAAAAAATCAGTTACAGTGAAACAGTTCTGACAAGCATCACGCATTTTTTTACACGCTATCACTATGACAGACACGATAACATTTTTAGTTACATTTTCTATTCAAACTTCTATACTAAAATCACGAAATATTTCGTGAGATGACATTTTCCTGTTTCTGACTTTATTCCCTTTTAATGTTTTGTAAACCAACAGCGATAAAACTTCGGCAACTGACTTTATAAGTCACTGAAGAAACAATAACACGATGATTAAACATTTATAACTTTGGATATTGTATGAATAACCACAGACAACGACAAGGTATGAAGATTGTAATTGTCAAGAACCAAAACTTTCCCATTGACTTCACATTCTAGTTACCAGTCAACAGAACAATTTATATATTCAGATTTTTAAATCCTATATGTAACTTTATAGAGTTGCTAATGATATATCTAATGATATACCTAATAAAGCGCATACTAATTAATGTCATTTTGTCCATCTCATTTCATATAACGTCCATAAAAAATAATCTATATTATCGACCTATATCTTTACGCTGCTTAAATCTATTTGCTTTTAACTAGTTAGGCGTGAGTTCAGTTACATGATGCAAAGCAATATAACAGCAAATTGTGTTCATTGTACTTCAGGTAATACAACTTTGAAAAGCGTTTTAAGTCTTATTTTTCACGTATATCAAGCAACATTTACTTTTAAGATTTGCCGAAATATCTAGTTAACTAACAATTCTACAGAGGTTTAAGCACATAGAAAGACATGAGATTAAGTAATAATTAAAAAACAAACAAACAATGTTTAGATATTTGTTTTTTTTTAAGTTCGCACAAAGCTACTCGAGGGCTATCTGTGCTAGCCGTCCCTAATTTAGTAGTGTAAGACTAGAGGGAAGGCAGCTAGTCATCACCACCCACCGCCAACTCTTGAGCTACTCTTTTACCAACGAATAGTGGGATTTATCGTCACATTATAACGCCTTCACGGCTGAAAGGACAAGCATATTTGGTGCGACCAAGATTCGAACCCGCGACCCTCGGATTAGGAGTCGAACGCCTTAACACACTTAGCCATGCCGGGCTCTTGTAAATAATTCCGAATAAAATAAAATTGTGAACTTGTTTTGCAGTTAAATAATATAATAATTTTAAAAGACAGCCTGTAATTATATCAGCCTTAACCTGACAGAATTATCATAGTATAGTTTTACATGTTTCATAATTCTTAAGAACAAAACATTATCGAAAATAATATGAGTAGATCTTTCACGCTATATAAGCTTAAAGCAGTGAAAACAAACCTGTGCGAAAACAAATATTCAGTATGTTGTACAAAACATGAAAGCTAAGAAAAAGTTACAGAATCCATGACACGAACAGTTTCACCAGTGGAACAGCGGTAAGTCTAAAGACTTAAAGTGCTAAAATCTAGGCTTTGATTCTCTGCAATGAACAAATCAGATAGTCCAAATGTTCTATAACAAATAAACAGACTTGGACGGAACACAACAGCTTTTAAATTAAAGGAAATGTTATTCAACGTTTAATTACGCTGCATTTTAGATATATAATAACAAGTAACAATCTATTTTAATTAAGGGCAAAGTGTACCTTGATCGCTTACATATTTAATTGTTCATACAGTCATGTGAAAAAGTTAGGACACCTTATGAAAGCCTGTGTATTTTTGTAGAATACATTTACAGAATATCTTGAAAAGTCTTTTCTTCAGTTTTAATTGTTTAGTTATATTCCTATAATCTTTCAGTATTGTTAAAATTGAGATTAAATATCTATATATCCAAAATGTTACACAAATACACAGGCTTTCACAGGGTGTCCTAACTTTTTCACATGTGGTACACAGCAAGTATGAGCAGTAGGTGTCTTTATAAACTAGTGGTTGGAGAACCTGAGGATCTCATACCAGTGTAAGGTATAACTAAGAGTGGGATAGCAATTTACGATATAATTAACAATGTCATATCAGTTGATGATATAAATAACAGCGTAATATCAGTTTATTGTATAGCTAACAGTGTCATACCGTTTTATGGTATAACTGACTGTGTAATATCAGCTTATAGCATAATCGAGAGTGTCATACAATTTTATATGACATTAGTTTATTATATGACTAACAGTTTAATATCATTTTATGGTATAGCTAACAGCGTTAATGCAGTTTATGATGTACCTAACAGTGTTATAGTAGTTGTTGGTATGACTAACAATGTCATATCTGTTCATGGTTTAAATAACAATGCCATACCAGTTTGTGATATGAATAACAGTTATATCAGTTTTAGGTATAACTAGTAGTGTTATCAACTGATAGTGTATTATTGTTAAACTAGTGTCATGTCATTTTAAGACATAACTAACAGTATCCTTGCAATTTATGATACATCAAGCAGCGTTAAACGAGTTTATGGTATAAATAAGTGTCATCCTTTTGTGGTATATTTAACAGTGTCAAAATACTTTATGATATAAGTAACAGTGTCATACTAATTTTTGATATAATTAATAATGCCATATAAGTTTATGATATGACGAACAGCGAGTGTCATACCAGTTTATGATATATCTAATAGTGTTATTTTCTCGAAAGTGAGCTGAAGACTGCTTGAAGGTGCCACCTGCTTTAACCACTGGCTTTGCTATATAGTGGTGGATGGGTTCTCTGTCAGTTAATAGACATTAATATGACATCACATGAGGATATTTAACGATGTAATTTGTACTGTCATGACGTCATAAATCACGAGAAGAAGTATGAAGTTTGTAGGCTACAACACAGCATGACATATAAAATTTAAAAGTAAGTTTTGGTTTCACTTATTTTTGAAACAGTATATCTAGTATTAAATTTTCGTATAACTACTGATGTCATATCAGTTTATGGTATAACTAACAGCATCATATTAGTTTACGACATAAATAACAGTGTCATACCAGTTTTTAGTATAAAAAAGAATTATACTAGTTTTTGGTATGATATCAGTTTATAATATAACAAACAATGTCATATCAGTTTGTCTTATAACTAACCATGTCATATAGTTTATAATATAACTATCTCTGTCGTATTAGTCTTTTGATATAGGGGAATACCGGGTTAGCGTGATTACTTAAGAGAAGTTCGATATATTTTGTAGTTTGTAATTATCAATTATGTACAAGTAGAAAGAGATGGCATTTTTGTACAAAAGACTCACTGCTTAAGAACATCAAAAATTTTATTAACGAAAATAGTAAGGTATCCAAAAAGTTTCATTATCCCAACTACTTAGGTAAAGAATCAGTCACTAGAGCAAAGATAATAACAAAATGTTCAATGGTGCCTTTGCAGAGTAGTACTGCATCTTCAGTCACCAATGCAAACAAAATCTACAAGTATTCTTCACAGATGAATTCCCCAACCCCTTCACAGGCAGTGGGCTTTTCATGTTCCCATTGTTTATATTTGTTGCCCTGGATCAAGTATTCTTTGATGAGATCAACTGATCAGCCGATTGAGAATTCCTTTTTGTTTTTTGAAATTGTTTATCTCATCCAACATCAGTTTTCGATTAGGCTTTACACTGACTTTTCAACTTTTGACTTCGGCATTGTACTCTGCATTTGTTTCAGAGCATTCTTTACATCCAGATTCTGCTTCACTGTTTCTTTGGAACCTGATCTAGCTTCCGTGTATTCTAAAAAGGAATTGATTGTATCTCTCACATTTGCTTTTTTGCCACGTTTCTTCATGTTTGATGTTCAAAGTTCCTGATTCCAGTTTTGATGAATCAATAACAGCATTTTGAGAAGTAACAGCTTTTATGTAGGCTACACCGAATACTCCTGTTGTGTTGTACATGAAAATAGCACAAAGTGGATGTTTTTTTTTTGTAAAGTATTTTCCACTTGCTCGAACATTTATTTGTAAAGACAATACACTATCTTATCAGGAAGCTGAAGTTGTATGAGGAGGGATAGAGAACACGACAACTCCACGTGGCTTTCATGGCTGCCTAAATTAAAAAGGATATTTCGTCCTTGGCTCGGTCGAAGATATATCACGAAGTGCTTCATTCTTTCTAACGTTCACCCAATCTGAATTTCTGATATGGCCTTTGTTTTCACGTGGTGCACGATAGGTATAAGATTCATTCCATTTCTAGGGAATATCATGATGAGTGATACAAAATTATTTGCAGCTGAATAGCAGGCCGAGGCCTTCACTATCTTTCGTTTCTCGGTACTTAATATAACGCCCACTGCTTTTCTCAATTTAACGTTTGATGGAAGTCTGAATTCCATTCTCATCACAGTTATACATATCAATAACTTCAAAGTTGTGCTTTGCCTTAATTTCCTCGAGAATACAGAAAAACCCTTCAACTGCTGGTTTCCTACAATCAGTAACTTTTGCCATAGAAGTTATTTCAGGAGCATGAGTAGAGATCACATTCTAGAAAGCCTTTTATCTAATCGAAACTTGCAGATCCTTCAAATGCGTGGTTAATCCGATTTCGTTCATCCACTTCGTAGGCCAACATTTCTACTTCATCTCTTGTGAGGCCATGAATACAGGACTCTGTTCTCAGGATGTAGACTTCAGGCTACTCTTCTTGTTCCTCTGAGAACTAGGTCGAAAACGACTAAGAACTTTCTTCTCACTGTCCTTTATCAGATGATTTTGCAGGATAGGATATGGTAAATCAACTTTATAGCTCCTTTCCTGATGGCAACCTTGTATTTTTCTTACAGAAGCCATGGCAGCTTTCAGTGAATCTTAGTCTCGTTCAGCTCCTCTAGCTTTTCTCTTACACTGGTGAACTATTTGGAAGACAAAACAGATTGTATATGATTGGAGAAATTAGCGGGATACAAGCAGTTTTTTAAGGCAAGGATTGGGCAAGAAAAGAACCAGAGATTATTTTTTCTAGGTTTCCTTTGTACAACGTTCCACCTCTCTCATGAATTTTGTTGAACTATGGATGACAAAGATTTTAAACACAATTGTGAGAGTTCTTGATTTTTTAGCGAAAATACGCAGTTGTTTCAGAAACAACCTTGTTGAGAAGTTTAATCAAGATTCAAGTTCGTGGTCAAAATTATAAGCAAACAGCTTAAAAACTTACAATTGGTTCAGATTTTAAAGGAGACTCATGTGGAAATCTAAGGTCTCGTGCAATCACTGGATGATGTGCTTAAGTCAGATGTTAATCGACGTTGTTTCTTTTTTACGTGGTTTTCCCCTAACTAACAGTGTAATACAAGTTTAAGGTATAACTAACAGTGTCATATTATTTTATGATATAACCGACAGTGTTATATCGTTTTATGATCTAACTAAAAGCGTCATATCATGTATTGTTATAGCTCACAATGGCGTAGCAATTTATGGTATGACTATCAATGTTATTTTATTTGTGATATAGGTAACAGTGTCTTATAAGTTTGTTCCACAGAAAGATAAAACAATTATTTTAAGTTGATTGGCAGAGAAAAGAATGAACAACAGTTCGGGGTAACTGTAAAAAAGGTCATACCCTTAATACCAAACGCTGGACTTGAGCCAACAGGGTATGGTGACATTTTGCGTTTGAGAACTTAAATTTGGACGTACCATCTTCGTTCTCTGTTAATTATATATATATTCATAGTTAATTTCTTTGTTTCATTCATTTTGTATATATTGTTATAATACCCGGAATAGGCATAGAATCCAGTTTAACTCGTGTTACTTTGTTAAAAACTCGTACGAATTACATCACATTAATTTAATTGAAAATATTTACTTAGATAGTATTAGTCAATAACCTTTATCTTTCAAGCGATATCTCTAAACCAAAGCTAATATATTATAATTATAAGATTTTAGCGCGAGCTTCCTGCACTCGTGATAGCATCAGTTTAGTTTTTTTTCAATTAAAAGTTATAGCCATCTCTTGAGTGAGTAGAGAGAAAGGAACAATAATTTTGTACACTATAATTTCGTGATGTTTTTTGACAATGTGGTGAGACTAAAAAACAGGTTCATAAAGAAGAACCTGTCATTAGTCAACTCTGTTGGAATCTTCATTTCAAAACTTTCAGCATCATTAAAAATTGGGAGGAGTAAAAAATAAGTGAAGTTTACAGAAAAGGTCTGAACTTTTTTGTCTGGTTGTGTCAGAAACATACCGTCAAATTTGAATCTTATGTCAGAATATTTATTTAAAAAGACACATTTTGTTATATATATATATACAATTAGTATATTACGTGTATTTGTTTATTTCTCAAACAACAACATGGGGGCGTTATAATGTTAGGTCAATCCCACTATTCGTTGGTAAAAGAGTAGCCCAAGAGTTTGCGGTGGGTAGTGATGACTAGTTGCCTTCCCTCTAGTCTTACACTGCAAAATTAGGGACGGCTAAGGTTTCTCCTCCTGGTTGGGGATTGTGCGGTAGGCTAACAATCTACTTACTTAAAAAACCAGCCTGTTAATGAATCCGCAAGCGATTGCGGCCCTATGTTCCTTCATGGAATCGAGAGGCATAGTAATAATACATATATAATAGCATACATATTTTTGTTATATACATATAATAGTGTATATGTTTTGTCTTATATACAATAGTATATAAGCTCATAGAGATCAGAATAATAATAGTGCTATTTGTTAACCTGAAAGTAAAAGAAACATCTACTTTACAATATAAATTCAGCACCATTAAATAAGTAGTTTTAGTTTTCTTAAAATCTGAGGGAAAGTTTTTAATTATGTATTGTGAAATATTTTATTTTTAACCTTTCTATTCGTTTCGTAACATAAACAGATTTAAATAAATATTGAGCTTTTGTACGAGTAGATTAATTGTTACAAGTTGAACATTTTTTGGGGGAATTTTTTATTTATTTCATGAACAGTTAGGTGGTTAGAGCTCTCGATTCGTTATTTGAGGGTCACAGGTGTGAATACCCATCTCACCAAACATGCTAGTCTTTTCATCCGTGGGGCCGTTATAATGTGATGGTGAATCCCACTATTCTGTGGTAAAAGTTTAGCCAAAGAGTTGTGGTGGGTTATGATCGCTAGCTGTCTTTCATGATGTCTGTCACTATTCAATTAGGGAGAGCTAGCGCAGATATCTCTTATATAGCTCTGCGCGAAATTCAAAACAAAAACAAACAAATTTATGAAAGAAACAGTTGTACAAAAGAGCAGCAACAGCATAAACTGCATTAAAATGATTATGTTTCAATCTATATAATAATTAAAATAATTTGACATAAATTTTTCACCTACCGTTACAAACACAATTGTAACCGATTTCCGCAATGGAAGCGTTGGAACAAAGTAGTTACCTAAAGAATCCATTATTTCATTGGGTTGTTTGTTTTTACTGTATGTTGAATTTTTTGTCAGCTATTAATATATAAAGAGTGTTTTACAAAAAAAAACATTTGATTTAATAATTATTGTATTTAATATTTCTTTCCTACTATTTTTTTTCAAAGCTATTTACTAAGGGCTAAGTGTACATAGCCGTACCTAATTTTAAAGGGAAGACAGATAGCTAACTTCATCCAGCATAACCTTTTTGACTAATTTTATTTGGCCGAAGAGTTGATTTGACCGTTACTGTTATAACACACTCGTAGATCCAAAGTGCGGAGCGCATTTTTAGGGCAAAAGAACGTGGTTCCTAGATTCTTGGATTTGCAGTCCAGGCGCGCTATTCCTAGACCTTTCTCGGGCTCTAAAATGTGTTGGATTTTGTTTTTTGTACAGTTTTAGTGTAGTATACTGTGGGTTAAAAGTTATGCTTAAAAATAATAACAGCTTAATTGTTTGAACTAATTACGAGTTGATTTTATGGTAAAGTTGGCGAGCGAAATTCGAATCCATGCGCTAATACAAAATATTTCACGCCCGTAAGCTGTGAATGCCTTACAAAGGTGACAGCAGATTTAAAGGGTTGGGGACTGCTAATTGGGTGCCTCTCCTCTGGTCATTAAGTAATCTTAGTAACTTTAACATAAATTCAAAATATAAACACCTGAAAAATATTATTTGTTTCATTTGGTACTAATTCGCACTTTGCAAATCTGTATAATATCTGTACACCATTATGTACAACAGTAAAGATGATTTATATCACTGATATCCACTCTTAGAGCTCCTTTTAACTTCGCTATTGTTATCTTTTTTTCGTAATGGTTTTTTTAATATCGCACAATACAAGTAAAAATATTGGAATTATAAACCACATTACCTAACGTAAAATGTCATTCTCGAGTTGCGATACAAAACTCCTTTCAGTTTCCTTCACTCATTCAAGTTATTCACACAGGAATGTCGTCTTTGGAAAGATGTTAATCTTAGCGTTTAATTAGATCCTGTCCAGTTGTTTCCATCTAATCTGGAAAGCCTGTAAGGAAGAGGAGAAAAGAAAGATTTCATTTAACTATCTTTTATACCGAATTGAGGGTAAAGAGAAAGAACCCTGTGAAATATCAAAATCAGCAAAAGAAGAAGAACATTTTGAAAGAAACTCTTCAGATGTTGCCGCTGTACATTCTTTCAACCTATACAGATGCCATTCAGAGATAACAGTCATGAAACAGGTTCTCGTATGCTTATTTCATACGCACAGTGCACACAGACTCATTGAAATAAAAAACACCGATTCAAGAAATGTTTGTTTAAAATACGAAGCAATTGAAATACATATATATATATATGTTGCTATTCTTTACGATCATTTAATTGTTGAAAAATGCCAATCTATTTAAATTAATGTTTCGTTGCAAATACCTTATATCAAATTGTTTTTTGTTGTGGCGGTGTCAGATACCAATCGAATTTAACTAAATGGAATCACCAGTTACAATTTAGTTAAGAAGGACAAGATAACAGCCTAGAGTGGCATTCGTAGCATTAAATATCTTTCTATTTTTTTACAGTAAGAGTACTGTAAAAAACTGTAAAATGTTAAGTACTAATAGAGACTTAAAAACAGGTCTTTTGTAGACAAATCCACAAAAACTCAGAGATTTATGCTTGTTTTAAATAGCAATCTTCCATCATAGCCCCTGGAGATAAGAATTTTGACTAAAATGTTAATAAGAAAATTACATAACAAGCTCTTAGTGCTTTCAAATCTACCAAAAATTTCTTAGTTCATAAAAACTTTACTTTTAAAGATTTTGTAATTTTCTTAAATGTCTTCTCCTAAAAGCTTTATAGGTTATTTTACGAAAATTACACTATTTTGTCTTTTTTTTTCTCTTGAAAATGTCAAAAAACATTCACAAATTTGCTAAAATAAAAATGAGCAAAATCTCTGCGAGAATTTCTAGTAGTTTTTCATTCTTCTAAAACCTGTTGTAAGACAGGTGAAATGAGAAGTTGGAGAAGTCGAGAAACTTGTCAGAAATGGCAGAGCAGTTGCATAACTTTTGTTGAAACAGTCTATTTCACAATAGGGATGAAATTAATATTTTTTTCTGTCTGAATTAGGTACATCTGGTGCATTAAATTTAATAATAATTTTGAATTTTGCTTTATGAAAAACTATCTTCTAAATCAAGAGGCAAGGAATATTCTAAAAGGGTGGGTTTTCTTATAACAAAGATACGTGGGTTATCGCTATTTCAGCCGTGGGGGCATTATAATATGATGGTTAATCCCACTATTCGTTGGTAAAAGAGTAGCCCAAGAGAAAACGGTGGGTGGTGATGACTAGCTGTCTTCCCTCTAAGTCTTACACTGCTAAATTAGGGACGACTAGAGCAGATATCCCTAGAGTAGCTTTGCGCGAAATTCAAAACAAACAATTTGTTATGCTATCAGTAAGCCGTCTTGTAGTTACTGATGGTGTCTGTATTACGTAGCCTTCTGGCAGTTCACACATTAACTCTAGCTTTTAGCACACTCGTCTCAGTTTTATATATTATTAACAGAAGGGTTAAATCATCAGTGAAATTACATTAATGTGCAATTAGTTTAGCCATTTTCGTTCGTGCTAGTAACGCAGAATAGTAGCTATGTTTATTTTATAAAATATCTTAAAACTATTCGGTTTAGTTACCGTATGTAAACTTGTGCGATTCTTCTGTATATATTTTTTGTGTGCAGATTTCTTTTTATAGTTTGTAGATATATATAAAAACGAATCAGTTCCTTCAAAGGACTATTTAGACTCTTACGCGAAATCAACGTTGATACAAGAATGCTAATACACTATTAGTTGAAAGGAATAATATACATTTCACCTTTCTTTACTCACATAACTGAAAATTATATAAAGAATTAACGAAATGAATTACATAGTGTAAAAATAAAACAAATGAATGAATTATAGCTAAATATAGCCAGAATTTTGGAGTATTTTTACAGGATAGATCCAATTTATAGAAACAAATGATTCTACAAGTGGGTATTAAGACTTTCTGCTATATTTTCTGTTTGTTTGTTTTTGGATATTTGGGTAATGTTGTTATCTGCTCTAACCGTTTTTCATTTTCATAATGAAGAGAAACCCACTTAAAGTACAAATGTATTCTAAAGACGGCTGGTATGGGTATTAAAACGTTTCGTTGTTCTGTACATTATTTTAATTAAAGTTTGAATAGCCATACCAGCCATATTAGCACATTAATTAAAATAAAGTACAGAACAACGTTTCGACCTTCTTAGGTCATATTCAGGTTAACAAAAAGAGTTAAACTGATCGTTGCCGTCAAATATCTTAGGGACGAGAGTGTAAATGGGTATGAGATTGTAGGGGGCGTTCAGTTAGATGTTAAGTTATTACTTAATATAGATATAAAAGTGTTCCTTTATATTGGCTTAATTTTGGTTTTAGTTGTTGTATAAGTAGGGATTCTTTGATTTTTCGTTTGCTTGTATTTGTTTCCCTACTTAGTATCTGGGTATTTTGCATGGAAACCAGCTTCAAAGAAAAACAAACAACACCTTCGCACGTTTTTGAACAGTGCAAGTCAAATAAACACAACATAATCATAGAAAACACTCAGATACTCTTTTTTAACCTGAAAATGACTTAAGAAGGTCGAAACGTTGTACTGTACTTTACTTTAATTAAAATGCTAATATCCATACCAGCCGTCTTGAAAGTAGCTTTTTACTTCAAGTAGGTTTCTCGCCATCGTGAGACCCGACATGGCCAGGTGGTTAAGACGTTCGACTCCCCTCACACCAAACATGGTCGTCCTTTTAGCCGTGAAAGCGTTATAATGTGACGGTCAATTCCACTATTCGTTGGTAAAAGAGTAGCTCAAGAGTTGACGGTGAGTGATGATGACTAGCTGCCTTTCTTCTAGTCTTACACTGCTAAATTATGGACGGGTAGCGCAGATAGCCCTCGTGTAGCTTTGCAGGAAATCTGAAACAAACAAACAGTCGTTATCATGAAAAGGGAAACCAATAAGTAAGCAGCACATACCGCCAACTTTTTAAACCACTCTTATTTAACCGAATAGTTGAATTTGACTTTAAACATTTTAACGCAACAAAAACCACTAAATGTGGAGAACACCTTTTTTTTAGTAACGTGACACAAATGCTAACCACTAGGCCACGTTTAGCCTTTGCTGTGTTTTAACATCGTAATTTTTCTTATAATATACACAAATGTTGTTTAAGTTTGTTTTTGGTTTTTAGAATTTTGCGCAAAGCTACACGAGGACTATCTGCGCTAGCCTTTTCTAATCTATCAGTGTAAGGCTAGAGGGAAGGCAGCTAATCATCACCATCCACCGCCAACTCTTGGGCTACTCCTTTATTAACGAATAGTGGGATTGACCGTACCATTATAATGCCCCCACAACTGAAAGGGCAAACATGTTTGGTATGATAGGGATTCGAACCCGCAACCCTTAGATTACGAGTCGAGTGCCTGAACCACCTGGCCATGTTGGGCCTTGTTGTTTAAGATATATAATGTTGAAATCTAGTGTAGGTAGACAAAATTCCGTTACAACCTTATAGGTATCATCATTAAATCCATGCTTATATTTTGCAAAAATGTTATAATAAATTTATAGCATATCGAAATAAAGCTTATCTGTACATTTAAGCATGCATTCGCCTAATAGTACACACACATATATGTTTTTATTTTAGGTGTTCATGATCAGTGGATGTCTTTTTGAAAATGTACATCAGCGAAACGGTAACTATTATAACGATAACTTCTTTTGAGATATTTAATATCTATATTTAAATGATAGTGTTGGTATTATTGTGATTCATATAATACAAATTCGCTTATTAGTGGTTAGAGCTCTGGGTCTGCGTATTTGAGAATTTGTAGTTCGGGTTTCGTTACAGCAAAAACAGCGCTGAGCATATTGGTGCCACAAATGTATTATAGGATTAATTATCAATATTCAGCCTTGTAAAATAATTCCAAGAATTTGCGATGTGTTTAACATCCTCCCATCTAGTATATCTGGTCAGAATTATGGATGGCGATGCGTATATAGCTGTTGCCCAATAATTCTGAAACAAGCAAACAAAGAAATCTATCATGAGTGCATGCTATCTGCTCTATAACTCAATGAGGAAAAACGGGTGTTCTTCAAGTTTACATCAAAGTAATAACGAAGCAGTTTAAAATCGGTTTAGTTCTAAAACTGCAACGAAGTCCAACCCAAAATTGCATTCAATGAGAAGTCAGAATCATATATTTTCGTGTTAGACTTGTCGTGAAAGACTTGCTCTTTCTGGGCTTCGATGTGGGCTTGTTCAACCTCGATTTGTTTGAATTTTAATTACCTTTCTAATTTATATTTATCACTCGTCTCTGATTGGCTGGTAGAGACTGTTTGTTTGTTTTGAATTTCGCCAAAGCCATCCGAGAACTATCTGCGCAAGCCGTTCCTAATTTAGCAGTGCAAAACTAGAGGGAAGGCAGCAATCATCACCACCCACCACCAACTCTTGAGCTACTCTTTTACCAACGAATAGTGGGATTGACCGTCACATTATAACCCGCCAACGACTGAAAGGGCGAGCATGTTTGGTGCGACCGGGTTTCGAACTCGCGACTCTCAGACTACGAGTCGAACGCCTGAACACACTTGGCTATGCCGGACCCAGGCTGGTGGAGACACTAGAGTTCTGTCCTAGTGCTTCCCCAGGCAAAAAATCATCACTGACTAATAAGTCAATAATACGCTTTTTTCTTCAATTTTTTCTCATTTATTTTTTAACCTCTACTTCTACAATTTTGGCATATTCGAGTAATCTACGTTTGTTACATCTTTCTAGTTGTTTGAAGGAAGGTGATTCAAGAAAACTTTGATAATCAAACATGATGAAACCTTATTGGCACTGGTAATTACAAACTGAATTAAGATTTGAATTTTAATTTAGAATGAACTTTATCTCCTTTTAAGATCTCAGACAAGAGCTCCCAATTTATTAATGTTATGTATTATAATTTATCTCGGACGAACCTCCTATTTATTATGTTATATATGTTAACGTTTACTATTTCAAATAACCGGAAATTTGAATTTTAATATGTATCAAATTTATGGCATTTGCTAACGCAAATGATATACTCAATTATCTTTTATTTTGACACACGTATACTTTAGTTTAGTATACAAACAAAAAATAATACAATTTATAATAACGTTTATTACTAATAGTTATTACAACTTATGCTTTATTTACAACAATTTTACAAACTTACAGACAGTACTGAGTCTTATATCCGGTGTAGAACTGAATATTTGACCAACAAGCCGGTTTCACGACGAACAAATTAATTTTGAGTTGATATTGTTACACTTCGCTTAAGCTTGATTGGCCTCACACCCTTACATACTAACCTTTACCGGCGAACTTAATTAATGCCTTCGTAGAAATACTAACGTCCGTAGTTAACTCACTGAAGTTGAACGGTTCGTAATGTTTGAAATATATAACGTTTCTGGTCAAATTCTGCAGTTCTCCGATTAATAAGCGTTAATCACTGTTATAGGTTCCGAGGCTTATAGCGTACTGATTATACCTTATAAATAATAACCTTTCTTTTCCGGTTCGTCAGTTTTACATAGGAATCACGCGAGTTTCTATAAGCTTATTTAGTAATCGAGCACGCCAGCGTTTGCGAAAAACAGGTATTATTGATATTTGCTTTAAAAATTTTCTACAAATTTCGAGATCAGGCGTGACTTACACAATACACACTTAAGGATGTACGTCACAAGCAAAAAAGAAAACTGTACTGAAACAGATGTAGGTATTATAATAACATATAATAATAAATCCGTTACTTTGAGAATAAGACTAATCACAAAACGTTGTTGAAATTAAAAAAAAAAGATAGTAAAATGATAACAAATATTGAAAACTAGAAAAATAGCAAATATTTCTGGTTCGAAACTTAAGGAACAAGTGTTATTGAGGACTTCGTATAATTTATTTATGACAGATATTCTTGGATATTCCATCTAGATGCAATCTGTACATAACGTATATATAAAAAAAAGAGTTATGAGTAATGTAAATCTCATACCGTTTTTTGTTTGGTCATGTAATCGCAAGAATGTACGTAAAAGATCAAGTCCTAATTGTATTTCGACAACTGCCAATCTTTGGTATTTGATAACTAACCAAGAGCATTTCGAATCATATTTAGCTTTCGGATGGTGAATATAATGTTAAAGTAAGTCTGGTTAAAGTAAGTGTGGTTAAAGGCTGGCCCCATTCAACAATTATTTGTCATCAGACTGGGAATATCATTTACACATTTGATCATTTTGGAGTAAGACTCTGGTAATAACATACAATAACATATTACAAAGTTAAAGAAAAACTTTACTCCACACTTTCAGTATTTCCAAGAAGTGGTCTCGTGTTCCTTAAGGGGAAAGACCACTTTTTAAATTTACTGAAGAGTTTGAACCATTTCATGTAAGTTTGTTATGATTTGTTAGTTTACTTAAGAACACTTTAGCATATACATAATGTTTTATGCTTCTTTGCACACTTCGTTACTTTGTCCTATGGCTCATTTATTCTGTACTTTAACCACTGAGGTTTCTTTAGTTAGTAGATTTGTATTATAGTACACAAACGAAATGTAGGTCAGAAAACAAAGACAGGTTATTGACCCAAACTCAAATAAAATAAGTGTTTAATCTTCTCTTAAGATAAAACACGCGTCGTATAGTAGATATTGAAACGACATCAGTTTTTGTTTTTCGTCCAAAATACTTGACACTAATGTAATTATCTATCGTAAGAGAAACAGAGGAGAGAAAGCAACATTTTTAACATATTACTTTCGGACTGCTTGTACCTGAGTCTACACTTCGTACACATCTTAATTCAAAAACTATGTACATTTAATGTAGATCGGGAGTTTGATTATTGCTGTTCCGAGAATCAAGGGTTATCAGTGCGTATTCAAACATATTTACGTTTAGTGACGAGACATAATCCACTGAGCAGTGCTTGGAAGTGCTACACGAAGCTAAATTTTCAGATTTTGAATCATCTTAAACCCAAAAACATTTTTGATACAGAATCTGATTTTTCTTTTTTTCAATCAGAAGACTAAACAAAAAGTTTCAAGAAAAATTTAATAACCAATGTAAATTAGACTAAACGGTTTGGTTCTTTCTGTAAATAAACACATCTTTTGTTCATTAATTTGTGAACTGGAATAAGCAAAATCTCCATCATTAGAATGTGTATTTGCTCGATTTAAGAAAAATAAACAGACATCTATATGTTCACTAAAATATACTTTGTAAAATAAGTCCTAATTGTAGTTAACTTAAAAAACAATAACACCACATTTCTCTGTACCACAAACAGGTGTTTCAATTACAGATCTGTTCCATGGAATAACTTGTAGATTACAACACATTTGTCCAAAGATGTGGGACTCAAGCTTGATAGACAGTGAATTCGTCAGTCAGGTTCTCTTAAAGCCAACATATAAGCTTTAAGTGTCTGATACGTTCCTTGATGGTATAATCAAATCTGACTTATTTATCTTTTTTATATACTCCAGACATTGTTCAATATCCTAAAACTGTCACATATTTTGGATTATAGGAGACTGCAGCTCGTCACATAAATGAGGTAATAATTCGGTCATTGCATTCTATTCTTCCGTATTTCTTTTTCTTAATTTATACAATTCAACAATCGGTTAAGTTTTTGTACTTCTCAGGATGTAGACGTTTATTTTTGTAATTAAATACTGGTACTTTCGTTTTTTCTTTTTTTTTTTTTCACCAGTGCTAGATATATGGGATATATTAATTGACTGTTTGTAACTTTACCAAAAACTAAATCATTATAGTCATATAGGATATAAAAAAATTATATGCTTTCGCTAAATAATAATAAAAATCTTTTCTCCACTCACGGTAATATTCCATTATTATAAAAACTTTAAATTTTTAAAGAAACGTTCAGCAAATCTCATAATTTTTTCACAAAAATAAAAAATCCTAAAAATCGTAATAATCATATCTGTACGAATATAATTAACGTTTTCTGTTTCAGAATTTTAATGACACGTTTAAATAGCCATTAGAAACAGCAGATGCATGTGAAAGAAGAAATTACAAGTGAGGCAATTCATTTACTTATTGTTTATTTATTTTTGTCATAGACCAAATATCAATGAATGGGATTAATCGTCTGGACTGAGTAACCTCGATAGGTTTTATTATTTCTCAGTCGTATGTAACGCATATCATAACATTCTATTTTAATGATAGCTAAAGAAAAGGATATGTTTTTGTAATTACAGTTTGTCACCTATAAGAGACATTAGATATTTTCCGAGTATCACATATTAAGTCATATTGTGGTATGACCTATATCGATTGTTATTCAAACAAGTTGTTATGACTTCAAAGTATTATCGGACATTGCCACCTCGTAGAATTATACCTTAGTTTTCGATCCTTGATGATAACCTTTTGAGTTGTTGGTATTTTTACAGACTTAACCAGGTAGTTTCACATGCAGTTAACTGACCCACGTCAAAAGTCCGACGTCCTTTTATCCAATCAGCTAGCAAGTTGAGTGTTTTGCTTGTTAAGAAAGGGATGGCGTGTTATTGCTTGAAAAACACGATTAAGATTAAATAAAGAGATAATTTAAATTACTGTAGGGCAAAAAGGAGGAGGGGGGCTATGAAGATGCCACTGTACGGGACTTAGCGGAACTGATTGGACTAGGTGGGTTCATAAACATTGCGACAGAAATCCTCTTAGAGACAATAGCAGCGTGATTAGGGCATTGGATAGGCTACATTTTAACCACGTTACTTTATTATAAATCATTTACTTATGGGCATGCTTTGCTGCATATGTGTATACATATTAATAGTGAGAAACGAAAATAACGTAATAAATTTAACGCATAACTTCTGCAAGGAGAGTGCGTGAGCGACTTTTCCAAACCTATGATAATCATAGTTATGTTAACTATTAAAAAATCAGGCCTATCCAAACGCAAAATGAAGGCAAAAGAGACAGCATCACAAAGGTTGATACTACAGTGTAGGAAGCCATAAGATGTACATTCAGTTTTGGGATATATGCGAGAACAAGATCTACAAAACAATATATATACATCGTCTGTCAAATTTAGTTTCAAGTCTCATGCCTTATCTATTTTATGAAAAAAAAACACAAGTAAACAAAAAACAAAATAACTGTTCAAACCTTTACAAAAAACAAAATAACTGTTCAAATCCTTACAAAAAACAAAATAACTGTTCAAATCCTTACAAAAAACAAAATAACTGTTCAAACCCTTACAAAAAACAAAATAACTGTTCAAATCCTTACAAAAAACAAAATAACTGTTCAAATCCTTACAAAAAACAAAATAACTGTTCAAATCCTTACAAAAAACAAAGTAACTGTTCAAATCCTTACAAAAAACAAAATAACTGTTCAAATCCTTACAAAAAACAAAATAACTGTTCAAATCCTTACAAAAAACAAAATAACTGTTCAAATCCTTACAAAAAACAAAATAACTGTTCAAATCCTTACAAAAAACAAAATAACTGTTCAAACCCTTACTTCGCTCTTACTTTTCCATATTTCTATTTTATTTTTCTAATCAGCCATCTCCTTTAAATAGCTTCACCCAGTAAGAAATAGCATAGACGTTGTGGGATTCGCCAGTCATTTAGTTTTTTTTTAATAACACAGAAGCCAAAATAATCGAATTAAAACTGAGAGGCGCCAGGCTTTCTTAAGTGACCAGTTTGATGTTGCCAGTGTTCTGGGGCAAATTTCTCTGAATATATATCTTACAGAAACATATTTTCATTTCTATATGACAGATGACGGTCAGAATTTTTAAATATACACAAAATATTTTGTGTTTGTGTTTCCAGCAAATCAAGGAAATAAACAATAGGTAGACTGTTAAGAGTAGCACGTGGCCAGCAGAAAACATTAATTTATAACACAAACAAAAATTGTAAGTATGACTCAGGATTTTATAGTGATTAATTAGTAAACATTAACGTTTCGAAAATTTATTATTAAGTGACTGTGTCATTACTTTTATGTATATAAAAATATCAAAAATAACATGTCGCCTTAATGATGTGTTCACCTTTACGGTTGTTTACCGTCAAGACAGCAATCACGCATTTTCGAGTAAATAAAAAGATTAGAGTGTAATTCAATCCAGGAAGTATATAAGTTGATTTGATTATATCATAAACACACACAGGATATCAAGAGATATTTTGAGCATGACAATTTGGAGCTTGTAATAAAATTAGTTTTTTCAAGCACATGATTTCTGTTACTGATATCTTGTGGAGATACTCAAGTTATATCATTTTGTTATATCGTTATACACAACAGTCAAGACCTTTGATGTTACTGTTATTAGTTACTGAAAGTGTAAGAGAAACTTGCATTCTTAAATAAAAAAATTCACTGAACATGAAATTGCGCGAACTTCTCACGTGCTCTCCTTTCGTACAGTTTTGCTTCGAAGGGGAATATATTAAATACAAAATGCTTTTCTCACCACATTTAGTTTCTATCGCGTGCAGATGATTAGCGTAGGACGGATTTGAAATGTATTAGTCACAAATCAATTTATTTTTCTGTAAGACAAGTCCTTGAAAGTGGGATTACATAACCGGTGTGTGTATCTCTTTAACTGTATAACTAACATTCAAGATGAGTGATTGTAGGTTTACATTTAAATGACTGATAAATTACAAAGCTAGATCTGTGAGCGATATATAATGGTATATTAAAAAAAAACAGTGTTCCCGCTGGGACAGCGGTAAGTCTACAGTTTTATAATGCTAAAATCATGGGTTCGATTGCCCTCGGTAAGTACAGAAATATCTCGATGCGGTTTTGTTAAGAAAACACACAAACATGAAAACAGATAATTGAGCACGGGGTGAGATGCACGTATAGGAGTTTACAGAATAGGTAAAGGATATCACCATTTTAATCAAACTCCTTATGTTTGTTCTTCACTTCTTAGTATAATGGCACATTATAATAAAATCTTGCGTTTATTATTTGTTGAAGTAATCTACTTCAAGACTAATTCTCATTAGCCTGCTATATAGCTGAATTTACTGTAGAAATGTAGAGAAACCACATCAATTTCTATACATGTTTTTGCTAATATACAGAGGAGATATGTATCAGTGATATGTGGGTTTCATATTTATAATTTTAGAATAGACGGTAAACAATCTCGGCAGCTGAAGTATTATCACAGCAAAATGGCAGCAGAAAGAAATCCTTCCTACATTTTGTTTACTTTTCTGTTTCAAGTACAACATAATCTACTAAAGGTTTGTTTGTTTGTTTTTGAATTTCGCACAGAGCTACTCGAGGGCTATCTGTGCTAGCCGTCCCTAATTTAGCAGTGTAAGACCAGAGGGAAGGCAGCTAGTCATCACCACCCATCACCAACTTTTGGGCTTCTCTTTTACCAATGAATAGTGGGATTGAACTTCACATTATAACGCCCCCACGGCTGAAAGCGAGGGATTATGAGTTCAGTGCCTTAACCACCTGGCCATGCTGGGCTGCTGGCATTGAACAAGTATGAAAAACATCAGGATAGAATAAGGAAGAAACCTAGATGGTTGAAAGGTTTATATTTAAATTATTTTGAATATACAAATGAGCGATTTGCATAAGTAAAGTCGTGGTAGAACGGAATGTATCAGGACAACATTTTGACATTGGTTGGCGTTACGCAAACTGTGTGATGCCACGAAAAAGTTATAACTTTTTTTGGGCAAGGACGTGTAGTGTCCTTTTCTGATGAAAAATATTTATACACTCAGTCTATTAAGATATATTAATATCGGGGATTTAGAATTTCTATAACAGAGATATCTTTTTTTAGTTAATGGCATTAGAAAAAAAAAAGAAGAAATATGGATCAAGCTGGTGTCGAGGATCATCCAGGGAAATGACCTGCAACAAGTCGTACTCCAGACATGGTAACCAGGCAACGACAGTACGCAATATAATTAAGACAGACTTCAGTCTTGAAGTGCGACGCAGATGTATACAAGTTTCTTCCACAACATATCCATTCATCCACTGCCCATCTTAAGTTGCTGGAGAAGTAAACTGATATTCATGATATTTCATAGTAATATACATAAGTTAAGTTGTCGAATGCAGTTACTGTGGTTCTATTTGTGACAATAATGTGTTGACTACGCGACAGGGATGTTGTCAAGTTGCACGGTTGTTTGGTAGAGAATAAACAGAGTGTGACGTCATGACTGTAACGATGTGGCGAGGTTCAAAAATCGTTCAAATATAAAGTATTCAACCACTAGAATAGGGCAAAGTGTGAGAATAGAATATAAGAATAATACAAATGAAGCATGCAGAAAGAATGATTGAAGTATGAGTATATTATTGAACTTAAAAGTATGTGAAATGCAAGTAACTTGTAAAAATTAAACAGAGAAGAAGGATTTGATAAATCAAGAATGAGCGTGTTTGTGTTTTCCTTGTAGCAAAGCCATATCGGGCTATCTGCCAAGTCCACCGAGGGGAATCGAACCCCTGATTTTAGCGTTGTAAATCCGTAGAATTACCGTTCTATTAGTGGAGAGCAGGATGAATGAAGCAAACAGAAACTGCATTAATAAGTTTTCAGTTAGATATTTAAGGAGTAGGATTAGATTAATAGAACAAAATGAATTAATAATATATTAAAACAATACAAACTTAATACTGAAGGTCAATGCAGAGGAACTGTGGATAGAATATTTTAACTAAAAAGTATAAAATATTTGTCTGTAAAGTAGGAACGTGATGAGAGTATGTCTGCTGCATGGAAGTTGTACGGAACGTGTATGAGTAACATGTGGAAAAAGTGTACAGGATCTATACGTAACATACGAATGATTTACTGGCATAACAACGAAGGGATATAGAAGCTGAAAGATAATTATAACGTTACTTGATTCATTCCGTTGCTTATAACTTCTGAACCGCAACGAATATGGTAGCAAATGGTTCTGTTGTTTGAAGCATATATTATTGATGATTGAATCCATTCTTTACGGCCCGGCATGGCCAAGTAGTTAAGTCACTCAACTCGTAATCCGAGGGTCATGAGTTGGAATCCCTGTCTTATCAAATATGCTCGCCCTTTCAGCTGTGAGGACGTTATAATATGACGGTCAACTCCACTATTTGTTGGTACCATAGTAGCCCAAGAGTTGGCGGTTGGTGGTGATGACTAACTGCCTTCCCTCTAGTCTTACACTGCTCAATTAGGAATAACTAGCGCAGATAGCCCTGTTGTAGCTTTTCGCGAAATTGAAAACAAACCAAACCCATTCTTTATACCTCAGTTTTTTTTTTATCTCAGTTGCCCCTTCGAAATTAATTACTGAAATATTGTGTTTTAAACTGTTCTTACATTGTGTTTTATATTAAATGAAGACGTTTGAATGTTTCCCTCATCTGAATAGCTGACAGAAAAGTAGAATTCGATCAAGCACAATAGGATGTTGCGAAATGGCTGAAAGTATCGTTAACAAGACGTGGATCTAACTGTATAATGCTAGTTGTCCAATGAAGTACGTTTCGCTAAAAAAAAAGAGAAAAAAGGTATAAAACAATTCAATTCCAATCATTTTAAGAACACATTCAGTGGGCAAAAAAATTGTAAACTATATTTATTTCAGAAGACAGATGGCTGGGGTATATTTATTTCGATTAAGTTTTAAATCTGATCCAAACCAAGTGTCTTACAGGGATGTAGTGGAAGTCTGGTGTGAACAAACACTGCTGTGTGTATACCAACATCTTCGCTATGTAGAGCAGTATTACACAAGATCTATATTTTAAGGAACATAACTTATGATTCTTTTCCTGCCACAGGCAAATGCAATTTACTCTAACATTTTATCAATAAATAACGTTCGCCTCTTTTGTGCTACTAGTTGAATTATTTCCCGAAGTAGAGTAAGCTGAAAAATGAAATGACCTAGTTGTTTTAGAACTTAGTTTAATCTCGAATGCATGTGATGCTCTTGGGACCTGTATCACGTTATCATAAATAAATGACTCCAGGTATTAAAGTGCTCTGGATGTAGCTCTTTCATAGAAGTGATCGAGAATAGTTCATAACTTTGTATCTCAGGACGGCTGGTATGAGTATTAACACTTTTACTAATAAAGCAGAGAAAAACGTTTCGACCTTTTTAGGTCATTTTCAGGTTTGTTTTATTGCTGACCTGAACATGATTTTAGAAGGTCGAAACGTTGTTTTATGCTTTATTAGCAGCCATACCAGTCGTCCTGAGATACATTTTTACTTCAAGTAGGTTTCTCGTCATCACGAGTTCAGAACCTTATCAATACGCTGATTTTAAACGTTTAACATTGTTATGAGGTTCCCTTTGAACGATAAAGATGAATAAAAACGTCTTTACGAAATGCTATTTTACGAGCACAGACTTAATGATCGATCACTTGCATTTCAGACACTGTGATGGAACTTCAAATGTTTGATTTTCATAAAAGTAAACCGAGGGAATTTTGTTAGTATTTTGTAAAAGTGGTTTTACATCTTCCAAAAGTAAGTATCATAAATGTAACTGTTTTCGTCAGCAAAGAATGAATGGACAAGTTTGTATTCATAAACAATTGAACAAGTGTCGAAAAATAAGAACAATCTTGGAAGAAAGGTTTCATGATTTGTATTTACTCTGTCGTAGCGTTATTTCTGTGTTATAAACATGTTCTATAATATAGATGTCTATAATGTTTCACTCTTGGCTTTTTTAAAAGGTACTTTACTGTTGTCGCGTTTGTCCTAATAACATCAATTTTACGCTATCTTTTTGTTTTCATTTGTTTCCTTAGCCTAGCTAACATGAAAGGTGATTTTTGTTTGGATGTTGGCCCAATATTCCTTCTAGAATAAAGGTTGTGCATTTTGTAATGACTTTCATCTGATTGGTGAAAGCTGGAAAACTTATGCATTATTTATGACTAACTATACGTTTTAATCTTAGTTCATGATTAGCTTAGAGCAGGGGCTTTGCCGGTTATACCAGACGACCCACGAGTTCTGGTTTTGGTCGTCATGACCTCCATCATCTCTACAAGGATGACAAATTCTGGATGTTTCTTGGCGCACTTCGTCATAATTCATAACACAGATATAAACACGAGGACCAAAAAAAAAAATACTGATAGCTAATGACTTCTAGAAGCCTGCTTACCACCCCCAAGGGGGTCGCGACCCACCGCTTGAGAAACACTGGTTTAGAATGTGTCCTTGGGTAGAAAAGTTTGAGAATACTTCTTTTCATATATATATATATATGTACAAATTTATTGTATGACAATGTAAACAAGGCAGCGAATTAAAGTGTTTGTTTTATCGTGAAATTCCACGTGTTTTTGAAATAGGTAATTTAACTTTTTCCTTAAAGAAATTCTTGACCATTTGTTAATCAAGTCATGGTATCATCACCGAGACATAAAAATATTATAATGAAATATTTATCTTTCATCAAGGTTATGCCACTTCCTAATAAACTAGCAGTAATTAAGTGAATACCTTTTACATTTTTGTTTTAAGTATCAACGTCAAATAATGTATACCAATACAATTGCGTGTACCTAGTATCGACCTTTTGACACTGCTAGAAACATTACAGTGTTCTTAAAACCACTTGGTGACGAACCACTAGTGTGTTGAGATGGAGACATTTGATTTGACGAAATTGCGTGGTGATATGTAAAAAATTCGTTCCGGTCGTGGTTCCGACATGAAACCCACTGTAACCCCTTACATTTCAAAGAACCAAGCAAAAGAGAAAACCTGAATTCAATACAGAGAACAGCGAAGGTGTATTGTCCTTCAGTCTGGAAATTACCAGCAATTATAGTAGTCTTCATGCAGTTGAACCATTAAAACCGAACTTTGTGCCCTGAATACATTCACAACTAGGAACTACAGTGGTCATCAGAATGATTACGTGTATTTCTAGCCACCATGGAAGATGATCAAAATGAATTTAGATTTAAATGTAAAACTTCGTATACGAAATGTGAGAAAAATACTCGGCCATTAAATCTTTGTTGATATTACGTATAAAAGACTAGTTACGAAGTCTATGTTTTTGTGTAATCAAATTAAAAGTTTTTGGACTCTCTTAACACCGTTAAACTTATTTTTAAAGAATAGGGAATAGCAGTGTTTCAGCGGTAAACCTGACGACTTATAACGCTAAAGACCAGGTTTCGATATTCGTGGTAGGCGCAACACGCATTGTCCATTGTGTAACTTTATACTTCATAACAACATAGAAAGTAATAATAGTAAAATATGCTTGGTGTATTTCGAATGATATTATTTATTGTCTAGAGTAGTTATCGGGACGAAATAGTGTATATGGAAAACAAATTCCGAAATCTCACGAAATTAAGTCTTTTTATTACAGGATTAGTCTTTGGAGATCTTTATTTATTTTTTAAGATATTAATTTAGCCTCACTGTAAAGAACTTTCCAGTTTTAGAAATGGAAATTAGTGTTTCATAATGTTTTTATTATCTATAATCGTAATAACATTAAATGATTAACTCTATTAGTAAACTTTATAAGCAGATAAATCAACTGTCTATTATTTTTGGTGTCGGGAACTCATTTTGTGGCTAATACGACTTGGATATGGCTTGAATGAGTAATAAGAAAAAGTTTATTAGAAATGTAACATTGTAACAAATATATAACGTTCTTACAAAACTTTGCTTCTATGTTACATTCGTGAAAAGGTTTCTTTGGTAATCATTCCAACATGCTCCCAAACTTTATTAACTAACTGTTATTTTGGATCTAAACTTATGTCTACCTTCTCAAGAACTTTTGACAGATTTAACAACAAATAACACTCTTGGAATCCTGAGTTAAAATATTTTTATAAGGAAAAATCTAACTTTCCCATGTACTTGTACATGCTTAGTATGAATTCTGTGGGAAAGATCAAAATCTGCGAAGTGATTCATAAAGAATGTAGATAGATAACAAAGGGAAGTTATGGGAGTATCGTAGTAATAATTATGTATGTTCATTAAAACAAGTATATTTAAGATTACAGATAAAGTAACAAGTTACACGACACTATAGACCTGTATTATGAGTTATTTTTTTCTGTTCATAGTCGGAGTGTCGCTACTCGAGCCTTAATAAAGAGGCATACGCTTCTCACAAAAGCACTGGCAACATGCTAAACGAATTTACTACTTAGATTTGATTTTTTTTAAAGATAATATATTTTAACATTGATTTAGTAATCAACAACAAGAAGAACAAGTTTGACATTAAGTTTCTGCCTGAGTTTCTTGATTGAGCATCTAATCTAACTGTCGTTTTTCTATTAGGTGATTATAAACATTGAGTTGCGATTAAACGTGTTAGGTTGAAACCAGCATTCATCTTCTTGCATAATACATATTTCAAAACTTAATTTTATTAACGAAAACTTTGTAGAAAACACAAAACAAAAACAATAATCAGGTGTAGAGGATGAATACGTTATATTAAAAAGATATTTGAGTCTGACGCGTTGTTACTGTCATTATGTCTAGTCCTGGTCTATCGTACAACCGTGCATCTTGACAACAGCCTATAGGTTAATTTCGCTGCTAAAGGTTCCGTTACAATTCAGCATGACTAAACATACCAATCTTTTCTGTTTGCTTTCCATAAATCATTTAATGTGCAAAATTGACGGTTTTTTAGTTTTTGTGTTAGTAGGCCAACTGTACTGAAATCCATAGACAACGTTGCTTGTATATATTTATGAATAGCATAAGAAGTTAACTCATTCTGCAGTTGCTTGAATCATGCGACGGGTGAATGGATATGTCCTAAAAGCAGCTTGTGTGCACGTGGTTTACGCGCTTTTCCAAACAGAGATTCGTTTTGATTGTGTCGTGTACTGTTGTCCAAGACACATGGACTATTTCTATCACTTACCTTTAATGTTCATGTATTGTCGCTTTTTCTTAGCTTATTTTATTTTACTTTTAACTGTTCATTTAAATGTTTTTTTGAAAGTTTAACTAAAGTCCTTTATTTCTAAAATAACTACATGGTCAAAAGTATGTGGACATCTCTTCCAATTAGTTGGTTTGGCTATTTCAGCCACATCCATTGCTAACAGATTCATAAAATCAAGCATACAGCCATGTAATCTCCATAAACAAACATTGGTAGTAGAATGGATCGTATTGAAGAGCTCAGTGACTTTCAACGTAGCACTGTCATAGGATGTCACCTTTCCAACAAGTCAGTTCGTCAAATTTCTCTCTTGCTAGAGCTACTCCAGTCAACTGTAAATGCTCATATTGTCAAGTTGAAACATCTAGAAGCAACAACAACTCAGCCACGAAGCGGTAGGCTACATAAGTTTACAAAACGGGACCGCCGAGTGCTGAAGCGCGTAAAAATCGTCGGTCTACAGTTGAAACACCCACTGTAGAGTTCCAAATTGTCTCTAGAAGCAACGCCAGCACAAGAACTGTTCTTCGAAAACTTCGTGAAATGGGTTTCCATTGCCGAGTAGCCGCACATAGTGCCAAGCGTTGGCCGTAGTGATGTAGAGCACACCGCCATTGGTCTTTGGAGTGATGAATCACGTTTCACTATCTGGCAGTCTGACAGACGAATCTGGGACTGGAGGATGCCAGGAGAACGCTATCTGCCTGAATGCATAGTGCCAACTGTAAAGTTTAGTGGAGGAGGAATAATGGTCTAAGGCTGCTTTCCATGGTTTGGGCTAGGTTCTTTAGTTCCAGTGAAGGAAAATCTTAATGCTACAGCATACAATGGCATTCTAGAGAATTGTATGCTTCCAACTTTGTGGCAACAGTTTTGGGAAGGCCTTTTTTGTTTCAGCATGACAATGCCCCTGTGCACAAAGCAAGGCCTATAAAGACATGGTATGCCGAGGCTGTTGTGGAAGAACTTGCCTGATTTGCGCAGTGCCCTGATCTCAACCCCATCAAACACCTTTGGGATGAATTGGAACACCGATTGTGAGTTAGGCCTTCTCGCCCGACGCCAGTGCTCGGCCTCATTAATGCTCTTGTGATTGAATAGGAGCGAATCCCCGCAGCCATATTCCAACATCTAGTGAAAGGTCTTTCCAAAAGAGTGTAGGCTGTTATAGCAGCAAAGGGGAGACCAATTCCATATTAATACCCATTGTATGGGAATGAGATGTTCAAGAAGCACATATGGGTGTGATAGTTGGGTGCCCACATACTTTTGGCTATGTAGTATATATAACCTCTTCAATAGGGAAGTGCGAAACGTTTAGTGGTTAGCTTACAAAACTGGGAACTGGAGTTCTATAATTTACTTCCCATAGCCCCTACTCGGAGGACGTGGGTGCGTTATAAAAATGTCGGTCAAATGTCATTACTTAGTACGACAAGGGTAGCCCAAGAGTTCAAAATTAGGGATGCTCTAGAGTAGTTTCGCGCGTAGTTCAAAAACCAACAGACTTTCAATAAAAGGTACCATTAAGATAATCTTATACCTTGTTAGACAACTCCTAGACCGGCTGGGTGCGAATACAAGTACATTCCTGTGATGTTCCTGTCACTTTGACTGATTTTTTTTAGCACTTTAAAACTTTTATTAGTTGTGATAAATGTATATGTATCACGTAAAAAGTAAGAAGTATAAAAAACGTAGCAGGAAAAGCTATTTTAGTGAACGCTAACAATCTATCTTAAGCCAAATGTAATGAGTTTTGTCATCGTCTTTAAAGTGAATTATGGAAGTGTCAAAAAACAATGTATGCTTAATGCATGACGACAGTTTGTTTAATGTCTGTTAATTTTTCATCACAACACACTGAATTGCTCAACCAATAAAGCAGCACTGTTATTAAATGAGTAATCGAAATACTTTTCATATGTTTAAGACCCCGATAATTGGTAAATAAATTTAAACGTTCTTGATTACTCAATTAAAATTACAAGATAATTTGCTTTCATTGATCTTGAAGATTTAATTATGATCAAAAACTTTCGTGTAATCCCTAAAAACGGTTGGAAACAAATTCTTCAAAGTTAATATACAAGAGAATAAATATCCGTGTTTTGCTGTTCGAAGTTGAAATTGGAATTCTAAAAATGAGAATACCTTCTTTTATATCTTAATTTTGAGCCATTGACCAATGGGAAAGCAGTCGTCAGTAAATAGTAGCCACTTCCACTGCCACTTTAATAAATAAAACCACAGAAATATTTATTTGTAATCTTACCTTTCAAATTGATAAATCAGCTTTTCATCAGAGGCACAAAATGGCTCTGTAACGGATCAAAGCTTACGTACATAATTGACGAAAGTCTCGAGAAACTAAACAAAAAAACTGTATGACACGTGAGAACTAAAACATCAATTTAAGTATGCATCATGGAACAGTTTATTGTATACAAAGCTGTAAATGCAATAAACAATATGTTGGCGTAACAAATTCAACACTCAGTGCCTATTTAGTAAGCATTATTCAAACTTAAGTCTGGAACACAATCACATTCCTGTTTCTGAACATATCAGTTGTGACGGAAACTTCCTTGGTGATCTACTTGTCTTTGGATTTCAAGCAATTAAACGAACACGTCATGACAGGATTGTGTTCGAAGCTTTAAGGAGAGAACAATCCAGGAATTTGTCACCACCTGGGCTGAACAGATAGGGAAAGCAATTCTTTCAGTTTCTAGCATGTTGAATTACCAGAGGGAGATATACAGTTTGTTATTATCAACATAAAAACTGTTAATCATTTTGTTATTGTACAGGCCACTCACCCAATATTATTATATAAACTGCTTTTGATGTCTTATTGTTTTATCTGCGTGAGTGGGTCTTACATGAATTGTGTATCGTTTGATCCATTATGTTTTAGACTCCTGATGAATAGCTGTCAATAATCCGGAAGTTTAGGCAACAAAATCATCTTCATGAAGTTAATTATCAATATTTTGTTGAAGAGAATGCAGTTTTCTTATGCACTTGTAGATGAGAGTGTGGAGTTAGTTCTCAAAATTGAACCTTCACTTTACATTTGGTAAACATAAGAGTCTATAACGATAAAACATGTGGTTCAATTCCTGTCCTGGGTAGAGCAGATAGTTCATTTTGTTTTGGTTTTTTTGCCTAATAATAAACAAAAGACAAATATCCAGCCTGACACCTTAATTCACGTTCGTTCCTCTTCAAAGTTGTCGTATTGTGACACAGATGTCATTTTAAAACATAAAATCCTTTAGAATATGTAATACTGTAATATGTAATACTGATAATAATGATAATAAAACTCACTGAAATTCAGCTGAGGAAAATTTGAAAATAAAGAGTTATCTCGTGTTAAATAAGGTGCGTTAATCGATTTAATTTTGTTTCTTTTATGTTTATCGTTGCAGTGTGTCAAGGAAAATCTTTGTGTCAATATTAGTGCTGCTAGAGCTATTTGTTTTCAAGTCAGAGCGCGAAGAAAGACCCAAACAGAGAAACGACACTGTATCTCTCCTTTTCTACTGTGAGTAATTATTTGAAACTTGGGCAATGAAACTAGTTTATGTTTGATAAGACCAATTATTTCCGTTATAATTTGATGATAATTAGTCTTCTAAGAAGTCATATAAAAGTCAGAACAACTTGCACTGATTATCCTTATTTTATTTCAAAGAAAGGAAGAATAGTTTAGGCACAATGTTGATAACAATCTATTAGCGAGTTTTACTCTATAGCTGCAGAGAGGCCCTCGCAGCGCAAAAAGAAAAATATAATATAATTGAAGGAACATTTTATCTCAGAGCAATTAACATTTAAAAACAAATTCACTAGCCAAATCCCATTGCGGAATGATAGCAAACAACTGCTATTGGAAATGACATTTTTGAGCTACCAGATACACAGTTTTGATGTTTGAATGAAACAGTACAACTTCTGTTGAATCACTTTTCATTAGAACTTATCTATATACGCGATTATTTATATATTATAACTGGCATGACTGAGATAGGATGTTTGAAGCTTTGAAAAATGATGAAGTAAATTCGTGTTAATCATGATAAACCTATGTGTACAGTCAGTTAGCTGTACTTAATTTAAGTATGTTTTCGCTGCAACTGGTTTTTCTCTGATAACACAGCTATTAACATTGGTGGAGAGTTATTTAAAGTGTTATGCTAAAAAACTAGTTGTGTCAACTGCGGAAAACCTTCTTTCTAGAGATAGAGTTAAAGAAAAAAGCATTGAGAAGTTTTGGCGCATTACCAACTGAACTGAAAAAATGTAGGTGTCACTTTGTAAAAAAAACTAAACAAAACGTAATTGTTCTTTTCTATCAATGATGGTTTCTCTTAACAAAAATTTCAGCAGAGATTCTAAGAAAACAAATAAATTTCCGGCTTCTCTGTATAAACTTCGTTTTTTTTTTACCGTGCGTAAAACGTTTGCTGATACACAGCTGAACTTTACAAGGTAGAATACAAACACTGACACTAAACTCTTTGTAAGTATTCTAGTAAGAACAACTTATTCTGTTATATCCTTTTCACTCAAAATAAGTAGAAAAGAATGCCAGTACACATATTCATGTCAGATTGTTTCCATTTAATCAATAAAACTTCGTTAACTTCTTAAATGATTTACATTTGGTTCTATTATCGAAATACTCACATGATTTATATTAAATGTGACTATACAGATCAAAACTAGAAAACAAGAGATGGGTTTTCTGACATGCTCTTTCATTCCAATAGTTATATTAGCATTAGTTTCATCAAAATCAAATGAAGAACAAATATCGTATTGAGTTTGGTACATTATATTACTTTTAGTATTAATCACTGGGTACATAAATACAGTCCAATAAAAATTACAATAGAAATTTAGATTTATTGGTATTTGATATTTTAGGCTAATAATTTCTCAGTCGTTAGCTTGCTGGACTCTGTGAACCTGAGTGCTTAATATTCATGTCCCGATACCGAAAAAACAAATCACACTGAACTTAGTATTTGTGTCTCTATTATAACCGTAAGGGCAAAATCCCGCTATTTGTTCAGACAAGAATAGTTCAAGGGTCAGCAGTGGGTGAAGTTAACTAACTGTCTTTCTTCTTGTCCATCAGCTGAAAAATAGCGAAGGCTAATGCAAATAACCTTAAATAGTTTTGTGCAACTATCCACAAGCAAGCCTCGCACTGGCTTTTCTGCTAAATCATTATCACTAACTTTCCTTACTTTCTGATAAACTTGCGTTTATATTTTATTCACGCCTTAAATGTATTTTGAATAGATGGAAGCTTGGAACATTTATGACACACATTTTTCTATTATTTTCTCTGCTTCATAGTTAGTTGGTAGAGGTGAGCTTAGAAGAACCATTATATCTAGCAAGTTTCTATTTGATCTTTCTTATTATGCTAAAAAAAGTACTATAAGTTGTAATAACAGTGTTTCTACACAACCAAAAGGAACTAAATAAGAATAGTCCATTTTCAAAAGTGGTTTCTAATCTGTTTCTCAAAATTGTGAAAATCCATCCCTCACTTATGTTGCATATTTGCCAAAGCCCGGCATGGCCAGGGGAGTTAAGGCATTCGACACCTAATCCCAGGGTCGCGAATTTGAATCCCCGTCGCACCAAATATGCTCAATGTGGCCTGTTAGTTTGTATTTGCAAAACTTATTGTTATAGGTTAAATATAAAGTAATTATGATTTTGTTCTCGAATTTCGCTCAAAGCTACACAACGGCTATCTGCGATAGCCGTCCCTAATTTAGCAGTGTAAGGTTAGAGGGAAGGCAGCTAGTTATCACCACCAAATGATGGACTACTCTTTTACCAACGAATAGTTGGCTTGAACGTCACATTATAACGCCCCCATGGCTGAAAGGGCGAGTATGTTTGGTGCGACGGGGATTCCAACCCTCGATCCTCAGATTACGAGTTGAGTACCTTAACCATCTGGCCATGCCGGGCCTATTATGGTTTTATTGATCACGAAAATACAGGCACAAATATAAATTATCAGCCCTATTATGCATAGTGCAAATGTAACAAAAAACATTTATTTCAATCTGAATATCGCGGGTTTGAACCCCTGGCCCACCAAATGTTATCGTCTCTTCAACTGTGACTTCAATCACACGATTAAATGGTAAAAAAGTAGCCCACAAAATGCCGTTGTGTAGTGATAACTAGCTGCTTTCCACTACAAAATTAAGAACGGCTGGAGGAGATAGTTTTATCATAACTTGGTGCGAAACGTGAAAGAAATAACCGACGTAAAAATTACGTCTTTTCTTCTTAAAAAAAGGATTATAATAAATACGAGAGAATTATATGTTTGATAAATCGTTATATAAATATAATATGATTAAGTTTGACATGTTACAACAGGTCACCAGGGCAAGAACCGAGTAAAACTTGGCAGATAGGTACTGTAAACAAATATTTTACTGTTGTGTTAAATTATCCACTTGATCGCGATACAAATTTAAGCTTCAAAATGCCATAGCTGTTGTGTACCTCTTGGATTAAACGTGGTAGTTGCTAGAGTTCACAGGAATTGCTTTAACCCAGTTAGTTATAAAACTCAGTTACTGAATGAAGTAAAAGTATTAAATGTGTTTGACATTCTTTGAACTAAAAGAAGCAAGAATATTAAGTGTGTTTGATATTCTTTGAACTGCAAGAAGCAAAAGAATTAAATGTCTTTGATATTCTTTGAACTGAATGAAATAAAAATATTAAATCTGTTTGATATTTTGTGAACTGAATGAAGTAAAAGTATTAAATGTGTTTGATATTCTTTGAGCTGAATGAAGTAAAAGTATTAAATGTGTTTGATATTCTTTGAACTGAATGAAGTAAAAGTATTAAATGTGTTTGACATTCTTTGAACTGAATGAAGTAAAAGTATTAAATGTGTTTGAGATTCTTTGAACTGAAAGGAGTAAAAGTATTAAATGTGTTTGATATTTTTTGAACTAAAAGTGTATTGATATTTTTTGAACTGAATGAAGTAAAAGTATTAAATGTGTTTGATATTCTTTGAACTGAATGAAGTAAAAGTATTAAATGTATTTGATATTCTTTGAACTGAAAGAAGTAAAAGTATTAAATGTGTTTGATATTCTTTGAACTGAAAGAAGTAAAAGTATTAAATGTGTTTGATATTCTTTGAACTAAATGAAGTAAAAGTATTAAATGTGTTTGACATTCTTTGAACTCAAAAAAAGCAAAAGTATTAAATTTGTTTGATATTCTTTGAACTGAATGAAGTAAAAGTATTAAATGGGTTTGACATTCTTTGAACTGAATGAAGTAAAAGTATTAAATGTGTTTGAGATTCTTTGAACTGAATGAAGTAAAAGTATTAAATGTGTTTGATATTTTTTGAACTAAATGAAGTAAAAGTATTAAATGTGTTTGATATTCTTTGATCTGCAAGAAGCAAAAGTATTAAATGTCTTTGATATTCTTTGAACTGAATGAAGTAAAAGTTTTAAATGTGTTTGATATTTTTTGAACTGAATGAAGTAAAATTATTAAATGTGTTTGATATTTTTCGAACTGCAAGAAGGAAAAGTATAAAATGTGTTTGATATTCTTTGAACTGAAAGAAGTAAAAGTATTAAATGTCTTTGATATTTTTTGAAATGAAAGAAGCAAAAGTATTAAATGTGTTTGATATTCTTTGAACTGCAAGAAGCAAAAGTATTAAATGTGTTTGATATTCTTTGAACTGAATGAAGTAAAAGTATTAAATGTGTTTGATATTCTTTGAACTGAATGAAGTAAAAGTATTAAATGTGTTTGATATTCTTTGAACTGAATGAAGTAAAAGTATTAAATGTGTTTGATATTTTTTGAACTAAATGAAGTAAAAATATTAAATGTGTTTGATATTTTTTGAACTGAATGAAGTAAAAGTATTAAATGTGTTTGATATTCTTTGAACTGAATGAAGTAAAAGTATTAAATGTATTTGATATTCTTTGAACTGAAACAAGTAAGAGTATTAAATGTGTTTCATATTCTTTGAACTGAAAGAAGTAAAAGTATTAAATATGTTTGATATTTTTTGAACTAAATGAAGTAAAAGTATTAAATGTGTTTGATATTCTTTGAACTGCAAGAAGCAAAAGTATTAAATGTGTTTGATATTATTTGAACTGAATGAAGTAAAAGTATTAAATGTGTTTGATATTCTTTGAACTGCAAGAAGCAAAAGTATTAAATGTGTTTGATATTATTTGAACTGCAAGAAGCAAAAGTATTAAATGTGTTTCATATTCTTTGAACTGCAAGAAGGAAAAGTATTAAATGTGTTTGATATTTTTTGAACTGAATGAAGTAAAAGTATTAAATGTGTTTGATATTCTTTGAACTGAATGAAGTAAAAGTATTAAATGTGTTTGATATTCTTTGAACTGAAAGAAGCAAAAGTATTAAATGTGTTTGATATTCTTTGATCTGAAAGAAGTAAAAGTATTAAATGTGTTTGATATTCTTTGAACTGAAAGAAGTAAAAGTATTAAATGTGTTTGATATTCTTTGATCTGCAAGAAGCAAAAGTATTAAATTTGTTTGATATTCATTGAACTGAATGAAGTAAAAGTATTAAATGTGTTTGATATTCTTTGAACTGAATGAAGTAAAATTATTAAATGTGTTTGACATTCTTTGAACTGCAAGAAGGAAAAGTATTAAATGTGTTTGATATTAATTGAAATGAGAGAAGTAAAAGTATTAAATGTGTTTGATATTCTTTGAACTGAAAGAAGTAAAAGTATTAAATGTGTTTGATATTCTTTGATCTGCAAGAAGCAAAAGTATTAAATGTGTTTGATATTCTTTGAACTGAATGAAGTAAAAGTATTAAATGTGTTTGATATTCTTTGAACTGCAAGAAGCAAAAGTATTAAATGTGTTTGATATTCTTTGAACTGAATGAAGTAAAAGTATTAAATGTGTTTGATATTCTTTGAACTGAAAGAAGCAAAAGTATTAAATGTGTTTGATATTCTTTGAACTGCAAGAAGCAAAAGTATTAAATGTGTTTGATATTCTTTGAACTGAATGAAGTAAAAGTATTAAATGTGTTTGATATTCTTTGAACTGAAAGAAGCAAAAGTATTAAATGTGTTTGATATTCTTTGAACTGCAAAAAGCAAAAGTATTTAATTTGTTTGATATTCTTTGAACTGAATAAAGTAAAAATATTAAATGTGTTTGATATTCTTTGAACTGAAAGAAGCAAAAGTATTAAATGTGTTTGATATTCTTTGAACTGAAAGAAGTAAAAGTATTAAATGTGTTTGATATTCTTTGAACTGAAAGAAGCAAAAGTATTAAATGTGTTTGATATTCTTTGAACTGCAAGAAGCAAAAGTATTAAATGTGTTTGATATTCTTTGAACTGCAAGAAGGAAAAGTATTAAATGTGCTTGATATTCTTTGAATTGAAAGAAGCAAAAGTATTAAATGTGTTTGATATTCTTTGAACTGCAAGAAGCAAAAGTATTAAATGTGTTTGATATTATTTAAATTGCAAGAAGCAAAAGTATTAAATGTGTTTGATATTATTTGAAGTGCAAGAAGGAGAAGTATTAAATGTGATTGATATTATTTGATCTGAAAGAAGCAAAAGTATTAAATGTGTTTGATATTCTCTGATCTGAAAGAAGCAAAAGTATTAAATGTGTTTGATATTTTTTGAACTGCAAGAAGCAAAAGTATTAAATGTGTTTGATATTATTTGAATTGCAAGAAGGAAAAGTATTAAATGTGTTTGATATTATTTGAACTGAGAGAAGTAAAAGTATTAAATGTGTTTGATATTCTTTGAACTGAAAGAAGTAAAAGTATTAAATGTGTTTGATATTCTTTGATCTGCAAAAAGCAAAAGTATTAAATGTGTTTGATATTCTTTGAACTGCAAGAAGCAAAAGTATTAAATGTGATTGATATTATTTGAACTGCAAGAAGCAAAAGTATTAAATGTGTTTGATATTATTTGAACTGAAAGAAGGAGAAGTATTAAATGTGATTGATATTATTTGAAATGAAAGAAGCAAAAGTATTAAATGTGTTTGATATTCTCTGATCTGAAAGAAGCAAAAGTATTAAATGTGTTTCATATTCTTTGAACTGCAAGAAGAAAAGTATTAAATGTGTTTGATATTCTTTGAACTGAATGAAGTAAAAGTATTAAATGTGTTTGATATTCTTTGAACTGAAAGAAGCAAAAGTATTAAATGTGTTTGATATTCTTTGAACTGAAAGAAGTAAAAGTATTAAATGTGTTTGATATTCTTTGAACTGAAAGAAGTAAAAGTATTAAATGTGTTTGATATTCTTTGAACTGAAAGAAGCAAAAGTATTAAATGTGTTTGATATTCTTTGAACTGAAAGAAGTAAAAGTATTAAATGTGTTTGATATTCTTTGAACTGAAAGAAGTAAAAGTATTAAATGTGTTTGATATTCTTTGAACTGCAAGAAGCAAAAGTATTAAATGTGTTTGATATTCTTTGAACTGAATGAAGTAAAAGTATTAAATGTGTTTGATATTCTTTGAACTGAATGAAGTAAAAGTATTAAATGTGTTTGATATTCTTTGAACTGCAAGAAGGAAAAGTATTAAATGTGTTTGATATTCTTTGAACTGAAGAAGTAAAAGTATTAAATGTGTTTGATATTCTTTGAACTGAAAGAAGTAAAAGTATTAAATGTGTTTGATATTCTTTGATCTGCAAGAAGCAAAAGTATTAAATGTGTTTGATATTCTTTGAACTGAATGAAGTAAAAGTATTAAATGTGTTTGATATTCTTTGAACTGCAAGAAGCAAAAGTATTAAATGTGTTTGATATTCTTTGAACTGAATGAAGTAAAAGTATTAAATGTGTTTGATATTCTTTGAACTGAAAGAAGCAAAAGTATTAAATGTGTTTGATATTCTTTGAACTGCAAGAAGCAAAAGTATTAAATGTGTTTGATATTCTTTGAACTGAATAAAGTAAAAATATTAAATGTGTTTGATATTCTTTGAACTGAAAGAAGTAAAAGTATTAAATGTGTTTGATATTCTTTGAACTGAATGAAAGTAAAAGTAAAATGTGTTTGATATTCTTTGAACTGAAAGAAGCAAAAGTATTAAATGTGTTTGATATTCTTTGAACTGAAAGAAGTAAAAGTATTAAATGTGTTTGATATTCTTTGAACTGAAAGAAGTAAAAGTATTAAATGTGTTTGATATTCTTTGAACTGAAAGAAGTAAAAGTATTAAATGTGTTTGATATTCTTTGAACTGAATGAAGTAAAAGTATTAAATGTGTTTGATATTCTTTGAACTGAAAGAAGCAAAAGTATTAAATGTGTTTGATATTCTTTGAACTGCAAGAAGCAAAAGTATTAAAGTGATTGATATTATTTAAATTGCAAGAAGCAAAAGTATTAAATGTGTTTGATATTATTTGAAGTGCAAGAAGGAGAAGTATTAAATGTGATTGATATTATTTGATCTGAAAGAAGCAAAAGTATTAAATGTGTTTGATATTCTCTGATCTGAAAGAAGCAAAAGTATTAAATGTGTTTGATATTTTTTGAACTGCAAGAAGCAAAAGTATTAAATGTGTTTGATATTATTTGAATTGCAAGAAGGAAAAGTATTAAATGTGTTTGATATTATTTGAACTGAAAGAAGTAAAAGTATTAAATGTGTTTGATATTCTTTGAACTGAAAGAAGTAAAAGTATTAAATGTGTTTGATATTCTTTGAACTGCAAAAAGCAAAAGTATTAAATGTGTTTGATATTCTTTGAACTGCAAAAGGAAAAGTATTAAATGTGTTTGATATTATTTGAACTGCAAGAAGCAAAAGTATTAAATGTGTTTGATATTATTTGAACTGAAGAAGAAGAAAAGTATTAAATGTGATTGATATTATTTGAAATGAAAGAAGCAAAAGTATTAAATGTGTTTGATATTCTCTGATCTGAAAGAAGCAAAAGTATTAAATGTGTTTCATATTCTTTGAACTGCAAGAAGAAAAAGTATTAAATGTGTTTGTTATTTTTTGAACTGAATGAAGTAAAAGTATTAAATGTGTTTGATATTCTTTGAACTGAAAGAAGCAAAAGTATTAAATGTGTTTGATATTCTTTGAACTGAAAGAAGTAAAAGTATTAAATGTGTTTGATATTCTTTGAACTGAAAGAAGTAAAAGTATTAAATGTGTTTGATATTCTTTGAACTGCAAGAAGCAAAAGTATTAAATGTGTTTGATATTCTTTGAACTGAATGAAGTAAAAGTATTAAATGTGTTTGATATTCTTTGAACTGAATGAAGTAAAAGTATTAAATGTGTTTGACATTCTTTGAACTGCAAGAAGGAAAAGTATTAAATGTGTTTGATATTATTTGAACTGAGAGAAGTAAAAGTATTAAATGTGTTTGATATTCTTTGAACTGAAAGAAGTAAAAGTATTAAATGTGTTTGATATTCTTTGAACTGCAAGAAGCAAAAGTATTAAATGTGTTTGATATTCTTTGAACTGAATGAAGTAAAAGTATTAAATGTGTTTGATATTCTTTGAACTGCAAGAAAAGTATTAAAAGTATTAAATGTGTTTGATATTCTTTGAACTGAAAGAAGTAAAAGTATTAAATGTGTTTGATATTCTTTGAACTGAAAGAAGCAAAAGTATTAAATGTGTTTGATATTCTTTGAACTGAAAGAAGCAAAAGTATTAAATGTGTTTGATATTCTTTGAACTGAATGAAGTAAAAGTATTAAATGTGTTTGATATTCTTTGAACTGAAAGAAGCAAAAGTATTAAATGTGTTTGATATTCTTTGAACTGCAAGAAGCAAAAGTATTAAATGTGTTTGATATTCTTTGAACTGCAAGAAGCAAAAGTATTAAATGTGTTTGATATTATTTGAACTGCAAGAAGGAAAAGTATTAAATGTGTTTGATATTATTTGAACTGAAAGAAGCAAAAGTATTAAATGTGTTTGATATTCTTTGAACTGAAAGAAGCAAAAGTATTAAATGTGTTTGATATTTTTTGAACTGCAAGAAGCAAAAGTATTAAATGTGTTTGATATTATTTGAACTGAAAAAGTAAAAGTATTAAATGTGTTTGATATTATTTGAACTGAGAGAAGTAAAAGTATTAAATGTGTTTGATATTCTTTGAACTGAAAGAAGTAAAAGTATTAAATGTGTTTGATATTCTTTGAACTGAAAGAAGTAAAAGTATTAAATGTGTTTGATATTCTTTGAACTGCAAAAAGCAAAAGTATTAAATGTGTTTGATATTCTTTGAACTGAAAAAAGTAAAAGTATTAAATGTGTTTGATATTCTTTGAACTGAAAGAAGTAAAAGTATTAAATGTGTTTGATATTCTTTGAACTGAAAGAAGTAAAAGTATTAAATGTGTTTGATATTCTTTGATCTGAAAGAAGCAAAAGTATTAAATGTGTTTGATATTCTTTGAACTGAAAGAAGTAAAAGTATTAAATGTGTTTGATATTCTTTGAACTGAAAGAAGTAAAAGTATTAAATGTGTTTGATATTCTTTGAACTGAAAGAAGTAAAAGTATTAAATGTGTTTGATATTCTTTGAACTGAAAGAAGTAAAAGTATTAAATGTGTTTGATATTCTTTGAACTGAAAGAAGATTAAATGTGTTTGATATTCTTTGAACTGAAGAAGCAAAAGTATTAAATGTGTTTGATATTCTTTGAACTGAAAGAAGTAAAAGTATTAAATGTGTTTGATATTCTTTGAACTGAAAGAAGTAAAAGTATTAAATGTGTTTGATATTCTTTGAACTGAAAGAAGTAAAAGTATTAAATGTGTTTGATATTCTTTGAACTGAAAGAAGTAAAAGTATTAAATGTGTTTGATATTCTTTGAACTGAAAGAAGTAAAAGTATTAAATGTGTTTGATATTCTTTGAACTGAAAGAAGCAAAAGTATTAAATGTGTTTGATATTCTTTGAACTGAAAGAAGTAAAAGTATTAAATGTGTTTGATATTCTTTGAACTGAAAAAAGCAAAAAAGTATTAAATGTGTTTGATATTCTTTGAACTGAAAGAAGTAAAAGTATTAAATGTGTTTGATATTCTTTGAACTGAAAGAAGCAAAAGTATTAAATGTGTTTGATATTCTTTGAACTGAAAGAAGTAAAAGTATTAAATGTGTTTGATATTCTTTGAACTGAAAGAAGTAAAAGTATTAAATGTGTTTGATATTATTTGAACTGAAAGAAGTAAAAGTATTAAATGTGTTTGATATTCTTTGAACTGAAAGAAGTAAAAGTATTAAATGTGTTTGATATTCTTTGAACTGAAAAAAGTAAAAGTATTAAATGTGTTTGATATTCTTTGAACTGAAAGAAGTAAAAGTATTAAATGTGTTTGATATTCTTTGAACTGAATGAAGTAAAAGTATTAAATGTGTTTGATATTCTTTGATCTGCAAGAAGCAAAAGTATTAAATGTGTTTGATATTCTTTGAACTGAAAGAAGCAAAAGTATTAAATGTGTTTGATATTCTTTGAACTGCAAGAAGCAAAAGTATTAAATGTGTTTGATATTATTTAAACTGCAAGAAGGAATAGTATTAAATGTGTTTGATATTCTTTGAACTGAAAGAAGCAAAAGTATTAAATGTGTTTGATATTCTTTGAACTGAAAGAAGCAAAAGTATTAAATGTGTTTGATATTCTTTGAACTGAAAGAAGTAAAAGTATTAAATGTGTTTGATATTCTTTGAACTGCAAGAAGTAAAAGTATTAAATGTGTTTGATATTCTTTGAACTGAAGAAGTAAAAGTATTAAATGTGTTTGATATTCTTTGAACTGAAAGAAGTAAAAGTATTAAATGTGTTTGATATTCTTTGAACTGAAAGAAGTAAAAGTATTAAATGTGTTTGATATTCTTTGAACTGAAAGAAGTAAAAGTATTAAATGTGTTTGATATTCTTTGAACTGAAAGAAGTAAAAGTATTAAATGTGTTTGATATTCTTTGAACTGAATGAAGTTGTGTTTGATATTCTTTGAACTGAAGAAGTAAAAGTATTAAATGTGTTTGATATTCTTTGAACTGAAAGAAGCAAAAGTATTAAATGTGTTTGATATTCTTTGAACTGAAAGAAGTAAAAGTATTAAATGTGTTTGATATTCTTTGAACTGAAAAAGAAGTAAAAGTATTAAATGTGTTTGATATTATTTGAACTGAGAGAAGTAAAAGTATTAAATGTGTTTGATATTCTTTGAACTGAAAGAAGTAAAAGTATTAAATGTGTTTGATATTCTTTGAACTGAAAGAAGTAAAAGTATTAAATGTGTTTGATATTCTTTGAACTGAGAGAAGTAAAAGTATTAAATGTGTTTGATATTCTTTGAACTGAAGAAGAAAAGTAAAATGTATTAAAAATGTGTTTGATATTCTTTGAACTGAAAGAAGCAAAAGTATTAAATGTGTTTGATATTCTTTGAACTGAAAGAAGTAAAAGTATTAAATGTGTTTGATATTCTTTGAACTGAAAGAAGTAAAAGTATTAAATGTGTTTGATATTCTTTGAACTGCAAGAAGCAAAAGTATTAAATGTGTTTGATATTTTTTGAACTGAATGAAGTAAAAGTAATAAACGTGTTTGATATTCTTTGAACTGAATGAAGTAAAAGTATTAAATGTGCTTGATATTCTTTGAATTGAAAGAAGCAAAAGTATTAAATGTGTTTGATATTCTTTGAACTGCAAGAAGCAAAAGTATTAAAGTGATTGATATTATTTAAATTGCAAGAAGCAAAAGTATTAAATGTGTTTGATATTATTTGAAGTGCAAGAAGGAGAAGTATTAAATGTGATTGATATTATTTGAACTGAAAGAAGCAAAAGTATTAAATGTGTTTGATATTCTCTGATCTGAAAGAAGCAAAAGTATTAAATGTGTTTGATATTTTTTGAACTGCAAGAAGCAAAAGTATTAAATGTGTTTGATATTATTTGAATTGCAAGAAGGAAAAGTATTAAATGTGTTTGATATTATTTGAACTGAGAGAAGTAAAAGTATTAAATGTGTTTGATATTCTTTGAACTGAAAGAAGTAAAAGTATTAAATGTGTTTGATATTCTTTGATCTGCAAAAAGCAAAAGTATTAAATGTGTTTGATATTCTTTGATCTGAAAAAAGTAAAAGTATTAAATGTGTTTGATATTTTTTGAACTGAATGAAGTAAAATTATTAAACGTGTTTGATATTTTTTGAACTGAATGAAGTAAAAGTATTAAATGTGTTTGATATTCTTTGAACTGAAAGAAGCAAAAGTATTAAATGTGTTTGATATTCTTTGAACTGCAAGAAGCAAAAGTATTAAATGTGTTTGATATTATTTGAACTGCAAGAAGCAAAAGTATTAAATGTGTTTGATATTATTTGAACTGCAAGAAGGAAAAGTATTAAATGTGTTTGATATTATTTGAACTGAAAGAAGTAAAAGTATTAAATGTGTTTGATATTCTTTGAACTGAAAGAAGCAAAAGTATTAAATGTGTTTGATATTCTTTGAACTGAAAGAAGTAAAAGTATTAAATGTGTTTGATATTCTTTGAACTGAAAGAAGTAAAAGTATTAAATGTGTTTGATATTCTTTGAACTGAAAGAAGTAAAAGTATTAAATGTGTTTGATATTCTTTGAACTGAAAGAAGTAAAATGTGTTTGATATTCTTTGTATTAAATGTGTTTGATATTATTTGAACTGAGAGAAGTAAAAGTATTAAATGTGTTTGATATTCTTTGAACTGAAAGAAGTAAAAGTATTAAATGTGTTTGATATTCTTTGAACTGAATGAAGTAAAAGTATTAAATGTGTTTGATATTCTTTGAACTGAAGAAGTAAAAGTATTAAATGTGTTTGATATTCTTTGAACTGAAGAAAAGTAAAAGTATTAAATGTGTTTGATATTCTTTGAACTGAAAGAAGTAAAAGTAAAAGTATTAAATGTGTTTGATATTCTTTGAACTGAAAGAAGCAAAAGTATTAAATGTGTTTGATATTCTTTGAACTGAATGAAGTAAAAGTATTAAATGTGTTTGATATTCTTTGAACTGAAAATGAAGAACAAAAGTATTAAATGTGTTTGATATTCTTTGAACTGAAAGAAGCAAAAGTATTAAATGTGTTTGATATTCTTTGAACTGAAGAAGTAAAAGTATTAAATGTGTTTGATATTCTTTGAACTGAAAGAAGCAAAAGTATTAAATGTGTTTGATATTCTTTGAACTGAAAAAGCAAAAGTATTAAATGTGTTTGATATTCTTTGAACTGAAAAAGTAAAAGTATTAAATGTGTTTGATATTTTTTGAACTGAATGAAGTAAAAGTATTAAATGTGTTTGATATTCTTTGAACTGAATGAAGTAAAAGTATTAAAAGTGTTTGATATTCTTTGAACTGAAAGAAGCAAAAGTATTAAATGTGTTTGATATTCTTTGAACTGCAAGAAGCAAAAGTATTAAATGTGTTTGATATTATTTGAACTGCAAGAAGCAAAAGTATTAAATGTGTTTGATATTATTTGAACTGCAAGAAGGAAAAGTATTAAATGTGTTTGATATTATTTGAACTGAAAGAAGCAAAAGTATTAAATGTGTTTGATATTCTTTGAACTGAAAGAAGCAAAAGTATTAAATGTGTTTGATATTCTTTGAACTGCAAGAAGCAAAAGTATTAAATGTGTTTGATATTCTTTGAACTGCAAGAAGGAAAAGTATTAAATGTGTTTGATATTATTTGAACTGAAGAAGTAAAAGTATTAAATGTGTTTGATATTCTTTGAACTGAAAGAAGTAAAAGTATTAAATGTGTTTGATATTCTTTGAACTGAAAAAAGTAAAAGTATTAAATGTGTTTGATATTCTTTGAACTGAAAGAAGTAAAAGTATTAAATGTGTTTGATATTCTTTGAACTGAAGAAGCAAAAGTATTAAATGTGTTTGATATTCTTTGAACTGAAAGAAGTAAAAGTATTAAATGTGTTTGATATTCTTTGAACTGAAAGAAGTAAAAGTATTAAATGTGTTTGATATTCTTTGAACTGCAAGAAGCAAAAGTATTAAATGTGTTTGATATTCTTTGAACTGAAGAAGTAAAAGTATTAAATGTGTTTGATATTCTTTGAACTGAAAGAAGTATTAAATGTGTTTGATATTCTTTGAACTGTGAAGTAAAAGTATTAAATGTGTTTGATATTCTTTGAACTGAAAGAAGTAAAAGTATTAAATGTGTTTGATATTCTTTGAACTGAAAGAAGTAAAAGTATTAAATGTGTTTGATATTCTTTGAACTGAAAGAAGTAAAAGTATTAAATGTGTTTGATATTCTTTGAACTGAAAAAGTAAAAGTATTAAATGTGTTTGATATTCTTTGAACTGAAAGAAGTAAAAGTATTAAATGTGTTTGATATTCTTTGAACTGAAAGAAGCAAAAGTATTAAATGTGTTTGATATTCTTTGAACTGCAAGAAGCAAAAGTATTAAATGTGTTTGATATTCTTTGAACTGAATGAAGTAAAAGTATTAAATGTGTTTGATATTCTTTGAACTGAATGAAGTAAAAGTATTAAATGTGTTTGATATTCTTTGAACTGAAGAAGAAGTAAAAGTATTAAATGTGTTTGATATTCTTTGAACTGAAAAGAAGTAAAAGTATTAAATGTGTTTGATATTCTTTGAACTGAAAGAAGCAAAAGTATTAAATGTGTTTGATATTCTTTGAACTGAAAGAAGTAAAAGTATTAAATGTGTTTGATATTCTTTGAACTGAAAGAAGTAAAAGTATTAAATGTGTTTGATATTCTTTGAACTGAAAGAAGTAAAAGTATTAAATGTGTTTGATATTCTTTGAACTGAAAAAGAAGCAAAAGTATTAAATGTGTTTGATATTCTTTGAACTGAAAGAAGCAAAAGTATTAAATGTGTTTGATATTCTTTGAACTGCAAGAAGCAAAAGTATTAAATGTGTTTGATATTATTTGAACTGCAAGAAGGAAAAGTATTAAATGTGTTTGATATTATTTGAACTGAGAGAAGTAAAAGTATTAAATGTGTTTGATATTCTTTGAACTGAAAGAAGTAAAAGTATTAAATGTGTTTGATATTCTTTGAACTGAAAGAAGTAAAAGTATTAAATGTGTTTGATATTCTTTGAACTGAAAGAAGTAAAAGTATTAAATGTGTTTGATATTCTTTGAACTGAAAGAAGTAAAAGTATTAAATGTGTTTGATATTCTTTGAACTGAAAGAAGTAAAAGTATTAAATGTGTTTGATATTCTTTGAACTGAAAGAAGTAAAAGTATTAAATGTGTTTGATATTCTTTGAACTGAAAGAAGTAAAAGTATTAAATGTGTTTGATATTATTTGAACTGAAAGAAGTAAAAGTATTAAATGTGTTTGATATTCTTTGAACTGAAAGAAGTAAAAGTATTAAATGTGTTTGATATTCTTTGAACTGAATGAAGTAAAAGTATTAAATGTGTTTGATATTCTTTGAACTGAAAGAAGTAAAAGTATTAAATGTGTTTGATATTCTTTGAACTGAAAGAAGTAAAAGTATTAAATGTGTTTGATATTCTTTGAACTGAAAGAAGTAAAAGTATTAAATGTGTTTGATATTCTTTGAACTGAAGAAGTAAAAGTATTAAATGTGTTTGATATTCTTTGAACTGAAAGAAGTAAAAGTATTAAATGTGTTTGATATTCTTTGAACTGAAGAAGCAAAAGTATTAAATGTGTTTGATATTCTTTGAACTGAAAGAAGTAAAAGTATTAAATGTGTTTGATATTCTTTGAACTGAAAGAAGTAAAAGTATTAAATGTGTTTGATATTCTTTGAACTGAAAGAAGTAAAAGTATTAAATGTGTTTGATATTCTTTGAACTGAAAGTAAAAGTATTAAATGTGTTTGATATTCTTTGAACTGAAGAAGTAAAAGTATTAAATGTGTTTGATATTCTTTGAACTGAAAGAAGTAAAAGAATTAAATGTGTTTGATATTCTTTGAACTGAAAGAAGTAAAAGTATTAAATGTGTTTGATATTCTTTGAACTGCAAAAAGCAAAAGTATTAAATGTGTTTGATATTCTTTGATCTGAAAAAAGTAAAAGTATTAAATGTGTTTGATATTTTTTGAACTGAATGAAGTAAAAGTATTAAACGTGTTTGATATTCTTTGAACTGAATGAAGTAAAAGTATTAAATGTGTTTGATATTCTTTGAACTGAAAGAAGCAAAAGTATTAAATGTGTTTGATATTCTTTGAACTGCAAGAAGCAAAAGTATTAAATGTGTTTGATATTATTTGAACTGCAAGAAGCAAAAGTATTAAATGTGTTTGATATTATTTGAACTGCAAGAAGGAAAAGTATTAAATGTGTTTGATATTATTTGAACTGAAAGAAGCAAAAGTATTAAATGTGTTTGATATTCTTTGATCTGAAAGAAGCAAAAGTATTAAATGTGTTTGATATTTTTTGAACTGCAAGAAGCAAAAGTATTAAATGTGTTTGATATTATTTGAACTGCAAGAAGGAAAAGTATTAAATGTGTTTGATATTATTTGAACTGAAAGAAGTAAAAGTATTAAATGTGTTTGATATTCTTTGAACTGAAAGAAGTAAAAGTATTAAATGTGTTTGATATTCTTTGAACTGCAAAAGCAAAAGTATTAAATGTGTTTGATATTCTTTGAACTGAAAAAAGTAAAAGTATTAAATGTGTTTGATATTTTTTGAACTGAATGAAGTAAAAGTATTAAATGTGTTTGATATTCTTTGAACTGAATGAAGTAAAATTAAATGTATTAAATGTGTTTGATATTCTTTGAACTGAAAGAAGCAAAAGTATTAAATGTGTTTGATATTCTTTGAACTGAAAGAAGCAAAAGTATTAAATGTGTTTGATATTCTTTGAACTGCAAGAAGCAAAAGTATTAAATGTGTTTGATATTCTTTGAACTGCAAGAAGTAAAAGTATTAAATGTGTTTGATATTCTTTGAACTGAAGAAGTAAAAGTATTAAATGTGTTTGATATTCTTTGAACTGAAAGAAGCAAAAGTATTAAATGTGTTTGATATTCTTTGAACTGAAAGAAGTAAAAGTATTAAATGTGTTTGATATTCTTTGAACTGAAGAAGTAAAAGTATTAAATGTGTTTGATATTCTTTGAACTGAATGAAGTAAAAGTATTAAATGTGTTTGATATTCTTTGAACTGAAAGAAGTGTTTGATATTCTTTGAACAAAAGTATTAAATGTGTTTGATATTCTTTGAACTGCAAGAAGCAAAAGTATTAAATGTGTTTGATATTCTTTGAACTGCAAGAAGCAAAAGTATTAAATGTGTTTGATATTCTTTGAACTGAAAGAAGTAAAAGTATTAAATGTGTTTGATATTCTTTGAACTGAAAGAAGCAAAAGTATTAAATGTGTTTGATATTCTTTGAACTGAAAGAAGCAAAAGTATTAAATGTGTTTGATATTCTTTGAACTGAAAGAAGCAAAAGTATTAAATGTGTTTGATATTAAATTTTTGAACTGCAAGAAGCAAAAGTATTAAATGTGTTTGATATTCTTTGAACTGAAAGAAGTAAAAGTATTAAATGTGTTTGATATTCTTTGAACTGAAAGAAGTAAAATGTATTAAATGTGTTTGATATTCTTTGAACTGAAAGAAGTAAAAGTATTAAATGTGTTTGATATTCTTTGAACTGAAAGAAGTAAAAGTATTAAATGTGTTTGATATTCTTTGAACTGAAAGAAGTAAAAGTATTAAATGTGTTTGATATTCTTTGAACTGAATGAAGTAAAAGTATTAAATGTGTTTGATATTCTTTGAACTGAAAGAAGTAAAAGTATTAAATGTGTTTGATATTCTTTGAACTGAAAGAAGCAAAAGTATTAAATGTGTTTGATATTCTTTGAACTGAAGAAAGTAAAAGTATTAAATGTGTTTGATATTCTTTGAACTGAAAGAAGTAAAAGTATTAAATGTGTTTGATATTCTTTGAACTGAAAGAAGTAAAAGTATTAAATGTGTTTGATATTCTTTGAACTGAAAGAAGTAAAAGTATTAAATGTGTTTGATATTCTTTGAACTGAAAGAAGTAAAAGTATTAAATGTGTTTGATATTCTTTGAACTGAACTTTGAACTGAAAGAAGTAAAAGTATTAAATGTGTTTGATATTCTTTGAACTGAAAGAAGTAAAAGTATTAAATGTGTTTGATATTCTTTGAACTGAAGAAGTAAAAGTATTAAATGTGTTTGATATTCTTTGAACTGAAAAGTATTAAATGTGTTTGATATTCTTTGAACTGAAAGAAGTAAAAGTATTAAATGTGTTTGATATTCTTTGAACTGAAAGAAGTAAAAGTATTAAATGTGTTTGATATTCTTTGAACTGAAAGAAGTAAAAGTATTAAATGTGTTTGATATTCTTTGAACTGAAAGAAGTAAAAGTATTAAATGTGTTTGATATTCTTTGAACTGAAAGAAGTAAAAGTATTAAATGTGTTTGATATTCTTTGAACTGAATGAAGCAAAAGTATTAAATGTGTTTGATATTCTTTGAACTGCAAGAAGTAAAAGTATTAAATGTGTTTGATATTCTTTGAACTGAAAGAAGTAAAAGTATTAAATGTGTTTGATATTCTTTGAACTGAAAGAAGTAAAAGTATTAAATGTGTTTGATATTATTTGAACTGAGAGAAGTAAAAGTATTAAATGTGTTTGATATTCTTTGAACTGAAAGAAGTAAAAGTATTAAATGTGTTTGATATTCTTTGAACTGAATGAAGTAAAAGTATTAAATGTGTTTGATATTCTTTGAACTGAATGAAGTAAAAGTATTAAATGTGTTTGATATTCTTTGAACTGAATGAAGTAAAAGTATTAAATGTGTTTGATATTCTTTGAACTGAAAGAAGCAAAAGTATTAAATGTGTTTGATATTCTTTGAACTGCAAGAAGCAAAAGTATTAAATGTGTTTGATATTATTTAAATTGCAAGAAGCAAAAGTATTAAATGTGTTTGATATTATTTGAAGTGCAAGAAGGAGAAGTATTAAATGTGTTTGATATTATTTGAACTGAAAATGAAGCAAAAGTATTAAATGTGTTTGATATTCTTTGAACTGAAAGAAGCAAAAGTATTAAATGTGTTTGATATTTTTTGAACTGCAAGAAGCAAAAGTATTAAATGTGTTTGATATTATTTGAACTGCAAGAAGGAAAAGTATTAAATGTGTTTGATATTCTTTGAACTGAAAGAAGTAAAAGTATTAAATGTGTTTGATATTCTTTGAACTGAAAGAAGTAAAAGTATTAAATGTGTTTGATATTCTTTGATCTGCAAAAAGCAAAAGTATTAAATGTGTTTGATATTCTTTGATCTGAAAAAAGTAAAAGTATTAAATGTGTTTGATATTTTTTGAACTGAATGAAGTAAAATTATTAAACGTGTTTGATATTTTTTGAACTGAATGAAGTAAAAGTATTAAATGTGCTTGATATTCTTTGAATTGAAAGAAGCAAAAGTATTAAATGTGTTTGATATTCTTTGAACTGCAAGAAGCAAAAGTATTAAAGTGATTGATATTATTTAAATTGCAAGAAGCAAAAGTATTAAATGTGTTTGATATTATTTGAAGTGCAAGAAGGAGAAGTATTAAATGTGTTTGATATTATTTGAACTGAAAGAAGCAAAAGTATTAAATGTGTTTGATATTCTCTGATCTGAAAGAAGCAAAAGTATTAAATGTGTTTCATATTCTTTGAACTGCAAGAAGGAAAAGTATTAAATGTGTTTGATATTTTTTGAACTGAAAGAAGTAAAAGTATTAAATGTGTTTGATATTCTTTGAACTGAAAGAAGTAAAAGTATTAAATGTGTTTGATATTCTTTGAACTGAATGAAGTAAAAGTATTAAATGTGTTTGATATTCTTTGAACTGAAAGAAGTAAAAGTATTAAATGTGTTTGATATTCTTTGAACTGAAAGAAGTAAAAGTATTGTTTGATATTCTTTGAACTGAAAGAAGTGTGTTTGATATTCTTTGAACTGAAAGAAGTAAAAGTATTAAATGTGTTTGATATTCTTTGAACTGAATGAAGTAAAAGTATTAAATGTGTTTGATATTCTTTGAACTGAAAGAAGTAAAAGTATTAAATGTGTTTGATATTCTTTGATCTGAAAGAAGTAAAAGTATTAAATGTGTTTGATATTCTTTGAACTGAAAGAAGTAAAAGTATTAAATGTGTTTGATATTCTTTGAACTGAAAGAAGTAAAAGTATTAAATGTGTTTGATATTCTTTGAACTGAAAGAAGTAAAAGTATTAAATGTGTTTGATATTCTTTGAACTGAAAGAAGTAAAAGTATTAAATGTGTTTGATATTCTTTGAACTGAAAGAAGTAAAAGTATTAAATGTGTTTGATATTCTTTGAACTGAAAGAAGCAAAAGTATTAAATGTGTTTGATATTCTTTGAACTGAAAGAAGCAAAAGTATTAAATGTGTTTGATATTCTTTGAACTGAAAGAAGCAAAAGTATTAAATGTGTTTGATATTCTTTGAACTGAAGAAGTAAAAGTATTAAATGTGTTTGATATTCTTTGAACTGAAAGAAGTAAAAGTATTAAATGTGTTTGATATTCTTTGAACTGAAAGAAGTAAAAGTATTAAATGTGTTTGATATTCTTTGAACTGAAAGAAGTAAAAGTATTAAATGTGTTTGATATTCTTTGAACTGAAGAAAAGTAAAAATGTGTTTGATTTCTTTGAACTGAAATGTGTTTGATATTCTTTGAACTGAAAGAAGTAAAAGTATTAAATGTGTTTGATATTCTTTGAACTGAAAGAAGTAAAAGTATTAAATGTGTTTGATATTCTTTGAACTGAAAGAAGTAAAAGTATTAAATGTGTTTGATATTCTTTGAACTGAAAGAAGTAAAAGTATTAAATGTGTTTGATATTCTTTGAACTGAAAGAAGCAAAAGTATTAAATGTGTTTGATATTCTTTGAACTGAAAGAAGCAAAAGTATTAAATGTGTTTGATATTCTTTGAACTGAAGAAGTAAAAGTATTAAATGTGTTTGATATTCTTTGAACTGAAAGAAGTAAAAGTATTAAATGTGTTTGATATTCTTTGAACTGAAAGAAGTAAAAGTATTAAATGTGTTTGATATTCTTTGAACTGCAAAAAGCAAAAGTATTAAATGTGTTTGATATTCTTTGAACTGCAAGAAGGAAAAGTATTAAATGTGTTTGATATTTTTTGAACTGAATGAAGTAAAAGTATTAAATGTGTTTGATATTCTTTGAACTGAATGAAGTAAAAGTATTAAATGTGTTTGATATTCTTTGAACTGAAAGAAGCAAAAGTATTAAATGTGTTTGATATTCTTTGAACTGCAAGAAGCAAAAGTATTAAATGTGTTTGATATTATTTGAACTGCAAGAAGCAAAAGTATTAAATGTGTTTGATATTCTTTGAACTGCAAGAAGGAAAAGTATTAAATGTGTTTGATATTCTTTGAACTGAAAGAAGCAAAAGTATTAAATGTGTTTGATATTCTTTGAAAGAAGCTGAAAGAAGCAAAAGTATTAAATGTGTTTGATATTTTTTGAACTGCAAGAAGCAAAAGTATTAAATGTGTTTGATATTATTTGAACTGCAAGAAGGAAAAGTATTAAATGTGTTTGATATTATTTGAACTGACAGAAGTAAAAGTATTAAATGTGTTTGATATTCTTTGAACTGAAAGAAGTAAAAGTATTAAATGTGTTTGATATTCTTTGAACTGCAAAAAAGCAAAAGTATTAAATGTGTTTGATATTCTTTGAACTGAATAAAGTAAAAATATTAAATGTGTTTGATATTTTTTGAACTTAATGAAGTAAAAGTAATAAACGTGTTTGATATTCTTTGAACAGAATGAAGTAAAAGTATTAAATGTGCTTGATATTCTTTGAACTGAAAGAAGCAAAAGTATTAAATGTGTTTGATATTCTTTGAACTGCAAGAAGCAAAAGTATTAAATGTGTTTGATATTATTTGAACTGCAAGAAGCAAAAGTATTAAATGTGTTTGATATTATTTGAACTGCAAGAAGGAAAAGTATTAAATGTGTTTGATATTATTTGAACTGAAAGAAGTAAAAGTATTAAATGTGTTTGATATTCTTTGAACTGAAAGAAGTAAAAGTATTAAATGTGTTTGATATTCTTTGAACTGCAAGAAGCAAAAGTATTAAATGTGTTTGATATTCTTTGAACTGAAAGAAGTAAAAGTATTAAATGTGTTTGATATTCTTTGAACTGAAAGAAGTAAAAGTATTAAATGTGTTTGATATTCTTTGAACTGAAGGAAGTAAAAGTATTAAATGTGTTTGATATTCTTTGAACTGAAAGAAGTAAAAGTATTAAATGTGTTTGATATTCTTTGAACTGAAAGAAGTAAAAGTATTAAATGTGTTTGATATTCTTTGAACTGAAAGAAGTAAAAGTATTAAATGTGTTTGATATTCTTTGAACTGAAAGAAGTAAAAGTATTAAATGTGTTTGATATTCTTTGAACTGAAGAAGTAAAAGTATTAAATGTGTTTGATATTCTTTGAACTGAAAAGAAGTAAAAGTATTAAATGTGTTTGATATTCTTTGAACTGAAAGAAGTAAAAGTATTAAATGTGTTTGATATTCTTTGAACTGAAAGAAGTAAAAGTATTAAATGTGTTTGATATTCTTTGAACTGAAAGAAGTAAAAGTATTAAATGTGTTTGATATTCTTTGAACTGAAAGAAGCAAAAGTATTAAATGTGTTTGATATTCTTTGAACTGAAAGAAGTAAAAGTATTAAATGTGTTTGATATTCTTTGAACTGAAAGAAGTAAAAGTATTAAATGTGTTTGATATTCTTTGAACTGAAAGAAGTAAAAGTATTAAATGTGTTTGATATTCTTTGAACTGAAAGAAGTAAAAGTATTAAATGTGTTTGATATTCTTTGAACTGAATGAAGTAAAAGTATTAAATGTGTTTGATATTCTTTGAACTGAAAGAAGTAAAAGTATTAAATGTGTTTGATATTCTTTGAACTGAAAGAAGCAAAAGTATTAAATGTGTTTGATATTCTTTGAACTGAAAGAAGTAAAAGTATTAAATGTGTTTGATATTCTTTGAACTGAAAGAAGTAAAAGTATTAAATGTGTTTGATATTCTTTGAACTGAAAGAAGTAAAAGTATTAAATGTGTTTGATATTCTTTGAACTGAAAGAAGCAAAAGTATTAAATGTGTTTGATATTCTTTGAACTGAAAGAAGTAAAAGTATTAAATGTGTTTGATATTCTTTGAACTGAAAGAAGTAAAAGTATTAAATGTGTTTGATATTCTTTGAACTGAAAGAAGTAAAAGTATTAAATGTGTTTGATATTCTTTGAACTGAAAGAAGTAAAAGTATTAAATGTGTTTGATATTCTTTGAACTGAAAGAAGTAAAAGTATTAAATGTGTTTGATATTCTTTGAACTGAAAGAAGCAAAAGTATTAAATGTGTTTGATATTCTTTGAACTGAAAGAAGTAAAAGTATTAAATGTGTTTGATATTCTTTGAACTGAAAGAAGTAAAAGTATTAAATGTGTTTGATATTCTTTGAACTGAAAGAAGTAAAAGTATTAAATGTGTTTGATATTATTTGAACTGAGAGAAGTAAAAGTATTAAATGTGTTTGATATTCTTTGAACTGAAAGAAGCAAAAGTATTAAATGTGTTTGATATTCTTTGATCTGAAAGAAGCAAAAGTATTAAATGTGTTTGATATTCTTTGAACTGAAAGAAGTAAAAGTATTAAATGTGTTTGATATTCTTTGAACTGAATGAAGTAAAAGTATTAAATGTGTTTGATATTCTTTGAACTGAATGAAGTAAAAGTATTAAATGTGTTTGATATTCTTTGAACTGAAAGAAGCAAAAGTATTAAATGTGTTTGATATTCTTTGAACTGCAAGAAGCAAAAGTATTAAATGTGTTTGATATTATTTGAACTGCAAAAGCAAAAGTATTAAATGTGTTTGATATTATTTGAACTGCAAGAAGGAAAAGTATTAAATGTGTTTGATATTATTTGAACTGAAAGAAGCAAAAGTATTAAATGTGTTTGATATTCTTTGAACTGAAAGAAGTAAAAGTATTAAATGTGTTTGATATTTTTTGAACTGCAAGAAGCAAAAGTATTAAATGTGTTTGATATTATTTGAACTGCAAGAAGGAAAAGTATTAAATGTGTTTGATATTATTTGAACTGAAGAAGGAAAAGTATTAAATGTGTTTGATATTCTTTGAACTGAAAGAAGTAAAAGTATTAAATGTGTTTGATATTCTTTGAACTGCAAAAAGCAAAAGTATTTAATTTGTTTGATATTCTTTGAACTGAATAAAGTAAAAATATTAAATGTGTTTGATATTTTTGAACTGAATGAAGTAAAAGTATTAAATGTGTTTGATATTTTTTGAACTGAATGAAGTAAAAGTATTAAATGTGTTTGATATTCTTTGAACTGAAAGAAGCAAAAGTATTAAATGTGTTTGATATTCTTTGAACTGCAAGAAGCAAAAGTATTAAATGTGTTTGATATTATTTGAACTGCAAGAAGTAAAAGTATTAAATGTGTTTGATATTATTTGAACTGCAAGAAGCAAAAGTATTAAATGTGTTTGATATTCTTTGAACTGAAAGAAGCAAAAGTATTAAATGTGTTTGATATTCTTTGAACTGAAAGAAGCAAAAGTATTAAATGTGTTTGATATTCTTTGAACTGAAAGAAGTAAAAGTATTAAATGTGTTTGATATTCTTTGAACTGAAAGAAGTAAAAGTATTAAATGTGTTTGATATTCTTTGAACTGAAAGAAGTAAAAGTATTAAATGTGTTTGATATTCTTTGAACTGAAAGAAGTAAAAGTATTAAATGTGTTTGATATTCTTTGAACTGAAAGAAGTAAAAGTATTAAATGTGTTTGATATTCTTTGAACTGAAAGAAGTAAAAGTATTAAATGTGTTTGATATTCTTTGAACTGAAAGAAGTAAAAGTATTAAATGTGTTTGATATTCTTTGATCTGAAAGAAGCAAAAGTATTAAATGTGTTTGATATTCTTTGAACTGAATGAAGTAAAAGTATTAAATGTGTTTGATATTCTTTGAACTGAAAGAAGTAAAAGTATTAAATGTGTTTGATATTCTTTGAACTGAAAGAAGTAAAAGTATTAAATGTGTTTGATATTCTTTGAACTGAAAGAAGTAAAAGTATTAAATGTGTTTGATATTCTTTGAACTGAAAGAAGTAAAAGTATTAAATGTGTTTGATATTCTTTGAACTGAAAGAAGTAAAAGTATTAAATGTGTTTGATATTCTTTGAACTGAAAGAAGTAAAAGTATTAAATGTGTTTGATATTCTTTGAACTGAAAGAAGTAAAAGTATTAAATGTGTTTGATATTCTTTGAACTGAAAGAAGTAAAAGTATTAAATGTGTTTGATATTCTTTGAACTGAAAGAAGCAAAAGTATTAAATGTGTTTGATATTCTTTGAACTGAAAGAAGTAAAAGTATTAAATGTGTTTGATATTCTTTGAACTGAAAGAAGTAAAAGTATTAAATGTGTTTGATATTCTTTGAACTGAAAGAAGTAAAAGTATTAAATGTGTTTGATATTCTTTGAACTGAAAGAAGTAAAAGTATTAAATGTGTTTGATATTCTTTGAACTGAAAGAAGTAAAAGTATTAAATGTGTTTGATATTCTTTGAACTGAAAAAAGTAAAAGTATTAAATGTGTTTGATATTCTTTGAACTGAAAAGAAGTAAAAGTATTAAATGTGTTTGATATTCTTTGAACTGAAAGAAGTAAAAGTATTAAATGTGTTTGATATTCTTTGAACTGAAAAGTAAAAAAAGTATTAAATGTGTTTGATATTCTTTGAACTGAATGAAGTAAAAGTATTAAATGTGTTTGATATTCTTTGAACTGAAAGAAGCAAAAGTATTAAATGTGTTTGATATTCTTTGAACTGAAAGAAGTAAAAGTATTAAATGTGTTTGATATTCTTTGAACTGAAGAAGTAAAAGTATTAAATGTGTTTGATATTCTTTGAACTGCAAGAAGCAAAAGTATTAAATGTGTTTGATATTCTTTGAACTGAAAGAAGCAAAAGTATTAAATGTGTTTGATATTCTTTGAACTGAAAGAAGTAAAAGTATTAAATGTGTTTGATATTCTTTGAACTGAAAGAAGTGTTTGATATTCAAAAGTATTAAATGTGTTTGATATTCTTTGAACTGAAAGAAGCAAAAGTATTAAATGTGTTTGATATTCTTTGAACTGAAAGAAGCAAAAGTATTAAATGTGTTTGATATTCTTTGAACTGCAAGAAGTAAAAGTATTAAATGTGTTTGATATTCTTTGAACTGAAAGAAGTAAAAGTATTAAATGTGTTTGATATTCTTTGAACTGAAAGAAGTAAAAGTATTAAATGTGTTTGATATTCTTTGAACTGAAAGAAGTAAAAGTATTAAATGTGTTTGATATTCTTTGAACTGAAAGAAGTAAAAGTATTAAATGTGTTTGATATTCTTTGAACTGAAAGAAGTAAAAGTATTAAATGTGATTTGATATTAAATTTTTGAATTGAACTGAAGAAGTAAAAGTATTAAATGTGTTTGATATTCTTTGAACTGAAAGAAGTAAAAGTATTAAATGTGTTTGATATTCTTTGAACTGAAAGAAGTAAAAGTATTAAATGTGTTTGATATTCTTTGAACTGAAAGAAGTAAAAGTATTAAATGTGTTTGATATTCTTTGAACTGAAGAAGTAAAAGTATTAAATGTGTTTGATATTCTTTGAACTGAAAGAAGTAAAAGTATTAAATGTGTTTGATATTCTTTGAACTGAAAGAAGTAAAAGTATTAAATGTGTTTGATATTCTTTGAACTGAAGAAGTAAAAGTATTAAATGTGTTTGATATTCTTTGAACTGAAAGAAGTAAAAGTATTAAATGTGTTTGATATTCTTTGAACTGAAAGAAGTAAAAGTATTAAATGTGTTTGATATTCTTTGATCTGCAAGAAGCAAAAGTATTAAATGTGTTTGATATTATTTGAACTGAGAGAAGTAAAAGTATTAAATGTGTTTGATATTCTTTGAACTGAAAGAAGTAAAAGTATTAAATGTGTTTGATATTCTTTGAACTGAAAGAAGTAAAAGTATTAAATGTGTTTGATATTCTTTGAACTGAAAGAAGTAAAAGTATTAAATGTGTTTGATATTCTTTGAACTGAAAGAAGCAAAAGTATTAAATGTGTTTGATATTGTGTTTGAACTGAACTGAAGAAGTAAAAGTATTAAATGTGTTTGATATTCTTTGAACTGAAAGAAGTAAAAGTATTAAATGTGTTTGATATTCTTTGAACTGAAAGAAGTAAAAGTATTAAATGTGTTTGATATTCTTTGAACTGAAAGAAGCAAAAGTATTAAATGTGTTTGATATTCTTTGAACTGAAAGAAGTAAAAGTATTAAATGTGTTTGATATTTTTTGAACTGAATGAAGTAAAAGTATTAAACGTGTTTGATATTCTTTGAACTGAATGAAGTAAAAGTATTAAATGTGTTTGATATTCTTTGAACTGAAAGAAGCAAAAGTATTAAATGTGTTTGATATTCTTTGAACTGCAAGAAGCAAAAGTATTAAATGTGTTTGATATTATTTGAACTGCAAGAAGCAAAAGTATTAAATGTGTTTGATATTATTTGAACTGCAAGAAGGAAAAGTATTAAATGTGATTGATATTATTTGAACTGAAAGAAGCAAAAGTATTAAATGTGTTTGATATTCTCTGATCTGAAAGAAGCAAAAGTATTAAATGTGTTTGATATTTTTTGAACTGCAAGAAGCAAAAGTATTAAATGTGTTTGATATTATTTGAATTGCAAGAAGGAAAAGTATTAAATGTGTTTGATATTATTTGAACTGAAAGAAGTAAAAGTATTAAATGTGTTTGATATTCTTTGAACTGAAAGAAGTAAAAGTATTAAATGTGTTTGATATTCTTTGAACTGAAAGAAGTAAAAGTATTAAATGTGTTTGATATTCTTTGAACTGAAAGAAGTAAAAGTATTAAATGTGTTTGATATTCTTTGATCTGAAAAAAGTAAAAGTATTAAATGTGTTTGATATTTTTTGAACTGAATGAAGTAAAATTATTAAAGGTGTTTGATATTTTTTGAACTGAATGAAGTAAAAGTATTAAATGTGCTTGATATTCTTTGAACTGAAAGAAGCAAAAGTATTAAATGTGTTTGATATTCTTTGAACTGCAAGAAGCAAAAGTATTAAATGTGTTTGATATTATTTGAACTGCAAGAAGCAAAAGTATTAAATGTGTTTGATATTATTTGAACTGCAAGAAGGAAAAGTATTAAATGTGTTTGATATTATTTGAACTGAGAGAAGTAAAAGTATTAAATGTGTTTGATATTCTTTGAACTGAAAGAAGCAAAAGTATTAAATGTGTTTGATATTCTTTGAACTGCAAGAAGCAAAAGTATTAAATGTGTTTGATATTCTTTGAACTGAAAGAAGTAAAAGTATTAAATGTGTTTGATATTCTTTGAACTGAAAGAAGTAAAAGTATTAAATGTGTTTGATATTATTTGAACTGAAAGAAGTAAAAGTATTAAATGTGTTTGATATTCTTTGAACTGAAAGAAGTAAAAGTATTAAATGTGTTTGATATTATTTGAACTGAAAGAAGTAAAAGTATTAAATGTGTTTGATATTCTTTGAACTGAAAGAAGTAAAAGTATTAAATGTGTTTGATATTCTTTGAACTGAATGAAGTAAAAGTATTAAATGTGTTTGATATTCTTTGATCTGAAAGAAGTAAAAGTATTAAATGTGTTTGATATTCTTTGAACTGAAAGAAGTAAAAGTATTAAATGTGTTTGATATTCTTTGAACTGAAAGAAGAAAAGTATTAAATGTGTTTGATATTCTTTGAACTGAGAATTAAATATTAAATGTGTTTGATATTCTTTGAACTGAAGAAGTAAAAGTATTAAATGTGTTTGATATTCTTTGAACTGAAAGAAGTAAAAGTATTAAATGTGTTTGATATTCTTTGAACTGAAAGAAGTAAAAGTATTAAATGTGTTTGATATTCTTTGAACTGGAAGAAGCAAAAGTATTAAATGTGTTTGATATTCTTTGAACTGAAAGAAGTGTTTGATAAAAAGTATTAAATGTGTTTGATATTTTTTGAACAGAATGAAGTTAAAGTATTAAATGTGTTTGATATTCTTTGAACTGAATGAAGTAAAAGTATTAAATGTGTTTGATATTCTTTGAACTGAAAGAAGTAAAAGTATTAAATGTGTTTGATATTCTTTGAACTGAAAGAAGCAAAAGTATTAAATGTGTTTGATATTCTTTGAACTGCAAGAAGCAAAAGTATTAAATGTGTTTGATATTCTTTGAACTGCAAGAAGCAAAAGTATTAAATGTGTTTGATATTCTTTGAACTGAAAGAAGTAAAAGTATTAAATGTGTTTGATATTCTTTGAACTGAAAGAAGCAAAAGTATTAAATGTGTTTGATATTCTTTGAACTGAAAGAAGCAAAAGTATTAAATGTGTTTGATATTCTTTGAACTGCAAGAAGCAAAAGTATTAAATGTGTTTGATATTCTTTGAACTGAAAGAAGTAAAAGTATTAAATGTGTTTGATATTCTTTGAACTGAAAAAAGTAAAGGTATTAAATGTGTTTGATATTCTTTGAACTGAAAGAAGTAAAAGTATTAAATGTGTTTGATATTCTTTGAACTGAAAGAAGTAAAAGTATTAAATGTGTTTGATATTCTTTGAACTGAAAAAAGTAAAAGTATTAAATGTGTTTGATATTCTTTGAACTGAAAGAAGTAAAAGTATTAAATGTGTTTGATATTCTTTGAACTGAAAGAAGTAAAAGTATTAAATGTGTTTGATATTCTTTGAACTGAATGAAGTAAAAGTATTAAATGTGTTTGATATTCTTTGAACTGAAAGAAGCAAAAGTATTAAATGTGTTTGATATTCTTTGAACTGCAAGAAGCAAAAGTATTAAATGTGTTTGATATTATTTGAACTGCAAGAAGCAAAAGTATTAAATGTGTTTGATATTATTTGAACTGCAAGAAGGAAAAGTATTAAATGTGTTTGATATTATTTGAACTGAAAGAAGCAAAAGTATTAAATGTGTTTGATATTCTTTGAACTGAAAGAAGCAAAAGTATTAAATGTGTTTGATATTCTTTGAACTGAAAGAAGCAAAAGTATTAAATGTGTTTGATATTCTTTGAACTGCAAGAAGTAAAAGTATTAAATGTGTTTGATATTATTTGAACTGAGAGAAGTAAAAGTATTAAATGTGTTTGATATTCTTTGAACTGAAAGAAGTAAAAGTATTAAATGTGTTTGATATTCTTTGAACTGAAAGAAGTAAAAGTATTAAATGTGTTTGATATTCTTTGAACTGAAAGAAGTAAAAGTATTAAATGTGTTTGATATTCTTTGAACTGAAAAAAGTAAAAGTATTAAATGTGTTTGATATTCTTTGAACTGAAAGAAGTAAAAGTATTAAATGTGTTTGATATTCTTTGAACTGAATGAAGTAAAAGTATTAAATGTGTTTGATATTCTTTGAACTGAAAGAAGCAAAAGTATTAAATGTGTTTGATATTCTTTGAACTGCAAGAAGCAAAAGTATTAAATGTGTTTGATATTCTTTGAACTGAAAGAAGTAAAAGTATTAAATGTGTTTGATATTCTTTGAACTGAAAGAAGTAAAAGTATTAAATGTGTTTGATATTCTTTGAACTGAAAGAAGTAAAAGTATTAAATGTGTTTGATATTCTTTGAACTGAAAGAAGTAAAAGTATTAAATGTGTTTGATATTCTTTGAACTGAAAGAAGTAAAAGTATTAAATGTGTTTGATATTCTTTGAACTGAAAGAAGTAAAAGTATTAAATGTGTTTGATATTCTTTGAACTGAAAGAAGTAAAAGTATTAAATGTGTTTGATATTCTTTGAACTGAAAGAAGTAAAAGTATTAAATGTGTTTGATATTCTTTGAACTGAAAGAAGTGTGTTTGATATTCTTTGAACTGAAAGAAGTAAAAGTATTAAATGTGTTTGATATTCTTTGAACTGAAGAAGTAAAAGTATTAAATGTGTTTGATATTCTTTGAACTGAAGAAGTAAAAGTATTAAATGTGTTTGATATTCTTTGAACTGAAAGAAAAAGTAAAATGTATTAAATGTGTTTGATATTCTTTGAACTGAAAGAAGTAAAAGTATTAAATGTGTTTGATATTCTTTGAACTGAAAGAAGTAAAAGTATTAAATGTGTTTGATATTCTTTGAACTGAAAGAAGTAAAAGTATTAAATGTGTTTGATATTCTTTGAACTGAAAGAAGTAAAAGTATTAAATGTGTTTGATATTCTTTGAACTGAAAGAAGTAAAAGTATTAAATGTGTTTGATATTCTTTGAACTGAAAGAAGTAAAAGTATTAAATGTGTTTGATATTCTTTGAACTGAAAGAAGTAAAAGTATTAAATGTGTTTGATATTCTTTGAACTGAAAGAAGTAAAAGTATTAAATGTGTTTGATATTCTTTGAACTGAAAGAAGTAAAAGTATTAAATGTGTTTGATATTCTTTGAACTGTATTAAATGTGTTTGATATTCTTTGAACTGAAAGAAGTAAAAGTATTAAATGTGTTTGATATTCTTTGAACTGAAAGAAGTAAAAGTATTAAATGTGTTTGATATTCTTTGAACTGAAAGAAGTAAAAGTATTAAATGTGTTTGATATTCTTTGAACTGAAAGAAGAAAAAAAAGTATTAAATGTGTTTGATATTCTTTGAACTGAAAGAAGTAAAAGTATTAAATGTGTTTGATATTCTTTGAAATGAAAGAAGCAAAAGTATTAAAAATGTTTGATATTCTTTTAACTGAAAGAAGTAAAAGTATTAAATGTGTTTGATATTCTTTGAACTGAAAGAAGTAAAAGTATTAAATGTGTTTGATATTCTTTGAACTGAAAGAAGTAAAAGTATTAAATGTGTTTGATATTCTTTGAACTGAAAGAAGTAAAAGTATTAAATGTGTTTGATATTCTTTGAACTGAAAGAAGTAAAAGTATTAAATGTGTTTGATATTCTTTGAACTGAAAGAAGCAAAAGTATTAAATGTGTTTGATATTCTTTGAACTGAAAGAAGTAAAAGTATTAAATGTGTTTGATATTCTTTGAACTGAAAGAAGTAAAAGTATTAAATGTGTTTGATATTCTTTGAACTGAAAGAAGTAAAAGTATTAAATGTGTTTGATATTCTTTGAACTGCAAAAAGCAAAAGTATTTAATTTGTTTGATATTCTTTGAACTGAATAAAGTAAAAATATTAAATGTGTTTGATATTTTTTGAACTGAATGAAGTAAAAGTAATAAACGTGTTTGATATTCTTTGAACTGAATGAAGTAAAAGTATTAAATGTGTTTGATATTCTTTGAACTGAAAGAAGCAAAAGTATTAAATGTGTTTGATATTCTTTGAACTGCAAGAAGCAAAAGTATTAAATGTGTTTGATATTATTTGAACTGCAAGAAGCAAAAGTATTAAATGTGTTTGATATTATTTGAACTGCAAGAAGGAAAAGTATTAAATGTGATTGATATTATTTGAACTGAAAGAAGCAAAAGTATTAAATGTGTTTGATATTCTCTGATCTGAAAGAAGCAAAAGTATTAAATGTGTTTGATATTTTTTGAACTGCAAGAAGCAAAAGTATTAAATGTGTTTGATATTATTTGAATTGCAAGAAGGAAAAGTATTAAATGTGTTTGATATTATTTGAACTGAGAGAAGTAAAAGTATTAAATGTGTTTGATATTCTTTGAACTGAAAGAAGTAAAAGTATTAAATGTGTTTGATATTCTTTGAACTGCAAAAAGCAAAAGTATTAAATGTGTTTGATATTCTTTGAACTGAAAAAAGTAAAAGTATTAAATGTGTTTGATATTTTTTGAACTGAATGAAGTAAAAGTATTAAACGTGTTTGATATTTTTTGAACTGAATGAAGTAAAAGTATTAAATGTGTTTGATATTCTTTGAACTGAAAGAAGCAAAAGTATTAAATGTGTTTGATATTCTTTGAACTGCAAGAAGCAAAAGTATTAAATGTGTTTGATATTATTTGAACTGCAAGAAGCAAAAGTATTAAATGTGTTTGATATTATTTGAACTGCAAGAAGGAAAAGTATTAAATGTGTTTGATATTATTTGAACTGAAAGAAGCAAAAGTATTAAATGTGTTTGATATTCTCTGATCTGAAAGAAGCAAAAGTATTAAATGTGTTTGATATTCTTTGAACTGAAAGAAGTAAAAGTATTAAATGTGTTTGATATTCTTTGAACTGAATGAAGTAAAAGTATTAAATGTGTTTGATATTCTTTGAACTGAATGAAGTAAAAGTATTAAATGTGTTTGATATTCTTTGAACTGAAAGAAGTAAAAGTATTAAATGTGTTTGATATTCTTTGAACTGAAAGAAGTAAAAGTATTAAATGTGTTTGATATTCTTTGAACTGAAAGAAGTAAAAGTATTAAATGTGTTTGATATTCTTTGAACTGCAAGAAGCAAAAGTATTAAATGTGTTTGATATTCTTTGAACTGAATGAAGTAAAAGTATTAAATGTGTTTGATATTCTTTGAACTGAATGAAGTAAAAGTATTAAATGTGTTTGATATTCTTTGAACTGAAAGAAGTAAAAGTATTAAATGTGTTTGATATTCTTTGAACTGAAAGAAGTAAAAGTATTAAATGTGTTTGATATTCTTTGAACTGAAAGAAGTAAAAGTATTAAATGTGTTTGATATTCTTTGAACTGAAAGAAGTAAAAGTATTAAATGTGTTTGATATTCTTTGAACTGAAAGAAGTAAAAGTATTAAATGTGTTTGATATTCTTTGAACTGAAAGAAGTAAAAGTATTAAATGTGTTTGATATTCTTTGAACTGAAAGAAGTAAAAGTATTAAATGTGTTTGATATTCTTTGAACTGAAAGAAGCAAAAGTATTAAATGTGTTTGATATTCTTTGAACTGAAAGAAGTAAAAGTATTAAATGTGTTTGATATTCTTTGAACTGAAAGAAGTAAAAGTATTAAATGTGTTTGATATTCTTTGAACTGAAAAAGTAAAAGTATTAAATGTGTTTGATATTCTTTGAACTGAAAGAAGTAAAAGTATTAAATGTGTTTGATATTCTTTGAACTGAAAGAAGCAAAAGTATTAAATGTGTTTGATATTCTTTGAACTGAAAGAAGTAAAAGTATTAAATGTGTTTGATATTCTTTGAACTGAAAGAAGTAAAAGTATTAAATGTGTTTGATATTCTTTGAACTGAAGAAGTAAAAGTATTAAATGTGTTTGATATTCTTTGAACTGAAAAGTATTTAAATGTGTTTGATATTCTTTGAACTGAAAGAAGTAAAAGTATTAAATGTGTTTGATATTCTTTGAACTGAAAAGCAAGTAAAAGTATTAAATGTGTTTGATATTCTTTGAACTGAAAGAAGTAAAAGTATTAAATGTGTTTGATATTCTTTGAACTGAAAGAAGTAAAAGTATTAAATGTGTTTGATATTCTTTGAACTGAAAGAAGTAAAAGTATTAAATGTGTTTGATATTCTTTGAACTGAAAGAAGTAAAAGTATTAAATGTGTTTGATATTCTTTGAACTGCAAGAAGCAAAAGTATTAAATGTGTTTGATATTCTTTGAACTGAAAGAAGTAAAAGTATTAAATGTGTTTGATATTCTTTGAACTAATTGAGGTAAAGGTATTAAATGTGTTTGATATTCTTTGAACTGAATGAAGTAAAAGTATTAAATGTGTTTGATATTCTTTGAACTGAAAGAAGTGTGTATTAAATGTGTTTGATATTCTTTGAACTGAAAGAAGCAAAAGTATTAAATGTGTTTGATATTCTTTGAACTGCAAGAAGCAAAAGTATTAAATGTGTTTGATATTATTTGAACTGCAAGAAGGAAAAGTATTAAATGTGTTTGATATTCTTTGAACTGAAAAAAGTAAAAGTATTAAATGTGTTTGATATTCTTTGAACTGAATGAAGTAAATGTGATAAATGTGTTTGATATTCTTTGAACTGAATGAAGCAAAAGTATTAAATGTGTTTGATATTCTTTGAACTGCAAGAAGTAAAAGTATTAAATGTGTTTGATATTCTTTGAACTGAAAGAAGTAAAAGTATTAAATGTGTTTGATATTCTTTGAACTGAAAGAAGTAAAAGTATTAAATGTGTTTGATATTCTTTGAACTGAAAGAAGTAAAAGTATTAAATGTGTTTGATATTCTTTGAACTGAAAGAAGTAAAAGTATTAAATGTGTTTGATATTCTTTGAACTGAAAGAAGTAAAAGTATTAAATGTGTTTGATATTCTTTGAACTGAATGAAGTAAAAGTATTAAATGTGTTTGATATTCTTTGAACTGAAAGAAGCAAAAGTATTAAATGTGTTTGATATTCTTTGAACTGAAAGAAGCAAAAGTATTAAATGTGTTTGATATTCTTTGAACTGAAAGAAGTAAAAGTATTAAATGTGTTTGATATTCTTTGAACTGAAAGAAGTAAAAGTATTAAATGTGTTTGATATTCTTTGAACTGAAAGAAGTAAAAGTATTAAATGTGTTTGATATTCTTTGAACTGCAAGAAGCAAAAGTATTAAATGTGTTTGATATTCTTTGAACTGAAAGAAGTAAAAGTATTAAATGTGTTTGATATTCTTTGAACTGAAAGAAGTAAAAGTATTAAATGTGTTTGATATTATTTGAACTGAAAGAAGTAAAAGTATTAAATGTGTTTGATATTCTTTGAACTGAAAGAAGTAAAAGTATTAAATGTGTTTGATATTCTTTGAACTGAAAGAAGTAAAAGTATTAAATGTGTTTGATATTCTTTGAACTGAAAGAAGTAAAAGTATTAAATGTGTTTGATATTCTTTGAACTGAAAGAAGTAAAAGTATTAAATGTGTTTGATATTCTTTGAACTGAATGAAGTAAAAGTATTAAATGTGTTTGATATTCTTTGAACTGAAAGAAGTAAAAGTATTAAATGTGTTTGATATTCTTTGAACTGAAAGAAGCAAAAGTATTAAATGTGTTTGATATTTTTTGAACTGCAAGAAGCAAAAGTATTAAATGTGTTTGATATTCTTTGAACTGCAAGAAGCAAAAGTATTAAATGTGTTTGATATTATTTGAACTAAATGAAGTAAAAGTATTAAATGTGTTTGATATTCTTTGTACTGAAAGAAGTAAAAGTATTAAATGTGTTTGATATTCTTTGAACTGAAAGAAGCAAAAGTATTAAATGTGTTTGATATTCTTTGAACTGAAAGAAGCAAAAGTATTAAATGTGTTTGATATTCTTTGAACTGAAAGAAGTAAAAGTATTAAATGTGTTTGATATTCTTTGAACTGAAAGAAGTAAAAGTATTAAATGTGTTTGATATTCTTTGAACTGAAAGAAGTAAAAGTATTAAATGTGTTTGATATTCTTTGAACTGAAAGAAGTAAAAGTATTAAATGTGTTTGATATTCTTTGAACTGAAAGAAGCAAAAGTATTAAATGTGTTTGATATTCTTTGAACTGAAAGAAGTAAAAGTATTAAATGTGTTTGATATTCTTTGAACTGAATGAAGTAAAAGTATTAAATGTGTTTGATATTCTTTGAACTGAATGAAGTAAAAGTATTAAATGTGTTTGATATTCTTTGAACTGAAAGAAGTAAAAGTATTAAATGTGTTTGATATTTTTTGAACTGCAAGAAGCAAAAGTATTAAATGTGTTTGATATTCTTTGAACTGAAAGAAGTAAAAGTATTAAATGTGTTTGATATTCTTTGAACTGCAAGAAGTAAAAGTATTAAATGTGTTTGATATTCTTTGAACTGAAAGAAGCAAAAGTATTAAATGTGTTTGATATTCTTTGAACTGAAAGAAGTAAAAGTATTAAATGTGTTTGATATTCTTTGAACTGAAAAGAAGCAAAAGTATTAAATGTGTTTGATATTCTTTGAACTGAAAGAAGTAAAAGTATTAAATGTGTTTGATATTCTTTGAACTGAAAGAAGTAAAAGTATTAAATGTGTTTGATATTCTTTGAACTGAAAGAAGTAAAAGTATTAAATGTGTTTGATATTCTTTAAATGAACTGAAAGAAGTAAAAGTATTAAATGTGTTTGATATTCTTTGAACTGAAAGAAGTAAAAGTATTAAATGTGTTTGATATTCTTTGAACTGAAAGAAGCAAAAGTATTAAATGTGTTTGATATTCTTTGAACTGAAAGAAGTAAAAGTATTAAATGTGTTTGATATTCTTTGAATTGCAAGAAGTAAAAGTATTATATGTGTTTGATATTCTTTGAACTGAAAGAAGGAAAAGTATTAAATGTGTTTGATATTCTTTGAACTGCAAGAAGCAAAAGTATTAAATGTGTTTGATATTCTTTGAACTGAAAGAAGTAAAAGTATTAAATGTGTTTGATATTCTTTGAATTGCAAGAAGTAAAAGTATTAAATGTGTTTGATATTCTTTGAACTGAAAGAAGTAAAAGTATTAAATGTGTTTGATATTCTTTGAACTGAAAGAAGTAAAAGTATTAAATGTGTTTGATATTCTTTGAACTGAAAGAAGCAAAAGTATTAAATGTGTTTGATATTATTTGAACTGAGAGAAGTAAAAGTATTAAATGTGTTTGATATTCTTTGAACTGAAAGAAGTAAAAGTATTAAATGTGTTTGATATTCTTTGAACTGAATGAAGTAAAAGTATTAAATGTGTTTGATATTCTTTGAACTGAATGAAGTAAAAGTATTAAATGTGTTTGATATTCTTTGAACTGAAAGAAGCAAAAGTATTAAATGTGTTTGATATTCTTTGAACTGCAAGAAGCAAAAGTATTAAATGTGTTTGATATTCTTTGAACTGAAAGAAGCAAAAGTATTAAATGTGTTTGATATTCTTTGAACTGAAAGAAGTAAAAGTATTAAATGTGTTTGATATTCTTTGAACTGAAAGAAGTAAAAGTATTAAATGTGTTTGATATTCTTTGAACTGGAAGAAGCAAAAGTATTAAATGTGTTTGATATTCTTTGAACTGGAAGAAGCAAAAGTATTAAATGTGTTTGATATTCTTTGAACTGAAGAAGTAAAAGTATTAAATGTGTTTGATATTCTTTGAACTGAAAGAAGTAAAAGTATTAAATGTGTTTGATATTCTTTGAACTGAAAGAAGTAAAAGTATTAAATGTGTTTGATATTCTTTGAACTGAAAGAAGTAAAAGTATTAAATGTGTTTGATATTCTTTGAACTGAATGAAGTAAAAGTATTAAATGTGTTTGATATTTTTTGAACTGAATGAAGTAAAAGTATTAAATGTGTTTGATATTCTTTGAACTGAATGAAGTAAAAGTATTAAATGTGTTTGATATTCTTTGAACTGAAAGAAGCAAAAGTATTAAATGTGTTTGATATTCTTTGAACTGCAAGAAGCAAAAGTATTAAATGTGTTTGATATTCTTTGAACTGCAAGAAGCAAAAGTATTAAATGTGTTTGATATTCTTTGAACTGCAAGAAGTAAAAGTATTAAATGTGTTTGATATTCTTTGAACTGAAAGAAGCAAAAGTATTAAATGTGTTTGATATTCTTTGAACTGAAAGAAGCAAAAGTATTAAATGTGTTTGATATTCTTTGAACTGAAAGAAGTAAAAGTATTAAATGTGTTTGATATTCTTTGAACTGCAAGAAGCAAAAGTATTAAATGTGTTTGATATTCTTTGAACTGAAAGAAGTAAAAGTATTAAATGTGTTTGATATTCTTTGAACTGAAAGAAGTAAAAGTATTAAATGTGTTTGATATTCTTTGAACTGGAAGAAGCAAAAGTATTAAATGTGTTTGATATTCTTTGAACTGAAAGAAGTAAAAGTATTAAATGTGTTTGATATTCTTTGAACTGAATGAAGTAAAAGTATTAAATGTGTTTGATATTCTTTGAACTGAAAGAAGTAAAAGTATTAAATGTGTTTGATATTCTTTGAACTGAAAGAAGTAAAAGTATTAAATGTGTTTGATATTCTTTGAACTGAAAGAAGTAAAAGTATTAAATGTGTTTGATATTCTTTGAACTGAAGAAGCAAAAGTATTAAATGTGTTTGATATTCTTTGAACTGAAAGAAGTAAAAGTATTAAATGTGTTTGATATTCTTTGAACTGAAAGAAGTAAAAGTATTAAATGTGTTTGATATTCTTTGAACTGAAAGAAGCAAAAGTATTAAATGTGTTTGATATTCTTTGAACTGAAAAAAAGTAAAAGTATTAAATGTGTTTGATATTCTTTGAACTGAAAGAAGTAAAAGTATTAAATGTGTTTGATATTCTTTGAACTGAAAGAAGTAAAAGTATTAAATGTGTTTGATATTCTTTGAACTGAAAGAAGTAAAAGTATTAAATGTGTTTGATATTCTTTGAACTGAAAAAGTAAAAGTATTAAATGTGTTTGATATTCTTTGAACTGAAAGAAGTAAAAGTATTAAATGTGTTTGATATTCTTTGAACTGAAAGAAGTAAAAGTATTAAATGTGTTTGATATTCTTTGAACTGAAAGAAGTAAAAGTATTAAATGTGTTTGATATTCTTTGAACTGAAAGAAGTAAAAGTATTAAATGTGTTTGATATTCTTTGAACTGAATGAAGTAAAAGTATTAAATGTGTTTGATATTCTTTGAACTGAAAGAAGTAAAAGTATTAAATGTGTTTGATATTCTTTGAACTGAAAGAAGTAAAAGTATTAAATGTGTTTGATATTCTTTGAACTGAAAGAAGCAAAAGTATTAAATGTGTTTGATATTCTTTGAACTGAAAAGAAAAAAGTATTAAATGTGTTTGATATTCTTTGAACTGAAAGAAGTAAAAGTATTAAATGTGTTTGATATTCTTTGAACTGAAAGAAGTAAAAGTATTAAATGTGTTTGATATTCTTTGAAAAAGTAAAAAGTATTAAATGTGTTTGATATTCTTTGAACTGAAAGAAGTAAAAGTATTAAATGTGTTTGATATTCTTTGAACTGAAAGAAGTAAAAGTATTAAATGTGTTTGATATTCTTTGAACTGAAAGAAGTAAAAGTATTAAATGTGTTTGATATTCTTTGAACTGAAAGAAGTAAAAGTATTAAATGTGTTTGATATTCTTTGAACTGAAAGAAGTAAAAGTATTAAATGTGTTTGATATTCTTTGAACTGAAAGAAGTAAAAGTATTAAATGTGATTGATATTCTTTGAACTGAAAGAAGCAAAAGTATTAAATGTGTTTGATATTCTTTGAACTGCAAGAAGCAAAAGTATTAAATGTGTTTGATATTCTTTGAACTGAAAGAAGTAAAAGTATTAAATGTGTTTGATATTCTTTGAACTGAAGAAGTAAAAGTATTAAATGTGTTTGATATTCTTTGAACTGAAAGAAGTAAAAGTATTAAATGTGTTTGATATTCTTTGAACTGAAAGAAGTAAAAGTATTAAATGTGTTTGATATTCTTTGAACTGAAAGAAGAACTAAAAGTATTAAATGTGTTTGATATTCTTTGAACTGAAAGAAGCAAAAGTATTAAATGTGTTTGATATTCTTTGAACTGAAAGAAGTAAAAGTATTAAATGTGTTTGATATTCTTTGAACTGAAAGAAGTAAAAGTATTAAATGTGTTTGATATTCTTTGAACTGAAAAAAGCAAAAGTATTAAATGTGTTTGATATTTTTTGAACTGAAAGAAGTAAAAGTATTAAATGTGTTTGATATTCTTTGAACTGAAAAGTAAAAGTATTAAATGTGTTTGATATTCTTTGAACTGAATGAAGCAAAAGTATTAAATGTGTTTGATATTCTTTGAACTGAATGAAGTAAAAGTAATAAAAGTGTTTGATATTCTTTGAACTGAAAGAAGTAAAAGTATTAAATGTGTTTGATATTCTTTGAACTGAAAGAAGCAAAAGTATTAAATGTGTTTGATATTCTTTGAACTGAAAGAAGCAAAAGTATTAAATGTGTTTGATATTCTTTGAACTGAAAGAAGTAAAAGTATTAAATGTGTTTGATATTCTTTGAACTGAAAGAAGCAAAAGTATTAAATGTGTTTGATATTCTTTGAACTGAAAGAAGCAAAAGTATTAAATGTGTTTGATATTCTTTGAACTGAAAGAAGTAAAAGTATTAAATGTGTTTGATATTCTTTGAACTGAATGAAGTAAAAGTATTAAATGTGTTTGATATTCTTTGAACTGAAAGAAGTAAAAGTATTAAATGTGTTTGATATTCTTTGAACTGAAAGAAGTAAAAGTATTAAATGTGTTTGATATTCTTTGAACTGAAAGAAGTAAAAGTATTAAATGTGTTTGATATTCTTTGAACTGAATGAAGTAAAAGTATTAAATGTGTTTGATATTCTTTGAACTGAATGAAGTAAAAGTATTAAATATTCTTTGTATTAAATGTGTTTGATATTCTTTGAACTGAAAGAAGGAAAAGTATTAAATGTGTTTGATATTCTTTGAACTGCAAGAAGCAAAAGTATTAAATGTGTTTGATATTCTTTGAACTGCAAGAAGTAAAAGTATTAAATGTGTTTGATATTCTTTGAACTGAAAGAAGCAAAAGTATTAAATGTGTTTGATATTCTTTGAACTGAAAGAAGCAAAAGTATTAAATGTGTTTGATATTCTTTGAACTGAAAGAAGCAAAAGTATTAAATGTGTTTGATTGATATTCTTTGAACTGAAAGAAGTAAAAGTATTAAATGTGTTTGATATTCTTTGAACTGAAAGAAGTAAAAGTATTAAATGTGTTTGATATTCTTTGAACTGAAAGAAGTAAAAGTATTAAATGTGTTTGATATTCTTTGAACTGAAAGAAGTAAAAGTATTAAATGTGTTTGATATTCTTTGAACTGAAAGAAGTAAAAGTATTAAATGTGTTTGATATTCTTTGAACTGAAAGAAGCAAAAGTATTAAATGTGTTTGATATTCTTTGAACTGAAAGAAGTAAAAGTATTAAATGTGTTTGATATTCTTTGAACTGAAGAAGTAAAAGTATTAAATGTGTTTGATATTCTTTGAACTGAAGAAGTAAAAGTATTAAATGTGTTTGATATTCTTTGAACTGAAAGAAGTAAAAGTATTAAATGTGTTTGATATTCTTTGAACTGAAAGAAGCTATTAAATGTGTTTGATATTCTTTGAACTGAAAGAAGTAAAAGTATTAAATGTGTTTGATATTCTTTGAACTGAAGAAGTAAAAGTATTAAATGTGTTTGATATTCTTTGATCTGTAAGAAGCAAATATATTAAATGTGTATGATATTCTTTGAACTGAATGAAGTAAAAGTATTAAATGTGTTTGATATTCTTTGAACTGAAAGAAGTAAAAGTTTAAAATGTGTTTGATATTCTTTGAACTGAATGAAGTAAAAGTATTAAATGTGTTTGATATTCTTTGAACTGAAAGAAGCAAAAGTATAAATGTGTATGATATTCTTTGAACTGAATGAAGCAAAAGTATTAAATGTGTTTGATATTCTTTGAAATGAAAGAAGCAAAAGTATTAAATGTGTTTGATATTCTTTGAACTGAAAATGAAGTAAAAGTATTAAATGTGTTTGATATTCTTTGAACTGAAAGAAGCAAAAGTATTAAATGTGTTTGATATTCTTTGAACTGAAAGAAGCAAAAGTATTAAATGTGTTTGATATTCTTTGAACTGAAGAAGCAAAAGTATTAAATGTGTTTGATATTCTTTGAACTGAAAGAAGCAAAAGTATTAAATGTGTTTGATATTCTTTGAACTGAAAGAAGCAAAAGTATTAAATGTGTTTGATATTCTTTGAACTGAAAGAAGCAAAAGTATTAAATGTGTTTGATATTCTTTGAACTGAAAGAAGTAAAAGTATTAAATGTGTTTGATATTCTTTGAACTGAAAGAAGTAAAAGTATTAAATGTGTTTGATATTCTTTGAACTGCAAGAAGTAAAAGTATTAAATGTGTTTGATATTATTTGAACTGAGAGAAGTAAAAGTATTAAATGTGTTTGATATTCTTTGAACTGAAAGAAGTAAAAGTATTAAATGTGTTTGATATTCTTTGAACTGAATGAAGTAAAAGTATTAAATGTGTTTGATATTCTTTGAACTGAAAGAAGCAAAAGTATTAAATGTGTTTGATATTCTTTGAACTGAAAGAAGCAAAAGTATTAAATGTGTTTGATATTCTTTGAACTGAAAGAAGTAAAAGTATTAAATGTGTTTGATATTCTTTGAACTGAAAGAAGTAAAAGTATTAAATGTGTTTGATATTCTTTGAACTGAAAGAAGAAAAAGTATTAAATGTGTTTGATATTCTTTGAACTGAAGAGAAGTAAAAGTATTAAATGTGTTTGATATTCTTTGAACTGAAAGAAGTAAAAGTATTAAATGTGTTTGATATTCTTTGAACTGAAAGAAGCAAAAGTATTAAATGTGTTTGATATTCTTTGAACTGAATGAAGTAAAAGTATTAAATGTGTTTGATATTCTTTGAACTGAAAAGAAGTAAAAGTATTAAATGTGTTTGATATTCTTTGAACTGAAAGAAGTAAAAGTATTAAATGTGTTTGATATTCTTTGAACTGCAAGAAGCAAAAGTATTAAATGTGTTTGATATTCTTTGAACTGAAAGAAGTAAAAGTATTAAATGTGTTTGATATTCTTTGAACTGAAAGAAGTAAAAGTATTAAATGTGTTTGATATTCTTTGAACTGAAAGAAGCAAAAGTATTAAATGTGTTTGATATTCTTTGAACTGAAAGAAGTAAAAGTATTAAATGTGTTTGATATTCTTTGAACTGAAAGAAGTAAAAGTATTAAATGTGTTTGATATTCTTTGAACTGAAAGAAGTAAAAGTATTAAATGTGTTTGATATTCTTTGAACTGAAGAAGCAAAAGTATTAAATGTGTTTGATATTCTTTGAACTGAAAGAAGTGTATTAAATGTGTTTGATATTCTTTGAACTGAATGAAGTAAAAGTATTAAATGTGTTTGATATTCTTTGAACTGAAAGAAGCAAAAGTATTAAATGTGTTTGATATTCTTTGAACTGCAAAAAAGCAAAAGTATTAAATGTGTTTGATATTCTTTGAACTGCAAGAAGCAAAAGTATTAAATGTGTTTGATATTTTTTGAACTGAATGAAGTAAAAGTATTAAATGTGTTTGATATTCTTTGAACTGAAAGAAGTAAAAGTATTAAATGTGTTTGATATTCTTTGAACTGAAAGAAGTAAAAGTATTAAATGTGTTTGATATTCTTTGAACTGCAAGAAGCAAAAGTATTAAATGTGTTTGATATTCTTTGAACTGAAGAAGCAAAAGTATTAAATGTGTTTGATATTCTTTGAACTGAAAGAAGTAAAGTATTAAATGTGTTTGATATTCTTTGAACTGAAAATGAAGTAAAAGTATTAAATGTGTTTGATATTCTTTGAACTGAAAGAAGTAAAAGTATTAAATGTGTTTGATATTCTTTGAACTGAAAGAAGTAAAAGTATTAAATGTGTTTGATATTCTTTGAACTGAAAGAAGCAAAAGTATTAAATGTGTTTGATATTCTTTGAACTGCAAGAAGTAAAAGTATTAAATGTGTTTGATATTCTTTGAACTGAAAGAAGTAAAAGTATTAAATGTGTTTGATATTCTTTGAACTGAAAGAAGTAAAAGTATTAAATGTGTTTGATATTCTTTGAACTGAAAGAAGTAAAAGTATTAAATGTGTTTGATATTCTTTGAACTGAAAGAAGTAAAAGTATTAAATGTGTTTGATATTCTTTGAACTGAATGAAGTAAAAGTATTAAATGTGTTTGATATTCTTTGAACTGAATGAAGTAAAAGTATTAAATGTGTTTGATATTCTTTGAACTGAAAGAAGTAAAAGTATTAAATGTGTTTGATATTCTTTGAACTGAAAGAAGCAAAAGTATTAAATGTGTTTGATATTCTTTGAACTGAAAGAAGTAAAAGTATTAAATGTGTTTGATATTCTTTGAACTGAAAGAAGCAAAAGTATTAAATGTGTTTGATATTCTTTGAACTGAAAAGAAAAGCAAAAGTATTAAATGTGTTTGATATTCTTTGAACTGAAAGAAGTAAAAGTATTAAATGTGTTTGATATTCTTTGAACTGAAAGAAGCAAAAGTATTAAATGTGTTTGATATTCTTTGAACTGAAGAAGTAAAAGTATTAAATGTGTTTGATATTCTTTGAACTGAAGAAGTAAAAGTATTAAATGTGTTTGATATTCTTTGAACTGAAAAGAAGTAAAAGTATTAAATGTGTTTGATATTCTTTGAACTGAAAAAAGTAAAAGTATTAAATGTGTTTGATATTCTTTGAACTGAAAGAAGTAAAAGTATTAAATGTGTTTGATATTCTTTGAACTGAAAGAAGTAAAAGTATTAAATGTGTTTGATATTCTTTGAACTGAAAGAAGTAAAAGTATTAAATGTGTTTGATATTCTTTGAACTGAAAGAAGCAAAAGTATTAAATGTGTTTGATATTCTTTGAACTGCAAGAAGCAAAAGTATTAAATGTGTTTGATATTCTTTGAACTGAAAGAAGTAAAAGTATTAAATGTGTTTGATATTCTTTGAACTGAAATGAAGTAAAAGTATTAAATGTGTTTGATATTCTTTGAACTGAAAGAAGTAAAAGTATTAAATGTGTTTGATATTCTTTGAACTGAA